>NC_071394.1:104792753-105438003 GCF_022682495.2 Desmodus rotundus | reverse complement strand
ATGTCTGTGGAGAAATGGCAGGCTGGGAGTGCCCTGTTTATCTCTTTCTCATCTGAGTTCCAGGGCCTCTGTGTGTCCCTGTTTCCTAGAAGACAAGTGTCCCTGATGAGTGGGTATATACACTCTGGAACCAGACTGCCTGATTTTGCATCTGACTCACCAGCTGACTTTGGCGAACTTACTAACCTCTCAGAACCTCAGTTTCCTAATGTCATCTGTAAAATGGGATTCTAATGCACCAGCCATAGAAGGTTAGCATCCAGTGAAGCCGTAAGTGTTAGCCATCATTAAGTGGTAAAAGAGGGACAATGAGGTTCCTGACTCCTGACTCTGGTGTAAAATTAAGGGAGAGTGTCACAGGCCACCAATGACATGAAACACTGTCATGTTAACCTTTACCTCCACACATCCCCATGCTCATTACGGACATGGGCACAGCCATACAACCAGGGTCATATACACATGTACAGCTCACAGCCAGCCTCGCCCCTGCCTCCAAGGAATGGAAGACACAGGGGTCTGTTCCTGTCCTTCCCCTGAGCTAGAACTAGAGCCCTGGGTCCCTGCCCATGTGAGTAGGTGATGTGGGACTCCTTCTGCCCATGTCTCATCTTACCTTCCTCCAGATGCCGTGGGCTCTGTACTTCATCCCCTGCTATGGGCTTGGACTTAGAGGGCTCCACTGAGGCAGGGCACAGGGTTGGCTGGTCTGGAGAGGGCTCAGCCTGGCCCAATGATGCTCCCTTTGAGGGGTTCAGGCTAGGCTGTGGGCCTGGCACTGGAGGTGCTGCCTCAGGAAAGTCTCCCTGTGTGAGTGCAATAGGGGCCCAGGGAGGAGAATCAAGGTCCATTGACCTTGCATGGGCTCCACCAAGTTTCCCTGAGCTTGTGGATTAGCTCAACATTTAGCAACTCTCCTTCCTACTTCTGGGCAGACTCTGCGGGCTCACTGTAGGGTCTAAGAAAGGCATTAGTTGAACGTGGACATGCCCACTCAGCAGAGCACCCTCCCAGCCAGCTCTGACCCTGACTTTCTCTCCATCTTCAAGGTCCCTACATGAAGCCAGATCCCCATCCATCAATGCCTTTCATTCAGGAAAGGAACAGAAATTTATAAAAGGATAAATTAGTTTTTATGAATTTAAAAAGTTTACATGTTAGTTTAAATATATCAGTTTAAAAAGTCGTATGTAGAATATAAAACTTCACTATTTTTTCCTGATAAGGATGTGCAATCAAAACCATTTGGAGACCACTTAGCTGGATGACCCAGGGCACTGAGATCAGGCCACAGCCTCCCCTGGGCCTCTTTCTTTGGCTCTGAAAGAGAACAGTTTGTTCTGCGTCTCAGAGTCTTGACCACATTTCTGGGCACCTTCTTGTGGGAGAGAATTGGTCTCTTCTGTGACTGTCCCTATGCCAACATGTCCAGCAGGCTGCATGAAGGGAAGGAAGATTCCCAGTCCAGGGATCTAAACTCATCAGGACACATGGGGAGAGAGCAGCTCCTCAGTTGGGCAGGCCATTAGGACCCCAAGAGCAGGGGACCAACACCTGGGGACAAGTGAAGGGTGATGAGCCTGGCATCTCTGACTTGAGGCCAGCTTTACTCTTCTTTGACATCCTCTCCCAGGAGGGTCTTTGCCTGTCATTCTTTGGTTCTAGCCTGGATCTGGGACTGTTCCTTCTTCCACCTGTGTGGTATGAGCACGTAGGACTGTGCAAGTCCAGCTCTGCCAAAAAGGGACTCAGGAGCAGAGTTCCCCCACCCCCTCCTCAGGGCCCCCAACAGCTGCAGTTCCGCTCCTGGCACAGAGCGAACACAGTTTAACAAGGGACTGATTTTTCTTTAACTTCCTTCCAATCAGCATTTTTGTGCTGGATTCCATCCATGGGTCTGACCCAGAGTTCCGGAAATGAGGTGATAGGTGGGGGCCAGGAATGAAGGGGGAGGGATGAGGGGCGATTGGGCAAGCGGGCTTTGCAAACACAGGAAGTCAAAGGTTGTGTTTGGTCTGCCCCGCCAGGGATAAAGGGGAGCTGGCAGTGTGCGGCGGCTCAGTAGCGGGTAGGTTTGTGCCTGCTGCTCCGTGCCACGCCACCACAGACCCTGAGGATGAGGCTCGTCATCCCCACCCTGCTGACCTGCACGGTCCTGGGTAAGTGCGGGTGAAGGGAGGGACCCTTACACTCCTGACCCCGGCACACCACCCTCTGGGCTCAGAGCTCTGGCTGGAAGCACAGGAGCCTTTCCTCAGCTCTTTGCCTGCTGCACCTCTGCACCTGCTTTAGCACTGCCTGGGGACAGCTCTGCGCCTGCGCGCAACTGCTGGTACTTGCTTGTGCCTGTTACTTTTTCATGCTCTTCTTGCCTCTTGCTCCTCCTCCTTGTCCAGTAAATCTTATAATAGTGGAATACAATAAATTAGAGCACTCCCGTCGTGATTTATGAAATCACTTCGCTGGGGCCTCCTCAGTCAAGTTGCAACAGTTTAGGGTGGCATTCAAGGCCTTCCAATTGATCTCCTCCTCCTCGGCAGTCTTCTGTCTCCTGCGAGTCATTGGCGCTGATAATGTCCTGCTAATGATGCATGGCTGTCCAGAAGGGTTGGAGCATGGGATTTAAAGCCAGACTTCTTGGGTCCAGACTTCGTGGGTAGTACAGCCCAGCCTGGGAGGGTAGGTAAGGATAATTGAGGCCGCGGATCCAGGCACCAGTGGAGTTTGCTGCACACATCCCTGCAATGGGGCCTGTCACTGGATGGTCTCTTGACTCTCATCACCTCCTGAGATTATTGGGGCCCCTTTGTCCTCTAACTTTTGCCTGTCACTTATGGTGCACTTGTCACACCTCTAGAGACTTCCACATTTAGTCATTTGTCTCCCTTGAAATGTTTACCCTGGAGAGTTGGTCCCACATTATTTGCCTTTGCCTCACCCCTTCCCCATCCTCTACCCCACGAGGACCTCATAGGGCTATGCAAGGTAAGTACATGACTGAAGACAAATTCCTGCCCATGGGAACCCCGGGAAGAGTGGTTTGGGGAGGGTCTGCTACTGATTCCTTATGCCTCCTCTGATCTCCCAGGTCAGAGCTGGGATAAAGGGCAATTGGGGCAGTAAGGTCTCTGTGGTCCCTCTTCATGTGTTCTGGAGAACTGTGCCCACCCCCGCTGCTGCTTCTTGTTTTGTGGATATTCAACAGCTTCCCTCAGTTAGTTGACCTGTGGAGAGTGGAGACAACAGAGGGTTTGGGGGGCAGTGCCAGAGCTCACATGATGGGGACAACCCATCTGCAACCACATGGATTTTAGTAGGTACAGACATAGCTGTCTTTATCTTCTCCTAGTTGCAGCCAAAAAGTCTGGTGAGCATTGAGGGGAGCTGGAAACAGGGAGAACCACTGAGAATATGTGGAGTTTCTAGTTATTCCTGGGACAGAGATCGACAGACAAGTGTCACAGGCAACTTCATAATCTCATCAATCACTTACCTCTACTGCCTAACCAGATGTAATTAACTGAGAATGTTACCTTCTTTAGTTCCCTGGACAGAGGCCACACTCTGGAAGCCAGTCTCAGCCACTAATAATAGGCTGGGTGACACTGGGTAAAACATCACTTTGAGCACAGGTCCCTTCTCTTTTAAAAATTCCTACCTTGTTGGCTTCCTGAGTTGTGGCATTCAGCCAGTGCCATAAAGTGGCTGAAAATGCCGTCACATGGCTGAGGCTTATGCCAAATTGCAGTCCTGTGAGTGAGGGAAAGAGGCATGGAGAACAGAGGAGCAGATCGTGATCTCCCATTGGGAACTGAAGGTCAAGCCAACATCTCTCTGGCCAGCAATGGGTCACAAGTGGGAAACTGCCTCCCCTTCTCTTGTCCCCACCTCAGAATGCAGTGGAATCTGTACCTTCATTGTTCATGGACAGGAGAGGGGGCAGGACAGGACAGGGGGGATGTACCTTCAAGTCCCTTCCGAGGGTGCTGCTGTCTCCCCCACTGTAACAGGGACCTCTGGCCTTTCTCTCCTAGGGCTGTGTCTGGCTGTCCCCAGGGAAACTGTGAGATGGTGCACCATCTCCAGTCATGAGGCCAGTAAGTGCTCCGATTTCCGTGATAGTATGCAGAAACTCCACCCTGAAACTGGTCCTCTTGTCGGCTGTGTGAAGAAAACCTCCCACACTGAGTGCATCAAGGCCATCGCAGTAAGTCACCGCTGCCTAAAGGAGAGTGGAAGACAGTCCCTACTTTCCCTTGTTCCTGTGCGTCTTGAATCTGTACTCACACATAGGAGGCTGATGTGTGGGGCAGTCAACCCCCACTGTTAATAAAATCCCTTCAGAAATGGACATAGGAGCAGCCATCTTTAACGAGTCTTAGAGGAGAATCCAACGTGCTCTGAAAGGGGACTATTTTGAGGCACTTTTTTCTCTGAATTCAGGGGAAAAACAAGAATGTTTGCTATCAAAATGATCATATAACATAATTTGGAAGTTCTTGATGCACCATGGGAAGTAGATGAATGATGCTCACAGGGAGGAGGAATACAGGGTCAGGGTGGCAGGTGACAGCTGAACCCTTTGTTTTCTGGTTTTCCAGAACCCTCTTCACTCCTTCAGCGTTGTTCCTGCCCTTTTGAACCTGTGTCAGGCGCTGTGCTGGGCATTGGGGCTGCAGTGAATTTAACAAACGTGGTCCTTTCTCTCGAGGAGCTTACAGTCTAGTCAAGAGAGAAGAAAAACATGCAAAGAAGCAGACATGTAATTTCAAATTGTGTGATGCACAATGAAGGGGAAAAGTAGAATACTCCGACAGAGCACTGGGCGTCAGGGACATCTCCCTGCGAGGGAACAATGAAGCTGAGACCCCAGGGAGGAGCACGGGCAGGCCAAGGGCCAGGGCACCATACTCCAGGCATTGAACAACAGTGTGTGCGAAGGGCCTGAGACAGGGGAGAGCTGGGCTTGTTTGAGTTGCTGTAGGAAAGCCAGGGTGGCAGTGCAAAGCAAGGAGGACACTGGAAGGAGCCATAATGTGGGAGAAGTAGACTCAGCCAGATGGGGCTTAACTCAAGGAACCAGCAATTTGGTACAAACAACTCATGTGTTCTGTTTGTTATTGTTTTTTGAATTGGACCTCAGGTACCATTATGGCTTAATTATAGCCCTTGAATTATGACCTAAGTTCAGCTTTGGTCTATGCATGCCCTTTTTTATTTTTAAATATGTTAATAATATAAAATAATACTATGCATGATGAACCCACCACAAGCTCTGAAAACTTCATTACCGCCAACAGCTTACGTCTATAGGGCTACTCTGCGGCAGCACTGGATTCTGTGGGAATGGCGCCACTTGGGGTGGTGTAACCGCTGGGCCTACTCACAAGGGCCTATGTGTTTCCCCTGCCTGAGCAAATAGAATCCTGATTTTTTTTGCCTCTTATTTTAGTTTTAAGACTTACATAGGTATGTGTGAATGAATGACAGTCTTGTTTCTTGAAAAATTGTAAGCTTAAAATTACTTTATTTTCTGATACTTGTTTTCTTCCCAGTATTATGCTGAGACTCAGCCATGTTGTTGAATGTGGCTATTGTTCATTCATTCTCAGAGCTCTACAATAGTCCATTATGTTAGTATACCACAGTTCGTTTGTTCTTTTCTGGTCATTAGGCATTTGGAGTGTTTTCGGTTTTTGTTACGCTAATCAGAGCTTAAGGAATATTCTTACACAAATTTCCTGGGATATAAGAAATAAAAGTTTGTTTTGAGTATATATATATAGGGGCAGGCTTGCTGAGCCATGGGATGTGTATTAGACTTTTAAAACAATGCCAAATAGATGACTTTTTTAGCAAATACAATATGGTTATTTCAATTTACCTTCCACTAGCAGTGCAAGAGAGAATAATCCATGTCATTCCTGGTGAGTGTGATATTTTATCATGAAATAATCTCAATCTCTGGCAGTGCTTTTTGACTAAACGCTGATACACACATACCACATCAGCTTTCTTTTGGTTAGTATCCTCCTATACCTTTTTCCATTCCTTTATTTTCAGCTTTCTGTGAACTTAACTTCAGGTGTGTCTTTTGAAACTATGTATTGCTGGATTTTGTTTATTAATGCCATCTGACAATTTCATTTGTTTTATATGGTAAATTAGACCATAAATAATTAGTTATTATTAATAAATTTGGACTTATTTCTGACATATTACTTTTTAATTTCTCTTAGTCCTGCTTTCCCTCTAATTCCTAATTATTTTTTTCTGCTTTTTAAAAACTTAGTTTGTACATATATGTTCATTTGCATTGCTTTCCTTTTATTTTATTCCCCCCCTACTAGTGGTGAATTTAAATAGTTTATTTTGTTCAATTATTCCCCTAAATTTTTATTATATATTTTTAGCTTACTAAAGTGTTATAGTAAAATAAACTGACCCCCTCCCCCCACCAGCCTTGCCAAACAATGAAAGGATTCTGGAATATAGTAGCTCAGATTTCCCTCTTCCCTGTTTAGATATTACTATTTAATGTTTTATATCTATCTTCATTAACCCCACAGTGTAGATACTTTGTGTATTTGCAGACACTATAATTAATATAAATATATATTTAAATATTTTCATTAATTTATTTTTAGATAGAGGGGACGGGAGGGAGAAAGAGCGGGAGCAAAATATTGATGTGTGAGAGACACATCTCGTACACGCCCAGACCAGGGACTAAACCTGCAATCCCAGCATGGGCCCAGACTGGGAATCAAACCAATGACCTTTCACTTTGCGGGATGATGCCCAACCAACTGAGCCACACCGGTCAAGGCTAAATATAAATATATTTATATGTGTATGTGTGTGTGTGTGTGTGAATGCATATGTGTGTGTACACATATCAAAAAACTCAAAAAGAGGAAGGGAGGAAGGAGAGAGAGAATATTTGATTAACCTACATTTTTGCCATTTAATTTATTCACCATTATTTTTCATATTTCAGACCACCCTTCTGGACATGTTTTCTTCTTGAAATATGCCCTTTTGGCGATCCTTTAGAGTACATCTCTTGGCATTAGACTCTCCCAGTTGCTTGTTTTTTGCATTGTTGCGTACACCAAAAGGTTGTGGGTTTGATTCCCCGTGAGGACACGTATCTCGTTTGTGGTCGCAATGCATAAGGGAGGCAACCAATCGATATTTCTATCTCACATCAATGTTTCTCGCTCTTCCTTCCTCTCTCTCTAAAATCAATAAACATATCCTTGGATTAGCATTAAAATTTTTTAAAAGAGAAAATAAATTACAGATATGGTGAAAAGGTGCCTAAAATATTTAAAGGGAACTATTATTTTAAAGTTGAAATAGAAAATAAAATAACAACAACCAGCAAGTAACAGTGTAATGGAAAAAATAAACCCATTCTGCCTGGATTTGAATTCCAGCTCCATTACTTACTACGTGGCCTTGAGAAGGGACTTAAAGTGTCTCTATTTTTTAATAATGTAAAATGCAGCTGACTTGGACTGTAGTGAGCTGTGACAAGTCTGAGCAAATGAGTAAATGAACAATGAGCCATCATGGAAGTAATGATTGTTTAGCACTTAGTGCAAAGTGAAGCAAGAGGTTAAAATTCAGAGAAACGCTTAATCCATGAATGAAAGACTCCTGCAGTTACATGGACCCAGGACAGAAGGTACACTACTGAACACTGAATCAGAGTGGAGAAGACAATCATCAAATCCCCACTGGCCCAGAACGAGGGCTTCACAGTGACTTCTGAGAAGGTCTCAGCAGAAGAACCAATATAAAGAGGTCACCAGACCAAAGCACCAGGTGCTCAATGTAAACATGTGTAAAAGCATGGCCAGGCAGGCAGGCCCGAGTCATTGGCTGCAGCCTCCTTCAGAGCCTGCAGTATATGGCTGTGCACCCTGGCTGGTGAGGGGAGGGCAGCTTTCTCCCACCAGGCCTGCTGGGTGAAGCCTCTGTAACTCAAGTTGTTTCCAAAAGATCACACATGGTTTTCTGGGCCAAGGGCCAGACTTCTCACCAGGGAAAAGAAAAATAATCCCTTCCTTCCTCTATGTGGGAGGAATAGGAATATGGGGGCCCAATTCCCTCACCAGGGTGCTGGAGTCAAATGAAGCTTGAGTTAGTGTGTGATGCGGCCAAGCTGACAGTTTTTCCAGCCCCAGATCCAAGAAACCCGGCCAGTCGCCCTCACCCACCTGAGTGTAGGCGGGCTTTCCTAGAAGGGAGGGCTTCACTGGTGTCTGGTCTGTTTCCTTTCAGGCAAAGGAAGCAGATGCTATAACACTGGATGCAGGTTGGGTGTTTGAGGCGGGCCTGGCTCCCTACAATCTGAAACCTGTAGTGGCAGAGTTCTATGGCTCAGAAGCCGGTAAGTTTTCTCTGGGAGCCCCAGAGACAGTTTGTAGCCACTGCTCTCCCCTGAGAGATGCTTGTTCTCTCCTGGCAGAGTCTTGTCTTGTTTAGGAGGGTGATGGAAGAGTGAGTGGGCAATGAGGGGCCCTACTGGCCACCACAGGTACAGCTTGAGGCCTCTGTGCCTTTGGGTTGGTTGAGGGCTGGTGCGGCTGACACCAACCTCCTGGGCCAGGAAATGTGCTCCCTGGAGAAACAGAGCAGACTGGGTACAGCCTGACCTGAGCCATTAGGGTTTAGAGCTGTATAGAGAAGTCCCCAAGAACCACGGGTGCCTCAGGCAGAGGAGAGACCATACTGGAGCACACACACGGAGTCCCAACAGCCTTGTGACTTTTCTGAGGGTAACCTCGCTATCCCTGTGTCTGTGTCAGGGGACAGGAAATAGTTGGACTCAGGAACATGGCCTCCGTGCCACAACTCCAGTCTCCTGGTACCCCCCCCCCCGCCCCCCCCCCCACCCCGTGCACGGGGCGTCTTGCCTGTGTTGCCTGGAGGGTTATTGCAAATGTCCCCTCTGTAATCCTTTCTTTCCCCTCAAGTCTTGGAAACTTATTCTGACCCCTCCCTCTTTACCACCCAACCCAACATGAGTGTGGCTTGTGGGTTCCTCTTCCCCAGTGAGGAGCCCAGCAGTGATGAGCAGTGTTGCCCTGAGGCCCAGGTTGCAGGTCTTCCATTCACACTGTCTCTGCAGATCCACAAACCTACTATTATGCTGTGGCCGTGGTGAAGAAAGGCAGCGGCTTCCAACTGAACCAGCTCGAAGGCAAAAAGTCTTGCCACACAGGCTTTCGAAGGTCCTCTGGGTGGTATGTCCCCATAGGCCTACTCTATTCACAACTGCCTGAGCCACGTGATCCTCTTCAGAAAGGTAAGTGGGCAGGAGAGTGAGTGCCCTGAGGCAGACGTCCCTTCTGTAGGTACCCACATAGGCCAACCTGAGGTCACTCAGTCATAATCAGGTGTCATGTGTGATGACTCTTGGGGTGGAGGTGGGAGGTTAACCAGCTTTAGACTGGCTGGGTCTGTTCCACCAGCAGCCCTTGGGAGCTGTCAGCTGAGTCTTAGCTCTCAACACCCCAGTGTCTCCAGTGTTTGGAGGAGTGGGGGTGAGGGCATCAGGCCTGACAGAAGGTTCAGGCAGGTCCAAGGTTGCTGGTCCCCACTGTCTTCTTTCCCCCTGGGGTGCTTTCCTTTCTCTGCCTCATGTGTCACCCACTCTGCTGGAGCTTTCTCTGGTGGCCATCTGCTGGCTATGCAGGCATGCACCTACCCAGGTGGGTCTGGCATCTCCTGGGCATGGTTTCCAGAGTAGACCTCTCTCTGAGCTGTTCCAATCTGACATAGCAGAGAGAGGGGCTCACCGCGACCTGAGACAGGTCTTTGTTGGTGGCAGGCAGAGTTCTAATTCTGGGGGAGGGCAGGGGTTAACCTGGTCCTTTTTGAAACCCTGACCTTGAAGAGGGACCACACATAAGGCCAGCTGGGGCTGGTATGCTGGTTTTGCTCTGTGTTCACTCATGAGCCTGGGCTGGGAGCTGTAACTGTCTCTGGCCAGGCTGGCTCATGCCCTTTGTTCCCCATCTTTGTGTTGAGCAGCAGTGGGCAATTTCTTTGCGGGCAGCTGTGTTCCCTGTGTGGATGGGACAGTCTTCCCCAAACTGTGTCAACTGTGTGCGGGAAAAGGGCCCAACAAGTGTGCCTGCTCTACCCACGAACCATACTTTGGCTACTCGGGTGCCCTCAGGTGAGTGAGACTGGCTGCTGGTTCATGGCAGCCAAAGTGTGCAATGTCCTCAGGCTGGGAAACCCTCCTGGGCCACCGCAGAGCCCAGCTTGCGACAGGAGTGTTCAGGAGGCCTAATCCCCTCACAGTGACTCAGAGAGCCAGCTGGGTCTCCCCAGCCAGGCCAGTGTATGCTCCCTTCATGTGACATTGATAAGGATGCCCTTTATCAAAGAGTCCCCCTTTTCTAGGGACTTTTACATTTCCCCAGAGCCCTTGAATCTGGCCAGTGTGTCTTCTCACTGGACTGGGCAGAACCTGAGGGGACAAGCATGTCCCTCATGTCTGGGCCATTCTTCAGTGACAGGCCCTTTGCTTTCTATTGCAGCACTCCCTTGCTCAGTGTACTGGCCTCTCTCCTGTCTCCCGTTCTTGTCTCTATGCGGATAGCTCACATGGCTCCTTTCTTGCTCCTCCTTTTTCCTTGGTGATATCCTACAGTTTTATAGCCAGCTAAGGCTACTTCTTCTCCATCAGGAAATACTCTGCCTTTATCCTCCATTTCAGAAGTTTGAAAATTCTGCTCTGTACTAAAATATCTTTTGTGCCTTTTTACTGCTTTCGGGCACACAGTGAGAGACCTCCAGCTCCTGTGAGCTCATCCCTCTGACATCAGTGGTACCCTAGATATCAGCACCCCATGGTGCTTCCTCTGCTGTGGGATGGCAGAGAGGCCTCCACCAGGCTCTCCCCTTTGTCCCAGGGCTGGATAATGGGATTAGACCCTCAAGCCTAAGGAGAAGGGTCTGTTCTGCAGAAACGCTCCTAATATATTTCTTCTCACAGGTGTCTGATGGAAGGTGCTGGGGAGGTGGCCTTTATCAAGCACTTGACAGTATTCGGTAAGTGATAGAAGAAGAATTTGCAGATCCCCTCCAAGCAATGGACCTTCTCTTTTTCCTGCCTCCTTTTTCATGCTCAGTAGTCAGACAGCACAGTGTGTTCCTCCTTTATCACTGTTTGGGTTCCAATGGGTGCAGAGGTATGCAGCTGGAGGGTCCCTGCCTTGACCCTTGGGCCTCTTTCCATCATTCGATTTCCTGGATGTACAGGGACCCTCCCTCCTTTTAAGTGTTGCCATATAGTAAAGGATCGGGGGCAGGTCTGGCCAACTTTGGCCTGTAGTTGGCCTGCTGAGATGAGACCAATTATGGGATATGGGGCAGTCTCCCCTGCACTGGGTATCAGAAGCTTCCTTGCCTGTAACTGGCTGTGGGATCTTGAGCAAGTCAGGTTCCTTATATTCTCTGGCCATCAGTGTTCACTCTAGGCTTCTCAGCTCATACATTTTACAATGCCATGGGATTGCAAGGGAGGGGGAGGAGGACCATAGCTCATGGCTTTGCCTGCAGTAGGTTCATCTGGGCTTTCCTTCCCCAGAGACCCTTACAAACCAGAATGACAGGGACAATTATGAGCTGCTCTGCAAGGACAACACCCGGAAGTCAGTCGACAAATATAAGGAATGCCACCTGGCCAGAGTCCCTTCCCATGCTGTTGTGACCCGAACTGTAGATGGCAAGGAGGACTTAATCTGGGAGCTTCTCAACAAGGCCCAGGTACCAAATCCACTGCCCTCCTTCCTACTTAGTGGTCCTTTGCTTGGACTGGGGGCATTTTCCTTTGTTCCTTTATTGCCACTGTAGAATCTTCTGTTTTCAGGACACAGTGGGAATTATGCCACACACCTTCCACTTATCTGAAAGTGCCCAGCAGGCATTCTTCTGCGTGGCACAGAGCCCAGTCCTGCTTTATCGTCTGCCAGACCCCTACATTTTGGATCAGTGATGTAAAGATGTTCCTTATTGCTCCATTCCATTTCTTTCCATCTGTATCAGGCCTTATAGGACAAGGGCAAACACTCCTTTCCTCAGAGGCCTTCCATGACCTCCCCAGAAGGAAATGATCTCTTTCCTGTTGTCCCTCCACCTGACTGCAAGGGAGACGCAGGCACAACCAGCTTTACATCTTTCGAGCAGCAGAATGCCAGAAATGAGCCAACTATCACCCAGCCTTCCCATCCATCCACCAAGAGTTTAAGTGGCAACCATACAGTGTCAGCCTCTGACTACTTCTTTTTTTGTAGTCAGTGAGCCATCAACCCACCCAGGGAGACAAGCACAGAAACACATCCAGGGAAACAGAGCTGGGAGGGGAGAAGGTGATGACCAGCATAGAGCAGGCCTGACTGCCCTTTTTACTGGCCTCTTGAAAATGTCAGTTTAATTTCGTTTTCTGGGGTTTTAATTTTTCTTCACAACCTGCTTTGTCACTGTAGCCATTCATTGTTTTTTGTTTGTTTTTTTACCATACACAGGAACATTTTGGCACAGGTAAATCTGGAGGCTTCAACCTCTTCAGTTCCCCTCATGGGAAAGACCTGCTGTTTAAGGACACTGCCAAAGGGCTTTTAAAGATCCCCCCTAAGATGGACTCCAAGATGTACCTGGGATACGACTATGTCAGTGCTCTTGAGAACTTGAGGGAAGAGACACGTGAGTACTTGGGAAGGACAGTGTGACCTTAGGAGCTTGGAAACATGGTGAGAGTGGGAGCTTGGAAACCTGCTGTCATGTTATCTGCCCTAGCTATTGGACAGATGCTAAATGGCATTCGTCATCATGAGATGGGCCTGGACATCACCAAAAGGCATTAAAGGAAATTCATTCTTAAAATGGTGTTATTTCCCTTGTATAAATCAGTTGGCTGTCCCAACTACTCTATGAAGTCAATTAGCCTGGCCCAAAGTCAAAGAGAATGAAATCAATTGCGTATCTGCAGCTAGTACATGGCCAACATGTGGCCTAGTGAGGCTGGAGCTCTAGACAGGTCCATCCTGTTCTTAAATTTCCTTGGGTCGCTGGAGGTTTGTTTGATCATTTACTCATTCAATAGACATTTATTATCTGGCAACAAATTGTGCTAGATGCTGTGTATATAATGGTGAGACAAATATAGATTAGATTCTGCTATCATGGAACTTTTTCACCAGTGGAGAAGACAGATGTTCAATAGATATAGTCATTCTATTGAATGATCGATTTAAAAGGAGAGATTTACTCAGAGGAAGCTAAAAAAACCCAAAACAGAACAAAATATCATGGTCCTATGAAATCATGAAACAAAAACATGTCCTGGAGTTAAGGTGAGGCTTTCCTGAGGATGTGACTCTTGAGCTGAGTCTGAAAGTTAAGCAGGTGTCCATTTATTCAGCGGAAATTTATTGCACTGATTACGGGCCAGGCATGGTCCTCAACAATGAGGGTGCTGTGGAGAAAAAGACAGGGATGGCCCTTGCCTGCATGAGCTTATGTTCTCCTACAGGGAACAGAAAATAAACAATGAACAAATAAAGAACAGCTCAAGTGGTTAAGTGTTATTTCAAAAAGGAGAAAAAAACTAGCCTGGAGTGATAGAGTGCCCAGTAGTTGGGAGCATGATAAGAAGTCAACCAAGACTTAATTGCCTTTGCTTTCTCAGATGATTAATTCCCTGAATGGGATCTGTTTGGGCAAATCCAAGCACTTTCATGAATACAGTCAGGAGCATTATAAATGGCAGGCAGCTTCTGGTGACTTTCTAAACTCCCATTCTCGTTCTTATGCCCTAGGCCCACTTGTCCCAGAAAATAAATGCCAGAGTGTGAAGTGGTGTGCCGTAGGCCACCATGAGAAGGCCAAATGTGATGAGTGGAGTATAAGCAGTAATGGGAAAATAAATTGTGAATCTGCAGAGTTCACTGAAGACTGCATTGCCAAGATCATGGTATGTCACTCTATGGATCGTCTCTATAGGGCAATGTCCCTGCCACTGCTGCCTGCCTGTCCTTAAGGCTGAGGAACTATTCCTGGGAATAAGATGAAAACCCAGGAGTATTCAGACATGTGGGCAGCTAACTCACTGGGCAAAATGAGTTAAGAACCTTGCCCTCACTGTAGGAGCCCAGCCCCACAGGAGCTTCAGTACTTTTGAGCTAATAGATCTGATGGGTTCCTTGGGGCTGGGCTCCACTCATCTCCTTTATAGGAGAATTCTTGGTGTCCGAAGGTTGTTGTGGGAATGTCTCTGAGACAGTGTGTCCTATTAGAGAACAGGCAGACTGAATGTGGGTCTTTGCTCCTGAAGAAACTAAGCAAGGCACCCAGAATTGATCATCCATTCATGAGGGTTTGGGTGAAAATGACAGTACATTTTATTTTCTATGCTGGGTTTACCTGGCTGATTTTTTGGAGATCCAGAACTAGCAATGGCTGTCTCCTGGGTCATTCATGACCTATGCTGGGAAGGCTGCTTCAAGGAAACACCCGGAAGAGCAAATGGGACAATAAATGGCCTCTTTTCATCTGCGGTGTTGGGCTGTGTCTTTGCAGAAAGGAGAAGCTGATGCCATGAGCTTGGATGGAGGATTCATCTACATCGCGGGCAAGTGTGGTCTGGTGCCTGTCCTGGCAGAGAACTACAGTAAGTAGGGGAGTTGCCCCTCCGTGTTTTATTTCCTCTAGGCCATGAAAAAAGGAGATGGGAAGATCATAGCCTGATTCATACCACATCGGCCATAAAGCTCTTGCTTACTGAGCACCTCCTATTTTCCAGGCTTTGGGCTCCCTCATCTCTAATCCCCACAGTTACCTTGAAGGATAGATCTTCTATCATACCTTCCACCAGGGGGAATGGAGGCTTTGCACTGTGAAGTTCTAGCTAAAAGAGACTGCAATGCAGAGGGCATTGGGATTCCCACTTGGGATTTCTGGCAGATCTTCTTGCTAGCAAAACTCATACTTCTCCTGTGGCCCTGATGCAGGGATTCAAGTATAGTAGGCAGGGACAACTGTAACTGACCCCAGAACAGACAGAGCAGGAAACTTGAAATTCATAATTTTGGGCTACATTCCATAGGCCAGTGAGTTAAAGTGAATTTGCACAATCAAGAGGGCCTGGGCTTTTGGGGAATTTGTGATATGTAGTTTTTCTGGCTCTTTTTTATTCTGATCTACAACACAAGAAAGGCATGATTTTCAATCTGTAAATGAATATTTAATGACTTCTTAATTTTCTCTTCTACAGAAACTAATGACAATTGTGAGAAAACACCAGAAAAAGGTGAGTTGGGATTGGTAACCTCATGAGTTTAAGATAAATTCCATTGGTTTTGGGAAAGGGGAAGGCAAGTTTAAATTAAAATCAAAAGTAGAAGGCAATGAAAGAGATCAATTTTTGAATGCAAAAGAATCATGGAAAGATAGTAATTCGCACTGATGGTTACTCTTTTATACTTGCCATGACCTGCACAAAAGATTTCCCATTTAATCCTGTAAGGTGGGTCTTGTCGATTCATAAGAGGACCAACAGCTGAGAGAGCTTACAAGCTGTCTAGGGCCTATATTCAGTAAGCAAATCCACACCCTCCTCACCGCTCCTGACTGCCTTGCATTACATTAGGCCTGCACAGTGTCAGATGAGAGTTAGCACTAGTGAGGGGCCTTGTATTTTTGTGGCTGGCAGGGAGGAGGAGATTGGCTCACACAGACAGATGTCTAGGAGTATAAAATTACCCAGTCTCCCAGCCAGGGCTGGGCTCAGAACCCAGGCCAACCTGGCTCTCACCCAGAGGTCTGGCTGGGGTGGATCTAGAGAGATGGGGTGGGAGCAAGTCAGGAAGTCTTACACCACGGTGGGCACTGGGTCCCAGAACCCCTATGCTCAGGCCTCTCCAGGTTATTTCCCAGCTACTTGTGTGCAAGTCTTTCCTGTGATTTCCTCTGATTACAACCTCCACATCTTTTTCTATTACTCAAGGAGCTAAGCTCATTAGCAGAACATGGAAAGACCCATTCTTATTCCATGGATAATATAACTTCTCTGTTTTTTGTGTAGACAATGTATCGAGTTATATTAGAAAGTGAAATCTTGGGTTCATGTTATATTCCCAAGTTACAGGATCAGCAACTACCTGCTGCTAAAGATGGCAGCTGGCTTTTGACAGTTTCCACTTCACATATTTATTTTGGCGCAAACCTGTATTTTCCTTATCACAGAATATCTGGCCAGAATATTCCCTGCGGTCTACTATTCATGTACTACTCTTTACTAGAATTGTTAGTGTATAAAGTGTTGGAGTTACATGTACTCTTCCGTATTCATTCCTCTGATATTCTACAGTGGAGGATGAGTTGCTGATTTCTAATTTCAGCAGCTTTGTGCCTTTGGGAAGGGTCATATATCAGCCATTGTTCTGATGATAATATATTCTTATTACTTTAATTTTTTCCGTTCAGATTAATCTCCCTCTGACAGGGTGACTTGGACTTCACCTTACTCAGTTATTTGGAAGGGCCCTTTCAAAGACAGTAGGAATGATTCCGAATAATTTTGCTTCCATAGGGAGATGGCAGACTTTGACTACAGAGAGACAGTCTGGAGGGCCTAGAGGTGTCAGTACATCCCTTTTTGGTCTCTTTCTGGTAGGGTATTTTGCTGTGGCTGTGGTTAAGTCATCAGCACCAGATGACCTCACCTGGAACTCGCTCAAAGGCAAGAAGTCCTGTCACACTGCAGTAGACAGAACCGCTGGCTGGAACATCCCCATGGGCCTACTCTACAACAGGATCAACCACTGTGAATTTGGTGAGTGAATCCCAGGAGGTCACTGTAGTCAGGATAGGGCAGATAGAGGTATCCTGGAAAGAGAGTGGTACGGTACAAAGCACTGCTGTGGCCCTGTATCTACAGTAGTTAAAATTTGGTTAAAGAGGACCTCAAGAAAATACCTAAAAGGGATGGTAAGGCTGGGCAGATGAATCAGAATGGTCTTTTTGGTTGCACATAATGGCTTACCTTTCTCTCTACTAAAAAAGAGGAGAGGTGAGCAGTCTATGCTGATATGATCATTAGAAACCCAGGCTCCTTCCCTTTTCCTGCTTCCCCATTCTCAGCATGAGGTCCCCATCTTCAAGGGCACCCATAATTGCCATCACATCCATAATCCAGGAAGCCTCAAGGAGCGAGGAGTAAGGGCAACTTAAAGTATATGCCGCCTACTGTTAACTTCTTAAAGAAGCCATACAGGAAATCTAACCCAACTACTTCAATTAACTTCTCACTGCTCAGGACTTAGGCACATAATAGTCTACTCAGCAGTCAGAGAAGCTGGAAGTGTCATGTTTTATTTAACCAGACCTTGTTAAAAAATTAAAAATAGAATTACCCTAGGATCTGGCAATTCCACTACTGAGTATTATCCAAAACAAGCAAAAACACTAACTCAAAAAGATATATGCACTCCCATGTTCGTTGCAGTGTTATTTACAATAGCCAAGACATGGAAACAATGTGTCTATTGATAGATGAATGGATAAGGAAAATGTGAGATACACACATACATACACTGGAATATTATTCAGTCATAAAAAATAAGGAAATCTTGCCATTTTTGCTACAACATGGATTGACCTCGAGGGCATTATAGTGAAATAAGTCAGACAGAGAAAGACAAATACCATATAATCTCATTTATATGTGGAATCTAAAAACAAAAGAAACCAAACTGAGCTATAAGATACACAAAAGACATTGGTGGTCGCCAGGGGCCAGGGTGGGGTTTGGACAACATAGGTGAAGGGGATTAAAAGGTACAAACTTCCAGTTATAAAGTAAGTAAGTCATGGGGTGATATGCAGCATGGTGACTAAAGTTAATAATGCTGTGTGCATATTTAAAAGTTGCTAAGAGAGATCTTAAATTTCTCATCAAAAGAAAAAGAATTTATAACTATGTAGGGTGACAGATGTTAACTAGATTTATTGTGGTGATCATTTCAAAATATATTCACAGTCATTTTGTTGTACACCTGAAACTGATAATAATGCTAAATGTCAATTACATATCAATAAAATAATTAGTGGAGAAAAAAATTTAAAAACTAGAGCTTTGTTACTAAGGAACAAGGGGAAATGGCTATTGGGTCAATAGCTACAATCCTGCTATAGGGCTTTGTAGGCAATATGAGTGTGTGGGATCCTCAGGTCTCGTTAAGGTCTTGGCGGTCTCTACCTGTTTTGGGCCATACACACCTTTTATGTGTCAGATGAAGGCCATTCATATTGACTTGATCAGGAAAAGCTGACTTCCTCTTGTCCTTCTGCACAGATAAATATTTCAGCCAAGGCTGTGCTCCAGGGTATGAGCCAACATCCAGTCTCTGTGCTCTTTGTATTGGCTCAGCAAATGTTCCAGGAAAGGAGTGTCAACCCAACAACAATGAGAGATACTATGGTTATACAGGGGCTTTCAGGTGAGTCTTATAACACTGATATGAACATAATTACACCTCCAGCTCTCAAACGATTCCTTTTTAGGAACTCAGGAGAGTTTCTAATGTTTCTAGTCTGCTGGTTCTGCATGTATCAGGGTGCCACGTTCAGCAACCCTACGAAGAACGCTTTCACACAGAGTCTCAGACCTGGCTGTCAGAGACAGCGAAGACTGGCAGTATGATACAAACTAGAAGCTCTCAAGAGAGGGCAGTTTGCCCTCTGGGGACATTTGGCAGTGTCTGGAGATGTTTTTGATTATCAAATAGGGCTAGAATGGGCTGGGGGTGTTACTTCTGACATCTAGTTGGTAGAGGCTGCTAAACATCCTGCATGCATATGGCAGCACCCTACAACAAAGAACGATGTGGTTCAAAATGTTACAAGTGCCAATGTGTGGGGACCCTAACACAGCTGAATACAGGGGCTGGGGGCCTGGCTTATGCCCTTCCGTGCATTGTTGGCAAACCTGCAACCATACTCACCTGGAAATATATAAAGTAAAGCACATGATTTCTACATTCCAAACTACATCTCTATTCCATGAAATGTTTATCATTTTTATAGAGACACCTGTGCATCTTATGACGTAATACTTTTTAACTATCCTTTCTCATTCAGGCCTGTGTTACTTAGTAATTCATGAATCCATCAACTTGCACAATGATGGTAGTATTGTAACTGAACTTCTCAGTAGTAAAAGAAAAAAAAAAAACAAAGGTTATTCCGCACTGGAAAACTACTCTCTAATACCTGTTTTAATACTAGGAAAATGATGTAGCCCTCTCTGTTGGAGAAACTATTCCAGAATTTAAGATTTAGTGTGTAGAACCAAGATTGTATAACTCACAGGTGGCAAACACAAGGCCCACAAATCCGGCCCTCCACTTGTTTTATCTGGCCTGGCACCTTGTTTCTACCCGGCAGCAGCACCAAGCTCTCACTTAACTGTTAAGGAGTAGTTACATTTATACAGTCCTAAAATTCCATTTGGCCCTTTGAAGGCAACTGCGAGGCTGATGTGGCCCCTGGTGAAAATGAGTTTGACACCCCTGGTATAACTACAAACCAAATCAGAGGTTTTGTTTCCTGTTTTTTTACTACTTACATTAGTGATAATCTATTATTAGTGATAATAGATTAATGATAGAAGGGGAGTCATAATTGCTGATATCAGATGGCCAGCCCTAGGTCTGTAAAGTGGCCCTCCTGAATGACAGATGTATCTTGCTGACTTCCTCTCTCCTTCCTTCCTACCTGGCTCTCTGTAGGTGTCTGGTTGAGAGTGGAGACGTGGCCTTTGTGAAAGACCAGACAGTCATACAGAACACTGAGGGTAGGTGCACATCCTCCTCTGCCCCTAAAAATTGGGGTTGCTGGGTTCCCTTGTGCTCAGGATGCTGGGTGGAAGTGTTATGGACTCTGTCAGACTCCATAGCTCTGATTCTCAACCTTTTTGAAGTGAAGAGAGAAGTTTTCACGTGGGCAAGCAGAATGCTGAGGACTGTGAGGTTCCACTGGCCCTAAATTCTCTCCTAGAACCCCGACCATGGGTGCAGGCATCGTGTTGCCTGTCCCCTAAACACTGCAGGGCACGTTTCTTAAGAACAAGGATATTCTCTTATATGCCTACAATATGATGATCAAGATCAGGACATTTACATTAACATGGATTTAATGCTCATCACATCCACAGCCCATATTCAGATTTTCTGAATCACTGCTAAAAGGCACTTTATAATTATTTCCATATTTCCAGGTCCAATATATATTCCAATGTATTCTATGTCCACTGGAAAAAACCTAGAGACAGTGGCACATCAGTAGTGATGAGCACCAAGATCTTGAATCTAGAACCGCCTCCAATAAAAGGAACCAGGGCCCCGTACAACCATAGCTGATTCTAGAGCTGGGCAGGAAAAATATAAGGTGAGCTTGTTACATCACAGTGAAGGGCTCAGAGTCATGGACATTTGGAAGCATACAGGAAACATTTTGAAGGACCTCTCACTGGCCAAATCTGGGATATTCTAAACATTAAAAGACATAATAATAATAATAATAATAATAATAATAATACAAAAGATAATAACCCATTGGATAAAATAAGAATACATGAGTCCATCCTGATTAAACAAATGAAGGTAAAAAGACAGATCTTCCTTATCATACAATGGTAACTAAAAAATGTAGAAATAATTACAGAGTTAAAAAAACTATTACTTGGCACCCAGTATAGTAATAATTTATTCAGTCAAGAATCATTACTGGATACTAAAACTAGTGGGTGCATACTGGATGGCTATGACATTAAAAAACAAAACAGGATTTTTAAAAAGTCAGTGAGAATGACGAGTAATTCATCTGCCCGCTCTGTGTTACTGCTTATGGAACGCACCACAGTCCACACAGCTGTGAGCTCCTTCCTTTCCTCGTGCCCCTTCACACAACCTCATCTTGCCTGCAGCTCATCTAGAATCAACTAGTGTGGCACCAGCTTGTCCGAGAAGCCTTCCCTGACGGCACGCACACATTGACAACAGAATCCTTTGTGCATGTTGCTAGTATCATTGGATTTATCACATTCTGTAATGAACTGTGGCCACAAGAAATCTTTGAGCTCTTTCTTCCTCCTTTTATATCTCAACATCAACTACAGTATGTGGCACACAGGAGTTGCTAAGTCCTTACTTGAAGGAATATTGGTTTAGCTAATTTTTCTTTCTTCCCTTCTATTATTTTTTGCTTTTTCCTTCAAGGGCTGTCCTTTTTCCTGCTGTTGAGTGTTACCCTAAGACTGGTTCTTTGTTACTTCTTGATTTCTTTTTGTATTCTTCTGAGTAGGGCTTCCCTCTCTAGGCTCCAATTCCCCACTGTTTGCGATGACCCTAAAAGCCATACCCACTGAGGGGAATTTAGAGAGGAGGCCTAACCTCCCATCTAAAAGCATTCCAGGATCTCTATTTGCCATGTGGTAATTTTTATGTACAAAGTACATTGGCACAACAATCTCAACCTGTATAAATCCAAGCTCCTTGTATTCTCTCAAAATCCAGTCCTCTGCCCACGGCCTCTGTCTGTATTGAAGACTTTACTACATGCCCTGTCAGTTAAGCCTAGATCAGTTCCTCAGTCAGCATGTTTTTTGTTTCTTCAAAATGTATCTTTTTTAATTCTTTAGTATGTTGTAATATAGAGGAATCAGGATACAAAAGCACGTGGAGTGTATGATCCAATTATTTAGATATGTCTTCATATTACATGTGTGTATGTTGAAAAAAGACTAGAAGAAACGCACCAATCTTGAAAGTGGCTGCTATGGGATTAAAAGTGCTTCAGAATTTTCTTCCTTAAACTATGTAGCATTTTACAAATTACTTTTGTACAAAATCAAGGATTACTATTACTGGAAAGAATAAGTTTTATCATGCACTTCTAGATGCCCACTGCTACCCTCCTAACCCAGACTGAAGCTCCTCCCATCTCATTATTCTTAACTGTCCTGTTCCAGGCTCTGGCTCATACATTAACATTGACTTCCATTCATAAATCCTCTTAGACCCACCTTTCCTCTTGCCAAGTGCCACACTCCATCCCACACTCAAGGCCTTTAGTGTCTGGGCATGGCTCACTGTTTCGGCTCCACTGCCCGAGACTCTGTCCCAGGGGGCCATTCTCCTTTCACCCTTTGGAAGCACCAGGTTCGTACCTGACTCTGAGTCTTACCAGTGCCCTCCCTCATCCCCCTGAGAAGCATTCCTTTCTCCTCCTCTCAATCCTACACGTGTTATAAGATGCATGTAAAACCTTGCCTCCTCCACCTAGCTTCCCCTAAGTAACGTACTCACTGTGTTGGTTCTGAGCTCACACAGCATTTAGAGTGTGTATAAGATAGAAAATGTTATTATCTGTGCCCTGAATTTTTGCTTTTGGCATGTGTGCTATTTTCCCCTCTCTAATAAGACTGTGTCTTGCAGAGAGCTGAGAACATAGTATTACATAAATGCTTAAATTATATGTAGAATAGGTGGGTTTGGAGAGAACAATAATGGATTTTATTTGCAAGGTGTTGATTTGGAGGGACTGGTAAGAAAGGAAAGGAGAAATGTTAGAAGGTGAGCGAAGATGTGTGCAGTTACTAGGGAGAGGCAAGAAATTTGGAGTTTCCTATTAAAACTAAAAGTGTACATTCAGGGAGTGTAGGAAACAGGTATTTTAACTTTATATATAAGTAATATAAAATTTTATACTGGTGAATTCATGTATTAGTTGTTCAGTTAAATGAAGAAAACTAACTGGAAATTAAATTAGGAAAAATGTTGCAACACTGCATTTTTGGAGAGAAGTATAAACTGGGAAAACATATTTGATGTTTGCCTCTGGAAGAAAAGCCCAAATCCTGAGAATGGGTGAGTTTTCTTCTCTGGAGAGGATCCGGAGAAGATGAAGCGAAGGACTGAGGACAGGGTATGGACCTGTGTGCACAGAGCGCAGTGCGTATTTTCACGTTGAGCCAGTGTGAGTGAGTCAGACTTAAAACACTGCTGCACTTTCCGAAAGGGCTTCTGGCAAAGCTCTTTTGCTGGCTGGTGCAACAAGAGAGAGCACAGAGACTGTCAACTAGTTGAGGGTTGTGTTCTTTTTATGCTTGGGTAAGAGGTCCAAATGCTTTAGAACTTAGTAGAAATAAAGAACTTTTTGAACAGGATCCACAGAATATAGTCCATTCTTCCCTGGCTGGGTGGGGCAGGCTGGAAAGGGTGGTCACTAGGAATTCCTGCTAACTCTCTTCCTCGCCACGTCACTGTAACCTCACACTGAGGTATACTTCTGCTGGCCACTGTATCCAGGCCCTCCACACACCAATGGGTCTGTCATATCCCCCGGAGAGGGTGTCTTGACCAAAGCCGTCAGCTGTGGCTGACCCGCCTTCTCTATCTCCAGGGAAGAACCCTGAAGCTTGGGCTAAGAATCTAATGCAGGACGACTTCAAGCTGCTGTGCACTGATGGCACTAGGAAGGCTGTGACCCAGGCTGAGACCTGCCACCTAGCCCGATCCCCAAATCATGGTGTTGTCTCCAGGGAAGATAAGGCAGCTTGTGTTCGCCGGGTGTTACTTGACCAGCAGGTATAAACCAGCCACCCACCCTTTCTTTCTGGGTGATTATTTGGTGGGAACTCACAGCTAAATGCAGCCTGCATTCCAGCATTCTCTTTCTGGAAACTAGAATTGGGAGGGTATGGATGGTGGAACTGGATCTCCAAGGCCTTGCTCTCTTGGTCACTGGAGATATTTACCCATCTGATTTGCATGTCCTCAGGTCTGCCTTTTTTGCTTGCCCTTAACCTTGCTCTGTGGTACCTTCATTTTCTGCACATCTACGTTTTTTTAAAAGAAGGAGACTGATTCTGTTTCCTAGACCTCCTTGACACAGGTCATGAAATGAAAACCTGTGTTTCCCTTGCTTAGACAGACTAAGAATCACTTCAATATCCAGACAACCCAAGACCCCTACCCTCACAGAGCGAGCCTTGGTGGGGAGAGGGGCTGTCTAAGTATTCTAATCTAAAAGGCTCCTCAACTCACATCACCACCTTCCCCTCAACGACAGCTTCCTGCCTATTGATTCACCATTAGTTTTCTTTTTTAAAAATTAAGATAGCATATCTCCATGAGTCCTTTTAAGGTAAATGATAATAATAATTCAGATTTAATGAAGACTTCTTAGGTGCTAGGTGGAATGCTAAACTTTTCATAATCATCATTTCACTTATAACCTTAGGAAGCCTGGGGTGATCAAGCCTCTGGCCCAAGATAGGATCAAAGATGTAGTCAAACATGAACTTGCAACAACCACCTGTACCACTCTTCACTGAGTGGCTCATGTTTAATATCTTCTCTGACAATAACACTTGGAAGGGAACAAGTTTCTGTCCTTTCATTTCCTGGAAGCAGCCCCCAAGGCCCTGGCCAAGGATATAGAGAGATCACAGAAAGCAGGAGTGAGTGGCTGGGTGGGAGGGACTTCACAGAGCAGGTAGGCCTTCATGTGAAAGCATGAAGCCCGGGCCAAAAAAGGGTGAACACCAGGTGAGGGAGGGGGAGAAACCCTGAGGCATCCTCTGTAAACTCCCTTTCTTTCCGAAGCTGTTTCCCAGCTTTCGGTCTCCTCCATCTCATCCATGTACTCCTAGCTGCTTGCTACCACAGGTCCTCATGCACTTTCTGTTCATTTGACAGGCCATCTTTGGAAAAAATGGAACTGTCTGCTTGGACAACTTTTGTATGTTCCAATCTAAAACCAAGGATCTTCTGTTCAGGGATGATACAAAATGTTTGGCTGAACTTCAGGACAAAACAACATATGAATCATACTTAGGAGCAGAGTATGTCACGGCTGTGGGTAACCTGAAACAGTGCTCAACTTCGAGTGAGTAGGAGGAACAGCATGGGGGAAGCTACAAAGCAAAAATGGGCAGGGCTCTGGGTGGTGGGTACAAAATAAGAAGTGGGCTATAGTCCCCAGGAGGTGACTAATGGACAAGATGAATTAATGACGGAACAATATAAACCCAGAACATATGGAAGTCTACTTGTACGGGCAGATGGCAAGGAGGCCACGAGCACTGAAGTAGTGAACTGCCTGGATATGCAGAATTCCAGACTAAGAGGTTTCTGTGCCCATGCCCATTGCTATGCACTAAAATCCTTTTTAAATTCAGAGTTGCACTGTCCAATACATAGGTAGCCCCTAGCTACAAAAGCTATTTAAATTTAAATTAATTAAAATTTTTAAAAAGAAAAACTTAGTTCCTCAGTCACACTAGCCATGATTCAAATGTTCAACTACAGGTGACTCCATATAGATGCGCAAAGATAGCATTTCCATCATCACAGAAAGATCTTTAACACAGCATTACTCTTGCCAGCTTGAACAGCAATAAGTTCTGGTAACTATAAAGTCATACATACTATTCATCTGAAACACCAGGTTTCTCAGAATTAAAATACAATAAAACACACCTTTGCACTCTATGTCGGACATCATTTAATCACTTGAAATCATTTGGAAGATGTGGGTGAATAACATGGTTATCTTTTGTGTGCACATAAGTGAGCCATGGTCCTTAAAATACTGATTCCAGGCCCTGGGGATACTGATTCACCAAGTCTGTGCCACAGTCAGGGTCTTTGCATTTTAACAGCTGCCCCACGTACTTCTGATGTAAGGAACATGTTTCCCGTGGCCACTGCTGAGAGGACCCAGACTATATTTATTTAACCTATATCCTCTAAGAGGGGAGAGAGTCCAGCTCCACTGCTCTCTGCTCCATCGTCAGCCCCAAGTACAGAAACTGGCACGTGCCAAGTGTCTAGTGCCTCTTGCTATGGTAGTTCCTCACTTGCCTAAAGAGGTCGGAAATAACAGTCCTTTCAGGTTCCTTCCAGTCACATGGCTCATGTGTGGAGCTCTGCCTACAAGACGCAAGGCAGGGGATGATGTAGAGCAGGGAAATCGTGTTACCATCTTTGGCATGGGGCACCACCTGGGATAGGCACAGTGCTGTGCTGGCAAGTGGAGAAGGCCACTGGGAGAATGACCGGTCCAGCCATCAGAAGAGCACGGCTATGGTCTGAATGCTTCTGTATTCAAAACTAGCTATTCATTCACTCAACAGACAATAAACACAGGTAGATATTGACTGTCCTACCTTTCTTCTCTGCCCCTACAGAACTCCTGGAAGCCTGCACTTTCCACAGAGGTTGAAATCCAAAAGTAGGGCCATGGCCGGATGGAGATGGGAGCGCACGTGACCCATCAGCTTCCCCTGGTGTTGCTGGCCTGAGTGGTTTGGCTGTCTTCATAGTTCAATGTTGGTGCCAGTGCAGGAAATAAAATAAAATTTGTTATTGGTTCTACGTTTTAAAAACTTAATTCTTTCCTAAATGTTTATCCTGGAAGGATTTCTTTTATACTGTCCAACTAAATACATGGACGACTGAGTCCTTCCTTCAGAGCTGAAGATTCATCCGATCCTTCCCACTGCCTTGGGTGTGGTCCCAGAGCCATACCTCCTGGATACAGTCCCAGTAGGAATTCGCCCTAAAAGGGGTCTGCGTGGTCGATATAATAGAATCAAGCATCTATCGCTCTGTGTGTGTGTATGGTGCTAGGGAAGGGGCGGGAAGGAGTTATGGAGATGGACTGTTCAAGTGAGTACCAAAAAAGAATATAAAATATTTATACATTTAAAAATATTTTAAATGAATTTCATCAGGTCCTGACTCTACCTGGTTGGCAAAGTGAATCACTGGGACATCTTCTTGCTAAAAATCATCCTTTGACTCCGATTCCCACAGCAGTCATTGCCCTGTCTCCTCCCCTCACTTATAAGGGAGCTGTTTCCACACCTCACTTATTATTAGTGGCTGAAGATATAGAAGTCAGTCTTCTGCTGCACTCACTTCTCTGTGGGTATCCTGGCAAAGGTCACCATGCACCTGCAGTTGTGAAAACCAACTTCAGTTCTTTCCTTCTTGAGTCCACTTACTGCACTTGATACGGCTGACCACTCACTTTTCCTTGGAACTCTCCCGAGCTTCTCTGTCCTGGCAGTTCTGTCCATTTCTGGCCTTACTTTGGGCTCAGCCTGCTGGCCTTGAAACTGTAGGGAAGTCTTCCTGAGGATCTTTTCTTGACCCAATACTCTTCTCACTTTGCAGGCCACCCCCCTAAACAATGTGAATGACTCCTGGGCATCTACCTGTACTTCTGACCCCTGCCTCCAGTGTCTCCACACTCATACCTCCTCCTCCTTACTGTGGATCTATACTGTAGAGTTCCCTCAGCAACCAGAAATCCAACAAGTCAAAAACTGAGATGATCATCCTGCCCCTTCCCTCTCCTGCTTCCCTAATCGAACTGCTGTTTACATATATGAGTATTTCACATCAGCTACGATCAAGGTCTTCTAGCCTCACAGGAGCCATAAAGTGAGTGAAATTTTGTATCACTGTTTCCCTTCATTCCATGTCCAATGTCAGCAAGTTCTGTTGATTTTACCTTCTAAACATCTCCCCAGTTTGCCTCTTTATTTCCTGACTCCTTCCACAGCCTGTTTACCCTGCAGGAACAATGCTGCAGATGGGGGTTTCTGGACACAACAGTCCACAAAGCTCTTTGTAGTGTCCATGGAAGCAGGATCCTAGGTCTACTTTGCAGTGAACACCTGATGCTGACCTTGTTACACACAGCCCTACCAGACACTTTGCTTTGAGCCTACCAATACTCTGCCTTATTTAGTATTCACCAAAATTCCACCCTTACCCCAAATCCTACGGTAACTTTTCTCTTCCTTTGTTTGGTGAGGTGCCCCATGGGGTGTGGTCTGTCCTAATGCAATGAGTCAACAAATCTAATTTTGTCAACAATGTACGGAGCACCTACCATGAGCCAGACACTGTTCTAGAGATGGCAAATATAGCAGTGCATGCTATAGTCCCTTCATAGTTTCTGTGTATTTTTATTTATTCCTCCCTCTAGACTCTCTTCTTATCACTATATATGTACAGAAAAATGTCTGAAATAATGTTCACCAGATACGTACAGGTATGAAAGTTGATGCGATTTGTGGCTTTTTTCTTTGATCTTTCATTATAGCTTGAGATTTTAATATAATAAGCATAACTCATTTTAATTCTTTAAATTTTTTAAATTCTCACCTGAAGATGGTTTTTCATTGCTTTTAGAGAGAAAGGAAGGGAAGGATGGAAGGGAGGGGAAGAGAGAGAGAGAGAGAGAGACATTGATGTGAGAGGGAAACACTGACTTGGTTGCTTTCTCATACATGCCCCAACCAAGGCAACCTGGGTACATGTCCTGATGGAACATTGAACCCACAACCTTTTTGGTCTATGGGACAATGTTCCAACCAACTGAGCCACACC
This sequence comes from Desmodus rotundus, assembly GCF_022682495.2. Lineage (NCBI taxonomy): Eukaryota > Metazoa > Chordata > Mammalia > Chiroptera > Phyllostomidae > Desmodus > Desmodus rotundus. Next base: position 105,409,510 of record NC_071394.1, on the reverse strand, counting down.
AGCCAGAGCTCATTTTAATTCTTTTAAAAAAAAGTCCTGTAAATTTTTTTTTTCCAAAAAGACAGAGTTAAAGAGATAAGTCAGAGTTGGGTAATGATATGATTGGTGTCCCTGAGATAAAAATGTATCTGGTAAATGAGACATTTTAATTAGTAAGAGAAGGAAAAATTGTCTCACTGCGTTTGTTTCCCTGTAACTCTCCATCCGCTATTTGAGTCAGGGAGCAGCACACTTTCAGCTAGCAGCAGTCTGCACCTGCATGTCCCTCCCCTGCACTCATCCCCACAGAGCCTCTAGTGGACATGTGAGAGGACCGGAAGCAGCTGATCCCAGCCTCTCCCGCTCTCATTCCTTAGAATGGCAGCGCCACCTTCTCACTTGAATGTGGAAAAGTGTGCACATTTCTTCAGCCTTCATTGTACCCAGGAAAGAATTGAAAAAAAAAATCACTCTGTCTTCTTAAACTCTTATCATCCCCAAATTTTGTCACCAAGGCAGCACTATTTGATTCATAACTCTGACTAAAAATCCTTACACAGTTAGGTCAGTTGTGGTATGTATTCTCCATGTCTGGCCCTTTCTCCTTTCCTGCATTTTTAGTCCCTAACAGAAGAATCAATGATGATTATAAAGGAGGTGTATGTGGGTGTGTGTTGGGTGGTATATACAAAAGGGATCAAAGCCATGGGAAAGAAAAAAATAGAATGTGGTAAGATTACTTGTCAGTTTTGAGTTTTAATTGATGATGCTAATTTAAAATAAAGTAGTTGGTTTACTTACTTTAACCTCACATCCTAAATGTCCTTTCTTAATCTGGAGTCCCTACTGCTTATTTATTGATGAAGTGCCTGGGAGATTAACTGTACTATGTTAAGGAATGTAGTTAAGCATAAAGAACTCCAACTGCCTGGGATCAGTAGGTTACTTAGCCCCTGCCTCAGTTTACCCTCAGTAAAACTGGGATCATGAGTCATTTTGAAGATTAAGCAAACTGATAAATTAAAAGTATTTAGAACAATGCCTTTTACTAGGAAGCATTTACTAATGTTAGCAATTACTCTTTCATTCATTAATGTTAGCAATTGTTCTCATTAACCACCACCCTCTTCACCTATCTGCCTTCCTTCCATACCCGTGCCCTCACCCACCCTCACCCTGCTGTTTCCCCTGAGCTCACTTTTTGTTCCAGCCCTCGACACAGGATCCTCTCTGTTTTAAGTGATGCTGCTGACCACCTTCCAGAACATGTTTTACTCCCACATCACTGCTTTTTTCTTAGGCTTCTTTATGGGTTCCTTTCTCCTCACTCTTCCTGCTCACCACGGTTTCAATGACCGACTTGTTTACACATGACTCCCAAATGAAAATCTAGCACCTACTGCTGAAACTTTACATTTGTTTCCTGTATCACGTACTTGATAGAAGATTTTTGATTTCCCAGAGGCACCTGAAAATCAGTATTTCCCAAAGACAGGCAATTTTCATTCTGGTTCTGGTCCCAGCTCCGAAGTCCCTCCAAGTGAGTTTTCTAATTCACTTTATACACTCTGATAGTCCTGGTAATCCACACCAAGCACTTTAGATGCAGTCTTGATAACTCTTCTCTTTGACTCAGAATATCCAATTAATCACCACAGTCTATATACTTTCTTTCTAAGCATCTCTCAAATCTGTGCCCTCCACACCTACCTGTCTCTGGTTTAGACCCTGTGCATCTTTTGCCAAAACACTGGAACAGCCCCCAGTGGATCACTCTGCCTCCAGCATTTTCTCCCTCAAAGGACATTCTCCACTGACCTGACAATCATGTATGTAACCCCCAACTGAAACTTCTGATCACATTCTGTATATTGCAATAAGGTTCCTGTCAGCCTTTCCGGATCATCGCCTGCCACTTCCACTGAAGTGGCACCTGCTTTAATGACAGAGTCTGGGAACTGGCACCTCCTAGGTGGTCACTTCTGGCCTGATAATGTGTTTTATTTGGGCCACCAGTTTGGGTTTTTTTAATTTATTGATTTTTTTTGAGAGAGAGAGACAGAGAGGCAGAGAGGCAGAGAGAGGGAGAGAGAGAGAGAGGGAGAGATTGATTGATTGATTTGTTGTTCCACTTATTTATGCATTCACTGGTTGATTCTTGTATGTGCCCTGACCGCGGGGACTGAACCTGCAACCTAGGCACATTGGCATAACGTTCTAACAAACTAGGCTACCCTGCCAGGACCTGGGCCACACATTTTTTAATATTTTCCATTACATGCTGAAGTTTGAGAAGTGGAAAATTTCCCATAAATACCTGCCTTTTGGCTTCTCTTTAAAAACTGGAAGAACTGACCATCTTTGTCCCCACACATCTGCCTGGCAGGGTTGTGGCTGCCACTTTGGGCAGGAATGATAGCTTCAGTTTTCAACAGCTCCCACCCCTCTCACTGGTTTTCCTGGTTGCTTCCTTTAAAGGAGACAACTCGCCTGGCTGGTGTGGCTCAGTGGATCCAGTGCCGGCCTGGTAACCAAAGGGTTTCAGATTTGATCCCCAGTCAGGGCACCTGCCTGGACTGCGGGTCAGGTCCCCAGTAGGGGGCGCGCGCGAGGCAACCACACAGCGATGTTTCCCTCTCTTTCTCCCTCCCTTCCCCTCTAAAAAATAAGTTAAAAAAAAATATATATATATATATATATTTTTAAGTAGACCACTCACTTGCAGCCCTGGAATTAGAGTGTAGGGACAGGGAATTGCTCCTTTTCTTCTGCACAGAGCACCTTTTCTCGTTAATACCAGCAGAAGCTAACTCATCCTTCATGGCCCAGTTCGGGTCACTTTCCTCCAGGAGATTTTCTCTGAACCCATGATGGGCTAAGCACCCCTTTCTGTATTCCCTTATCAAACCGTACGTCCTCTGCCACATCCCATGCCAAATTATATTCGGACAAATGTCTGTGTAATGTTTGAGTTCCTCACAAGACACCCCAGGTAAGGAGGGACTGACAATCCTCAGTGGAAATTTCTAGAGCTACTCATTTTACTCACCCAGCATTCTGCCGACAACCATAAAGAAGGGCGGCACCATTGACTCATATCTTTAAGGATAAGTGTGTCACTCATGAAATAACCAGCGGCTCTCCCCTCCCTCGGTAAGAGCGCGACATACTACAAAATACTACAACTCCCATCAGGCCCTTCGGGCCCATGGCCCTCGAGGAGAAAATGCAACTCAGGAACTACCACTCCCGTGATCCTCCGCTTCGGACGTCTGCGCAGAGCCCAGGGACACGTTGCTTTTACGCCGCCGGAGACCTCGGAGCTCAGCATGGCTTCCACCGGCTCCCGGCGACTGGGGAATGGTGGTGGTGTCGGGGGCGCCTTCCAACCCTACCTAGACTCTTTGCGGCAGGAGCTGCAGCAGAGGGACCCGACTGTGCTGTCAGTAGTAGTGGCGCTTCTGGCGGTGCTGCTGACGCTGGGTAAAGAGGCGGTGGGTGGTTATGGAGGGTGCGGGGCGGGCGAGTCCGGCTTGAACTGGAAGGATGCCGGGCGGAGAAGGCACCCGGCGGGCGTCTGGAGAGGGAATCTCACCCCTTATGACACCCTGTCCTCCTTCCTGAAGCAGCGGGAGCAGCGCTGCGACCCCCGAAATGATATCCTGGTCCTTGGGGCACAGATTACTCTTCCTTCGGCCCCTGTTTAGCTTGAGCCCGTGGTTTCCCCTTACGTTGGTTCCCCCGTACGTTGCTTTTACTACCAAGACTCTTGGGCTCTCTACTTCAAGTTAGCGGATCCTGTGTTTGCGTGCTAGGCGCTGAGGATACAAAGTAGGACAAGAATGCTCTTAAAAGAGTCCACAGTAGGGGTAGGGGGTTCACACGAAAGTTGATATTTGATAGTGGCTGGTACTCAGTGGGGTCCATAACAAGATTAACAGTAACAATTATGGTGCTAATAACAATAAAAGTAAGTTTCAAGTGATTGCGGTGTTCTCTGGTAGATTTATGTTAATTTACCCACCCCAACCATACACGCCTACTGTTACTAATAAGGCGTAATTTTCTTTCTTTTTCTGTACTCCACAGTGTTCTGGAAGTTCATCAGGAGCAGAAGGAGCAGTCAAAGAGCTGTACTTCTTGTTGGCCTTTGTGACTCCGGGAAGACATTGCTCTTTGTCAGAGTAAATGCTTTTGATTTACATCTCTCTCAAACTAGACAGGACAGTTTAGGGCATCCCATTATTTTGGGGGGGTCATGATTTATTTTGGAAAAGAAGCTGATGGGGGACAAAAAGACTCTTGCAAACTTGTAAACAGATTTCTTTGGCCATTTCTATTTTCTTGCACTTGATAGATACTGATATTTAGTCCTTGTCCCATTTAAAGGTTTTATGTAGCGACTTTCATGCCATGGCTAAGAAGGCCAGAACGGGAGAGAAGATGGAAGATTTGATCTGTTTGTTGTGTATAATTCGTTGTACAGCATACTCTACTGATAGCTCTATCCTCACCTGACAGGTTGTCAAAGACGATTTTTAAAAGGGTGATTCTTCGACATTGGTCTACTTAGGTTTCTTTTCACTAATATTTCTTTTTAATCTATGTAGTTTTAAATGTTTGGTTTTTTGCTGTGGAGAGTAGCACAGAGTTTCTCATTATTCTTCCTTTCGGTAGTATAAAAGATTTTCCTTCCACTAAAGAAATACAATCTTTAATTATTTTTAATAATTAAATAATGTTTTGGAAGGTTGGTAAATTTGGCCACAAACCATTTGAAGCAGTTATTTGAAAATAATAGGGAGTGTAGGAGAATAAAGTTTGCAATTAATTAGATTTTTCTACAAGTAAAGGAAAAGAACTCAACATGGTCTTTTTCATCTATTGCAAACAACGTTCATTTATTTGGCCTCTGGGAGGGTTAGAACAAAATTACTCTCTTCAGGTTTGCTTATCTCAGTGCTTACTCTGCTCTCCCCCATGCTGTTTTTCTTTACAGTTGTTAACAGGCCTTTACAGAGACACCCAGACTTCCATCACCGACAGTTCTGCTGTGTACAGAGTCAAGAATACCAGGGTAAGGGGCTCCTAGAATATTGGGAGTCTGACAATTTTACTTTACTTTGGTGTGTCGGGAAAGGACATTTTTAAGAGAAATTAGTCTGAGTAGCTTATTTTAATGGATAAATATAATCCATGTGACAAGTTCTGCTCTTGACCATCCAGGCAACCCATTTAATCATGCTGTCCCCTGCTTTGTTGTCCCTCAGGACACTCGGTACCTCAGGACACATGTTCTTGGTTTTTTTTTCTGTGTGTTGAGGGTGAGCATGAAGCCTTTTTCTTTTCATTTATGTTTTGAATATGTTGTACATGTATGTGGGGCAAAAATTCAAAAGGTTAAAAAGGATATTTGGTGAAAAGTAATGTTGCCTTTTCAATCCCTACTACCCATTGGAGATAATAACTTCCCCTTTTCCTGTGTACCCTTTCAGATGGGCTATGCATATACAAAATAGCTATATATTCTTTAATTTTTTTTCTTCTAACACTGTTCTGCCTGTTCTACTTTTTTTAACTTAACAATATGCTTGTGTTTGGTATTTGTTTTTTCTCCCTCGTTTGCTCCTAGTTGATTTACGAGCTGCATAGTATTCCATTATGTGTCCATACCATACAATTAAGTTCTTATTTAATAAGAGCCTTATTAATAGACATTTAGTTGGTAGTTACAATCTTTTTGTTGTGCATACAATGTAGCAGTGGATCTCTTAAAGAGTATACATGAATATATTTTAAAAAATGCCAAGGACGACTCCTGAGGACTTTGTATGTGCCTGTGTGGCACTATAATGTTGATAGTGACTGTCAAGCCAATTACAATGCTCACCAAGTATTTGGTGAGAGAGCGGAAGGAAGCCTGGGTGGCTGGTTGGAGAGGGAGATGTATAGACGGGCAAATATGCATGGTGATCTTAAGACCTTCCCCCCTTCTTGCGTTCTCTCTACTTTTCTGATGTTTCCAGAATTAAACATTGTTAAAAAGGAGAGAGATTCTTTTAAATGTCTTAGAGATATTTTTGCTTCTTTTCACTAATGACACTTTTTGGCCCAGACCTTTTAAAATTCCCAAGGATTCAGATTTTGAAATTTCAGTTTTAGGAGATCTCTAATTCTTGGGACACTTGCACCAGATTTTTTAAGAGGGGTATCCCACGGTACACCTCAGACCTACCCTTTGCAGTAGAGTTGCCACGGGCCACTTGTGGCTATTCAGCACCTTGAAACATGACTAGTCCGAATCAGAGGGTGCTTTACGTGTAAAATACACACCAGATACTGAAGACTTGGAATGAAAAAAAGTGTAAAATGGCGATAATGTCTTGATTTTCTTATGTTAAAAGGACAATTTACATACAGTGTGGGGCAAAAGTAGGTTTACAGTTATGCGTATGTGAAACACAGTTTGTTCTTGTGTTATTTATTAATAATTGGATTATTTTCCATACAAACAACTGTAACCTACTTTTGCCTCATCCTGTATGTTGATATTATTAAAATTAATTTTACCTGTTTCTTTACTTTTTAAAAGTTTTCAAAAAATTTAACATTACATTTGAAGCTTGCATATTTCTATTGCATATATAGAACATTCCTCCCTTCTTTTTTTACTCTTGTTACTCCCCTTATGTTTTAGATCTAGTCTCTATCTCTTAGGGTAGTAATGTATCTGGTAATGTATCTTCTGGATTATTTCCAGTGTTTGGTGCAGTGCTGGTTATGAAATGTGGTAGTGGGTGCCAGCCTGAGGTCCCTAGGCTCTTACCTCTATTTCTTTTAAAAAGGCCAACACACATCATATTTTTACCCCTAAAAGATTACACAGACTGAGAGTTAGGCCATAATGAATCCAACTATATTTATGTCAAATTGAGTGATGTGGACTCCCTGCTACACAGTGGTTAAGACTGGCTGTGGATGAGGTAGAGCATCTGGGAAATGATCCATGAGTCTGATGGTCCATGTGCCGGAGCTGTATCTGAGAGTCTTACCATTCAGCATAGCCACATCTACATTGAACCGGAGCTCAAGAATGAAGGCCTGGAATGAAAAGCACTTAAATGGATGCTTAATGAGTCTGCTCAGTAGGGGCACAACCCCTCCCTGTTTCAGTGATTGTCATCTGAATCAAGAATTGACACAAAATATGGACAAGATTGGCACAAATGGTGTGACTGGTCGACATATTTAAAATTAAATTATGGTGGAAATGTAAAAGAATTTTTGTTATAGAGATTGGGGATCCCTATAATGGTAATATGCTATGTGGTAAAGTATAGGGTCTTAACATAATTTAGTTTGTGAATATTGATTACTGTTTTTCACATGTTTTTTGCTTTTATTTATACTAGCATATTTCCCTAGCCTTAGAAGGACCACAGTTCCCTGACTCCCCCAGACAGGGTCAACTTTCTCATTACCCTCAGGACATTTGTCAAAATTGGAATTTTACACCTACATATAAGTAATTTTACATTGTTGTTCTTTCTGACTATATTACAAGCCCTGTTAGAACCGGGACCCTGTCTGTTTTTGCTCATTGTTCCTCGACTGATGACTCATAAATAGAAGATGTTCAGTGAACATTTGATTCATTCATTAATTAGAATGAACATTTTTTGATTAATTGGCCTGAAATCTGATATGAAAGGTTTGTGTTATGAATGTGAATCAGAACCGAAACGTTAATTTAATGTTACTGCTGCCATCCTTAGGGCACTAGCTTGACCTTGATCGACCTCCCTGGCCACGAGAGCTTGAGACTTCAGTTCCTAGAGCGGTTTAAGGCTTCAGCCCGGTGAGTCGGAAGTGGAAATGAGTTTGTCTGAAATCTGTCTGTCAAGACCACCCATGTTGTTTGCTCTGATGGTATTTGGGAAGCAGCCTGGTGTCCTGGAGTGGAAAGAGCATGGAACCTCCTAGGGTCAGCCAGTTCTAGGTCGCAAGCCTACCTTTGCTAGGGTTTGGGAGGATTATATGAGATAACGTTTGACATGTTTCTCAGAGTGTTCAGAAAGTGTTAACTCTTATTGTCATGTTAGTAAAGTTTTCATTTACTCTGAGGACAATTTCAATAATGTATAGAACTATTAAATCTGAAAAAAATTTTTTAAGCTAGATGGAAACCTAGAAGTTACTAAAATCTAACGTTATATATTTATAAATTACCTAAAATCAATGCCTCAAAAAGTACAGAACAGTATTTTCATATTTCTTTTAGTGTTGTTGTAATGTTACTGACTCGTACTTCCTGAAATTCCTGTGCTCCAGTTTAAGATGCTTTATTTTTTAGTTTTAAGCCCTGATAAAAACGTAAGAGGACAATCAATATACGAGATTTCACTGATTTTTAATATCTATGAAATTGAATTGATGGTGTCATAGTTTAATTCATAGTATTTTTTCTTTCTTAGTTGTACTTAAAATAATAATGTCTTGATGGGATCTTAGGTCTGAGGGAAAGAGGTGGTTGGTTTTTTACTTGTTTTTTGAAGGTGTGACATATTTCGTTGTTGCTTCCTTGCCCACGAGATGGTGGTGTTGAGCAATCTATCACATATAAGACTGTTGTGTGTGATTTAAAAAAACAATTTTTTAGAGTAGTTTCAGGTTCACAGCAAAATTTGAAAGAAGGTAAGAGATTTCCCATACACCCTTGCCCCCACACATGGATAGCCTCCCCTCTTGTCACCATCCTCCACCAGACTGTTTCATTTGTTAAAATTGAGGAACCTATGTGGACATGTCATAATCAGAGTGTATATTTTATGTTAGCTTTCACTCTCGAGTTATACATTCCACAGATTTGATCAAACGTATAGCATGTGTTCACCATTATAGTATCATAGAGTAGTTTCAGTGCCCTAAAAATCCTCTTTGCGCTGCCAGTTCATCCCTTTCTCTCTCTCCTAACCCCTGATGACCACTCTTTCCAGTGTCTCTATAGTTTTGCCTTGTCTGGAATGTCATACTTTATGTAGCCTTTTCAGATTGACTTCAGTGACTAACATGCATTCAAGTTTCTTCCATGCCTTTAAATTGCTTGAGAGCTCATTTCTTTTTGGCGCTGGCTAGTATGCCATTATCTGGATGCACCACAGTTTATCTTTCCATTCATCTACTGAAGGACATACTGCTTGCTTTCAGGTTTTGACACTTCTGAGTTAAGCTGTCACAAACGTCTATGTGCCGCTTTTCGTGTGGACATAAGCATTTGGATAAATATCAAGGAGCACAATTGTGGAATCGTGATAAGACAGTGTTTGGTTTTGTAAGAAATTGCCAAATTGTCTTCCAAAGTGGCTGTACCATTCTGCATTTACACCAGAGACAAATGAGAGTTCTGTTGCTTTGCATTCTCGCCAGCATTTAGCGTTGTCCGTGTCCAAGATTTTGGCCACTCTCAGGAGGTATGCAGTGGAATCTAGTTGTTTTAATTTGCATTTTCCCTGATGACAGGATGTGGAGCTTCTTTTTACATACTTGTTTCTACCTATATATTTTGTTTGGTGAGGTGTCATTAAAGATCTTTGACCCATTTTTTATTGGGTTGTTTTCTTACTGTGGAGTTTTAGGAGTTCTTTACATATTTTGGACAACAGTCTTTTATCAGATAGAACTTTTGCAAATATTTTCTCTCCATCTGTGGCTTGTCTTATTCTCTTGATGGTGATTTTTTAAAGCAGAATTTTTTTTTATCTTTTATGAAGTCTAGTTAATCGATTCTTTTCATGGATATGCCTTTGGTGTTGTGTCTCAAACTCAGGATCATCTAGGGTGGGGTTCAGACAGCTTCCAAGTTGGGGAACCAGATTGTTTCCTCATCCTTTTTATCTTTTCCTCTGGTTGTTGATTAGGTCCTTTAATATTATTTGTATTAAACCAATACTTTAGTGAGTAAATGGGTTTACTGAGTTCTGTAAGCTACTCTAGCAAATTGATTAAATCCTAGGAGGGGAAACATCTGATTTAGAGCCAGTCAGTCAGCAGTACAGGTAACAACTTCTGACTGACCTGGGTGAAAACTTCTGACTGGCATCTGAGGTCTCCTCTAGCAAATTACTTGAACTCCAGTGGGGAGTGGTGGGAACCTCCCATCTTTAGCCAGTTGGTCAGAATTACAGGTATGCACATCGGAAGGGGAGAGCAGTCTTGTGGGACTGAGCCTTTAACTTGTGGAGTCTTAGCTATTTCCAGGTAACTGGTGTCGGAATTGAGTTGGATTATAGGACGCCCAGCTGGTGTCAGGAGCAGTGCTTGATGGTGGTGGAAACCCTCATCCCCTACATTGGAGTTGGGTGCAGAACCCATTAATTGTGGTTTGTAATTCCTTTTGTACATTGTTGGAGTCTGTCTGTGAGTGTTCCATCGAGGGTTTTTACGTTTGTGCTCATGAGAGGTGTCCATCTGTAGTGTTGGTATTGCTTTGTCTGGTTTTGGTGTTGCAGTAATGCTGGCTTCATAGAATGGGTTAGGAAGTACTCCCTCTGCTTCTGTTTTCTGAAAGGGATTGTAGAGAATTGGTATATTTAGTTTTTTAATTGAATGTATCTGACATATAACATTGTGTAAACTTCCTTAAATGTTTGCTAGACTTCACCAGTGAATTCTTATGTGTCTGGTATTTTCTGTTTGGAAGGTTTTTAATTATTGATTCAGTATCTTTAATAGAGATAGGCCTATTCAGATTGTTTAGTTCTTGGGTGAGTTTTGGTAGATTATGTCTTTTAAGGAATTGGACCATTTTACCTAGGTTATCAGATTTGTTGGTATAGAGTTGTTCACAGTATTTCTTGATTATCCTTTAATGTCCCCGGGATCTGTAGTGATGTTCCCTCTCATTTCTGATATTAGCAGTTTGTGTCTTCTCCTTCCTAGCTAGCCTGGCTAGAAGTTTATTAATTGCATTGATTTCCCCCCCCCCCCCCCCCCCCCCAGGAACCAGCTTTTGTGTTTGTTGATGCTCTCCATTGATTTCCAGTTATCAGATTTGTTGATTTTTGCGCTTTTATTTCTTTTCTTCATACTTTAAATTTAATTTGCTCTTAATTGTTCTAGCTTCCTAAGGTAGAAGCTTAGATTATTGATTTTAGGTCATGCCATAAATTTCACAAGGCATAGAATTTTATTGTTGGGCTTTTTCTCAAGAAAAATTTTCTTAAAAAATAGTTCTCATGTAATGCCGCACTATTGCATGCTCACATGTTGATTTTTCTCCCCCCCACCCCACAAGGGCTGTCGTGTTTGTTGTGGACAGTGCAGCCTTCCAGCGAGAGGTGAAAGATGTGGCTGAGTTTCTCTATCAAGTCCTGATTGACAGCATGGGTCTGAAGAATACACCATCATTCTTAATCGCCTGCAATAAGCAAGGTGCCGTCATATTTTCTGGCAATAATTATCGAGGTTTTTCTGAGATTGCTACTAAGAATTAATACAGCTATCTAAAACCATTGTTCAGGATGAGAGACAACTACTAATGAGCTATAAATGGAAGGATTTTAATTCTTAAAATGTATTTATACTCCTGCATTTTTATTAGTCTACTTACCAGGCTATTCTAAGGAATGACAAAGGAGTGACTATTATCAATTATTCTTTGATACACTGTTTTTCTTTTTTTAATTATCAATCATCTTACTTTACCTAGTTGATCAGATTGACAGTATGCCATGTCAAATCCTCAGTTGAGGAGGGACAGGTGGAGTCTCTCCTAGAAAAGAAGTTTACCATCCAGGGCATTTCATCAAGGAGAGTTTGCAAAAGTTGTTTTTCTTTGACCTGATAACTATTAAAAACCTTTTAGTCACATCCAGTAAAACTAGACTTCAGTTTCATTACTTCTAAAGTAAGGTAGAGTAGTGGATCTTTACAGGCCTCTTTCAGATCTAAAATTCTGAATCTGTAAAGAGCCCAACACATTTCTCAGAAGTGATCAGGTAATAAATCTAATAATGCCTAGTCAGGAATAAGTGTTAGGATCATTACGTGAACAAGAGGAGGTAATATCAGCTGTGTGCCAAATTAGTGCTTGTTGCTTACCTATATGCGCTTGATGCTGTAACATCCATTTCAGTATCAGTTGGAAATATGCTTAGTTTACTTTTGTATGACAGGTGGAGTATTTATGTTGCAGTGAAGGCTCTTGTTAAAATCACAAAGCTGGAAGATTTTTTTTTTTACACTGGCTGGACTTATATATTGATTTAAAAGATCTGTAAGGTGTGGGAAACTTTCATAAAGGAGCTAGTCAATTTTATAGTCACCAGCTTAATATATTTGTAAGCATTATAGAAAAACCCATACAACCAAATGTAAAGCTTACTTTGGTAATGAAGCTATTAGCAATAAAAAGCATTTTTAAAAAGTAAAGGTGTGGGGAGAAGAAATTTACTGGTTTAAATAGGCCTTTTCCATATGGACAAGAAGCCTTGGGAAAAGATCCTTTCTGGTTTAAATTACCACAGTGTCTTCATTTCTTTACAGACATTACAATGGCAAAATCGGCAAAGATAATCCAGCAGCAACTTGAGAAAGAACTGTAAGTGTGAATAAGTTCTGTTGGTTGTATCTAAAGACAGCTTTACTGGGTGTAATATTCTTGGTTGGCATTTTTTTTTTTCTTTCAGCATTTTAATATATATCATTGCACTCTTGGTCTGCAGGCTTTTAGTCTTATGTGATTTCCTTTGTTTGTGACAATTGGCTTTCGTCTTGCCGCTTTCAAAATTCTTTGTCTTTGACTTCTGTCAGTTTGATTATAATGTGTCTCTGTGACACTCTTTTTAATCTATTCACAGTTCTTTGGGCTTCCCTCCCGGATTTGAGGTTTTCTGTTATTCTTTCTTTTTTTAATCCTTACCTGAGGATACGTTTATTGATTTGAGAGAGGGAGAGAAAGAAACATGGATATGAGAGAAACATTGATTGGTTATCTTCCATACACACCCCGACTGGGGATCAAACCCACAACCTTTTTCGTGTATAGGATGATGCTCCAACCAACCCAGCCACCCAGCCAGGGCTGTTGGCGTTTTTTAAATAAGTTTTTGGCAGCTTTGTCTTTCTCTGTTCCTCCTGGGTCTCCCATAATGATGTCGCATAAGTTATGTGGTCTTTCTTCACTCTTTTCTTTTTGATGTGCTCATTGGGTGATTTCAAATCATCTGTCTTCATGCTCTCTGATTCTTCTGCTTCTAGTTGATCAAGCCTGCTGTTGAAGCTCTGAATTTTTTACATCAGTCATTGTGGTCTTCAGTTTCAGAACTTTTTTTATGATTTCTCTTTCTGTTTAATTTCTCAGTTTGCTCATATATTGTTTTCTTCATTTTGTTGCGTTGTCTGTGTTCTTTTGCAGCTCCCTGAACCTTCAGGTGTCTTTTTTGAACTCTTTGGCAGGCTGTTTGTAGATCTCCATTTCTTCAGGGTCAGTTACCAGTGCTTTAGTTTGTTTCTTTGCTGGTGTCATGTTTCCCTGATTATTCATGATCTTTGTGTCCTTACATTGGTGCCTGCACATTTGAAAAAGTACGTATTTCTAGTCCTTACCGATGGGTTTGTAAGAGAAAGCCCTTCTGTCGTAGTCAGTCCAACCAGAAATTTTGGGTGGGCTTGTTGCCAGAGTCCTTGGGCAGGATGGCCTCGCACCAAGGTCCATGGGCTGATGGGAAGCTGTCCACTTGGGCAGACTTGTAGCCTGAATCTGTCATGTCCAACCAGGCACTTTGGTCTACAGGAGCTGGCCTGTACAGGGTCCACTGCGGTAGGCCTGGAGCCTGGATCTGGAGGAGGAGGCCTGGGACAACAGGTCCGTCCTGGTGCTGGGTTCCACAGCGCAGTGGGTACTCACTTCACTCTCTTTACCCCTGGTGGAGTGCATCTCTCCACGCTACACCGTGCAGGTTTGCAGCAGTAATCTTGGTAATGTGAGACCGTCCTTTCTACTCTCTTCAGTGCATCTTTTATTTCTGTGCTACACCCAGGTGCTCTGGCCTGAATTCCTTAGCTCTCATGGAGGTATTGTCATGCATGGATGGTTATTCAAATTGATGTTTCTGTGAGAGGACTTGTGCTGGAAACTGCTCTTCTGCCATCTTGCTGATGTTGCTTTCAGTGGCTTTTCTCCCTTCTGAAATTGCTTACTAGCCATCTCTTCCCATACTCTTTTTGATGCTTACTCTTTTGAGACTGTATAGAGTTTGTCATCAGGCTAAGGGAATTGAAACATGATTTGCTGTTTCTAAATATTCTGTTGTAATTGTTGGAAATTACCTTTGGAAAAAAGGAATCATATTACTTGTTGTATTCTCTCTCTTTTTTTTCAACAATATAGTCCAAGTCTTCCCATGTTTAAAACACAAGTTTTCCTTAGTCTTTCTGCTTTTCACTCTAAAGAGCCGTAGAAAAACAGTATAGGAAATGCTGTGTTGTAATGAAGTGAAGGAAAATGTTAAGAAGTTGTAAAGATTAGTGTAAGTTAAATTGGGAGTGTAATTTTAGTTCAACCCTGTGTCAGTGAGAATTAGGCCCTGTCAGCTTTGAAGCATTTCAGTCTCCTGAATAACAAGGTTTACGGTATTTACATGGCCTTATGGCAAGAGCTGAATACATGTTTGTTTTTTTCTTTCTTTGATTGTAAAATATATATAAAGGAATATATGTGACACATATATTGAGTTTAAAGAATACTAAAATACCCATGAAACCCACCACCCTGCTTAGGTGCTCCTTCCCAAAAGTTTTAGGTCTTATATATGTGCTCTTCCCAAAAGGGCACGGATTCCTCTGCTTCTGGAGGGCAAAAGAGTGAGTAGACAGATTATGCATTGCTTATTAGTGCCAGCAGGTGGCAGTAAGGTGATTTAAATTGCCAAAGTTTTAGTGGTTACAGAGGTTGGAGAACAATAATTTGGCCAAATAGGATAGGATATGAGAATCTGGAGTTTGTGGATTTCTAAGCTCTATATCCAAAAGACTCCATATAAATATAAATACTTTACGCACATTTAAATTTTAGAAATTTGTTTTTATAACGCTCATAGCATAAATTTAAAATATATGTACATATTTAAAAATGGCACGAAGCAGGAGATCTTGTGGAAGGGGACCCTGGGCTGAAAGAAGGTCAGTGTGGCCTGGGCCCTTTCCTGCTGTTGTTTGGCCGTGTGAGTTGGACCCTCATCTCATCTTTTCGTCCGAGAGTGATCTGTGAATGCACAGGATTATTCCACAGCCATAATCGCATGATCGACAGTTTGATGGTTAGGTGTTTAAGTGAGTGCTGAAATCTTCAGGAAGTGACTTGATTTCCTGGAGCCCTCTCATTGCGGTATTAGGAAGGAACACGTTCTGCTTGCTGACCCATCTTCGTTCTCCTCACAGCAACACCCTGCGGGTCACCCGCTCTGCCGCCCCCAGCACCCTGGAGGGCTCCAGCGCAGCATCGGCTCAGGCTCATCTGGGAAAGAAAGGCAAAGACTTTGAATTTGCACAGTTGCCCCTCAAAGTGGAGTTCCTGGAGTGCAGTGCCAAGGGCGGCAGAGGGGACGCTGGCTCTGCCGACATCCAGGACTTGGAGAAGTGGCTGGCTAAAATCGCCTGAGGGTCAAGTCCCAACCACAAGCCGTGAACGTGTATGTGGTGACTGGCAGTTTTGGAAAAGGGTGTGGTTAGAAACATTTCCTTGTTCTGGAAACAAATTGTTGAATCCAGCTTGGAATTTTTTTTAAGTTCAGTTCCTCTTATTGTTTTCAAACTTTTCACTCTTATTTGACTCGTGTGCCTTCCCTTTGTTAAAGTGTATGTGACACACTTCCCTTTAGTGTCTCCTTGATGTGGGCCAAGGTCCTTCTGACCCTAACAGTCGGATTCCACACAGGGAAGATGTTATCCTGAGGAATGGTAATCATCCTGGAGGTTCTCTCATCTTGTGCTTTGGTCCCTTATTCCTGGAAACAAACCTGTCTGTGTATGGAACCAGTTGATTTCCAGTTACTCTTGAAGTTCATGGACAGTACGTCATCCAGTCCATTGTGAATTCTCAGATTTGTAGGTACAGGTACAATATGGACTCTCGACATAAGAAGACAGGTAGAAGACAGCAAGGTTCTGTTGACATTGGGTCTGATCTTCATCAGCTCAGTGACTTGTCCATAGTCCAGCCTCATAGCACTTAAGTTTTGCAAACTTGTCATGAACCCTTGGAATGAATCCTTCCCAGATGATAGGACTGTAAGTGCTAGATCTCCGAGTGCCAGGGGTTCTAGCGTGCTCTAGTGCTTTCCCCGAGCGGAGCGTATATGGGGATGTAGAAGTTGTTCTGGTTTTCTGGGTGGCTGAGAGCTCCTAACCTATGTTCATGTGCTGCTTGATCAGCTCCTGTTTTGTACTTAGCTAGAATGCTGTGGAACAAATACAAAATGAAAAAAGTTCTGTGTAGACTTTTAATTTACATATTCACTGGTTAAAAAAGTCTTCCTTTTAAAGTGATATTCTTTGCTGTCTTCTTAAATGCATGACTTTTATAAATTATTAACACATATATCAGTAAATGAAACAACCTGTCTGGCTCAAAGCAATTAATAGAATAGTACAGTGAGTACAAATGGGAGTGTGTTAGATTCAGGCCCAACTCCTAAGTTTCCAGGGCCTAAAGATTGCAGTATATACAAAAACAAACTATCCCTGCTTCAGACACTCAGGTACGAGCCCAGCTAAAGCTTAAAAGCAGACAAGGGTGGCTGTGGATAAGTGGAAAGACAGTTCCAGAACAGTGTGGCAAGAACCCTCACAGGAGGGGTACAGGGTGCTCTGAGAGCATGCAGCAGGGCACCTGCCTAGCCTGGAGGGACCAGGGAGAGTCAGAGAAGAAAAGTGTGGAGCTGATAATGTCCCAGTGAGCACAGTCCCCATGCACACTGCAGGCCACGCCTCTGCCTGTGGGCACCCCTCGCGAGGGTCCTCCAGCGCCCCTCCTGCCCCGGCCCCCAGACTTTACCCACACCTTACTGCCAGTGTGTGAAGTAAATGCAAGCTGAAGTCGGGAAGACATCAGGCCTCCGCCCTGGCAGCATTCTTTTTGGAATGCCTCCTTCTACCAGTGTTCTTGCCACCCTTTGTACTCCGAGTTCTTGCCCTTTCCTCAGACTCACCAAGTAGTGACTTAAGGAAGTCGGTAAGAACAGTGAACTAGAATTCAAAGAGCAATGTGATGGACATGACACATTCACATAATCATAGTAGGTACTCTCGTGAGTAAAACTCAATGGCTTGTGCTACTGTTAACAGGTTTGGGTCCCCCGTGGGAGGAAACTTGGCCATGGTCTGCTGTCTTGAGATCATTTCAGCCAGAATGTTAGTTACACTGTTGGTTTTCCTAAGACTTGAGTTTAGCACAGAATTACCAAAGCTTCAATTGGTTTATGCCTGTTTTCACCTGAAGGATATTAAAATGCTTACCTCTTCTGTCAGCCCCTCACATTATTTAAAGAAAAGTGGTTACTACCCTGGCTTTTGTGCAGGAAAGTAATCCCACTTTTAAACAGTAAAGCCCTAAATTGTCAATTACTCACAAGGGCCTCGTATGGCCTTCGTTCATTCAGAAAAAGCCCAGCATTGTGCCAGGCTCTAGGAATACTGAGCACAGTTCCTGGTGCTCCAGGTGCATGGTCCCATCCTGAGGCAGAAGGAAACGTGTCCTTCCAATGTGGCTCCCCCTCCCCTCATCGGCGTGACCTCCATCGTGGTTGGGCCGGACCCCTGAGCACCACACGGGCCTCGCTGTGTTAGTGCTACCCTCGCCTTTGCTGCCTGTATCCTTGTGTTCTCGGTGGCCGCACCAGCCAAACAGCCCCAATAGGGCTGCCGCTTCTGCCTGTGGTTGTGCCTCCGCGCCTCCTGGGATTCCAGTGTCTCCCTGTGGTCCTGTTAGTGTGAGGCACTTGGTGTTGTGTTGACTTAAGATCATTTTGTTTCAACTGAACGAGGCTTTTTTTTTTAAATTACAGGTTAGCATACGACCACCAAAGTTGCTAGACCGGCATGCGCGTAACACCCTTGTCAGGGAGGTCATTCGCTCCCTTTGCTGTCTGAAGTCATGTTGCCCTGAATACTGAAATCTTGGGGAATTTATGGTTCACCCTAAACTTTTGGAACACCTTTACTCTGGCTTTCATTTGGCACGTTCCAGCAAGAACACTCTGGCTCTCAGGCCTCTCTGCCTTTTTCCACCCCCGTACCTCTTCCAACCTCACATTTTACCTCCAGAAGCCAGTAAAAAGTCAGGCTTACTGAGCAGGAACACTTTCCTGTCCCTCATACTTAGAGACGGTTCCCTTGAGGTGGCAGTTTGGAGGGTGTTCCACAAACTTTAGAACCTTTAAAGGGGAAAGACAATTAGTGGAGTCGAACTTGAAAAAGAATGAGAATTGGTGAACTTGGCTTACTCCACAGCCTCAGGACCCCTAGGGTTGGCAGGTCAGGGCACTTCCGTGCCTGACCATGGCCCTTGTGTTCTCTTAGGATTAATCCCACAGCTCGCCCAGCCTCTGGGGCATCTTTCGGTCTGGAGATGACTGAGACCTCAAAGGGGCCCCTCAGAAATGTTCTTTCGTTGTTGTGGGGTGACCTTGGAGGTGGTACGTGGCAGCTTGGTGTCACCTGAAAGGTTGACTATGGCTCCCCTGAAATTCTTGCATTTAAATGGCTTCCTGGAACTCACCAGAAGGAAGAGGCCCAGGCCCTGCACCCACCCTTTATCACCTCCAGCCAGGGCACACGGAGAGCAGGGATGACGAGAAATCACACATCTGAGAGTCTCAGTTCTGCTTGGAGTTTGCCTGTCCAGCCTTTAGTCAGAATGGAGATTACAGAAATGAGTGTACTCTACCTTTTCCCCCTGAGTCAGTGGAGAGCCCAGGTGAGTAGAAGGAAGAAGCTGAAGGCTTTGCACAGTAGATACATATACATAGGAGGATCTTTGTGGAGCATGCACTTGAACTTCTCCCCTACCCCCATACATGATTGCACCACATAGAAACATTAGACAAGAAGCTTTGTGTTGAGAATTAGGACAGTTTATTGTTTGATCAACATGCTGAGTCTTCCACATTTTACACAGTTTTATGTAAAGTCAATGTGGCCATTAGTGCCTGCTGAGCCAGTAAGAGATGGAAATGCCACCTTCTGTGCTCCCCACGGCTAGTCACCTCATGGGGGTGGGTGAGGGAAAGTGAGGGGCGACAGTGACACACCACGTGATAGGCACTGGCCTTCGACGGCTGGAGGCTTCCCACAGAAAGGAAGCACCCAAACCCCACTGCATCACCCACACAGGTCTGGAACACCTAAATAGTTCAAACAAATTCAAAGGGTGCCCTGGTCTGTGGGTGCCCATGACAGTCAGAGTGGACCTGGGGGCTGGCCCTTTGCAATGGAGGAGCCTGAAATGGAGGTGGTTCTTTCCTGGCCCACCAGATACACTGAACAGAACTCACGTCCTAACCAGAGTAAAGATGGTCTGACACCGTGCACAGCAGCCCTTGATGTGCAAGTGCACAGTCACATTTGTACACACAGGTCAGCGATGGGTGAAGATGGAAACGTCTCGGCTCTGACCGCTTCCGACTTGCTGGGCGACTAAGTCACCCTTCTCTGTCTTGCTTTTCCTGCCTGTGAGACGGTTATGAGCCCTCCGCCTCACTGCTGTAGCCAGGTGACAACGCCTCACATTCTTGGGGAAGAGGTAGTTTGGAAACGAGTGAGTGAGCATACAACTCTGCTTGGTTGATGCAGACAGACTTCTGTTTAGCTGCCCCTCACGTGGCTCAGACACACCTCACAGTCCTCGGCTACCTGTTCTCACATCCTGACATCCTCACCTACCTTCCACTGTGTGAAGGAAAGAGGCTGCTCTGCTTGAAGGACACCGAAGCCAGCGGTGCCATTACTGTCACACCTGGTGCCTGAGGGCAGGGGCTCCCAGCACTGGCTGGCCACCAGGAGGACAGAGACATTGCCCTCAAGCCGTGCCTGCATCCTGAGCTACCACCAGTGCAATCCTCATTTCTGTTGCCTGGGATACTTGAACTGACCTGGCCATTGCTCCTTGGACCTGGGAACATCACAGAAGGTTTGGGGATGCTGACAGGAAGGGAGCGGTGACAGTGACAGCAGGGAGGCCTCCAACCAGAAGCAGCTGGCGTATAATTACCAAGCGTGCTCACCGCGGACTACACAGCTGCACTTCCAGCACTCAAGGTGTTTCCATCACTTTCGTTCCGGCGTGTGTGCATTTAAAACGCGCTGTGTGTGTTTTCTATCTTATGCTCAATTTTCCAGTGCCAGCAAAACAGGAGTTTTGCGGACAGCTTTTCTTTGACCTCCCCAAAGAAAAAAAGGCCGAAAGATGACCCTGCTCATCTCCCAATCAGGGCTAGTCTTTGAGATCATTTCCTAAAAGGATTCCTCCACTTTGCCTCGTGCTAACCCATCTGGATTCGGCAAAGCCGTCACAGTCACTGTGGACGCTGCGGCAATTTCGTGATATCTTTGAGGGGAACTGATCTTTTTATTATTGAACCTTAACTCTCTGAGTCAAGATCCCACCTATAAACAAGAGGACAGTGATGGCACCCGCTCAAAACGAGAACCGAAGAATCAATGCACTTTTGCACAAGAGGTCTGGCTGCCCTGACACGCCAGGAAATCAGGGGTGCGAATCGGGCCTGAGGAGAGGACGGTCATGGAACGGGACGGCACCACCAAGATGCAGAAAGATGAGGCAGCTGCACTCTCTGGCGGAGGCCCACAGGGCTGGGGAGAGCCTGACTCAAAAGAGGGCATGTTGTGTACATGCCAGGAAAGGCGGGCTCACGGAGGCCACAGCAGGCAAACGACATCTCCTGTGTCCCTGACTGCTCCTGTAGGCTGGGGTAGAGTAATGAGCTCATGGTGCCTTGGGTAGGTGTGCACATGAGGAGGGAACTGAGTTTCTACTTTTTATTTATAGGAATGTTGTAAGAAAAGCTACTCTTTAGTACCAAGAAAATAAAAATCCACCACACATTCATTCACTGAGACCCAGTGCAGATCCCTGCAAATGAGGCTGTCCCAGAGGCCACAAGCAATGGCCCTCACTGCCGCCCAGGCCCGATGCCTGCCGTAACACGGACTCCTACAAACTGTCACGAGGTAAGTAAGCGCTCTTCCAACAAGCACCACTGGGGGGTGTGCCGTGGTGGGGGGGCGCTGGCCCACGTGGCGTGCACACCCGTGCGTGTAAGTACATAGAGGGAGAAAAGGTGCACATATTCCTGTGGGCTATTTTTGCCTGTAGTTTAACACATCTATGTTATTATTTTATTGATGGCAAGACAATCACAAGTTTTTTGACAATATTAAGTACTTCTTATTTCAACACGTTGCAGTACTTTTGAATTTCCAAAACTGTTATCACAATGCAAGTTCCAACTTGAGAGCAGAAAAAACAAGAATATACGTTGAGCACATGTACCTCTGAGAATGTGTGTGTGGAAGGTGTACACACAAGTCTATCTCTATATATAGTTATGTACACACATAGAAAAACTACACACAACACTGGAATTACGTTTGTACACTGGTCTTTGCCTTTAGGAAGAGGAGCTCAGTGGGAACTCTGCTCCCTCTTTTCTTCCCCTGAAGATAAATTTCTCTTTAAGGATCAGCTCTGACACCCAGTCTCCTTAGGGGAAAGTGTGTGGCAGGCCCACTGGACAAACAGCAGCGAGTCCTGCTGTGTTTTGCTGCACTTATTGGCTGCCATTTTGGATTAGTTTCTGAGAAGTTCCAAAATTCATTGCAGTAACTTGTTTGAGCTCTTCTCTGTGGAGGAATTCACCCCCTATCATACCCCAGGTGGTCAGTTAGCTCACCTGTGACATGCCCAAGGGCAGCCCGGAGGAAGAGTCAGCCAGCTTGGAGGGCGCAGTTCACTGTTTTTGGCCAGAGTTGCTGTGCTCCGCCTGGCTTTGGGCAGGCTTGGGGTTGGTGAGTCTGGGTCTACTCGAAATACAGGCCAAGCGGGTTACATCACGTAGAAGACAAGAGTTCCCTTCAGAGATTTTACAGGTCCTCAGACTTAGCCCTTCTCAGAAATGAGTCAAAAATGGCAAAGGTGGCCCTCTCCAGGCAGCCTTCTGGAGACCCCACCGCAGCCCTACTGTCAGGCGCCCAGAGTGTGGGCACAACAGCCACAAAGGTGTGCGCACAAAGATTCCCAGTGCACTGGGCGAGTGGGGCAAAAACACATCAAGAAGTCGGCTTTTCCAGAACAGCACTGAACAGTATTAGCAACTGAGGATCTGAGAACATGCCTCTTTAAGGTAGTGGTTCTGTAGACAACCCTCCCCGAGCGCACACAATGAGCCTCTTTTCGCTCTTCCCATAGAGTCAACCCAGATATGTGCGCTGAACACTGGGCCGGTTGGCTAAAACATTTTCAGAAGTACACAAGGTGCCCCATGTCTGTGAACCAACCACACATCAGCACTGCCCACAATCGCCAACAGCACCCCGTCCTTCCTTCCGATGACCTCTTGCTCTGCCAATCACTGGGCGGACCACAGAGAACACAAGGTTGCCTGTGGTAGGTGCCCTCTGCCCCCTTCGAGGTTTTTCAGAGAGGGGAAGGGAGAAGCAGAAGCCATTGCAACGGAGCCTGCTGCTGGGCTCCCTGCAGCCCACAA
The DNA here is from genome assembly GCF_022682495.2 of Desmodus rotundus. NCBI lineage: Eukaryota > Metazoa > Chordata > Mammalia > Chiroptera > Phyllostomidae > Desmodus > Desmodus rotundus. The sequence continues at coordinate 105,386,750 of NC_071394.1, read as the reverse complement.
GGCCTTAATGTCACCTCAGGGCCATGCCTGATGTGTCCCTCTGGCCACGGGAGAAGGACAGTGTCAGAGCTGCCTCCTCAGAGGCTTTGTTCAGTCAGTGTTTGATTTAACCAGGTAGGGCCTGTTTGGTTGGTCTGGGCCAGATGGCCCTGGACTGGAGCCTAATTAAGTTGCCCAGTTAATGTTTTAGTTTACTGGGCTGGGGGTGGGAGGAAGGCAGAGGCAATGGACAGTTCGAAGAGGACAGGACCGAGGAGGTGTGTGGAAAAGGTTCTCTGTAAGTTTACAAATATACAAAAACAAAAAAGCACATCTTTCAAATAAAAATGACTACGTTTTTATCTGGCAAAAAGTTGTATACACATGATTTAAATTTTTTTTTTAAATTTTAACAGTTTTTGGCAATCTTAATAAAGTACAATATATTACAACCAAACCAAAAAATAGTTGTTTAAGTAACAGCTGTTAAGAGTGACGTGATCCCTGATGCCCAGCCTCCCTCCCCACCCCACCCTACTCCTACAGACAGAGAGAAAAGAAAAATCCTCCCATCTTGATAAGCTCATTTCCCACCCCCCTTTAGGAAGCTAACCAATAGGAAGCAACACAACAAGCGAGTAGTGTCGGAGGAAGCCGTCAGGTCAGGCTGCATTAGCAGGAGCAGCCGCCTTCGCTGGCTGGGGGCTCTTGGGGTTTGTCCAGCTTGATGTCGATCACTGCAGGGGGCTGGGCTAAGGAAGACAACTCTGGGAGAAGCTGCCACCCTTCCACCCTGCCTCATGCACCTCCCTGTGCACCCCTCAGCTGCCCTGCACAGCCCCTGTGTCCCTCCACAAACACCCAGACTCTGGCCTGGGAGGGAGGGTTTAGGGTCCCCTCCCACACCCCCTTACTCCTTGCTCAGAAACCCTCCTGGTACACTGGCTCCCAGCTCAGGCCCCAGCCCCACCCCAAAGTGCACTGGAGGTGGAGAGCCTGAAGGCCTGGCACGGATCCCAGGTCTCAAAGCACAGGCTGCAGGGGCCTCAGCCTAGTTTGTTGCAGCGGCACAGACCCCTCAAGCTCTAGTTAGTGCACGTCACTTAGACTCTGAGGATGCCACTGTGAGAAGCCCTGGGGAAGGGCCGCAGTACAGCCCCTTCTCCAGCCTTTCCATTGGTGCCCAGAGGACAGTGGGTTGGAGAAGCACCGATCAGAACCACCAGAGGAGTGGGTTCAAAATGCAGACAGGCTGTTCCCTCTGCTGTCGGCGGGCTGGACACTATCATGCCAGGCCCGTCACAGCTGAGGACCAGGTCCTCCACTGTGCACCGAGTGACTCCTGGGTGGGGGAGATGGCACTGGGCTGGGGGGGAGGGGTGGGAGGTATAAGAATGCCTGCTGTGGGAGCTGTTGCTGGCACCTGCGGATGGTTTTGTGGCCCCCATTTGAGACTACGGGAGAGATTCTGCTGGCTTTAAGTACAGCCGGCCCTGCATGGACATGGGTTCTGCATCCATGGATTCAACCAATCATGGACCAAAAACATTTGGACTTGACTTGGGGTGGTGAATACACAATACAAGATACAGATGATGTATTATAGAGTTGGGCACCTGAAACCTATATAATTTTATTAACCAATGTCACCCCAATACATTCCATTTCTAAAATATTTGGAAAAAAAGTGTTATGCTGTTGCTGACGTGTAGTTAAGCCTACAGTGGTTGCATCTGTACTGAACATGGACATTATTTTTTGTCATTGTTCCCTAAACAATCCAGTTATCAACCACTTACACAGCACTTAAACTGTGTTAGGTACGGCACGTAATCTAGAGATGATTGAAAGTATATGGGAGGATGTGCGCAGGTCATATGCAAACGCCACACCGTTTCATTTCGGGGACTTGAGCATCCATGGAGTTTGGCATCTGTGGGGGGTCTAGCACCCATCCCCGCAGACACAAAGGGACAACTGTACCACAAAAAGCCACGCTCCCCCCAGAGACCACATTCTCCCTCCTTGCCACTCTGGCCATTGGTCATGGCATATATTGTGAGTTTGACTTTATCTCTTCCTTTCTTGTTTTCCTACCTTACTTTCCCTAGGCCCTCATTTTCCTTTGTGTGCATGTACACACGTAACATACGTTTTTATCTTGTTTTTGTGTGTACATGTACACACACACATATTTTTCGTAACATGGCAGAGTATGAACAAACAATAAACAGGCAACAAATAACTGCCTTCTTTCTAAGGGGGCCAATTAGACTGCCTCTCTGAACCTCCACTTCAGCTTCTGGGCGTTGCCTGCGGTTTGGGGTGGGCCATGTGAGTGGCGTGCTGACCGCGTCCCACGAGTGGTGGGGAGCTCTGGGGAGCTCTGGGGCTGGGCGGGGCAGGGCTGAGGACGCAGGCAGGCCATGGAGGTGGCAGGTACTGGGGGAGCTGTTGTATACAGTAGCCTGAACCACAATGAAATACCTGAGTGTAGAGAAGGAAACCTTCCCTGCAGCAGAGACTCTACTTGTACCATGAACACAGATCAGTGTTCACTGTTAACAAGGGCAGCATCCCTACTTCTCACTCCCCGCCCCACACCATTACTCTGCACATCCCTCCAGGACCCCCACCCTGTCTGGGAGGTAAAAGCTTAGGTGGTTCGAGCTGGACGGGTCTTACAGACCTTGGGGTTCAGCCTCACCCCTGTATAGCACCCTGACACCACACTCCCCTGCCGGGAAGCCTGAGCTGGAGGCAAGGCCTGTGTTCGTCCACTGCTCTGAAATACTAAGTGAATAACTAGATGAATGGCTTCTCCAGCACATCTTTCACTCACTCATCAAAGAAAAAGGATACTCCCTTCTTTGCTTTTCTCCTGCACATTCTCCATTCCAGGCAGAGCCGACGCCACACGTCGGAAGAGCTGGAGAAGGGGGGAGATGCGGCATGAGTACCCCCTGCCCCTGCGTTTCCCCTCCTGCTCCCACTGTGTCTACATCCTCTTGCTTCTGCTCATCTACTTGGGCTTCGCTATCCTGTCTGTCCCACTGGCTGTGTCCTGGAGGGCAGGGCTGCACCGACTTCTCTGTCCCCCACGCCCAGCGCCACTCACAGTGTTGGGCCTTGCTAGGCCTCTCAGCCAGCAGGCTGGCCAGGGGCACACCAGGAGCTGCACATGTGTTGTGGTGACTGAAAGGGACCTACCCCGGTGCAGATAATGATCTGGACCTCAGGAGACAAGCTTTTAGGAGGACTTCTGTCCCACTGCCCACATAGAAACCAGGTGTGGGGAACCAACTTCCCACCTGCCCTTGAGACAAAGACCCTCTCCTCGGGGAGTTCTGCAAGTCTATCAGCATTGAGGCAGCTAGGCGCTGGGAGCTAGGGCCACGGAGTCACAGCAGAGAGAGACTTTTCTGAGAGAACACAGGAGTGTGAATGTGATGTTGTGTGTTTGTGTGGCTATGGGTGTGCGATGTGTATACCGTGAGGAGTATGTGTGGTGTGGGTGTGTGGCGTCTCTGTGAGTGTGAACTTCTGTAAGTGTGTGCGGCGTGTATGTGCACACAGGGTTCTGCGCGTGCAAGTGTGCCTGGGGAGAAATGCATGGGGGTGTGGGTGCTGGGGCGGGGGCGGGCAGGGATGTCAAGCAGGTGCTAGCAGACAAGGAACCTAGGAGGTGGCAATAAATACAAAGCCTAAGAACCAGGCACCAGAAGATTCCGAATGCTGCCCCCTCTCCTCACAAACGCCAATTGTAGGAACTCGGTGGGTTCAGGGCTTGTAACTTCTCTGCGTGAGCTCTCTGAGGACAGGGTGAGTCTTCCTCAAGGTTCCACCCAGAGCCCGGCCTTATCGGAGCACTCAGGCTGAGCAAGGGCCCTCTGGGAGCAGCCAGTGCCAAAGGCAATGAGGGTCTGAGGGGTAAAGTCACTCGTCTGCCTGGCAGGGTGTGGGGCCCTGTGGCTAGGCTGCAGAAAGGGCTCTGGAGTGGGGCAGGCAAAATCGGGTGAGGGTGCAGAGGGCCTGGGTCACTCCTCCTGAGTTTTCCTTCATGGCCTTGGCCCTGGCAGCCTTGCTCTGCCTGTCTGAAACGTCCAAGTGGCCACAGAGTCTGCCAACGGCTGACCTCACAGCTAGACGGCAGCTCCTGGGGGTCACGCGTGGGTCTCTGAGAGCAGGTGCGATCACGGTTAGAGTCCCGGAGTCTGCACTGCGTGGAGGCTCCTCTGAACCACACAGGGTTTCAACTGACCCCACTGAACACCCACTCAGACCGTTACGTGGCTTCCAGAGCATTCTAGGAAGGGCAGCATCAGCGTCTCCCTGACCCTGACCCCTGGTGCAGAGGCTACCTGCCCTCTGCTTCCCCACCCCCCTTGACTTTCCACTCAGGTGCAAATAGCAGCAGCCCAGAGTCTTATATGCCTGAGGGGACAGGCAGCACCCTCCTCCAGGACACACCTCAGCAGCCCCAGTCCTCCACTGAAGGAGGCTGGGAAGGAGGCAGATCTTCACTACACCCAGGCCAAGTGCTGCCTGGGCAGCTTGTCTAGTGTTCCTGGGCACCAATGGGCATGACCGGGCAGAAGTGACACCCCAGCCAAGCCATGCTCCTCACTCAGTGTCCCCTCCCCATGTCCCAGGCACCCCTACTCATGCTGTCCCCCTTGCCTGTGATGCCCGCCCTCCTCATCACCTCTCCAAGTCCTCTCCTTCTTGAAGGCAGGGGCTCCTAACCTTTTGTGAACCACAGGCCCCTCTGGCAATCTGGTGACACCTACACACTCCTCCTAAGTGAGTGACATCAATTACACAGCAGCATGAAGGAAACCATTTAGTACTGAAACCTTTAAGATACAAACTGGTGACGGAGCATGAACCTGTGAAGCAGCAAGAGCTGGCAGTGTGTCTAATAACCACCGTGATGCTGAAGCAGTGACGGGTGTCAAGTTCAAGACACCGCCACTCTGCAAGGTGATGAGAACAGAGCTGTGATCTCTACGTGATAAAGCCACAGGGGCTGCTGCTGTGGCAGTCTCACGCCTTCATTCAGCTCTGAAGGTAACAACACAAGAGCAGTCAGACCTAAGTGCCGATAAAACTGTGGTTTTCCCAACCCAAGACCGCAGACCTGCTGAATTGCATCCATGGACTTCTTGGGGTCTGTGGACCCTCTATGCTTCTTTGAGAATTCTGGTTGCCCAGGCCTGTCCCCTCCTGAGAGCTCCAGTGCACCATGGCCGGGCTCCTATCTCCAAGCCTGCCTGGCCCTCCAACCCCTCAGCACTTGCCAAGTACAAGGCATGAACCCCTGTATCTCCATCTCTAGTCAAGTAAGATGCCAGAGAAACAATGCTTCTTTCAGCCACCTGGAAGCTGGGGACTGGACACTCACAGAATGCTATAGGGGCCATGTGGCTGGCTGCTGTATGGTGCCTGATGATGACATCCTTCAGACACCCCCCGAGGGCCAGTGTTCCTGCCTTCTCGCATGCATGCGTTACCAACTCTGGAGGTAACCTTGATCCTCATTAGATGGGGTGATGGGCCTCTGGTTGGCTGCCCCAACCCAGTCACTAGCCCACTGGGGAGGCAGGGCAGAGGCTGGCGCTGACCATGCTGAAAGCCACGTGTGGGCCCCGTGGCCAAGCTGGGCCAGGGATCAGCACGAGGCGTGTCCTACCTGCTTCACGTTGTAGCCAGTCTTTGCACTGGTCTCGATGAACATGACGCTCAGTTCTTTGGCACGCTGCTCCCCCTCCTCGATGGTTATCTGCCTGCAGGTGGGGGAAGAGGGCACCAGTTCAGCAGAGAAGCAGCCCCTGGGTGAGGTGGAGATGAGCGGGCCCGCCTAGCAGGGCCAGGGAGCCAACCAGGATGAAGGGGACACAGGGTGCAGCAGGACACAGCAGCCCCTTCTCTGCTCCTTCTGTAGCATCTTCCAGTGTGGGAGCAGGCCCTGTGGCCGCCGGGTGGGGCTGTCCCTTAGTGCCTTCCCCAGCAGTCGCCACTGCCAGGGACTACATCTGTAAAGGGCTTCAAGCCACATACTGCCTCTCTGGGTGGCGTCGTCAGTCCCATTTTCCAAATGAGAACACGGAGGTTAAAAGTGAATGCCCCAAGGTCACCTACTTAGCAAAGGAGCTAGGCTTTCAGCCCCATTTTCTTCACTTCAAGGAGAGGATTCTAATAAAGTAGGCTCTCACTCAGGTTACTCCTTAAATGGTCAGAGGATGTTTCAGGAAGCCCACAGTCAATGGCCTGTTGCTTCATCTAATCAAGTTAGGCCCCTGAGACAAGTGGACAAAGGCATATATATAAGTAGCACCCAAGTCAGCCCTGTGCCCTGGAGCAGCCTCTTCAGAGGAAGTGTCACACCTAGACACAACGCCAGATCAGGGATTCTGAGGTTGACATGTGGGACCGGGACCTTCACGCCCCCACCCACACTGGTGTGGGCATCTCATGGGGGCAGACACCCAAAGCCCAAGTAGAGGTCGGTAGGAGCCCAAAGGACTGCTGCGCCTGCAGCTGTGGTGTTGGGTATGGCCAGGCCCCAGACCATGCACTGCTGGGCTGGCCCAGGTGCACGGGGCTCCGCGCAGACCACACGTGGGGGCACATCCCTGCCCTGCCCCTGCTGGCAGTGCAAGGTGGGGCCTCAGAGATGACATGAGCAGGGGTCTGCCACAGAGCCTCCAGCAACCTGATGGGACCTTTCCCAGAGGCATGGGACAGGTGAGACAGAGGGGGTGCTCACTACCCATGCACCCCAGAACTCCCTGTCTAGGAGAAGGTGCAGAGGTGTGTGGGGGAGCCCGGCGTGCCAGCCTCTACACCCACCTCTTGTCGGCCAGGTCCGTCTTGTTGCCCACCAGCATGATGATAACATCGCTGCCCCTCTCCGTCCTGACGTCGTCGATCCACTTGGAGGTCTGCTGGAAGGAGTTGAGGTCTGGAGGTGGAAAGTGGGGATGGCACTGGGAGTGAGATCCAGCTCCCAGCAGGAGAGGGCAGAGGTGAGCACGCACCCTCAGACACCCAGGAGGGGCTGGAGCACAGGCCACACAGCCTGGGGGTCCGGGCCTTCCATGGGGGCCACGTGTGTTGTGGGGCAGCTGCCCCAGGGCCTGGGGAGCCGCTTGCAGTGCTGAGCCACTCCTCTGGGGGGAGAAGTCACCTCATCTGGAAGGTCACAGTGTTACGATTTCCTACGTGGACTATCGGCTTTAGGGACCCATCTGAGAGTCAGATGTGATGTTGAGGCCTCAAGGCAGAGTGAAAAATGGTGTCCTGGACTTGGCTGTGCTTGGAAACCTTGGAAGGGGGTGGGGGCTAGGGGAGGAGAGCCCTACAGAGCCAGCTGTCACCGAGGGGAACTCTGGGGCACTCGGGAAAGGCCAGAGGGTTTTCCAAAAAGAGCCCTCGGGTCTCCAAGTAAGAGGAGGGGGAAGGCAGCCCCAAGGGCAGACAGAAGCCAGGATAGGCAAGGCCACTTCAGAGCAGCTCTCTCCTCAGTCAGAAGATGTGAATGACCTTGAAAAGGAGCATCAACCTATCATCACAGGGCGATGGCCCCAGCTCAGCAACCCACACACCCAGGGGAGGGGAGGTGGCTTGTTTCCACAGCCTGAGTTCTCTTCTGCTCTGTGTCAGGCCAAATGACCCCAGCTCCCACCTGCGTGTGGTCAGATGGGCAGGAAGCCTGCGGTCAGGGATGGGGAAGAAAAAAGGGGTGAGGAGGGCCAGGGGCAGCAGGCTGGGACAGTGCCCTGGGTGTCCTGCCATCATGGGCAGGACCACAGCCCAAGGGCTTACCAGCTGTGTACCATTACACCTGCCTGGGCAGTGGGGCCCTGCTCCAGGGCCTGCGCCCGGGCCCCCGCCCCCTGCCCCAGGAGGCTCCCTCAGGGCTGTGTAGTCACTCTCAAGGGTGGCTGCTTTGGCTAGAAGAGCCACGGTGTGTGAGAAGTGAAACCACCATAGCTCACCTAGACCCACTCAGCCTCCCCTCCCAGGGAGCCCTGTGAGGAGCAAGGATGCCGGCTGACAAAGCCACAGCCAGTGGGCCCAGCTGGCCCAGGGACCAGTGTCTTCCCCCACCTCAACAGCACACGCACACAGAAGATGCTCTGTAGGGACCTTTCTAGCAGCCAGGGCCATCCCCAAGAGCGTCTCTGCTCACCTCCACATGCAGGTCCCCGCTCTGAGCAGGGCCGACATGTGCGCCATGACTGTTGCAGGAGGGAGGGGGAGGTGGAAGACCTGCTGGTGTTCCAAGGCAACTCACCCCCACCCCGAGCACCTGCCTTCCTGCACTCAGAGGATAAGCGTGCACGCGCACACACACACACACACAGAGGCTGCAGCCTGGCTGGGGCTCCCCTCAGGCCCTGGAGCCCCTGGGAGCCACCCTCCCCTGGCACCCAGGACCACGCTCACTTGTGATGTCGTACACCACGACGGCCACCGTGGAGTCCCGGATGTAGCTAGGGATCAGGCTGCGGAACCTCTCCTGGCCCGCCGTGTCCCAGAGCTGCAGTCGCACCTGTCGCAGGGAGGGCGAGGGGGTTAGCAGGGGCATGGAAGTCTTCGTAGTGGGTGTGGGGCCTGGGGGAAGGTCTTGGTGCTGGGATGCTGGCTCTGCCAGCTTCAGAGCAGGCACGGGCCCTCAGTGGTGCCCAGCTAAAGGTCCAGGCGATAAGCCCACAAGAGCCCTCCCTGTCCTGTCCTCCCAGTTCTAAAGTCAGGGGCTCACCGTACGGTCTTCCAAGTACATGGTTTTTGACAAGAAGTCAATTCCAATGGTTGCCTGTTAGAGAAAAACACAGAAAAGGTCAAAACGGAAAGGTCTCAGGCAAAAGGGCAAAAACTCAGTGATCCGGGCAGTGACAGCCAGAGAAACGTGGGGCCCCCATGCCACGCGCGGGGTGCGTTCTGCTTTGCTGTCCCTGGTCCTCACCGTCGCCATAGTGAACCTTCTCGTCCCTCTCAGAGGACGTGAGTTTGAGCTAAATCAGGATGAGGACAGGGTTTTTAGGGAGCAACATAAAAGGGAAGGAGATGAGAGAGCCGGGGGAGAAGGCTTCCCCAGAACAAGGCCAGAAGGGCCAGTTCTGGAAGAACGAACATCCTCTCAGGACTTGAGATGACTAAGGGAAAAACCCAAAGAGACCTACCTTAAAGTTTCAATACAGTAGGTAACCCTTCCAAAAAAATTAGCTGACCACAATTTAATTGCCTATTAAAATAAAACTCAACAGCCTCCAGAGGAAGGGAAGAGAATCCAAGCATCACTACAATGTATTATTCACAACATCCCCTACACAATAAAAAAGGATTAGACATGTAAAGAAGCAGGAAACTCAAACCATAATCAAGAGAACGACTCAACAGAAACAGACCCCAGATACCCCAGACATTGGGTTAGCAGACGGGACTTTAAAATAACTGATACAAATGCGGGAATATAAAGGACAAGATGAATATGGTGAGTGAATTTCAAGTGACATAAGAAAATGCTAAAAGAAACCACCTCCATAATGCAACCTGGAATTCTGTAGCCAGCGAAAATTTCCTTCAACAATGGAGGCGAAACAAAACCAGTTTCAGGTGAGGGAAAGCTGAGGTAATTTGTAGCCAGTGGGCCCTCGTTACAGGACATGCTCTAGGCTGAAGGAAAATGTTACAGACGGAAGTCTGAATCTTTAAAGAAGGAATGTAAGAGCACCAGAAATGGTAACTGTATGGATAAATAGAAAACCATGTGACTTGTCCCTGATCCCCGCCTGCTCTGATCTGTTATCAGCAATAGTTCCTAACATTCTCCCCTCTGTTTTTCCCCTAATACATCCTCAGCACAAACCACTCGCAGATGACCCACAAGCCTACCTTACAATGGGAGGTATAAATCACTCCAATTCCCCACTTTTATGCTCTAATATAACAACAACTATAACCACTGCAACAATGGCTAGGCACCTAGCCATTTATCATTAACCAGCTATTGTGCTAAGTGCTTTGCATGCATTACTTAATCCCGATAAACCATGTTATGGGTTATATTCATTAGTATTCGCATGTCACTGGTAAGAAAACAGAGTACAAGAGATGTTAAGTTCCTTGTCTAGTGTCAACCGCGGGAAGTGGAAGAGCCAGGATTTCAAAGGTATTTGCAAAAGCTGTCTACACACACCCAGCCTCATCCCCACAGAGCTCTGTGCATCTGTTCCTTCTCCTGTTCAAAGCCTTGGGGTCCACCTGGCCCTGGACCTCTTTCCCTGTGTGTTCTGTCTCAGTCACCTCCGTTCCTTTCTCTGTTTTCCATCTCTCATTCTCTACTGATTCTTTCCTTTTTGTTAAAAAGAAAATTATCAAAATTCTCACATCCTTAAAAAAAACTCCTCCCTGTCACTAAGTGGCTCTCTAGCTATCCACCAGTCTCTCACATCTCTCCCAATAGTATGCTTCTTCGAAAAAGATCTGAAATCCAGTCTCCACCTCCTCTTCTCCCATCTATTGCTTAAGTCGGGCAGCCTGGTTTCTACCTCCTGCCCATTGAAGCTGCTCTTGCTATGGTTGCCAGAGGGTATTTCACCTGCAAATTGTAAGGATACTGTAGACCGGACTCTGCTTCATGCACTTGAGCCTACTGACCAACCTTCCTCCTTGGAATTCTTCCTTTGCTTTTCACGACACTACTTGTTTCTGGCTTCCCTGCCTTGCAAACTGCTGTTTCCTATTGGTCCCTCGTAGGATCCTCTGTCTTTCCCTGTCCCTGAAATGTTAGTGTTCACTACTGTTTTGTGTCAGGGGACCATATTCACTCTCACACCTTCAAATAGGACATGCGGATGGCTTCCCAATCCACACCCAGGCCTCCCTCAGTCCTGAGCCCCAGATCCAGGCATCCAGCTGCTTACTAGACATCTCCCTAAACATATACACCCCACACAGGGCCCACTTTCTCCCTCCAAACTTGCTTCTTCTTGTTTTCCCATCTCTATGAATGTACCTCCACCACCCTCGGTGCCCAAGGCTCTGGAAGCCCTCCCACGTCCCTCCTCTTCACTTGCTCTCTCGTCCACTCCTCCGGTCAAAGGAATCACTGAGCTGATTACTCTTCGCCTGTCCACTTTCCTCCACCCCCAGCAGACCTGCCCCAGTTCAGACCTCCAGCCTCCTTTACCTGAGTAAGTTAAACAGTCTCCTGACTGGTCTCTCTGCCCTCAGGCTCTCCCTTTAGAGTTGATCTTTCACACAGCACCAGGGTTATCTTTCTAAGACATTAATTTGACCCTAGCACTCCTGCCCAGCCCTACAAAACAGTCCAAACACTTAGGCGTGGCCTCCAAAGCTGCTCTGGGCCTGCCCCTCACTTCCTGTGGCCTCACTCCCCCCTTGCCCAGCTTGCACTACATTAGTAATCACACTCTGGCCAGGAATCCACACACATATGCCACCCTGCGTTTCTGTGCCTCTTGCAATGCTGTTCCCTCCCCTGGAATGCTTTCACATGGTTAGTGCCTGTTCAGAGTTCAAGATTCTGCTCCTCCCCAAGTAGTTTTCTGAGCTCTCAGGTTGGTTTCAGGGCCCCTCGTTTAACAGTTTCCCTACTAACCTGCAAAGATCCCTCCCTTGGCCAGTGATTCCCAATATGCAGTGTGTGGACCAGTTGCTTCAGGATCACAGCAGAAACTTGTAAAATGCAAGTTCCTGCCACCCAGATGGACAGAAGCACAATCTCTGGGGTGTCGGTCTAGGAATCAGAATCCCAAACAAGCCCACAGATAGAACTGCCTGGCCTTTGAACTTGAGCTGTAATCAGTCTGGGAAGGCCATGGCACCCAGGAGGAGGGGCGGGTGCCCTGCCCCGGGTGACAGAGGGAGATGCTCATGCATGCAGAAGATGCTATTCATGGATGAAGAAACCAAGGCTCACACAGGACCAAAGTCCCACAAGTGGGGGTGGCAGAGGCAGGGTATGACCCACGTCTCCCTGGTTGCAAAGCCCTTGCTCGTGACTCTTCAGTTTCCTAGAATCCTTTCATTTCTGAAGCTGTCACTGTGGTCTGAAGCTGTCACTGAGTTTGCATGGGGGTCACATCCTGTCTGGCTCCCTGTTGCCAGAATCTTATGATCATTAGCCGTAATAACTCAGCAGAGTCCACTTGAGAGGAAGTTCATTTACATTTTAACAACAACAAGAAAAACCAGCTCTCTAAGGACAGAACAGAAACAAGAAATTTTATGATGGCCTTGGCTGGGCCTTGGTTACCAGAAAATTTCTAGCTCTTTGGCATCATCTCTACTTCCAGACACAAGGCACAAGCAGATGGTCCCACAGGACTGCCGACTGCTGGCGGGAGCCCACTTCTCTCAGACAGGCCACGGCTGCAAGGAGAAGGTGGTCACGGTCTTCCCTGGGCAGCTCCTTTCTGGCAAACAGTAATTAACACTCATTCACTCACTCATTTTCAAAGGCTTACCACGTGTTAGATACAGAGCAGAACAAGCCCTGCTCTCTGTCCATAAGGAGCCGATCCCTTCCCTGGAATGCCCTTCCTCAAGGTTAATATCATTCAGACTTCAAGATCCAGCCCTGAACTTCCAACCTGTGGAGGAGCTAAGATTAGAACACAGACCTGCGGACCATGACAGATGGAAAAGACTGGGACAGCTCAGGCTCTATGAGGAGCAGGACCTTGCTTCTGCTTGATTTCATGAGGGAAGGCAGAGCAACTGTGCAAATCCTTGAGCGGACACTAACTTCCCAGCACGTGAAGATGGGGGAAGACGGCAAGCGTGGTGAGGAAATCCCAGAGAGAGGGAAAGGGAGAGCTCTGGTTTGGGTAATGACAGAGTTCCTATGAGACCAACTCTCGCAGATTATTACTATTATAAACTCGGAACAGAACAGAAGAGACAAGTATCTGAAGGCACTGGAAAGTGATCAAAAGTGGGTTGAATCTGGAGGGGAGTCAACACGTAAAAGAAGGGAACATCCCTGGGTGAGGCTGCTGCTCTTCTGAGTGTTCACTCATCTGAGGGCAGCCTGCACTGGAGCCGAGGGCTGGCAAGTAACCCACAGTCTTACTGGCTGAGAAATGAGAGGGCAGATTTCAAAGGTATCACGGAAGCCAGAAAGTGTGGAAAACCCTGAAAATAAGAAGGCCATGCTGAGTGCACCCCAAACTCTGCATCTAAATGCTGCCCAAATCTCTGATTGACCCAAGCAGCCTACCCGACTGAAAACACCACAAACAAATCTGAACAGAATGTATAGTTGCTGCCTATCAGAGGGGAAGAGAATTGAGAATTTGGGTCCCACCGATATTCTTCCAAAGAAACAAAAAGAAATCCACAGTCTTAATCTCAATGTGTAGGATATAACTCAAAATTACTAGACATGGGAAGGAAAAGCCATAGTCAAGGAAAAACATAGTAATTGGAGGTCAACCCTGAGGTGGCCCAGAGGTTGGAAGGAGCAAGCAAGTATTTTTAAACAGCCAAAACAATTAGGCTCACATATATAATGAAAAACAAAAAGAAACTGTAAAGAAACAAATGCAAATTTAGAACCGAAAAATACAGTATCTAAAATTTTAAAGTTAATGATGGGCTTAACAGCAGATAGGTGATGACAGATGAAATAGTCAGTGAAGTTGAAAACAGATCAACAGACCTTATCCGAAAAGGCAATATGGGGACACGGGACAAAAAGAACAACTAGGTACGCAGGTAGGTGGGCCACATCCTCCTATAAAAGGCCCTAGAAACCTTGGTGAGTCCCCGTGACCTGACCCGCCATGAACTACACCTGCTCCCAAAGGTCAACACAGGTCACACAGGGGTGTGTGTGTATTGATGGGAAGGTACATATGAGTATGTGTGAGTAGACATGTGGATGGGCACAGATACACCCATGTACATGCAACTATGTATTTATGTGCATGTTGAAGTATGTGCGTTTGGGCAGGACTGGGTGTATCATATTTGTGTGGGTCTGAGTGTGGGGTGGTGGGGGAGTCATTTCTGCTTTGAAGCTAAAGCCCAGACCAGTGATATTCACATAGCCTTGGAGACGCCAGACGGCTGAGAGACGGAGGTGACCAGGAGCCTTCATAAGCCCTGGGGGGAGGAGGGGCAGATTTCTGGCAGCAGCAAACCTAAGCTCCCTGTCAGAGCCTCCCAGGGTTATGGTCACCCCAGAGGATATGGCACGCAGTCAGCTGAGAGCCCCACTCAAATGGACCAGGGTGGGTCATGTGCCCAGAGGGCCTTGGTCAGTTTACAGTGGCCTCTACCAGTGTTTTGGCACATTCAGAATGCTGTGCGGTGAGCTTGGAAGAAAACTGGGTTGGGAGTGTCCTTGACAGCCTCTCTGGTCCTAGGCTTCTCATCTCTAAAATGGGGATAATCGTAACTTCCTTTAAGGTTTGACAGGTCACGTGAGTTAGACGACCTGAAAGTATTCTGTATAAAAAATGGGGACTGACCGACTGAAAGATTTCCAAGAAAAGCTGTAGAAACCCACCCTCTGACAATGTTTCCCAGTCTGGTTATGTGAAACACAGCCCCATGCGGTGATCTACAAGACACAAACGAACTGTAATTAAGTGCTTCTGGGAGAGGCTGCATAGCCCCCAGTGGAGACCTTGAAGCACACTGGCACATAAGGGCTCTGGGAGGTCCTGCACTGACAAAAGAGGAATGATGTCATGTAACCCAAGGTTTCCCAAGCTTCTCTGCCCTGGGAACTTCGGTGTATAATTCTTTTCTTAAAATTATATTTTATTGTTTATGCTGTTACAGTTGTCTTAATTTTCCCCTTTGCCTCCCCTCCATCCAACCCACCCCCACTTCCTCAGGCAATCCAATCCGCACACTGCTGTCCATGTCCATGGGTCATACATACATGTTCTTCAGCTGCTCTACTTCCTAGTGTATTTTACATCCCAGTGACTATTCTGTAACTACTGATTTGTACGTCTTAATCACTTCACCTTTTTTGCCCACATCCCCAGCCCTCCTCCCATCTGGCAACCATCAAAACGTTTTCTGTATCTATGACTCTGTTTCTGTTCTGCTTGTTTATTTTAGTTTTTAGATTCAAATGTTGATATGTATTTATGGTCATTGTATTGTTTAGATATTTTTCTTCTTCTTAAAGAAGACCCTTTAACATTTCACATAATGCTGGATTGGTGGTGATGAACTTCAGCTTTTTCTCGTCTGGGAAGCTCTTTATCTGTCCTTCTAAATGATAGCTTTGCCAGGTACAGTAGTCTTGGTTGCAGGCCTTTGCTTTCCATCACTTTGAGTATTTCTCACCAATGCCTTCCAGCCTGCAAAGTTTCTTTGAGAAATCAGCTGACAGTCTTATGGGAACTACTTTGTAGGTAACTGTGTCCTTTTCTCTTGCTGCTTTTAAGATTCTTTCTTTGTATTTAACCTTTGGCATTTTAATTACGATGTGTCTTGGTGTGGGCCTCTTTGGGTTCATCTTGTTTGGGACTCTCTGTGCTTCCTGGACTTGTATGTCTATTTCCTTACCCCAGTTAGGAAAGTTTTTTGTCATTATTTTTTTCAAACAGATTTCCAATTTCTTGCTTTCTCTTCTCCTTGTGGCACCCCCATGATACAAATGTTGTCCCAGAGGCTCCTTACATTATCCTCATTTTTTTTTTGTATTCTTTTTTCTTCTTGCAGTTTTTATATTGTTTTTTGTTTTTTGCTTCCTTATATTCCAAATCACTGATTTGATTCTTGGCTTCATCCACTCTACTGTTGATTCCCTATAAATTGCTCTTTATTTCAATTAGTGTGTCCTTTGTTTCTGATTGGATATCTTTGTTGCTTTTGAGGTTCTCACTAAGTTCATTCAGCATCCTCATAACCAGTGTTTTGAATTCTGCATCTGGAGATGGCTTCTTTCCATTTTGTGTAGTTTTTTTTCTGGAGTTTTGTTTTGTACTTTCATTTGGGCCATGTTTCTTTGTCACCTTATTTTGACAGCCTCCCTGTGTTTGTTTCTATGTATTAGGTTAGAGCTATGTCTCCCAGGCTTGGTAGAATGGCATAATGTAGTATGTGTCCTATAGGGTCCAGTGGCACAGCCTCCCCTATTACCCAAGCTGGGTACTCAAGGTACACCCACTGTGTGGGCTGTGTACACCCTCCTGTTGCAGTTGAGCCTTGATTGCTGTTGGTACATCCAAGATCACCCATTCTGTCCAGGGGCACACAACGCAAGCTTCAAAGCGATCTGCAGATGGCTGCTACTTGTGCTGGGCTTGGAAGTGCCCAGGTGATTCCAAGCAGTGAATCAAGGCTGGCTGCTGCTAGTGCCAGGCCTAGGGCAACTTAGCAAGAGGTACAGGGCTTGCTTAAGCCAGTTGCTGCTAGTTTGAGAGAATTTAGGAAAATCTGGAGCATGGGCCAAGATAAACCTCTCATATGGAAAAGCCACTGGAAACAGCTTGGGTGGGCCAGAAAATTGGGTGGGGTAGGGCCTCAGGGAATCACCAGGGTGGGGCAAACAGTGTGAGCCAGGTTGATGGCATCTCAGATGTGGTGCCTGCCTGTTGGCTCTGTGTGGGGAGGGCTCAGAAAAGGAACAATGGCCTCTGCCAGCACTTCTGTCTGGGAGAAAGCTACCCCCAAGCTCTTGCCCTGATGCCAGACAATTCAGTTCCTCCCCCTATGTCTCTGGTGCCTTTCAATATGCTTCCCCTGCATTGGAGCTCGGAGGAAGTGAGTCTGAGTAAGTCTGTGCATGGTCCTTTTAAGAGGACCTGCCTGGGAATCCAGAAGTTCATATCTTCTAGAACCTCAATCCCTGCTGGTTTTTACAACCAGAAGTCAAGGGGACTTGTTTTCCTGGCACTGGAACCTTGATCTGGGGGGGCCTGGTGTGGGGCTTGGACCCCTTGCTCCTGAGATACTTCTCCCTTTTATATCTGCTGCACATGGGTGTGGAACCGGCCCACTCTGCGTCTCAGTCCCTCCTACCAGTCTCGATGTGGTTTCTTCTTTAATTCCACAGTTTTAGGACTCCATTCAGCTTGACTTCTGACAGTTCTGAATGATGGTTATTCTATAGTTCAGTTGTAATTTTGATGTGGTTGTGCAAGGAGGCAAGCACAGTGTTTACTGATGCCACCATTTTGACCAGAAGTGTGCTTATAATTCTTATTAGCATCCTAGTGTTCCCAGAGCTTCAGGAAAGGCTGACCCTCAGAGAGGTGAGTTCTAAAGGAGACATCCCTCTTCTAGCTTGTCTTGGAGTCTTGATTGAAGCATTCATTCTTTGCACTTCATTTCCACTTATTAAATAAGGAGTAAACTGTTCTTGCTGGTAACCATGCCACAGGGATGTAAAGAGGACCAAGACAACATGAGGAGCAGGCTTGACTTTGGGGCCTCTCCTGCCAGTCCGTGATCCCCACGATCCTCCCCTGCCCTGCCCCCCTCAGCCGTGCTGCATGAGTCCCTGTATTGCCTGATGCCCCTCTGAGGAGGCTGGACTGCACCCTACTGTGATTAGATTGCCCCAAACCTGGCAATGCTTACTTATTCCTTTAACATCATTTTGCTTGCAAACGTACTGCTAATGGAAAATGGCAGGTACTTCATTTTATACAAAACATGAGGAACTCAGCAAGCACAGATTTCATAGCCACAGCCACATTTATCTTCTGAAGGTGGCATTAAGCAGTGTCAACAGGGGCTCAGACACATAGTGCAGACTAGTATATTACATGCCTCCCTTTGCACAAAAGCTTTCATTGGCTTAGCAGATCCCCAAGGAAAGATGTTCCCTGAGGCACTTGTTGAAATCGTCTTTGTTATGTGCATTTATTATGAAATATATTTTGCATCCACATTCTGACAAGACACAGTAATAAAGTCTACAGTGGAAATCTGCATGGTAATTTGCATAAATTGACTCAAGACTCTTTTCTCAGGAAGAGATATCATTAAAAGGAGTGTATGTGTGTCTTCTTTTCGTCTTAGCCAAGCCTTAGTCCATGGCTGGGGAAGCATCCTTAAGTGGCAGAATGTAGCTGGGCCTGACGGGCCCTTGACAAAGAAGCTGATGTTTGTGTTCCACACCACCAACCATTAGATGAAAGAAGCAGAGTAAAGTCATGAAAATTAGCATGCAAATGAGGTTGGCAAAACTTAAGGATTCAGACTGGCAAGTAGGTGCTGGGGGTGGAGACAGTGGCCTCTGGAAACATGATGGGCAGGGGCTGTCCTCGCCAGCAGGTAGGTGCTCTGGGGAAGAAGATGCAAGTTCCTGAGGCCACAGTGAAGGTACCCCGGTTCTTCCAGATACCTTTAAGTCCTGGTGGCCACTTTCCCCTTAGTGGAGAGTGGCTTATGCTAATCAACACCCAATTAAATACTTATTGATTGCCCTTCTATTTCCTGACTGTGGTCTGAACCATCAACCAAACAATATACACCTTCCAACTTTAAGGGTTTAAATATCATCAAAATCCCTTCAAAAGCCACAGATACCCATGGGTGTGCGGCCTGAAACTCCAAGAGAGGTCTCCTGTAGGGTCACACATGGATTCAAGTGCACAAGACTTGTCCTTAACAGTCAGGGCAAAAGATGCTCCAGGTGGTGGTCTTTTGAGGTTGTCTAAGAGCTACCTAAGTATAACCTACAAAGTGAATGAGGGAGGATTACTAAAATTTGGGGCAGAGAATTACATCATGGGTCCATGTACCTTATGAAATGTAGCAAGTGCTACTGGGGGACTCACTTGTTATCCAACTCACTCATTATCCATTGGCAACCTCTTACTCCCTGGCACGCTTAGAGACTATGAAGACCATAAAAGCAAACTTCTGCTTTCCCAGCCTCTTTAGAGGCTAAGGATGATGGTGTGACTCATCCTGGCCAATAAGACATAAGCCTCAGTCTGCTGGAGGGAGAGGGTATTCTAGGGAAGCTCTTGCTTTCTTTTCCTGCCTTGGATGCAGAGGTGATATGCGGAGCAGCGACAGCCAGCCTGCATGAAGACGGGAACCCACACAGCAGAAGGCGGAACAGAATGAGCAAGGGCCTGGCATCTGACAGCATCACTGCACAGTTGTGCCACCTCAGGTCTCACCACAACTTCTTGCACCTGGGGAACCAAAACCTTCCTTTGTTTAAACCACCGTTACTCAGCTTTCTGTACTAGGGTGACCATACTCCTAATTTGTATGTACTCATCAAAAGAGAGGGAAAGAAAGGCAGTGGGGAGGAGGGAGGGAAAGATGTCAGAGCAAAGGCAAGTCTTTCCTCCATCCTGGACCAGGTAAATGCTTTACGGGGAGCACTTGGCTGACTGGGAGGGCCCTAGTGCAGGGCTCCCCAACCCCAGGCCAGGCCATGGGTTAGGGACTTGGCTGCACAGCATGAGGCAAGCGACAGGCCAGCAGGCGAAACTTCTTATAGCATTACTGCCTAAGCTCCATCTCCTGTCTCCCCTGCCCCCTTCTGTGAAAAAAACTGTCTTCCACAAAACCGGTCCCTGGTGCCAAAAAGGTTGGGGACCACTGCCCTAGTGGGTCTCTGAGGGCAGAGTCATCCTGCCAAGCTGACCGGCACTCAGGCACATTTCACCCCTGGACTCTGTGCACTGACCTGTTATCTCTTGTCTTACTGTATCTCCTCTTTAAGGAGAAGCACCAGGCAACTCCCCACACCCATCAGAGGGACCCCTTTCTCCTGGTTGTCTCCCCATTGCTGTGGGCTCTGTAAAGGCTCACTCATTTCCTATCAGTGGCCCACCAAGAAAAAGGTGCTCAGCATCTTATCTCCCAAGGCCCCATGCTTTCCCTGTTCCCTGGCCTCAGCAGGGGAGGGGACCAGAGACCAGTGTGCATGAGTGTGTGTTCAAGGAGGATGTTCAGGCTTGACCCATACCCAGGCCCTTTTTCCTTATTGAACCCCTCTTCAGGCCCACCAGCAAAGGCAATGTGGGGCCTTTCAGGTGTGGGGCTTTGGTGCTCAAGCCCAGCAACGCCCAGACTACTGCCCTGGAAACAGTTTAGAGCATCAAACCCCACACAGGACCAAGCACTGCTCTCCACACACTGTGATTCCTCACAAATGCCCCTCCCTGAGACCCTGGGATGTGCTGCTGTGGCCCAGCTGGAGCCCAGCTCCTCTGAAAGGCCAACCCCACACTGTAGGGCTGAATCGTTGGGATAGAGACAGATACTGCTCTGGGGGTTGCAGGGCAGAGGGATGGGCCACTGAGTCGATGACCAGGCCTCAGTAAACCTATTTACTTTTAAATCAACTTACAATGTTACAGAAAGAAACATCTGATCATTTTTAAAAACCTTATGAGAGCCCTGGCCGGTGTTGCTCAGTGGGTTGGAGCATCATCCCATACACCAAGAGGCTGAGGATTCGATTCCCAGTCAGGGCACATGCCTAGGTTGCAGGTTCGATCCCCAGTTTCTCACATTGATGTTTTTCTCTTTCCCCTCCTTCCTCTCTAAGATCAATAAACGTATTTAAGAACAAACAAACAAAAAAACCTTGTGAGAACAAAACAACATGCTGCAGATACGGTCCTGTAGAAGTGGCTTCCCCAGAGGGGCCTGGGAGCCTGGAGGGGTCCATGCTGGGAGGTGACAGGGGAGCAGACCACTCTGAGGCCTAGGCCAGAGAGTGTGGTCCCCAATGGGATCAGACTGGGAGGTGCCAGGGCCCAGGAGGGGGTTGAAGAGCGTCCCCCCAAATTCTGTCCACCTGGGACCTCAGAATGTGATGTTTTTGGAAAAAGGATCTCTGTAGATGTAATTAGTTAAGGATCTTATGATGAAAAGCCACCCTGGGTTCAGGATGGGCCCCTAGATCCAGTGCTCGGCGTCCTTGTGACTAGAGAAGAGGACACAGAGACATGAAGAGGAGGCCACGTGAAGACAGAGGCAGGTGGCAGAGCTCTGCAGCCCCTCACGGGGAGCGCCCGCAGCCCCCGGAAGCTGGGAGCAGCAAGGAAGAACTCTCTCGGAGAGCCTTTGGAGGGAATGTGGCTCTGCCATTCTCGACTCCAGACTTCCCGTCTCCAGAATTGTGAGTGTAATTTCTGTTGTTTTTAGACACTCAGTTTGTGGTAATTTCTATGGCAGCCCCAGGACACTAACAGAGACCCAGCGGGTCAGAGAGGAAAGCCTCATGGAGGGCTGGCAGGCTGCCGAGTGGAGAGAGCTCCTCAGGAAACCCCTCGCCTGTGAGGGCTCGGGGGACTCAGCCATTCTGTTCCCTTCCAGGAGGCTTCATGGGACTTGGAAGTGCCCAGTGCAGGCACAGCTCCAGGGTCCTCAGAAATGCTCCTCCACTCCAGCAGCAGCTGGGCAGGTTCCAGCAGGCTGGGCGCTCTCCTGGGCGCAGCCCATTCGGCTGCTTTCCTAACTTGTGCTATGGTGGATGGTTTAGGAATGGGTCAGTGGTTCCAGCTTTGGCTCTAAGTTTATCTCAATCACTGCTGAGATTTTTAAAATGCTAATGTCTGAGCAGGCCTGTGAATCTCCCAGCCAAATCCCCAGGAGATAATATTAATGTGCAGCCAAGATAGGGGACCCATGAGGGACCCCAGAAGAGTGCTGCTTCCAAATCCTCCCTTCCCACTCCTAGCGGCCACCTGCAGAGGCCTGAGACCACACACTATGGCTGTAGTGCATTTCGAGCAGGCGGCCCCAGGACCAGGCCTGCAGGTGTTTCACTGGCCTACGGGAGGGAGGGGGTCTGGCACTCACAGAGGGTCAAGTATCATCACTGTGCAGGTACCAGAAGGTTTCTTCTACAGCAAATTTTGAAATCAATTTCTTACTTGGTGATTTATACAAGAGAATCGTGGAGTGGATTTAGATGGGGTGATGGGTGGGGTGCCAAGAGGCGAGCAAGATGTGTGGGGAGAAGGGAGGGACAGGCAGGGGGCAGCAGAAGATCTGCTGTCCAGGGCTCCACAGGCTGACAAGGTGGCATGTCCCTAGGGCCTGCCAGGTGGACAGGACCCCCGAGAGGTCTAACAGGGACACCCAGCTCTGCATGGATGGGTCCTCATGGGTCCTCATGCCAGCCTCTCAGGGACCCAGGCATGTTCAACCCCAGGTGGAGGGAGGACTTGCTGACTGCCACCCAGATGAGGCCAAACCCCTCTGCCCTCCATGCAAGGCTGTGGGCGGGGCCAGATTCTGTGGCCAGGTCATTTTCTCCTCCTGTCCCTCCAAACAAGTGAGCACTTGACAAACCTCTGAAGTCAGAATGAGTGAATGAGGGAGGGGACAAGACACAGAGCCAGAGCACACAGGAAGGATGGGAAGGAGGAAGGGGTGACTTGTCCTGGGAACTGTCTGGGCAGCTCAGCTGATCGAGGTGGGGTGGTGGGGGTTCTGGGGGGCTGTACCGGCTGACGGGCAGGATGTTTGTGGGGGGTAATTGGGAGTAGTAACCAGGGGCAACTAGGAACATCCCCCAGAGCCCTTGGAGATCTGTCTGCTTCCCAGATGTCTCTGCCATCATGTTAAGAAAAACAAACAAAATAGCATTTTCCCCCTTTCTATCTCCAGAGAATTCATTAAGATGAGCCTGTGTATGCACAGAATTGGAGCCCCCACCTCCTGGCCTAATTACCATTTTAAAGGGTACTGGGAAAGAAACTCTGCCTGCTGGGAAAAAAAGGCAGAAAAACCTGCAGGGGGGCACCTGCTTCCCTCTGGGCTTTCTCCCCTTCTCCCCACATTGACAGGGGGCCCCTGCAGCCTCTCAGGCAGGTGGGGTCTAAAGCCAAGGCCGAGAGCGCCTCTCCAAGCCATCTTGGTAACAACAGGCACTGACACCAGCCACGGCCACGCCCTGTGCTGGGCTGATGAATGCAGTGGTGGATTCAAGGGGCCGAGGGGTCGTGGCCTCAGCCAAGCCTGGAGCCCATCTGGGAGCCAGAGCACGTGGGAGTTCCTGTAGAGTCAGGAGGCTAAATGAGCCCCTAAGACAACATGCTGGGGACAGGGAGTGATGGAGGGGGTGGGACACAGGCAAACGTGTTCTCTGAGCCTTGATGAGTCAGAAGAACGTTTCACAGAAAAGGAGAAGGAAGGGCATTCCGGCAGCGGCAATACTGTGAGCCCTGGTGCCGAGTTGCGACAGTGTCACAGTGTGGGGAGCAGCAGGCCCGCTGGACTATGGCATGTGGGACAAGCAGTGGGCAATGGGAGGTGACACTGGAGATGGTGGTGGGCCGAGGTTTTGAGGGACTCACACACCACAGGGAGGAGTTGATCCATGCCAAGACCGGTCACTGCAAAGGCCCTACGGTTACCATCCACCACTGCCAAGAGCACCAAGCAGCCCAGAGTCTCACGGTGCTTGCTCATCGGGACACCAGCAAGAGGCATTATAAATATCTTGATGTTCAAAAACATCAAATAATTGAAACACTATCCATGAGATCTCTCTCTCTCTCACAGGCACACACACAGAACACTAAGTCAGACTCCAGAACTGAAGTCTGGTCGACTGGGATCTCAGATGCAGACTGACGCGGCAGAACTCCCCTTACAGGCAGGCGAGGCCTCTGGTGAGGCTGTGGTGGCGCAAAGCCCCGGCCTGGAGAGGACACAACGAAGACGGTGTGGCTGACATCACCATCCCAAAGCCAGCGCCCAGGGCTGTGCACGTCCCCCGGGGCTCCCCTCCAGAGCCTCATGTTCCCACCCTTGCGTCAGTTCTTACCAAGCCCACTAGTGATCTGGCATTTCAGACGAGAGCAGAGGAAGAGCAGGAAGTCAGAGAAGGGCAGTGAGAGGCGCTGTCTACGGGGGCAAAGATGATGCCTGGTTCAGAGGAAGACGGAGAATGAAGACACGGAACTATAATTGGCAGCGAGCAGTGCTCCGCAGCCTCAGCCAACCCAGGAAGGGCTGTGTGTTCTATAAATATCTCTCCTCTGAGGGCCCAGCGACACAAAGATTCCATGACCAGATACATCTGGGACCTCCTGCACGCTACACCCCTTCGGCACAAGGCCATGCACTGATGCAGTAAAGGCCTGAGAAGGTCTGCAGTAGGAAAGCTGACTCCCTTTTATTCCCCAGCATTCCCTAAATCTATGCAAGTACTAAACCTTCCCCCTGCCCTTCTCTCTCAAATAACTCCTACCAATATCCCTCGGAACTAGTACCTCATAGAACCCACTGGCTTAGAAAAATGCATTAGCATTTGTCTCTGATTTAGGGAAGAAGACAATATCTTTTTTTCCTAAAAATAGTTGAAATGATTAAAGTTGATACCTTTTGCAAAAAGCTATAGTTGCAGGGAAAATTCCCTTCCTTGGCACAAACCTCCCACTCATCGGTGGTGTTGGGAAAGTGAAATGTAGTTACTGACCCCCAAGGGTCCAGCCTTTGGGCCACTTGGAGCCATCTCTAGGCCACTGCTTGACCCAAGACCACCCTGGGAGTGAGCAGTCAGAGGTCACTCCATCCAGCCTCCCACCCGTGTAGAGCAGTACAAGCCCATCGCATCAACCTCTCAGTATCTGTGAGTGTGCATGTGTGTGCCTGAGGTCCAGCAAATACGACCATGCTCAAGGAGCAAGTTCTACTCCTGCTCTGTCACCTCCATTATTTCGCATTCTGTCACTCCTCCGCTGTGTGATGACCCACCCATGTAACCAAATACTGTACTGGTCAGACCGGCCCACGAGCAGCAAGATGACACAGACTGAAACGTGGCCTTTCTCTGCTGGGACACATTTCCTTGGTCAAGCTTTGGATCTTCAGAAGGGCTCAGGGTCTGTACTGGGCTGGGGCCCGGGCACACATGGGGAGTCCTTCGAGGTAAAACAAAGGCCCTGGGCCCCAGGAACATCCTGCTCTCCTATCAGGATTAGCAAGCCCCGGAGAGAGGCTGGCGCTGTCTCCAGGCAACTGTCCTGGCTGCAGACAGTGTGGGTCGTGAGGGAACAGGGCACCCAGGACCTCACCTGGTACGTGTTGTCGAAGCTGTCGTACATGAACCTCGTGATCAGAGACGTCTTCCCAACTGTAAAACAAGAAGAGAGGGTTCAGCCTTGGCACCTGAGCTACTTTCCTTTGAACACATTTCACGTGAAGAAAACAGATTTAACAAACCAAACAAGCCCAGAGGGAAAGATGAGATGCGGAAACAGAAGTACAAATAAAAGGCAGACCCGGGAGAGGGACCCAGAGCAAGGTGGCTGAGTCTACACCGGGTAGGCTGCAGGGAGCTCTTGCCTCTCCCTGCCCTGTGATTTCTCGCCACCCAAGTCCAGGTCTTTCTTGACCCACAAGAGCCTAACTGACGCAAGAGCCATACACGAAGAATCAGAGCAAGTGGGTGCAAGGCAGGTGCTCCTCTCACTCCGGCCCACTGGAAATACGGCCTCATCACTGGCCACAGGCTGCGATGGAGGCAGGCTGTTTAGTTCCCGTCCACTCAGCTGGAGACTGCTGAGGACGGTGGCTTTCTAGGGACCCAGGAGGCAGCAGAAGTAGACGGGACATTCCCCAGTGTCCCTCCTGGGCAGGACTACTTTTTGTAGTGTGCCTGACTGTCCAGGTCCTTGCAGGGTGTTTGGCATCACGGGACCCTGCCATCGTGACAACTCCAGACTCCCCACCCCATAGTCACAAATGCCCTCTAAGTGGCCATAACACCCCAGCTGAGAACCGCTGTGACAGCGAAGAGAGCCAGGAAGTCACTTGGGAATCCCAGTAGTGCTACTAATGTCCCAAACTGCAGGGCTTGGCTTCTGACCTAACCTGCGCAGGTCCCCTGGGGCCTGGCAGTGGCAGAAATGCCTACAGTAGCATTTCTATCATCTAGGGGGTGGGGTGGGGAGGAAGGGTGATAAAGGAACATCTGTTAGGCCAGGCCCAGCTCAGGGTGCTTTTCTACACCGAGTCTGCCAAGCCCGGGGAGGCTCAGAGGGACTGGCCCCGCTGATCTCGGCTCGCAGTCCCTTCTGTTCCAGGCTGCCAGAGACAGACGACTGTGGTGGGAAAGCCATGCAGGGGAGCCGGCGCCTGAGAGTTCTCCGTTCTGCCAGTCCCCAATTTCTCGATTCTCGGATGGGGTGTGCGTGGGCTTGGGGCCCGGCGGGGTGGTTAATCAGTGCCGCAACAGAGCAGGGCAACCCAACGGGGCTCCTCTGAGAAAGGTCCTTTTCCGGTTTGGAAGACTCAGTAGTGCACCACAAAACAGACAAGTGTGGCCATCTCCTGACAGCCAACCTTTGTGGAGGAAAGACAACTGTCTTCCAGCCAGAGGGAACATGTGATGGACTGAGTGGGGGGCAAGTGTAGGGGGCTCCATCTTTGACCCGGAATTGGTTAGCTGGATTCAAATCCCAGTTGGGGGTCCTGTTCAGCTGCGTCATTTCGGGGTGGTCTCTGCCCCTCTGGACCTCAACGCCTCACTTAAGAATGGACCTAATAACATCAAAGACTTCACAGGGCTGTGACAGAAATGAGGTAAGGTAATGAAAGTGCCAGGCACAGAGGAAATGCTTAAAACTGGAAGGAGGTAGCGGGTAACTAATAAGCTGAGGCAGTTCTCAGAGTATCGGATTTAAAAAAAATACCACCACCACTATTGCGTCGACCTTGCCCATCGTGTCTCTTCACTCAGTTGTTCCTGATCTGTGTCCTCTGTCATAGAACTGTAATCTTAAGTAGAGCGGTGTCCCGATTTTACAAGTTGTTCAGGTGAATTATGGTACCTGAGGAGGGTCATGGGAGCCCTCGGGTTTGTAGCCAGTTGGTCAGAAGTGTGGCGTCCTTGGGGACCCCACCTGTGGCTGGCATCTGAAGTGGGGGGCAGTCTTGTTGGGGACAATGCCCTTAACCCTGGGGAGTCTGATGCCAGCTCTGGTGGGTGGTGCCGAGGTGGGCTGTGCTGAGCAGCAGGGGTCAGAACAGCCACATTTCTAGGACGACATCTCTGGGGTGAGCACTAATGTACTCAAGGGCTCTTCCAACTTTACCTGTAGACTGTCCTTTGCAAAGCTCCTGATGGGCATTTAATCTACAAAGTGCTTCCCAATTGCTTTAAATCTCCCTTTAAACTTCACATGAAGGTGAGAAGTGGGGGCTCCCCACATAGAAGGGCCTAGCTGGAAACGTCTAAGGGGACCCCAGAGCAAGAAGTGGGACAACACTGAGCCAGCAAGAAGCAGATGAAATTGGAGAGAACACAGCTTCCTCCTTTTCCAAGAGACGACGGAAAGTTACGGCCTCCTCCTCAGGAAGACACACAGAGCCCACTCCCCTGGGTGGTGATATTCCGCATCTCACTCCTGCAGGGAAAGCTCAGGGAGCGGGGTTCCCAACAGGATTTTCCCTGGGGCAGCTGAGCAGACAGGCAGGAGAGACGGGATCACAAAAAGCCACAAAAGAACAGGAGGTTCATGGTGTAGCTGAGAATTGAGAAATCCCTGCAAAGGTTTCTAATGCCACATCACCTCCTCTTCGGATACCAGCCACTGGCAGTGGGCTAGTACTGGCTTGCAGGGTAAAGGGAAAAGTCCCAAGAAAGTCCTAAGAACTGGGGAGGCAGAACAGAGAACTCTCGGGCGCTGGCTCTCCTGCTTTCCCACCACGGTTGTCTGCTTCTGGCAGCCCGGAGCAGACGGGACTGTGAGCCGAGCTCAGCGGGGCCAGTCCCTCTGAGCCTCCCAGAGCCATGGGACTGTGCAGGAGGAACAGGTGTGGGGTCCTGGCTGCAGCCAATATTTTCTGAACATTCCCACAATAACCATCAGGGGCAACAGGTGTATTCACAGGCCGTGTTCCAGGCACACACCAGGGGTTGTGCCAGGCGCAGATTACATGACTCGAGTAAACAGAAGAGTCGGGACACCTGCTGCCTGAAGCTTGCAGGATTCCATGCTTGCAGCAATGCTGTACTGAGCCCCTAGCACCCATCTGTTAAGTCCTCAGCTCTGAAGCAGGTATTCATATCGTCCCCATTTTATACAAGGGGAAATGAGCTGACAGCTACTGGCCCAGGGCCACAGCTGAGTGGGTTCAGGATCAGGCGGCCTGACCAGGAACTGAGCTCCTACTTCTGACCCTTCTTGCCATCTTTGAGTTAAACTGGGTTTCAGGATCCTGCCAGACCTACGGTTATCACTATGGGTGTCATAGAGTTCCTGGGAACAGCCTGTGCAAGCCAAGGCACCTTTTCCTTGGGACCAGCTACAGGTGAGGGCCTCTCCCCACTCAGGTGGTGTGTGGTCCAATCTGGAAGGTCAGAAACTGCAAACTGAGCTGCCCTGTGGGGCACACGGAGGGCTTAGAATACAGGTGGCAAACACGAGGCCCTCGGGCCAAACCAGCCCTCCACCTGTTTTATCCGGCCCGGCACCTTGTTTCTACCAGCAGCAGCGCAGAGCTCTCGCTTAACTATTACTGAGTAGTTCCGCTTATACCATCCTAAAATTACATTCGGCCTTTGAAGGCAACAGCGGGGCTGATACGGACCTTGGTGAAAATGAATTTGACACCCCTAGCTCAGAAAGTGAAGGTGGGAAGGTTTGAACACCTGGGGTCCAGCAACCCAGCTAAGTCCTGGGCTGGACGACCAGATCATTATTGATTTGCTGCAAAAGGGAATTTCTTACTATTCCTCTAGGCCCCTTTTTCTCACTTTTCTTCTTCCCTGCCTCAGAGCATCCCCAAGCCCACCCAATCCAATTTCTAAGGCTGCTGGGATAACATGGCTCGGACCCTTTCTGAACTTGTCGGCTCAGCCTCCCTCCGCTGGCTCATTCGTCCCTGTGGCATGTGTTTGCACTCTTCACTGTGGGCACGTGGTTGGTGTGGCCTGTTCCTGCCCCCAACCTGAACAATTCCAACTGCAGGGCCTCCACCCTGACCCTTGGCCCCAGGACTCCAAGGCAGCACCCATCAGTATGGAGGGAACGGACCAGCTCTCAGAGGAAACCCCAGACACCACCACCTGACACAGATGCAGGAAAGGCGGCTTCCACACTGTCCCTGGGAGGCTCCTGAGGGCCCTGAGACAGAGCTGATTAAAAGGAGCGGCTTGCACACCACTGCCCAGGCTCTAGTCTGGCATCACACAAGGAGCAGAGCTTGTAAAAGGGCCGCCCTGGGCCAGGCTCCTCTCCGCTCTAAAGGGCGGCTGCCCCTTCCTCTCCCCACACCTGAGGAGAAGGTGCTGGCATCTGGAGCCGGTGAGCTTGCACAGCCCATCTACCTGGCCGCTCCCTCAGTCTCACCACAAAGAGCCATCACCTGCCTGGGCACTACCACTGGGCCCTAGCCACGGGGAGACCCGAGAGGGGCCACGGCATTCAGGGGCTCAGACAGGGGCAGGTGTGTGGGAAGGGCAGGAGACGTTCCCCTGAGTCCCTCCTGCCCTCCCGCCAGCCCCTGCCGCCTCTGAGAGAGTGGTCCTTCCACACAGCTCTGTGCTCAAGGTCACACTGTCCTGAGTCCCTTCTTACAACAGTCTGAGACACCAGTACAACGCAGTGGAGCTTTTTCTGAAGGCAAAGATTCAGCTCTACCCGCAGGACTTTATTAAAAATAAGCGGCCAAATCATTATGGAGCTTTTTTTTTTAAATCTCAGCTCACGGCTCAGCAATATTCTTGTAATCTTCTGGTAGTTTAGTCTTACATGATTAAGCAGAGAGATGCATTTTTCATTTCAACCAAATGAGGATGAGAAAATTCATTACTGAGTATTTGTCAGGAACCTCTAGAAAGAAGGAATAGGAACTCGAATTCTTACTGGGCTTCTACTTTGTGCCAGACAAGAAATTCGGTGCTTTACTTAGGGTCCCTCATTGGATCCTCGTCACGATCCAATGAGTGAGTTATTGTCCCCAGTGTCACAGAGCTGACAAGCAGTGGAGCTGGCATGCAAACCCAGATCTGACGCCGAAGTCCATGCCTCATGTATGATGTGCTGGTGGGTAGAAAGGTCCGACCAGCAGCAAAGCACATCACCAAAGGTGGGGGCTCAGGCGGCCAGCCACTCAGGGAGGCCACAGCGAGGAGGCAGGGCAGCTGCCGAGCTGTGGGAAGGTGGGGAGAGAATGGGTATTCCAGGTGGAGGGACCTGTGCGTGCAGGCGCAGAGGCAGGGAGGTCAAGAGTTCGTGAGGACAGACAGGAGGCAATGAGCCAGGATATCGGGGGCTGGGGGCAGGAGCATGTCCAGGAACCATGGGGGACACACTTGGAGGTCTCTACATCTGAGCTTTGTCTCAGGGAACGTGGGGCAGGACCAGATGTGTGAGGAGAGGGCCAAGTGACCACCACTGTTCAAGGAAGCTCCACATGGCCAAAGGGTTGATGTAACCCAAAATCCATCACTGGGGCCAGTTGTGGAGGGAAGGAGGAGGTGGGCCAACAGAGAAGCAGGGCCAGCAGGGCAGAGGCCAGCCAGCCAGGCCACGTTGCCACATCAAGGAGCATGGATTCTCTCCCAAGGGTATGGGGAGCTTCGGAAGGGTCTTAAGCAGAGGGGTGGTGGGGAGAAGTGTGGCACTTTTTACAATGCAGGTCTGTGACGGTGGCAGAAGTGGCACTGTGTGCAACTCCCCAGGCTAGGTAGGAGAGGCAGCATAGCTTCTGTCTGGAGTGCTCGGGCTTCCCGCCCTCTGGAAGCTGTCCCTTCGGCCCAGCCGCATGCTGGGAGGCAGCTCAATGCAGCCTGCACAAGGGAGAGCACAGAGACACACACGGCAGGAGACAGAGGCCCTCCAGCCACAGCTCGCCCCAGGCAGCAGACCCTTGGGCGAGCGAGCCTTCCCGTGAGTCCAGCCTCCAAGCTGCCAGCTGATGCCAAGTGGAAGAGACGTGCTTTCCCCGGCCAGACCTGCCCAAACCACAGATTCCTAAGCAAAGTAAATGTTCTCACTGTCTCGAGCCACTAAGTTTGGGGGATGGTTCGTTACACAGCATTAGGTAACCAGAACACAGCACCGTGCTTTGGGAAGAAAACTTAAGACTTCTAGGGGAGAAATGGCCTATAGGAAAAGACTAGGGGCAGGAGTTCAGCGCCAGATGGCAGATTTTGGTTCAGGCAGAGGCAGTGGGGCTGGTAGAAATGGAGAGCAGAGGAGGGGGACGACAGCCAGCGTCACTGGTCAGATTCAGAGGAGAGTGTGGGACACCTCTCTGTCACCTGGCTTTGTGACTAGCAGACGACAGAACCATTACTGAACCCAAACTGGGGTGCTAAGTATTACTATGGATTCAGGCTGCCCATAGCAGCTTTCTTTAAAATTGTCAGATCAGAGGGGTGTTGGGGGAGGATGGGTGAAAAAGGTGAAGGGATTAAGAGTACAAGCTGGTCACAGATACACACAACAGTGTGGTGATTTTGGGGCGGATGGCGGTGGAGGAGGGTACGGGAGATAAGCGGTAATGGAAAAATACAATTAAAAATAATGTAAAAAGAAGTACAAGTTGGTAGTTACAGAAGAGTCATGGGGATGTAAAGTACAGCATAGGAAATATGGTCAATAATATTATAGTAACAATGGATGGTGTCAGATGGGTACTAGACTCACGGGGTGATCACCTCATAAGTTAGTTACATAAATGTCTAATCACTGGGATGTACACCTGAAACTGATATAATATTGTATGTCAATTGTCATTGAAAATATTATTCTAAAAAAAGAAAAGAAAAAAACTGTGAGACCAAAGCCCCAGCGCCAGCATTCCCGTCAGAAGGAAATCATCATGATTGACAATAATCATTCCATCTCATGAGCTGAGGATCTAAGGTTATTTCCCACGAGTGACATCACCAGGAAAGTTATTTTCTTACCCGCACGTGAGCTGTGGGTCCGGGGGTCTCGCACTCCTATGGGCTGTTCAGATGAGCTCAGCCCCACACACCCCAGAAATTCCACCCCTGCAGGGGGGACTGAATGCTGGCCCTTCGCAATCAGCTACCAGCACCTACCTGGACCTCACTCGTGGGGGCCACT
The DNA here is from genome assembly GCF_022682495.2 of Desmodus rotundus. Classification (NCBI taxonomy): domain Eukaryota; kingdom Metazoa; phylum Chordata; class Mammalia; order Chiroptera; family Phyllostomidae; genus Desmodus; species Desmodus rotundus. The sequence goes on along the minus strand of NC_071394.1, from coordinate 105,354,750 downwards.
CACTCCACCAGCCTCCCATGACCCCCAGTCCCCACCTCAGTGGCAGGTCCCAGGTAAGTAGGTTTTTGTACATTGGGGTGACTTCTAGCTAGCTGCAGAGGATGTGAGGTCTCCCCACTCAATGAATACCCACTGGGGGCACACTGTGTGCCGGGTCCCTGCTGGGCAGAGCGCACAGTGAGAAATTGGGCGCACCTCTGCGCTCCGGCAGCCCTCGTCCAGTGGAGCTAGATTCAGGTGCAAATACCTCAGACATGAGGCAACTCGGGTGAGGGCTACTAAGAGGCCGACAAGAAGGCATGGTCACCCTCCGATGGAACAGCAGCGGCCCTCGAAGGAGGTGGCGTTTGTAAGGTTCTTGACTGGTGAGAACAGGCATCAGTGAGTGGAACGGTGTGCCCAGGGGGGGCGCTAGACCAAGTCAGCAATGTGAGGCTGAGGCGTCCTCTGCATGCAGCTGTCACTTACCCACACTTCACAACTGCCACATGGGCCCCCGGGCTTGGCTTGTGTCCAGGCCACAGGCTGACAGCTGAGTGGGCCGTGAGCCTTCAGCTTCCCATGCCGACACCGTCTCCCTCTCTGAAGGACCCCTCTCTGCCCTGTCATCTCCTTGGTGGGTGTGGGTGGGGGTGGAGAGATTGTCGTGACAGCCAGAAATGGAGCAGAGTGTGAGGCAGAGAAGAAATGAGCTGGAGACTTCGTGGGGGTCTGCCAAGACCTGGCAGAGTGTGTGCCACCCATGAGGTAGCCCCTTTGCCAAGCCAAGCCAGGACCTACACCCACTATCTGCTCTCGGCCACACGTTCCCCTTTACCACCCACACCAGCTCCAGGGCACTGCGGGACAGTGGGGTCCTGCCTGGTCCTCCTTGGGGTCACAGAATTAGGCTCAGAGTGGAAGGCAGGAAAGACCTGGCAGAACTCACTGCCATTTCTAGGCCACCCTGGTGGGCTGCCCACCACTTAAATGCCTGGGAAAGGGTCTCTATATCCTTGGCCCATGGTTTCTAGGTCAGAGAATGTCTGGGGTTGTCAGAAGGGGCCCCTCACAGCTAAAAAGGCAATGTGCTCCCTCAGGCCAGCAACTGTGGGCTGGCTGACTCAGTTGTCCCATCAGCTCAGCTTGCAAAACACAGCCGGGAAATGAGGTGTGAGTGCTGGGAAGGGCTGCCTGCCTGGGGGCTCAGCCCTGGCCCTGCAGCTGGGAAGGAAGCCACACCATCCTGGCCCAGCTTCCCGTTCCACAGGGGCTTCAGGAGAGGGCTCCACCATGGCCCTGCAAACCTTTGCCCACAAAGACCCCCATTACTGGCCTTACCAGGGGGTGCACAGCCCCCAGGCCCTGTGGTAACCAGAATGGGTGGAGACATCAGCGACATCTACCTGATCTTCGTTTTCTTTTGTTCTGTTTTCACAAAACAGGAAATCCAGCCCCAGCCTTCCTGCAGGCTGAACAAGCATGGGGTGCTTGGACGCTGGGCTCCCCCCTCCACATGCACCCTGCCACCCAGTGGGTAGAAAGGCGGCTCCAGACCAGGGCTCTGCCAGCTCCTACCTGAGCCCTGAGGGGACCGCCTGGCTCACTGCAGGCTAAATGAGGAAACGCACGAAAAATCCCATTTCAAAGTGTTCCCCAAAAGACTCAGACAGTAATTAAGAAATATGCAAAGCTCTTCATTGGACACTTTAATTAAGTGTGTTAATTCCCTCTGCCAGAGGATGCTCAGCCACCTGGGCCTCACCAAGGGACTCTGGAAAGAAAAAACAGAGGAGGGAGGAGGGGAAGAAGGGGCAGGAGGGACCACAGGACAGAGGTGGCTGGGCTGGCCCAGGCCCTTTCTCCTGCTCCAGTTGGGAGGTGATCCACTGCTGATCCTCGCGCTCCCCCACTGTCCTCTACCTGTCCCATTTCCTCTGTCCAAGCCCAGGGAGCCCAGGACAGCCTGCCCTGAGTCAGGGCTCTAGGGTGTCATCCACTCCTCCCAACCCACCTGCTGGAAAAGAGAAAGCCTGGGGTGCCGGGGGAAGTTCTGGCGTCAGAGATGTCCCTGGCTGGTTACAGACCTTGGACCTGACACAGCCCCCACTCAGGGGCTCAGCTTCCCATTAGTGTGAGAAGGAGCAGGACGAGTGAGTCCTACAGAATCCCACCTGCTGCAGCCACATAGAAAGGATGAGGACAGAAGAAGGCAGGCAAAGGAAAGTGAAGGTCCTTGTGACCCAGGAAAGCTCGGGCTCCAGGTGGGCAGCTTTCTTAGTGTCTTTGAACTCGCAGGACACTCCCAGGGCTGTCCGTCCTCCACTCCATTCACTCCTCCTGAACACTGTAACAGCCCTGTGGTTTCCAGGGACAGGGAAGCCTGCCAGGGCGCCACGTGGTAAGTGGGCTGGGGCCTTGGGGGTTCAGCCTCAGTTGCCCTTCCTGCACTGATGCCCTGACTCCCCTCCTGCTTCTTCCCCCAGAGGTGTTGCCTTTGGCAGAAAGCAGCCAGTTCCAAGGAAACAGGTGGCCAGCGGAGCTGGGCTGGGAGATGCCCCGGCCTCAGATGGCCACACCAGCACCTCTGGTTGCTCCAGGGGAGGCTGGGCTACGTCTCCTTTTGCTTGAGGGAGAGCTCTCATCTTTGCTTTTCCCCTTTGCCTCTCCAGCGTTCCTTCACTTTCCAAAGCCCCCAGGCCCAGCTGTGGTCTGGCCTTGGCCTCAGCCCCTGCCTCCCCCAGAAGCCCATGACACCGCAAATCATCCCTGCCCAGCCCACACCAGGCGCTTCTAAGAAAGTCTATACCTGACCTGAGATTTCCTCTCCCCCCACCCCCCTGCCCCCCGCCCACAGCAGACCCTCCTCAATTATTGCTCTATATATTAACTGTCTACGCCAATCAGCTGGATAGAGAAAGCAGATTTCCCTTGTTTACAATTGAGAATTTTGAGATAGGTAAAAGGCAAAGGAGAAGTAAGCTAAAAAGAGAAGGCTGGAGCAAAAACTTTGTTCACAGGAGTCTACCTTGCGTCATTTTACTCAAGTCACTGAAGGCAGACTCAGAAACTGCCTGATCTCCCTGGCTGTCAAAGCAGAAAGCAAAAATAAAAGTAATAACACACGACCAACTATAGTATTCACAGCACTTGTGAGATAAAACCAAACTAGTTGCTGGGCTTTTTATCAGAGTTGAGGAGCAGGAAGTTCTTGACAAGAGTCTAGAGTGCAGAAATCATGTGGCCACTTAAAGGGCAACTTTCCATGTTTCTATAACCAACTGGATGCACATCACTGAGGAAGATCAAGGGCGCTAACACCCCCACCTGAGTCTATGTTCAGAGGCCGGGGGCCAGACCGATGTGCCCATTTCATCAATAGATGATGAAATGAAGAACCAAGGGCCCAGATTTCAGCTTCTGATCAAGACGGAGTAACAAGGGCCAGATGTATCCTCTCACCTGAAAGAACCAAAGACAGACAAAATATATAAAATAATGATTTTCAAGATACTGGACAGCAGGCACTGAAGGACAATGGCCCCTAAGAGGCATGAAACAAGGTAAGCCCCCCAACTGCCCCCAAATTGTTTCCTTGAGAAATTTTCAGGCCGCAGCATAGGGAGGGGGAGCCAGGTGGAACCCGGTGTACTCCCTGAGTTCAGCTGAGAGTCTGGAGTTCCCAAGACTGAGCACCAGAGAGGAGGGAGATACACAGAGAGAGAACCCCAGCGGTCTGCAAAGGGGCACCTTCAAGTCTTCCGCTGAGGACTGATGAGTAAATGTGTGTAAGGAAACTACTCAAGACTGGGAAAGAGCCACTAAAACGGATTAAAGGAAGCAGTGCCTGGCATCCGCACAGGGCTTGGGAGGGTGCCGGTCCGCACTTGTTTCCACGGTGGAAAGCTTCGTCAAACCCAGGACATTGGGCAGTGGAGTCGGGGGGGCTGTGCCTCAACAGTGAGTGGCAATTAGCCCCAGACTGAACATCGCCCTGGTCTCAGCTAACATATCTTGAGTATATTTACAGGAATACAAAAACTACCCAGTTTACAACATGGCTACAGTTACAGTGGCTGGTACCCAATCAGAAAATTATTAGGCATGCAAAGAAACAGTGAAATATACCCCTAGAGAGGAGAAACACATCATCAACTGAAACCAACCCAAAACTGACACAGATGTTAGAAATAGCAATGACATTTTAAAAGAAGGTATTCAAACTGTACTTGGTATGTTCAAAAAGTTAAACAGTAATGTGGAAAATATTAAAAAGGACATGACTCAAAACTTCTGGAGATAAAAAAAATACGAGGTATGGGATAAAAAATACACTGATGGGATTAACAATAGATGAGACACTGCAGAAGAAAGTGTCAGTAAACTTGAAACACCCAGAAGAAGAATAAAAATAAATAATTGGAACACCAGTGAGTTGTGAGATGACGTCAAATGGCCTAACATACGTGAATTGGAGACCTCAAAGGATTAGGGAGGGCAACAGAAAAATATACTTGAAGAAGTAAAGTTACTGAAAATATTCCACATTTGAGGAAACTATATACTTACAGATCCAAAAAGCTCAATGAACATTAAAGACACCAAACCAAGTCACATCATAAACAATTTGCACAGAATCAACAATTACGAGAAAAATCACAAAAGTAGCCGGGAGGGGGTGCGGGGGGCGGGGGGGGAGGCACATTATGTACAGGGAAACAATGATAAAGAGACAGCAATTTCTCCTCAGAAACAATGCAAGCAGGAAAACAGGGGGCACATCTGCAAAGTACTGAAGGGAACACTTACTTTCCTAGAATTCAATAGCTCTCAGATATATAACACATAACATCTTGCAAAAACCAGGAAGAAATACTTTGCAAACACACAAGGCTGACTGACGTTCTCGCCAGCACACGCTCACGACGAGAGCTGTTACAGGGCCGCCACGGGAAACAGTGAAATGACACCAGGTGGAAACGTGGACCTGCGCAAAGCCATGAGGAACACGGAAAATGCTCACGGCCGGGTGAGTAAGGTTTCTTTGATATTATTGAAATCTGTTTGTAATCGACCATGTAAGCAAAAATTACTACAACATATTGGACCAGAGCCCTAAGAAAAATACAAGAAAAATCTTGTTACCTTGACAGAAACTATACAAACCAGGAAAAAAAAATCTCTGAAGGACGAAAAGAAAAATACTGCCAACATGAAATTCTATACCCAGCCACAATGTTTCAAAATGAAGGCAAAATAAAGAAAATCAAAGGCCGAGATAATTCATTCTAGCAGACCTACAACCTAGCAAAGGAAGTTCTTGGGCAGAAGCAGGACCCCTGCACACTCAGACTGCATCCAACACGGTCAGCACGTGCACTGAAAGTCTGACAGGCTTTGAAGACCTGGAGTTTAATCCTGGATCTGCCACGGTCCCTGTGTGATCACGGGCTAGTTGCTATCTTCTGAGGCTCGGCTTCCTCATTTCTACAAGGGCGGCAGAAATGCCTGCCTCACGAAAGTGTTTTGAATCTCCTGAGAACAGTGAAAAGTTAATATTCTGCGTGAAAGGCAGATGGGAAGTCTTGGTGCTATTCTTGCAATTTTCTATAAGCCTAAAGTTATGTCAAAATAATGCTGGTTTTTAAAGTGATGCACACACATGCACACATCCATTTCTCTCAGATTCCTGGCACATCCAGGAAATATTGTGCTGATTAGTTAAACATTCTGGTCAACATGACATTTTCCTAAGGAACTAGAACGTAAGTGTACTTGGCATCGGCTTAGTCTTCACAGTGAGCCAGGACCTGGCTGGGTCCTAGGGAACTGCTGGGAGCCCTTCTAGCCACAGGCCAGGAGATGGAGCAAGTCTGGATAGATCACTCGGTGGGCAGAATCCACATGTAAGCATCATGTGTGATGTGCACTGAGATGCATGCGAACACACACACACACATACTCACACAATGAAATGGGCACCAGAAGCCCTGGTGTATGGGAACGCTCTGGTTCCCCTGGTGTCTTAGCTGTGGAACTGAGACCCTTACAGAAACAACATCTTCAGGGCTCTTGAAAACCACCTGAGATCTGACCACACACCTTGTGTGGACTGCAGAACTTCTTCCAACCACAGTCAATCCGCCCACTGTCTGGACACGCTCTGTCTCACTGGGTCATCTCAAACAGTCTGTCAGCTTCAAATAGGTACAGGATCTCTCCTCCAGGTTCCACAGCAACACCAGCACCAGCACCTGCTAGCTTTGAGGGCCAGCCGCCCTCCAACATCAGCTCAGCAAAGGAGCTCCGGACCACAGCACACAGTTGCCCCCCGGCCTGGCTTTCCTGGCTGGCCAGACAGGTGGGCAGGATGCCGTCCATTTCAATTGGTTTGGAGCTCGGCCCAGCTCCAGCCAGAGCCTACACATGCCAGTTATGTCCATGTGTCTAAGTGGCTGCCTGGGTACTGTGAAGAATTAATATGTGGTGGGCATATGTGTGTTTGAGAGAAGTGTATGTATGCTTAATTCCCATCTCCAGCTGATCTTTTGACGCAGCTAGCATTAATGCAATTTGGTCATGTATTTAACTGATAGGAACTCTTGGCCCAGCCACAGCATGGAGTTGGGTAAAGTAATATATATGCTCATGTTTATCCTTTTCTTGCCAAGCAAACTGCTGGTGGCACTGATGTTAAAAGCCTCCATTACGGGGAGAGAAGAGCGGGGCAGTGAGAATGGGGAGAGAGAGTGCTGGCGGGCATGGCTTGAGTTTCCTAGATTGTCCACTGAGGTCCAGTCTGAGGCGCCTTGTGACCATGGGCCCAGAGCTCCCATCCATGGGGGCACAGCTGTGGCCTGGCCATGAGACCAGGTTCACCCAGGCAGATTGCCGGCTTCTGCAGGCAGGGCATCTTTCCAGATGCCCACCCCTTTTCAGAGGGACCCCGGGCTGGACGGCCGTGGGCTCTGACTCTGAGGGCTCCGTGAGCCTAGGACGCTGTTCCCAGCACATTGCTGGCCCAGCTTCTCCTTTCCTCACACAGTCTGCTCACTGCTGTTCACCTTGCTGCTTTCACAAGGGGGAAGTGGGAGCAACCCCAGGCCCTGTGCCTCCTGACCCAGCTGGTGAGAGAAGAATGGACGTGCAGATTTCCCCATGCAGTCAACAGAAGGAAACCTCCGCCTGCCCCCTGGACAGACTGAAGGTCACCTGCTCGGCATTCACTCAAAGAGCAGAGAAAGCTTTCCAGGTGATGTTTCATGTCCTGGGATGGAAAAGGCCCTCTAGATTCCAAGGACCGTGGGCCTGGAAGTGGGCATAGGACCACTCAGCAGGCAGGGAGGAGCACTGTGTCTCCACCCTGTTGGACCAGAATTGATGATGGTTAGGCCTTGGGGTGGCCTGAGGGCCAGGCTAGTGGAAGGCAGTGGGAGAACCAGGTCAATACCCAAGTCTGCCCACTGGACTTGAATGCCTAGATATCCAGGACAAGGAGATGATAGCCAGGCTCACCTGTCCCCATCCCACAAGCTCCCAGCCCCTAAGGGGCCCTTCTCAAATGCAGCACCATAGATGGCAGGAGCCATTGAGAAATCTGGAGCTGATCCTGTCCAAGCTGCTGCCTGAGCTGAAGCGTTGTGAAGGCAGCAGGAAAAGAGGAGCCCCTTACACAAGATCACCCAGCACCAGGGTCACGGCCAGACAGTATCTCTCCTGGGGCACAGCCAGGAGCTCCATCTCAGGGGTTCCTGAGTCCGTAAGGTTTACCCAAGTGTACCCAGGACAGGCAGATCCACACAACACGAGAGGTGCCAAGGTGCAGCAAAGAGCCAACCATTCCAAGCTGCAAAACCCTGGCTTCTAGAAAGATCACAGATCAGAGTGATCACCCTTCTCCTGCATGGTGGGGGCAGGAGAGGAGTCAAGTTCTTCTGTCCCAACACCGGGGGTCTGCCTTCTTCTGATGTAGGTGGGAGAGAAGCAGGGTGGGTAGGCCAGCTGGGCACCTTTTCAGGCCTGAATTTTACATTCTGATCTGGGCAGAAGCCTGCAGTGTTTTGGCTGGATGCAGGGGAGTGGAAGGGGGGACTTACTGAATTAGAATCAGGGAAGAGTCTCTGGATCTTGGTGGTACAAGTGGGATCTGTTAATATCCTAAAAAATAAAAGGCTAATTTGGGAGCAGTGTTTATTCTCCCTAAAGAGAAACCCTTCCCGGAGGTGCTCTCGACTCAGAGAAGAGCAGAACTAAACACAGATCTGCGGGCCCCAACACTACGCCCTCTCAGAGCAGAGCAGAGCAGCCTGGGAACTGCAGGGCCCAGAGCTGCAGAGCCAAATGGCCTTGGGGAGGGAGAGACGAAGCTCAGTCTGCTCATGGAAGCCAGGCGTTGGCAGCATCGGGGCGGGGAAGCTGATGAATGTCCTCCCTCAGCCCCAGCACAGGCCTTTCTCTCCACTCCTCCTGCTCTGCCTGGTTGCAGGTTAGCTACCAGCCCTCGTTAAAGCAGCCGCTCCTCCTCACCTCGTCCTCCTCAGGAGTACGGAATTGGTCCCATCACTCCTGTGCCCCAATGCATAGTAATGCCTCTGTGGGAAACTTCAGCCTTCGATTCTATCTGGTCAGAACCCAGGAATGGACAGCGCCACTGCCTAGAGCAGCAAACCACCCTGGCTGTCCCAAAGCCCCACCTAGGGCACAGACGAATAAAGCCCTGTGAGTGTGGCTCCTCTAGGTCTGTGTGTTTGGCAGCACTGCCTCCCTCCTCAGCTCCCTCCTCAGTCTCAATACTTTTACAGCTCTCTCCCCCGTTTCTCTCCTAGCCCCCTCTCTCCATTGGGGGGGAAATCAACAAGAAACATTTGTCCTAAATGCTTCACTTTCCCCTTTCCAGTCTGTGCAGTGTTTACTCCCCACTCAGCAACAGGGTTGGAACAGAACATTTTCCCTACCTCTCATAACCAGACACCCCTAGAAGGACCTGTCTGAACCAGGAATGCAGCTTTTGGTCCTGTCTCTGCCCCAGGGGTGGGGGCAAAGGGGGACTAGAGGGGGCTCACACAGGTCAGAGCTGAACTGAGCTGCCTGTGGCCAGCTTCCAGGCCAGTTCTCCTGCAGGCCAGCGATCCTGGCAGAGGAGACACCCCTGCCAAGCACCCAGCTGAGGGCACAGATCTCCTCACCGCCCTGACCTCATAGACAATTAATCTGGCACTGCTCGAAGGGCCCATGGGTGGTGATTGAAACGTGCTGTGATCACTGATGACGCATAATAGGGTATTCTCCACCCACCAGCCACGCCGGCAAATGAGTACAGGTGGTGCTTGGTAACCTCCGTGGGCACTGCCTGGATAGAAGGAGACAAGAGAAGCAAGGAGCAGAGGTCACTAGGGCTTTGGGGGCTGGGACTTCCAGCCTTGAGAACAGACCTGAGCTGGCCTGTGGGCGGGGAACTGAGCCAACTGACCTGAACAGGCTGCCAGCTCCGGGTTAGGGCGGGGTTCAGGATGGCAGCCCCTGCCTCTTCTCTGGCTCCCTGGCTCTTGCCCTTTGCTTTTTGTGCAGCCAGCTTAAGATTGGGTTACTATCTCCAAGGCAGAGAGGGGGGCTCTCCTCTCTACATCACTACCTCCCTCAAGTCCTCAGGGTTCCCTGAGCTTGTTGGGGAGCTGGAAGCTGGCGGAGAAGAACAAGGGAATCCATGGGAGAAAGCAAAGGAAGAGGAGACCAGCAAGGGAAGGAGTGATAGGGAGCTGCACTGGGGCCAGGGAAGCTCATACTCCCCATGGACAGAGGGCGGGGAGCTCGCATCCCTAATGACCAGCTTCTCACCAGGTAGTGCATTCTGCCCTGAGCAGGGGGCAGAGGGGAAGAGTCTGGGAGAGCTGCCCGCAGTCCTGGAGCACCCCCTTGGCAGGACAGAGCAGTTGGGGAACCCTGGGTAGGTGGAGGCAGGAAGGACAGCAGGGCTCAAGGTGGCCAATGTGGTACATCTGAGTGTGATGTAACCTTACAGAGAAGAACAAAAGCTTCTCTACACTCCTTCAACATTCCTGAGTCCTTTCTCTATAGAAAAGAATCAAGAAAATACACAACCCCAGGGGGGCTGACCTTCAGAGCCAGAGGAAGTTCACCTCTCACCATCCCTCCTCTAACTGTATCCACAGACTGTTCCCAGCCTTAGCTGGTTCAGGTCGCCCACATCTTCTGCCTCCAACTGGACCACACCCACCTTCATCTTCTAATCCATGAGCATGTCCCTCCTCAACCAAAACCCCCCAGTGGGTACTCACTGCTGGGGGGAAGACCCAGACTCCTGCATGTGGAAGCGAGGCCCTCTGGGGCCTGATTCTGCCTACTTGTCCAGGTCTAACTCCTTCTCCCACCATGCTGTGCCCATCTCGGCCACAGTCCATCACCTTGTACCACGCCCAATTCCCCAGAAGCCACAAGCCCTTCATGGCCTTTGACCTTGACACAGCCTGGCCCTCGGCTCACCATGCCCCAACTCCTTGTCTGCCAGTGAACTCCTGCTCACTGTGCACAACCTCCTCTGGGAAGCCTCCCCGAACAACTCCAGCAGACCACGCCCACAGCCTTGCTCTGTACTGAACACTCATAATGGCTGAGACTTATTACCTACTTACCTCCCAGAGGTACTCCCTGAGTACTGTTCTAATCACAACAGCTCAAAGCCTCTGCCCCTGCAGTCCACCCAGGCTGCGCTCCCCGGGGAAGTGCCAGAGCTGTGAAAGTGAGGAGCTCTCCCGTGGGCGGCTGCAGGGGTCCCACCAAGTGGGGCAGGGTGAGTCTGTCCCACTCCCTGCCAGGATGGGTAGCCGGGAAATCACTCGCCATGGAGTCAGAGACCTCGGAGCTCTTCCCAGCTCAGCGGTAACCACTCTGAGTCTCAGAGCCTCATGTTCTTCATTTATAAAACAGGACGCGCAGCTCTACCTGTCAGAGCGCACAGATGTGCGCCTTGCAGCTCGTGACACAGAAATGACAGATCAATGATTCTCAAAACCTCGCACCCCTACCTGCCTCTCCCGCACACATCTACAAAGGGGGCTTGGCTGTCACTATTTCATTAACAAAATTTCCTAGCACCTGAGTGTTTACCACGTGTCATGCACTGGTGTCTTCACCTTCATGAAACCCCAAGGTAGTGATCACCCTAGTGTCTGGTGCAGAAAAAGAGCACGGGTGGTCCTATCGCATCCCAACACCATGCAGATGGTGAGGGGGCAGGGCTGGGGAGGAAGCTGCTGTCTCAGGAGGATGGAGTAAGAAATGGGGTTGGAGTAGGAGCGGGGGCCGGGTCAGTAAATTGGCTTGGCCTGATGGGGATGCTGCATACCCCTCTTGGCACTGGCCCTTCTCCGGCCCTCCATGCTTATCACCCACCACCTGGCTGCAGAAGGAAGTGTCCTAGGGTTGGAGTACCTGGGAGCTGTCACATGTTCTGTTGTCCTCATTATAGGTCCTCTCTATACAGAAAAAATGCCTGCCAGCCGCAGGAAGGGCAGGACAGCCCCATCCCTGTTGCCTGGCAACCTGGGCCAAACACATCCTCAGACTGAATGAGCCAGAGTACCCTGGAAGCACATGAGGGAAGGCTGGGCCCAGGGAGGTGGGCAAGAATGCCTCCCAGGGGAAGAGGTAGCAGGCTGGAGAGGACCCTGCACTGGGGCCTGCTGGCAGAAGTCCCAGGGGTAAAATAGCTGGCAGACACCCTGATCCCACACCCTCATGCCCGCAGCCCCTCTGACCCCCCGGCCACCATGCTGTCTCCAGGCTGGGAGTGCTATCGGCTTGGTATCCTGTTCTGAGTTGGCATTGAATTATAGAACCAGAGTTAGAGGTCCATTGGCTGGGGTGGTCACTCAGTCCAGTAGCGTCCATCTGGGGACACATCGAGAAAGCCAGAGATGGGATGGGGCTTATCTGACCACACAGCTGGCTCGTGGCTGACCTGGGCCAGATTCAGGGTCTCTAGGGCCCTGCCAGCTCCAGGCCTGGGGGACGGGGGGAAGGGAGCCACTTAGTTTGGTCCTTCTCTTCTTGGTAATTAGTTCTCAGCTGAAACCTGGGTAATGGCTTTCCTTTATGCACTGGGCCAAGGCTAACTTTGGAGGAAATAAGTTACCCCCATACTCTCTACCAACTCCCCTCAAACCACCTCAATAAGCAGTTCATTCCCTGTAAGGATACAGTGCCTGCTACACAGTCCACAACTCCAGCTCCACCAGACCCCCATGGAGAACCAGCTTCCTTCCTAGAGCCCCCACCCTCCTCCCTTCTCAGGGCTCCAGTGCCCCTCACCAGCCTGGGGGAGTCAATGGACTCTTCCTGTCCACCCCCATGCTGTGATCTTCAGGCTTCTGCTGTGCCAAGAGCTTGACACACTCCCTAAGAGGCATTCATAACAGACCTCATGCCCACAAGGCTGCAGTGGTCCTCTGTCCCATCCCCCCACCCCCTGGCCTGGGCCTGCCTCAGAGGCAGAGAGAGGCCCAGGAGCTCACTGTGTTTCTCACAGGGGCCTGGGTTTGAATTCCATCCTGCCACACGAGCAGTGAGTCCTTGGGCATGACCAGCTCTCACAGATCTGCTGCCTCCTGACCTGAGAATAGGTGGACCCCACATCTACCACAGGGTGCCCCGTGCAGAGCCTCGGGCAGAGCCTCGGGCAGAATGGGGGTTCCTAAAAGCCATCTGAGGTTAACTAGAGGAAGGACATGGAAACCCAGGAGGGCAAGCTCCATTTTGTCAGGAAGAGCAGACCCCTCCCCAACCATCCTCCTTCCAAAGCCCTGGAATGACAATCCTGCCTACGTGTAGATGTGACTGAGCCGCTCTCCCTGGCTGGGGATCCTCCACCAGTTCCTTATTTCCTTCAGAACAAAGTGCCAGCTCATGGCCGAGCCAGCCTCTGGGACTCACCCTCACCTCATCTCCAGCCACAGGGGAAGCTGGGAGAGCTGGTTACCTCCATACTGCCAGCCCCTTTCTCTGGGAAAACCCTACCACTGACTGTCCAGGCCCTGGAAGAAAGCTGTGGTCCCCGGCACAGAAGGCACACAGCTGAGGCTGCCCTCTCCCCACCCTGCCGCTGCCCGGCACCTGCTGGGGCTCCAGGACGCCCTTCTCATAATGCTCTTCCTGGAAGCAGTCTTTGCTTAAAGGCTCCTCTCCACTTGCAGGGGCAAAGTATAACCTGCTTTTTCATGGACCCCCAGCCTGTCCCTTGGATATGTCACCACCTGGGAACAGGTGATTGGGTCACCACTGGGCTTAATACCAAAAGACCAGGATAAATATGCTTTTCTACTAAAAATAAATTTTACTAAATTCATAAAGTATTCATAGTGGTGAACACTTATTTTTTAAAAGAATGATCCCACTTGGTTTAAGGCAAAAGTTGTAAAAATAATAAAGGAAATTGGAAATTTCAAGCCCCAAGAAATGGCAAAGAACCTCTCTTAGGAGTCCTGTGCCGTTACCCTCTCCTTCTCTGTTTTGGGCAGCAGGACTGGCCCTGCATGTCCATCCCCTCAGGGCCCAAGTCCCCAGGCCCTGCCCGGGGCCCTGCCATTTCCCTGGCAGCCTGTCTCTTAGCTCTATTGAAATGCAATCTGCCCATATCAGGGCGTGTCTGGTACTTCTCCCCGGCAACCCCTCCCATCTTCTCTTTTCCGTGGTGAGAAACAGAAAAGGACAGACAGACAGACAGACAGGGGAGAAAAGGCCCAGTAGTTTGTCAGTAGCACACCCTGATGTTTATGAATTCTGCTGTTCTACCTAACCTTTCCTCATCCTCCTCAATGGTTCTGTCCAATAATTTTTCTAAATCATTTACATTGATACCGATGGCCCTGCACATTCAAGGGCTCATTCATTCAGCAACGGTGGAAGACGTGGGGTGGGGAGGGAGGGGCGATCTGCAGCTGGGACACCCCCACCCCCACCCTGCGGGCAAGCCCCATGTGAGTCTGCAGTGCCAGGGTGACATCTGCAAGGATAAATGTTCATGCGCTGACTTCAGGGACATGGTAACAAAAGGACAATGAGGTTATTTTGCTATATTTTAATGGGATTCATTCCAACATGGCAGCTCAAATGATAATGATAATCAGATCATGCAAAAGATGCTAATTTCTACTACTTCTGCACAATCAGATGCATTCTGTTTCTTTTTTCTCTTCTGGTCAGTTCTCTCATCTTTGTCATCAGCATCGAGGGTGCAACTTATACCAAGTACAGGTGAATTCTCATGTTGGTTTCTGACTCTCTTACCTCATACACACCTATCCAAGTGAACGAAGCAAAGGTTCTGGCTCTGTATCCAACATCTAAGGCTCCTGCTCTCATCCCAGACTCTGAAGAAAGGAGAGAAACTGGGAGGAGAGGAAGCAAGGCCAGGAAGCTAAGGCACAGGGCAGACTGGCGATGCACCCCAGACCTCACAGTGAGCTCTGCTGGCATCAGGCTTGGATGTGTCCCTTACTTCCCACCTCTGGTGGCCTTACTGCTTCTCACCCATCTTCAGAGATGGTGGTGGGGTTGGGGGTGCCCTGGGAAGGAGATGAACTGTGAGTCGGGCATGACCAAGACTAAATGATCTAGTTGTCTGTGAAAGATTCTTGAGTGTGGCCAGTAAAAACCTTCTGCTTGAGAAAGCAGCAGGTGTCAGGATGAAGAATCCTATTTCAAATCCGCCTGGACTCCCTTCACTTTTCATCTATTGACGGGCCACCAGCAAATCTCAAGCAGCAGGATAATCTCATTATTTTCAAATTGAGATCATTAATGAGCACAAACCTCCTGAAGATGGGGAGGGGCACTGATGACTGAGCCCTAGTCCTCTTAAGGTTCTGAACTTTGCCCTTAAGGGACTTAAAACTCCTGTTTTTTGTACTTAGGAAAAAATAAACTTTTTTTAAAAATCCCGAGTAAGAGAGACAACAGGTAGGTCACGAAGCAGAATGTGATTTTTTTTAATGCTCAGGAAAAAACAAACATGGTGTGTGCCCAGGTGGGCTGGGCACAGCAGAGCCAGCCAGTCTGGGAGGTGGTGGGGGCAGAAAAGCTCTGCTATGGGCCTCAGGCACAAGCACCAGGCCAGCGAAGCCTCCTTGTGTGGTCGGGGGCAGTGTGGGTAGTGGGATGGCAGGGGTCAGGGGCAGCCAGGCCCTGGGCTGGGGAGGGTGAGCCCTCCAGACAGTGGGGGCCAATCAGTGCTCCTTACCCCGGAGGAATGGGAGCAGAGTGGAGGAATAGCCCCTCCTCGGCACTAACAACAATCCAGACACCGGAGAGTCGAGAGTCGCTCTTGTCTACCCCACACATTTTCTCCAGAGCAGGGAGGACAGACAGAGCTCCCTGGGGAGGGCGGGACCCTGGCAGGACCTAGTTCCTGCACTCAGCCTGAAGGAGTACCATCGGTTGCCTACAGAAGCACTTCCTCCTCTGCCATGTGCTTCTAGAGCAGCTGTGGCAGCTCTCACAGGCCTTCACTGTAATTATACCCACAAATGTCTGTACTCCCCAGTGGACCATAAGTTCCATGAGGCAGAGAGACACCCAAAGATCTGATTAAATAAATGGATGACGGAAGGAGGAAGAGAGAAAGAGGGAGGTGGGGAGGGGGAGCGAACAAATGACTAAAGGACCAAGTGGCAGCCGCACACAGGGCCACTGTTCTGCACAGCTCCAGGGATGCCATTCACACTGTGCTCAACGTGGATGGCACCTGTAGCAGCACAAGCCGCAAGGGCAGGACGGGGAGGAGCTGGCCTGTGGCCCCAGCCTGGAAATGCGGTCTGAACTTGTGTCCATCCATCTTCCTTCTTCGGCTGGAGGAGTCTCAGGGAAAGAAGGTCAGAGGAGGCCAGAGCGCAGCCAACAGGTCCAATCCTTCCTTACCACACAGGCTGAGATGCGCCCAACTCCCCCGGAATGCCAGCAGGACTTAGGAGAAAGATATGCGTCCCACAGACCCACTCTTCTTCCTTAGATACCTGCTGGTGCCTCTCATCTGAGGATGCCACCAAGTGCCCTAGCCAGGACTCTGTGTATCATCCCCTCTGTCCCCCACCACTGCCATCAGCACAAGGGCATGACCAGCAGGCCCCAAGAGCCACTTAAGTACCAGCAGGATTGCGCAACATTCCTATTGCAAGGAAACCCTTCATCCTGGGTCCACAGCGCACCCCCTTAACCCCGCCTCCGCCATAATCCTGCCCTCTGCCAGGCTGATGCTGACAGCCAGCCTGTATTCCATGGTCCAGGGGACAGCAGTCATTCTGCTGCCAGAAGCGGGGCTCTCTCATGGGCTGGAGGTGTTCTCTCCTGGGTGGCTGGCTCCTCAAGGGCTTCCCACTCAACCCAGGCCCTTAGCATCTTTGAAGGCCTGATGCTTCTCCTCATCGCCAGGCTCCAGGCTGCATACTCCTTTTCGGAATCCAGCTGTCCTCACCCACAGGAAACATGAGAAGGCCACATTCCTCCAGCCCCCTTTCCTGGCCCCTTTCCAGTGGACTCAACTCATATAGGCAAGCCCAGCTGCTCTAGAAAGCTCTGTCAAGCTCAGCTAGCCCAAGTCTCCTGTGTGCAGAAGGCGAGGGAACCTCCGAGGTCACATGGGAGGGAGAGCCAGGGTGGGAGTAAGGGCCAGAGCTCGGGGTCTCCCTCCAGAGCGGAGGCTGCAGTGGTAATTCCCCAGTCCCACCTGACTCAGAGATGCACATGTCCCCTGCCAAACTCAGGGGCCCTGAAAGCTTTGTAAAACCTAAGGAAACCCACTGATGACACACCTGAGGAGGAGGAGGCTTTTCAGAGCCTAGGGCTCCCAGCCAGGAGGGGCCAGAATGGCCTATAACCAATCTCACTGACGGCAGAGCCTCACGTCCCTAATGACCGTGTTCTAAGGGCCCACAAACCCTGCCCCCAACCAACGAGCCCTGCATTCCCACCAGGTCACCCAACCCAGCCCCAAGCCTGACCAGACAATGGCAACCATCAGCCTCTCTCGGCGAGGCTCCCCAACTCCGGGCTTCCCCAGTTCAAGGTCATCTTATTATTTTTCACAATGACAGGTTAGTGACTGGGAACAGGAGATGTGGGTTTCAGCCCCAGAAGTGGTAACAACTCGCAATGGGACTCTGGGCAAGCCCTCCCCTTTCCGGGGCTCTGATGTCCCAGCTAAACATGCCAGGGAGGTAGAGGCTCCATCTCTGAGGCCTAAGCTCTCATTTCTGTGAGTTTAGGAGCAAAGGGGACTTGCGGCACTCAGCAGGGCCCTCAGTCCATCGGGGATACTGAGAGCCCTGCGTTTTCACTCAAACTCACCAGAGACGTTCTCCGCATCAAAGCCCTGGCCCTGTACTACGACACGTTCAGACTTGGAATAAACGAATGTTTGTTGAGAATCTCCCAGGGTCCAGGCCCTGTGAGAGGCACTAGGGAACCTTGAAGGAATAAGAGGACTGCCCTCAAGTAACCATTTCACAGAAACAGAAACTGAAACTCTGCAAGGCCTCAAAATCTGCTCTTGGAGTTGCAACTAAGATTTCAGCTCCCAGGCTGTCTGGTCCCTGAGGAGCTCACCAGGGGTTCCAGGCTCCAGGCCCAGTAAGGCTAGCACTGGGATGTGGAGACCCTGAAACACCTTCAGGCCCCGGGGTGGGGGTGGGGGAGTGAGCTCTGAAACTGGAATCTATTAAGATCAGAAACTCAGAGTCCCGGACACAGGTCTGGCCAGCTGAGCTGGCCCTGTTCTGACATGCCCCATCCTCATGATAGGGCCCGACCCCCTTCTGACGCTCTTCTCTTTGCCATCCACCCCAGAGAGTGGGCGGCAGCAGCCAGAGGATTGCCACATGCCCCCCATAACCCACATGTGCACACACCACAGTTACTGTTCCCTGGGTCCACCAGGTGCCCCCGAGGTTCCCTTGTACAGAGGGGCACCAAACCAGGTGAACTGGACTGGTCTGCAGAGCTGGTGCTGAAAGACCTGCCCCCAGGGACTGCCTTCTCCCTGAGCCGAGCTGGGCAGGGCCTGCTGCACCAGGGTGAGAGGCCTCTGGAGGGATGTTCTGAGAACCACTCCTTCCTACAGGTGTCACAGGGGTCCATGTTCTTCAATCTGGTCTTCCCACCTTGGGACCAACCTGGGTTTCAAAGATGCTTTCCCAGGGGAGGCCACTAGCAGCAGGGAAGCAGGTTCTCTCCCTGTCTACTGCGCCCCTGGCTGGCTGCCACGGTGACCTCCCCTCCCCCAAGAAGGGCGGTGAGCTGGGAGGTGGGGGTGGGAAGAATCCGCTGCCAGCGCTCTCCTGAGGGGTGCAGGGAAGCTAGGCAGGGCGTGTCGCCTGGTCCTTTCTCTGTCCAGCACCAGGCTTCGCCGTGGCCTCTTGGTGAGAAACACCCCTCTATCATCCCCCAAATCTGCTTCACATTGGGGAATCCTTGCTGTCTGTCATCGCCCAGATCCCAGACCCCTAAAGAGACTAACACATGCCCATGAAGGGCAGCGGGTCTAGAACCTTCTGTGTCCAGGGAAGTAGTCAGGGGACATAAGCCAGGGGAAGCAGGCACCCCCACGGCACAGACTCGCCCCTTGGAAAGGAAGCAGGTATTGGTCTTACCCCTAGGCCCTTTGCCCCAGCCTGGACGCCCGAAATTACACATGGTTGCTGGCAGGGTCTTCAGGGAACCCCTCCAGTGCACTGGGGTGGGGGATGGCAGATGCCAGACCCACCTCGTCCCCCTTAGAGGGGTGTCTGTCCTTCCCCAGGCCCCCGCCACCTGCCCGGTCGCCCGCAGCCAGTGCCGCAATGCGAGCAAGCCAGCGAGCCCGACGCCTTCACGCTTTGGCCGGCGCTGCCTGGCGAGCCGCCGCCCTCCAGCCTCCCGTCGTGCCGCACTTGCACCTGCACCCGCACCCCAAGACCCCACCCCAGATCCCACTGCCTCCCCCACCTCTGGTCCCAGCGCTTTCCCGTCTCCAACCTTGGCCCCTCCCCTGCCCGGCCCCGCCCGAGCCTGCCCCGACCTCCACCTGCCCACCCCTCCCCTGTGCCCGGGCTTAGAGGGGCCTTTCCGAGCCCGGGCCATGGGTCCCAAAGGGGTGGATAATTTGGCGGCGGGGATCGACTCGGGGCCAAGCCAAAGGAATAAGCGGGGTACTTACCGCTCTGCTCCCCCAAGAACACCAACTTGAATTTTCTCAGCGGGTTCCCAAAATCTCCCCCTGCGGACATGGTGCTGGCAGCCGGGGCCGGGAGAGGCGGTGGAGGAGAAGCGAAGGAGCAGGGAGGGGAGAAGCGGAGGGCGAGGGGAGGCGGCCGGCGGTGCGGGAGCCGGAGGGGGAAGGGCTGGCTGCGCGTGTCCCTGCCTCCCCAGCTGCGTCCCGGCCCCGGCCTGCGGCTGCGTGTCCGGCGTTGACGGCGAAGGAGGAGGTGGAAGAGGAGGAGGAGGAGGAGGATGGCTGGGCTGGGCTTCGGAGGGCGGCGCTCGCTGCGGTGCGAAGGGGGCGCTCTGGCTGCCCGAGGCGCAGAGCGGACAGTGAGGCGCGAGCGGAGAGGGGCGCAGGGACACTCGCGGGGCGGAGGGGCGCTCTCCCGAGCCGCGCGACTCGGCCTCCTCCCTCCTCACTCCTCCGCCGGCGCCTGCGCTCTGCGTGCTCCCCAGCCTCTGATGTCATGCGGGGCCCGCGGCGCTGTGGGGCTGGGGGGCGTCGGTCCGCCCACCCGGAGCCTGCACCCAGTGGAGAGAGAACCACCTCGCTATGCCTTCGACAGTCCCCCGAATCGGGCCGTCTCTCGTCCCTCTACGTGTCTCTTCACCTCTCTACCCCTCTTTTGAATCCAGAAAAAGGACATGAAATTGTCAGGGGACATTTGTTTCTGGTCTTTGAATCTAAATGCCAGTCCCTTCCTCCACCTCCAGCGACGCTGATGCACAGCGCAGCCACCCAAGAGGGCGGAAAGGCGAGGAGGAGGGGTGAGACAGGGTGTGGTGGACTCTGTGTGTGCAGAGGGCTCTACTGTCAGTCACCCTTGTATGGTGTCTGGCCCTTCCTCCCCTCTCTAGGTCCAGAGCCTTCCTTTGGAAGTCTCTGTGGGGCCATGGATGTCCCCGCAGACCTGGCTCACTAGAGAGGAGGCACCAGAAATGGGTGCACGTACCTCAAACCAATCGCTCCTATGGATTATTTTATCCTCAATCAGCTGCCCCATGGGAGAGGAAGAGCAATGACGCCCTGGATGTCAGCATGGCCATCGTTAGGACAGTGCCCTGGATCCCTTGATTCTAGGGCTGCTGAGGTGACACAACTCTTTGCCCTAATAATTAGGTGTATCTGGACAATGAGCTCCCAGAGGACAGGGCTGCAACCTTCCATTTGCCTCTGTATTTACCTGATCCATTAAGGCACACAATAGTGGCGAGCTGATGAAAACAAGGAGCAGATGTCAAGCACTAGAAACAATCCCAAGCATTGTGATTAATCAAGGTTTCACAAAACTGCCTCTTACCATCCTAGCACGTGGTCTAGTTTTTTATTTAAAGGGCTGCTCATGTTCACTGCTGTATATTGTTCCGTTGTGTGAATGTATCAGTCTATTTCTCTCTCTATTCTAGAGGGACATTTCAGTTGTATGCAATGTTTGGTCATTACAGATACTTCTGTTATGAAAAATTTTGTACTTTTTTGTGAATATATGCACTAATTATATGAGGTCTGTCTGGAAGTATGGTTTGTGTGACATCAGTGTAACCTGGCAGCCAAGGAGAGTGGACGGGAATGCACATGTGTGAGCAATGACGACTTCACTCTATTAGTCAGTGGGGGAGGTAGAAGCTGTTGAGTGAGCGTGTGTACCATGTGGCCATAGCATTCAGAATGATTGAGTAGAGCAACAAATCTGCATCAGATTTTGTATTAAGCTTGAACATTTCTCTGCAGAATCCATTTGGATGATTCAGAACACTTTGGGGGACAATGCATTGAGTGCAACGCAAATAAAAGTGTGGCACAAATGCTTCAAAGATGGTCCAGAATCTGTTGAAAGGGATCCACATTCTGGAAGGCCTGCAACAAGCAGAACACCTGAGAATGTGGAACGTGTACGGGCTGCAGTCAACAAAGTTTGGTGACGGACAGTGCAAGAACTAGATGGTCAGGCGATTCCAAAAACTACTGTCTGAGATTTTGGCACAGGATCTTGGCATGAAATGTGTCGTGGCAAAATTCATTCTGCAGCTTCTGCTATCAGAGCAGAAGGAACATCGGCTGCAGTTGCTAATGACTTGATTCAAACCACTACTAGTGAACCAGATTTCCTCAAGAAGGTCATAACGGAGATAAATGGTGGGTCTAGGCAAGGGTGTCAAACTCATTTTCACCAGGGGCCGCATCAGCTTCATGGTTGCCTTCAAAGGGCCAAATGTAATGTTAGGACTGTGTAAATGTAACTACTCCTTAACTAGGGGCAAGGAGCTGGGCACCGCTGCCGGGTAGAAACAAGGTGGAGGGCTGGGTTAGGCCCACAGGCCGTGTGTTTGCCACCCGTTATCTAGGGCTATGATCCAGAAACAAAGGCCCAGTCATCCCTATGGAAGTCACCTGGTTCTCCACACCGGAAGAAGGCATGGCAAAGTTGCAGCAAGGTCAAGATCATGTTAACTGTGTTTTTGATTGGCAAGGTGTTGTCCATCACAAGTCCACTCTTCCAGGCCAAACAATTAATAAGGAGTGCTACTGCAATATTCTTTGTCGGTTGAGAGATGCAATACACAATACAATGAAAACGGCCGCAGCTGTGGGCAACCGGTGATTGGCAGCTTCATCACAACAAGGCACCAACTCATGCATCACGTCTCCTGCAGGTTTTTTTTTGGCAAAACATCAAATCACCCAGCCACCCTACAACCCAGATTTGGTGCCCTGTGACTTCTTGCTTTTCCCAAAACTAACATCACCTTTGAAATGGAAGGAGTTTCAGACCATCAATGAGATTCAGGAAAATGCAATGGGGCAGCTGAAGGCAATTCCAACAAAGGATTTTGCAGAGTGTTTTCCACAGTGGAAGAGATGCTGGGAGAACGGTGTGAGGTCCCAAGGTGCCTACTTTGAAGGGGACTGACACATCCTTGTCCTATGGACAATGTTTCTTGTATCTTTAATAAATGTCTATTTTTCATAATATGTGGCTGGATACTTTCTGGATACACCTTTTTATATATATATTTCTTCTGGAGATTATATATATATATATATATATATATATATATATATATATACACTTGCTAAATCATACAGTGTGTATATTTTCAGATTTAGTACATATTCCCAAAGTAGCTATACCAAACACCAGTGATATATGTGAGTTTGAATGTTTCACATCCTTGCCCACATTTAATATTGTAAGTCTTTTAATTTTAGATATTCTGGTGGGTTTGTAGTGATTTCTCACAGTCGTTTTAATTTGCATATTTGAAACCTAGGACTTAGAGGATGTGTTATCTGTCTCTAAGAAGGACTTGCATTGTTTATGCCAGGCTCTAAGAAATTCTAGCAAACTGGAGTTTTTTAAAATCCAATTTCAGAGACTGAGACGACTTGCGGCGGGCCTGAAATCTCTGCAGCAGCCTGTCTACTTGTAGCCCAGACCTACTACACCACAGTTGTTTGGGTTCTCATCTCATCATGGGCCCTAGACTCTGACTTTTCACCGCATTCTTTTGAGATGGACTAAACTGCTCCTCAGGCTCTCCGCTCACTTGCCCGGGATTATTAAATGCTCCCAGGGCAGCACACTTCTAGATTCCCATTTTCTCCAAGATCTAGGCCAGCTGCTTGACTACTGTGTTCTCTTTCCAGTATCCTCAAGCACATGTTTTAAAACTATGCCTAGTTTTTCTTGGTGTCCTGAATGAATTACTTATTCTTCCATCAGAAGAGGCACAGGGTTCTTTACTTTTTTATTGCTTCTTGTTCCTTCTTCATTTTACCATTATTCTCCCATATGTTTGAATATATGTTATATGCATTATATGCGTTTTCCACTCTTGATCTGCCTGTGCATTGTGTTCAGATGGTTGTATATATTTTATGGTGGTTTTGCTCCTCAGGTCTCTACTGATCTTGACTTGTAATCTTGTTTCCCTCACGGTGATCAGCTGCCCAGTCCGATAATGTGTAAGGGATACAACGAAGGTGTGTTTTTGTCCCTCCTGGTGATTATGAAAGAAGGAATGGGGATGAGCCTCAGGATGGAGAGCCTCAGGTACTCCAGAACTGCTATGCAACAGAGAAATTTCTCTAGTCTGGGATTTTTCTTTAAATTCTTTGGAAAAAAACCCCGGCACTTAAAGAAGATCTTTAGAATGGTCAGCCACCACTCATGAGATCATTGAATGTCCATGAATGGTCACCTGCTTTCCAGCAGGATTTGAAGGAAAATGGGATAAAGAAGAGAACACTCCCGGGCATCTGCTCAGCCTGCATTTGTTTTCAGCAGAATCTCAGCTCAGCGTGGCCCTGATAGTACTCTGGCATTCCTGAGCAGCCAAGCTTTAGCTACTGACTTCTTTCTTCCGGGGCAGAGGCCACCAGTCATCTTCCCTGGGATGTGTGGGAGAGAAGAGTGAACAGAACTTAAAATCTCTTCATTTCCCTTTCTTCCCACCTCGGTATCTGCCTCCCCCACTTCAGATTGCTACTAACTTGTCATTAGTTCACCCCAGCTTTAGTCCCCTCAGGGCTTAGTCATAGTTTTATATCAGTTCCTCCATCTCATTTCTGTGATTTCTCTAGCATTGTGTTTTCAGGGAGGCAGCCAGAAGACAGAGCCGGGTCACTTCCTTGCCAGTATTTCCCTTTCTCGTCCTCCTCTCCTTTCTCCTTTGCTTTTTCAACTCTGGGTTTGATTGTAGTGTCCTTATTTTGCAAATTACTGTGCAAGAAAGCTTTCAAAATTTATTTTCATTTCTATGCTCTTTCCTCTTGGTTTGTTTTGACATGTATTTTTCAAGAATAGCCTTGATCCAATCATTCTAGGTGTGAATCACTCACTTGGATGAGAAACTGAGCTTCTCTTACTCAACTTCTTACTGAGATGCATTGAGGTCCATTGAAGTGGAGCTTCCAAACTTTTTAACCTATAACAGGGGTGGGGAAAGTAGATGTTAAACTACTCTATGTGTAAATTGACAAGTTACACTCAGTGTTGGCTGCGTGGCCAGAAAGCTAAGCAGTGGGTGGATTGACGGAAGATTGCACCCACATAAAAATATCAGGCCGGTGATGGAGAAGGTCTAAAGGAGTCCAAATATGGGCAACATTTCTACCTCCTGGTCTGGGGCTATAGTCTTTGCTGATGGTTCTTTAACAAAGAAAGGATTGGTACTGAAAGAAGACAAGAAGTGAAGAGAACCAAGATGGCGGCGTAGGTAGACACGCTGCACCTCCTCGCACAACCAGAACTGACAGAATATTGAACGGCAAGGAAGTCCGACACCAAGTAGATAAAAAATAAACATTCATCCAGACCGGTAGGAGGGGTGGAGACGGACACTGGGGCAGAGAGGACTCGCGTTGCCGTGGCAGGACCGAGACTGGAGGAGTATGGGATGAACGGGGCAGGCAGTCTGACCACTAGCAGCCCCTGCATCCCCACATTCGCACACAGATAAACCGGACGAAAGGCGGGGAACAAAGCAGACCGCGCAACCCAGTGCTCCAGCTCGGGGGAAATGAAGCCTCAAACCTCTGATTGAAAATGCCCGTGGGGGTTGGGGCGGCAGCAGGAGAGACTCCCAGCCTCACAGGAGAGGTCGTTGGAGAGACCCACAGGGGCCTAGGGTGTGCGCGGCCCGCCCACTCGGGAACCAGCACCAGAGGGGCCCAGTTTGATTGTGGGTAGTGGAGGGAGTGGCGAAATCCGGTGGAGAGTGGAGCAGGCGCCATTGCTCCCTCTCGGCCCCTCCCCCACGTGCAGCGTCACAGCGCAGCGACCAGCGTTACCACGCCCTGGGGAACACCTAAGGCTCTGCCCCTTTAAGTAACAGACGCTCCAAGACAAAAAAAAAAAAAAAAAAATGGCCCAAATGACAGAACACTTCAAAGCTCCAGAAAAAATACAACTAAGCGAGGAAGAGATAGCCAACCTATTGGATGCACAGTTCAAAACACTGGTTATTAAGACGCTCACAGAATTGGTTGAATTTGTTTGAAAACTAGATGAAAAAATGAAGCCTATGCTAAGAGAAACAAAGGAAAATGTACAGGAAACCAATAGTGATGTGAAGGAAACTGGGACTCAAATCAATGGTGTGGACCAGAAGGAAGAAAGAAACACCCAACCAGAAAAGAATGAAGGAAACAAGCACTCGGAAAAATGAGGAGAGGCTTAGGAACCTCCAGGACATCTTGAAACGTTCCAACATCATTTTATAGGGGTGCCAGAAGGAGAAGAGGAAGAACAAAAAATTGAAAACTTATTTGAACAAATAATGGAGAACTTCCCTCATCTGGCAAAGGAAATAGACTTCCAGGAAGTCCAGGAAGCTCAGAGAGTCCCAAAGAAGCTGGACCCAAGGAGGAACACACCAAGGCACATCATAGTTACATTACCCAAGATGAAACAGAAGGAGAGAATCTTAGAAGCAGCAAGAGAAAAGGACACAGTTACCTACAAAGGAGTTCCCATAAGACTGTCAGCTGATTTCTCCAAAGAGACCTTACAGGCAAGAAGGGACTGGCAAGAAGTATTCCAAGTCATGAAAGGCAAGGACCTACATCCAAGATTACTGTATCCAGCAAAGCTATCATTTAGAATGAAAGGGCAGATAAAGTGCTTCTCAGATAAGGTCGAGTTAAAGGAGTTCATCATCACCAAGCCATTATTATATGAAATGTTAAAGGGAGTTACCTAAGAAAAAGAAGATAAAAAATAGGAACAGTAAAAATGACAGCAAACTCACAGTTATAAACAGCCACATGTAAAACCAAAACAAAAGAAAACTAAGCAAACAACTAGAACAGAAACAGAACCACAGAAATGGAGATCACATGGAGGGTTATCAATAGGGGATTGGGAGGGGGAGAGAGGGGGGAAAGGTACAGAGAATAAGTAGCATAAATGATAGGTGGAAAATAGACAGGGGGAGGGTAAGAATAGTGTAGGAAATGTAGAAGCCAAAGAAATTATAAGTATGACCCATGGACATGAACTATAGGGGGGGAATGTGGGAGGGAGGGGGTGGGCAGGATGGAGTTGAGTGAAGGGGCGGAAATGGGACAACTGTAATAGCATAATCAATAAATATATCAAAAAAAAAAGAAGACAAGAAGTTTCAAAAACTGGGGAGATTGTTAACAGAGGGCTCCATGTTTAGTAAGATACTTTAAGATCCATAGTCTCTGTTGCAAGAATTTTCATATGAGTGAGAGAATTAGGGTGCGAGCTCACAGACCTCCTTATTGTGCTCGTGGCGTCCTCTTGATGACTGAGAAGTGGAATGAGACCAGAAAGGAATCTTAGAAGACTACTCCCTATTCTATGGAAGTCTGGGTTTCAGAGTTATCTGTAATTGGGAACATTGGTAAACTGGTTGGATGAGTAGGTGAATTAATAGGAAGGATCAAAGGATCCATGGCAGATTGGCAGATGCAATGGAATGATTTGTGAATGGGTGGCTTTGTGGGTGAGTAGATGGTCGTGAATATCTGGATGAGTGGATGCGTCTGTGTGTGTATGCATACATGGGTGAGTAGCTGGACGTTGGAGCAAATGAATTTACAAATGTGGATAGACGCCGTGTGATGGAAGGATGATGGGTGGAATGTCTGGATCAATGAATGGCTACGTATATGCACGGTGGGGCAAAAGTAGGGTTACAGTTACAGTTTATTTTTGTATTATTATATATTAATTATTGCATTATTCTCCACATAAACAATGATAAACCTGCTCTTTCCCCACTCAGTGTATATGTAAGTTTGCATCATATGTGTGTGAATGGAGTAATGAAGAAGTGGGAGGAGTATGTTTGATGGAGAGGCGGGTGTAACACATGGGTAGATAGGTGGGGAGTGATGGATAATGAGCAAATGTGTGACTGAGTGATATCAGTGGATAATGGGTAGATACAACAGGGTGAGCTTTGAAATTAGGCTTGTAGTTGCATCCTTCTTTGCCCATTAGCTGTGTGACATTGGGTAAAATCTAATAATTTCTCTAACCTTTGGGGAAAAAATAAATATTTAACAAAATAAGTCACAAGTTAGAGAGAAAAGTTTAAGGGGAAATCTTGTTGAAAATAAAAACTTATAAGAATATAAAAGATTCAATTTGATGTAGTCCCATTTGTTTATTTATTTGTTTATTTGTTTCCCTTGCCTGGGGAGATATATCCAATAAAAAATTTCTCTGGGCAATGTTTGAGATTTTGCTGCCTATGTTTTCTACTAGGATTTTTATGGTTTGGGGTCTAACATTGAAGTCTTTGATCCCTTTTGAATTTATTCTCGTGTGTGGTGTAAGAAGGTGGTCTAGTTTCATTTTTCTGCATTTATCTGTCCAATTTGCCCAACACCATTTATTGAATAAACTATCTTTAACCCATTGTGTGAGTTTGCTCCCTCTATCAAATATTAATTGACTATAAAGGTTTGGGTTTATTTCTAGGCTGTCTAGTCTGTTCCATTGATCGATGTGTCTATTTTTATGATGGTACCATGCTGTTTTGACCATTACTATGGCCCTGTAGTATAGTTTGATATTAGGTAGAATGATTCCTCCAACTTTGTTCTTCTTTCCCAGGTTTG
Organism: Desmodus rotundus; assembly: GCF_022682495.2. Taxonomy (NCBI): domain Eukaryota; kingdom Metazoa; phylum Chordata; class Mammalia; order Chiroptera; family Phyllostomidae; genus Desmodus; species Desmodus rotundus. Next base: position 105,326,927 of record NC_071394.1, on the reverse strand, counting down.
CTGTTGCTAGGTGGGGCCTTTTGTGGTTCCACATAGATTTTTGAAATATTTGTTCTAGTTCTGTGAAATACATCACTGGAATCTTGATAGGTATTGCATTGAATCTATAGATTGCTTTGGGTAGTATGGACATTTTACTGATGTTAATTCTTCCTACCCATGAACATGATATGTGCTTCCACTTATTTGTATCTTTTTTCGATTTCTTTCTTCAGTGTCTTATAATTTCCCAACTACAGGTCTTTTAAATTCCTGGTTAGGTTTATTCCTAGGTATTTTATTCTTTTTGAAGCAATTGTGAATGGAATTGTTTTCTTCATTTCCCTGTTATTTTGTTACTGGTATATAAAAATGCAACTGATTTCTGGATATTAATTTTGTATCCTGCTACTTTGCTGAGTTCATTTATCAGTTCTAGCAGTTTCTTGGTGCAATCTTTGGGGTTCTCTATGTACAATATTATGTCATCTGCAAATAAAGACAGTTTTACTTCTTCCTTTCCAATCTGGATGCCTTTTATTTCTTCTTCTTGTCTGATCACTGTGACTAGGACTCCTAGTGCTGTGTTGGATAAGAGAGGTCAAAGAGGACATCCCTCCTGTCTTGTTTCCGATCTTAAGGGGAACACTTGTACTTTTTGCCCATTGAGTGTGATGTTGGCAGTGGGCTTATCATATATGGCCTTTAAAAACTTTTTGCACAACAAAGAAAATCATCAACAAACTAAAAAGACAACCCACAGAATGGGAGAACATATTCGCCAATACATCTTATAAGGCGTTAATATCCAAAATTTATGAAGAACTTACAAACTCAACACCAAACAACAAACAAACCAATTAAAAAATGGGCAAAGGACCTGAATAGACACTGCTCCAAAGAGGACATACAGATGGCCAATAGACATGTAAAGATGCTCAACATCACTAATCATCAGAGAAACACATATTAAAACCACAATGAGATACCATCTCACACTGGTCAGAATGGCTATCATCAGCAAATTAACAAACAGCAAGTGCTGGTAAGAATGTGAAGAAAGGGGGACCCTTTTGCACTGTTGGTGGGAATGCAGATTGGTGCAGCCACTGTGGAAAGCAGTAGGGAGATACCTGAAAAAAGTTAAAAATGCATCTGCCTTTTGACCCAGCAATCCCACTTTTAGGAATATATCCAAAGGATCCAAAACACTAATTCAAAAGAACATAAGCACCTCTATGTTCATTGCAGCATTGTTTACAAATGTGAAGATATGGAAGCAGCCCGAGTGTCCATCAATAGGTGAGTGGATAAAACAACTATGGGACATTTACATAATGGAATTCTACTCAGCCATAAAAAAAGAAAATTGTACCCTTTGCAACAGTATGGTTAGACTTGGAGAACATTATGCTAAGTGAAATAAGCCAACCAGAGAAGGACAAATACCATATGATTTCATTCATATGTGGAATCTAATGAACAAATTGAACTAACAAGCAAAACAGAGACACACTTATAGATGGAGAACAGATGACAGTGGTTGGGGGAGGTTAGGGGGTGGAGGGATGGAGCAAAAAGGAAAAAGGACTCATGGACATGGACAACAGTGGGGTGATTGCTGGGGGAAGGGGCATAAGGGGACTAAATTGTAATGAAAAATACAATAAAGATTAAATTAAAAATGTAAAAAAGAAAAGAAAAAAACTCAAGAGATAAATATTATGAGCTGAGAAGGGTAAAGGTCATATATGAGGTTAAATTTCTGTAAATCAAAATGAAGATTTCGGGAGTGGAGAAGCTATGGTTAAGATTTGGAAATATTCAACTATGAAATAATATTAATACAAAGCATTTTAAAAATTAACAGTTACAAACTAAAATATAACTACTCTGTGTTTAAACATTAATATTGCAGTATGTGAAGATGTGGGAGAGGGAAAAGGAAGGTTCTGGACATGATGTCCTGGACATGAAGTCAGGGACTCAAATGGTAATGCCTAAGTTGACATATAGAGTGTAAAACACATATAATCTCAATGTGTTTTTTTCCTCTGAAATCTCTTTTTGTAATTATGGAAGGACCTTTAAAAATAAACTCTCTTGAGGTGAATAAACATTTATTGGGAATTTCACAATTCTTTCAGGTTCCTTTGGATTTCTTTTTCAGGTTTTAAATACAAATGAAATGAACTACAATAACATTACAAATAATATATATAAAACAATTACATATATATCAAAACACTTCCATATATCTATTTAGCCTTTCTGGAACACACTCATGTAAAGCTTCTAGAATGGTACCCTTCTAACTGCTAATTATTTATGAGCAGTGGCATTTGAAATTTTTAACCTCTGTGAGTGCTTGAATAATTTATAATACATATGCATTCCTTTTTACAAAATTCATACTCGTTTTCCTTCATATAAGACAGAAGATTTTTAAAAATTAATTCCCTGCTTACCCTCATCTTGTCATCCTTACCTTGGGTAGTTTGTTTATAGTGTGCTCTCTAAACGTCCACAGTTTAACGCTAGGCTTGCTGCTAATTCCCTTTGGAATGTAACCCTTAACCTCGAGGCCATAGAAGCTGCAATGCTTGTTTTATTTTGAATGTTTGTTAGAGGGAAAGTGTAGTTAGCAAGATGCTTGTTATAAAACCACGTATATGTGTTCCTTTAGGGTTGCAAACTCTTATTTATGATGGGAAATTAAATTTGCTCACAACCCCTTGGCAAGCGATCCTTGCCTATGTCCCCTCTGACCTTGTTATAATTAACCCGAGAGTGTATGAACTAAGGGGAGTCTTTGGAGAATAAGACATTTAATGGTAGGCTTTTTTCCTTAAAAATATTTATGCAAGAATGTGTAGCATATGCACTTGTGAGTAAAGCATAGAATCTCTTTTATGACAATCGTGGAGTCATGGAGCATGGATTCCCCGGGCTGCCAGGCGTGGAGCTTTATCAGGTGGGATGTGGGGGTCCCAGCAAATCCTCAGCCAGCTCTCGGCTTCGATGGGGCTGATTTTGCTTTATAACCACTAAGTCATCTGTAGGAAGGAAATGCTGCCTACTGGCCAATTGGATCAAGAACCAAGTTTTAGAAACCTGTCTCAAGGAAGTTTTCTTTAAGAATTCAGGGTTCTGGCTGAGAGGAGGTAGGCTAGTTTCCCACGGCTGCTGTAACGAATGGCCGCAACTCCGATCAGAAGTTGTTCTGACCAACAGAGGATAACAGAATTTGTTCTTACCATTCTAGAGGCTAGGAGTCCGAATGAGGATCACAGGGCTGAAATTCTGTGGTGGGCAGAGCAGTGCTCTCTCTGGAGGGTCCCGGGGAGAATCCGTCCCTTGCCTCTTCCAGCTTCTCCTAGCTGGTCCTTGTCCTGTGGCCACGTTCAGTCCCATGTCTGCCTCTGTGGTGCCATTGCCTCCTCCTCTTCTGTGTGTGAGCTGCCTCTGCTTCCCTCTGATAAGGACGCTTGTGATTTTATTTAGGGTCCACATGGATAATCCAGGATAATCTCCCCATTTGAAGATCCTTAATAATATCTGCAAAGTCTTTGCCGTAGAAAGTAACTTTCACATGTTCAGGTGGTTGGGGTGAGGACCTACCATCCCTTAGCTTACCACAGGTTTTAAGATTAAGGAAGAGCCAGAAAAGGCTCTCTCCCCTCACACTGTGTAAATTAAGGGTCCCGTCTGAAAGCTGTGAATGAGTGAATTTACTCTGATCTGAATTGTGAAGCTCGCACCTGCCAGGTTTCCATCCGCATCCCAGCTCAAGGCAGAGGCCCAGGCTCCCCTGGCACCCGCTGGCCTCCCTTCCAGTGGCCTCTCTGCAGCTAAAGGAGCAAAGGAGAAAGCCTCGGGCGGAGGAAATGCCCATGCTGGCTGGTCTGAGTGCTCTTTTGGACGCTGGGTGAGGACAGGAAGGCTGAAGGGGTGTGTTGATCCATAAACGGCCGTCTAGGACTTTCATGCTTCCATCCCCTCCTTGTTTAAATGGGAGTCAGCCTGACCACAGTGTGTATCATTTCCTTTTTCTAACAGTGCACGGGATGTTCGTGTGGAACATAATTCACATTTAAACAATGCAGCCCGCGATGGGTGAGCAAGAACAAAACGGAGGTGCTTGCTGTGTGTGTCGGGATGTAAAGCCCCCTCTCTGGACCTGTGCCTTCCTGCCTTGCACCCCAGAAAAATCCCCCAACCTAAGTCCTGGCAGCGCCGCGTGGGGTGAGATGGCCTCCTGGGCTCTCCATCCGCACCAGAGCCGCGGAGCCGTGCTCCATTGTTTCGGCGTGAATGATGTTCCCCAAGCGCTGGAGGTGGGAGGAGAAAGGAGGTGTGCCTCCAGGGATTCCTGCTCAGCACACGTGAATCATGACCAGAGGGAGGTACGATCCAAATGTGTGGAATAATATTCCAGGGGTATTCAGGTAAACAGCACAGTGATTGGTAGATTCTGGACTCATTGCCTTCACAACAAAAGGCTTGAGAGCGTTTTCATTTTGTTCCCTCCCCTGCTCTCCTGTGTCCCTACAACCTGAGGGGCCAATCTTCGCAGTCTCACGGACAGCTGAGTGAAGGAGTGTGATTTTTAAATGCCAAATGCGAGTAAACATTAAATGAGTTTTTAAAATTCATGGGTAGAAGACTAGACTTTATTTAAAAAAAACCCAAAACTTTGTTCTTGAAATAGGTGACTTGTGAATATAAAATTAAACTACATATTAATGCTTACGCATTCATCTAAGTAATTTGGGGGGGGGAGTAAAAAGCTATTAATTACAACACTTTATGTTCCAGATGAATTTCAAAGAATAAAGATGAAAATGTTATTATAATTTATGGTGAATGTTGAAAATGATAATCCTATTTTTTCTCATGTAATTTTTCCCCCTATCAGTGCAGACTGAGAAAGGAGAGACTAAAAGTAACATCGTTTTTATTTTATTAAGTTAAAAATAATCAGACATTTGACTTGAAGCCATCTCTGTCTAAAATAAGTTACAGGGCAGGTGGTACCTTGCAACATGGTAATAATGGCCCTCATCAAACATTTATAAATGTAAAGGTAAGTTGGTAAAAGTTTTACAATTGGGAATGCTTTCCATTTAAGGGCATGCCAATGCAAAGACCACTTATTTTAAAAGATAGCAACAAGTTACTTAACCATGAGAATTGATTATTACTCAAAAATTACTCAGAACTCCTAATTAAACTTGAGCAGTATCAAATCTTAGGTGCAATTTTACTTTAAGGGTGATTCTGTGTTTTATCCCTGGGGCGATGGTACGGTTATAACAGTGCTGCCTAAATGAGTCCCGTGACATTTTGACACTTCATACTTTGAACTACAACACATGGCACATGAGGCAGACCTGTGCAGCTTGATGCCTTATCATGGAACAACGCACCCACCACAAGTCCATGACGCCGAACACTGCCGCGATCCCAGAAGCCTCCCTCGTGCCCTTCCCAGCTACTAAGCTTTCCTCCCTTCTGAAATATAACCACTTTTCTGATTTATAACAGGGCAGTTTAGTTTGTCTGGTTTGGGAATCTCCGGGTACGTATTCTTTTGTGTTCCAGTTTTTCATTCAACGACATGTTTGTAAGATTCATTCATGATGCTGTGGTTACTATGGTTCATTTAAATTCATTGCTGTCTGTGTCATATGTGAGTGCTCATGGATGCATGTGGCGTTGTTCCCAGGTGGGACTACTATGGATAACGTTGTTATGAAACATCTTCCCATTATTTCTTGGTGCAATGTCTGTCTGCTGGGCATATGCCTAGGAGCGGCATTTCTGGGTCAGATGACATGTATGTGTCAGCTTCATAGAAAATGCCAGTGTTTTCAAAATGATCACGCCAGTTTACACTTCTGCCATCAATGTATGAGAGTTTCTGTTGCTCTGTATTCTTGGTGACACTTAGTATCATCAGTCTTTTTAACTTTAGCCATTCTGGTGGAGATGGAACAGAACCATGTTGTAGTTTTAATTTTCATTCCTTTGATGATTGATGATATTAAGTACATTTTATTATATCTGTTGGCCATTTGAATATCCTCTTTGGTGAAGTATCTTTTCAAGTCTTTTGCCCGTTTCTCTATTGGGTGTATCTTTTTTTTGCTTACATGTGTAGGAGTCTTAGGTACCAATTCAGAATACAAATATTTTGTCTTCTGTGTAAGTTGGAAATCTTTCTCTCTTCTCTGTGGCTTGCTGTTTCTCTGTTGTAATGGTGATTTCGATTAAAAGAAGTATTTAATTTTAATGTAGTTCAATTTGTCAGTCTTTTTTTTATGGTTAGTGCTACTCGCACTCTGCAGTCAGCACTGGCTCCTCACATCTCCCACCTGGCGTTATTCAGCCCTGCCCATCTTCCCCGGTTGTTATTTCTCAAACACAGCCCTTAGCTCCTTCTCCAGGCTCCCAACTCCCACACTGGTCCTTTCCAACACTCACCTGGATTTCTCATGGCTTGACTTAGCTCAACTCGTAAAGGATGTGTATATGTATGAAAATTCAAATACCTACCGGGGCTAAGGAGGTGATCTGGGGACCCTAGCAACCCTAAGAGTGCAGGGACCATCTGAAGGGGTGGCCTCTACTCAGCTCCAGTCCCTTGTTATCAGGTGGGAGTGCTGGCCCCAGGTTTTTCAAGAGAAAATCCATGATTCAAACTCTCCCAGTGTTTGCAGTACATTTAAAAACAATGTCATGTAGGCCAGTTAGAACCCGTGTGCTGGGCCCAGGGACAGACAGTCCGCTTTATAAAAGGTACCTTCTGCTGCAGGGACCTGCCCCAGCGTGCCCATTCTCCAGGCAGCACTCAGCCTGGCTGCCCGGAGCCTGTGGGTGTCTGAGATGCTTCTGCTGCTTGCTGTTCCTGCCCTTGGCTCTTGACCTCCCTCCCTACGTTTGCCAGCCAGACTCCCTTCCTTAAGCATACCCCATTGGCCTTTTAAGCCCAGAAGTCTGGTTGCACCTTGCCTCTGTTAATAGGCTCCCCATTACCCACAGTCAGTAAGTACCCCAGTAACTAAAGGAGGTGTGCATGGTACATCTACCTTCTAGAGCTTATCTCCTCCTACACTTCACTTTGGTCAACTTGTAACTGCGTGCACTACCTACCCTACCTCCTGTCCTTCAGGCGAACATACAATAGGCTTTCTATCTAAGAGTCTTCACTCCTGCAGTCCCCTCTGCCCAGAATACCTTCACTCTAAGGCCCCTGATCAACACACTTGTCCCTCCCTTCCAGTTCAGCTGGAGTTCACCTCCTCTGCCCCTGATCCCTAACTGTTAGGAAACTGGCCTTTATTACCTTGGTGGCACCACCACATGCCCCCGCCTACCCCTGCATTGTGATGCAGGTGTCCACCTGTCTGTCTGCACCTCTGCTTCCTGGCACTACTGCGCCTGTAATTGGTAAGCCCATCGCAACCATACAGTTGCTGTGCCTCCTGTGTCTGTCTTCCCAAATTTAAGTTCCAGGGGGGAAGGGACTCTGTTTCAGTTTGGCCCACCCCACAAGCCTGGTGCCCAGCCCTTGTCCAGTGCCTGAGTCTGTGGCAGGATGGGCACGTGGACACTCGCCAAGATGGACAGTGGCGGGGACACAGACGTAGGTTTCTCGTTGATGACCATTTCTAACTCAGGGCCAGGCCCCAGAAGGTGCTCTGGGGACTAGAGGGAGGAGGGATCGCAGGCTACCTGGCCCCCCTGTAGCAAACGGAGATGACAGCCCACTGCGGCCTGGGTGGCCCTAACCCTGCCCACAACGGGTCAGAAGGCGTGGGAGGAGGCCATGTGTTCCCATGGCCACTCTTGGTGCTTCCTGGCATCTTTTTGTTTACTTTCCTTATTCTTTAACGTGTTTATTGCAGGCTGGTGCTTTGTCGCGGGGCAGGGAGAGAGGAAAATCTTTCAAGATCCTGACCAGCGAGCAGACGCAGGTGGGCCCAAATCCTGAGGTGGCCAGAATAGAAGGATGCGGGAGTGAAATGGGCGCGGAGATGGGGGGGGGCGGGGTGGTAGAAGCCCCGCATGACCGAAGGCGCAGGGCGGGGAAGGTAGGCTGTCCGAGGTTCGGGGCCAGGTAGCCGGGGTGGGGTGGGGTGGGGTGGGAGTGCGGGGGTAACGCAGCGCACGGTCGGACGCAGAGCCCGTCTCCCCGTGTCTCTTCACCCGCGGGCGGGCACCGTGCCTGCTCGGTCTCACTGCGTCATGCATGCCGATGGAGCGGCGCCCCCCGGTGGCCGCCTGCCATTTCGCTTGATCTCTCCGCAGACCTCAGCCGCCTTCACGAGATGAGAGAACAGGAGCCAAGACCCAAGTCAGCTGTACCTCAGGTTCCTGGTCTGTGAAATGACGTGATAACTGCATCTCATAGGGTGACGATTAAAGGCACAAACTTATGGACAGCACTTAGGATAGTGTCTGAGCGCTCAAAGAACGCCTGAGCTATCGAAGGACTGCAGAAGCCCTTCTGGAATCTCCGTGTGTCTGGAGAGGTGGCTGGGGTCCAGTACACTCAGTGTGAAACCTGCCTGGTCCTTTCCCAGTGTAGACCCAAGGAAGGGCTTCTGCCTCATCCTAATCTCCCAGGCTGTGAGGTGTACGGAGGACCAACTTTTAAACAAGTGTTGGTACCCAGCTGGGAATTCCAAGGTCACGTTTATGTATTTGGTATCCGTGAACGGGGATGCCTGGTGTATGGTACATTGATGGAGCACAGAGCCAAGAGATGGGAGTTAGCAACACATTGGGGGCCTGGACTGATGTCCCTTTAAATTAGCTGCCCCATCCTGTCTGAGACTGAGCCTTCTGACTTCCAGCTCCAAGCCTGGGTTCCAGCACCCAGATAGGGAGAGAGAGGAGGTGGGAGCAAGAGGAGGGGACAGAGCAGCTTCCACCCCACCCTGGGTTGGGATAACCTTGGAGAGCTGGCCAAGAGGGGGGCTGCAGATGGTAGGTTCAAGCATGTGAGGTGGGGGCTCCCTGTGCTCCTCAAGGTTATAGCACCGCCCACTCAGGAGTCCCTCCCAGCATAAGCTCCTGCAGGGAACCCTGAGCTAGGAGTGCCTGCCTGGGATTCCTCAGTTGGGCACTGAGGCCCTTCTCCTAGTCCATGAGTGGGAAGAGGTAGCCATGGGTACTGACTGGGGAGCAGGACCAGGCTTGCCCCACGATTCCTGGCCTGGTGTAAGCCAACCCTCAAGACCCTGCAGGAGCCTCCGAGGCTGGACCTGACTGCCTTGCCAGGCCTTACCTCTGCTCTCCTTCGTGGTCCCTGTGTCCAGTGAATACTCGGATCTTGCACAGTTTTCCTGCTGCCTTATCTTTGCCTGGAATGTCTTCTCCTGCATCTCGGAGTCTCTTGAAATCCAGTCCATCCCTCAAGACCAACCAGGTTGAAGCCCCGTCTCTGATGTCTCAACCGAATGACCTTAGAAGCACTTGTACTTGGCCCTCTGCTAAGGTCTCATTCTTGTTCCTAATTGTACGCCCCTGAAGGATAGGGAGCCTGTGTGTCATCTTTTGTCTTGTACACATCGGGTACAAAATGAACAAATGGAGGCACAAATGACAAAGGAAGGGGCCTCGCTCTCGCCATTTACAAACAAGACTGGTCACACTGGCCTTGCAGGGACGGTGGAAGCTCTGGGTGAGATCCCTCCAACTGTGGGACAGTTCATCCCCTCCTCCTTCTCGGAAACCTTGCTTCAGGCCCCTTCGGCTCCTCAGCCTCCCAGATCCTTTGGCTCTTGATCCCAACAAATCTCTCCCATCTCAAGAGAACATTTCCCTGACCCTGCATCTCTCTTACCCACCACCCCATCTCTGCCTCCTCCAAGGGAGCCTTCTCCCCACCTCCCCATCCCTCTGCAAACTGCTTATGGACTTGACCTTGTTGGGAAATCTTCCCACCATTGAGGCTGCCTCCTTTGGGAAACTTCTGACTGTACCTTCTCCCCCAAAAGCCCGACAAAGCTGATCCCCAGTGAGCAACTGTGTCTGCCCAGGTTCACCCCAGTGCCAGAGGGTTCTAGTGCTCACCCATAACTGATGTTTGTCTCCTCTGAGCTTATAGGAGGATCATCCTTCCTCATCCCCACGGCAAATATGAAGGGACATGCAATTAGTTCTGGCCAATGGTCTGGGAGCAGAGATGAAGCATGTTACTTTTGGGCCAAACATCTCCTTCCCAGTGAACGATCCTCAAAGACTCCCAGCCCCTGCCTTACCGATCGTGGTGGCTTGTGAAGGAATGGAGGAAACTCAGGACCCAAACAGTCCAGACTACTGAGTCACCACCTGGAGGCCACTGCCCCGGAGGCTCACCTGGACCCGCGGTGGACTTTACGTGAGCAAATATGAATTCCTGTTGTGTCATGTGGCAGACTAGTGAGCTGCGTTACCGCAGGCTGGCCGAGCCTGTCTGACTTACAGGAGCTGGCTCAGTGAATGGGCTCTGTGAACTGTAAAGATCTGTGCACGTTTTAGTCATTGTTTTCAAGGTGCAGCAGATGCCTGGGGGGCAAGGACTTCAGCAGAGTAGGGTGACCCCTGTGTAGTGTGGCCACGTTGCAGGAGTGAGGGTGGGGGTGGTGGGAAGAGTGGATGAATGGGCAGGGTATGTCCTAAGGGAAGAATGTGCTCTCACTCAGGATTCGCCAAGGGCTTGCCCGGGACCTGTTTACATATTTAATCTCTGAGGACAGGTTATAATGACTCTGGTGCTATTAGTAGGAGGTAGACATTTCTCCTAGGTATTTAATTCCTGTTGGTGTAAAAGATAGGAGTTCTCTCTTAGATTCACACAATTTCTCTCCCTCTCCCTCTCTCTCTCTCTCTGTGCCCCTACCAATCTCTTCGGGAATCTGTAATACAATATTTTCATATCAATTTGATCCCCACTGGATTCAGCCCCAGCTTAACTGTATCTATCCATCTTTGAGACTGGTTGGGAAAAAAATCACAATACAGCTTTGTTTCCTCAGCAAGAATCTGCTAGCCCGTCACCAGGAGGGGAGGGGGGTAGGGGGAGGGTGTTCCCTTGAAGGTTAGCCTGTGTGCAGCTCACTCAGAGCCTTTTCTCCTGATAGCTCCCCGCCCCCCACCCCGTTGTCCATTTTCTCTGAAACTGACCTTTAAGGCATGGTGCTCCAGGGCTACAGTGGCCCTGGTTAGTGAGCAGTCGTAATGACCTGGCTACTTGAAGAAGTAAGGAGGAGGGTAAATGAAATATTACCCTCTTCTCCCCACCTCCATTACCTACCATCACATGGCCCTCAGTAGATTTCCCCCAACTCCCTCCCCGCCTCCCCGCCATGGGCCGGGAACTCCGGTGGGAACAGAGGGGTCTCCCCACAGGTTCAGAATGACTTCCGTGGGGGACACTGAGCTGGTGCTGGAGCTGGACCAGACAGAGATTAGGCAGCCTGGTTAGAGTTCAAGTCTGACCTATTATTATTTGCACGAACTTGGCCACAGTGGTTACTTCCTTGATTTCAGATTCCTTGTCTTCAAATGGGCTCTTAAGGTCAATCTGGTCTCCATTGTGGGGCTATGGTGAGGATCACTCCGGAGGGGTTTGAGCCAAAGAATAATTTATGGAGCTATGGCATTTGTTTCCCACTGAGTTTTCCTCTCTTATGCCAAGAATGTTCAAGGAAGGATGGGATAAAAAGGTTTCTGCAGACCATTCCTTTCCTGGCTTTTTCGCTCATCCCTGAGGGACTGGGAGAGGAATGGAGCAGAGGGGTGGGCTTCCTGGGATAGGCCAGGAAGGGCGGCATAGGTGGTGCGTACACTGGGAGGGGGTTCTAGCCCTGGGCTCTGGCCTTTGCAGTGTCTCCAGGCTCAGGGGAGAAGCAGGGGAGAGGCCTCAGACTGGGGAAGAAGCAAAACCCGAGAGTGGCAGGACCCAGTGGCCCTTGGACAACTCTGGGAGCCAGCTCCCGGGAAGGTTGATGTCGACTTTCCAGCCAGCCAGCAGGACGAGGGCTGGAAGTGAGACATAACTGATTTAAAGAAGTAGCCGTGACACATTTGGCACTCTCAAGCTTGGAGAGTGAGAATTGCATTCTCAGCACTGGTAAGAACCTAATACACATGTTAGTTCTCAGGCTGTTTTACGTGCCGCTAGCTCCTGACCGCAGCCACCCAGGGACTCAGAAGTGCAGGCACCCCTTCACCATGTCACCCTTCACTCACGCTTGAGCTTGCCAAAGACCTATCACGTCTGCGCCTTTCTCTGTGGCCTCAGCTCAGGTGGGCATCCCCAAGGCTGTGCTGCGCTGCTGACCCACCCACCACACAGGGTTTGACAGCCACCCACGTCGGCCTCACGTGAGGGTCCCGTTACAAGTGCCACTCCTGGGCCCCCTGAGACCCCTATAAATAGATTCTGAGGATGAGTGGAGGGGGTTGGGAATCTACATTTCCATGACGTCCTCTATGAGACCCTGACAGTCAAGGAAGTTTGTCAAGCTTTGCTTACACGTGAAATGAAGGTGACATGATTGGACTCCCCCTGGCAGCTGGGAGGAAAGCTCTGTTGCGGGAGTGGTGGGGGTGGCTGTGACCAAGTGATTGATGATGGCTGTGATATTGTTTCATATTCAGGACTTAGCTGTTCTCGACGAACCTACCCCCGCTTCTGGATATAAACTCAAGGGCTGGGATCAGGCCTCCTGAGAGCCCAGCACTGCGGGCCTTTGACAGGTGCCCGCAGAGCTCCCTGAAGGAACAAGAAGCGGCTACTGCCTGCTCTGTACCAGGCCAGTGGGCTGGGGGTTGCATTATTTCTGATCCCTATGACCAGGGCCTCTGCGGGTTGTGGCACAGATGCCTCCTCGGGCCAGAAGGTGCAGGGTCAGCCTGCTCTCTGACAGATACACATGGCAGCACAAATTCACGACCCACTTACATCCATAGCAAAATTATAATATATTCATAGCAATATCATAGCAGAATCAAGGCTTGGGAGGGCAACCAATCTTCCAGGATCTGAAGGTTGGCATTCACTGGCAGTGCCTTCAGAATTTGCTTAAACTGCAGCAGGAAAGAAAGACCAGGGTTAGTTGCAGGGAGTCATTTTCCAGGCAGGACTGTTTGCAACGCTGAAACTGGCCCCTGAGGTTGCATGGAGCCTTCCTGCCTGAGTGAGGTCTGGAAATAAGGCTGCTGTAACAGCGGCTTCCACAGAGTTCACTTTCTTGGCAGTTTGGCCATTGCCGTACATTTTTGGCTTTTCTGGAGGTGGCTTCTGATACGTCTCTGGAGGAGTCTTCCAGGAGCAGTGGCACTCAAGGGATCCACATGTGGCGACGACCCGTACCCAGCTGCCCCGGAGGACACAGTGCGGCCAGGCCTCTGTCTGGCAAAGGGCAGTCTGAGGGGAGGCATGGGTGGTCAAGGTCCTGCTGACAATCTCTGGGAAGGCAAAGCAGAAGCCCCATTCCCCCACTGCCTGTGGAGCACGCTCTGTCTGGGAGGGGCCCCTAGCGTAGGTGGGGAGAGGTGGGAGCTCCGTGAAGCTCAGTGGAGAACCGTGTACTAGCACTGCTCTGCACAAAGTGCAGTAAATATATTTATTCATAACAGGCCTCCTTTGTTGGCTTCTAACTCTGGACCTCTACCACCCAGCTGCAATGTCTTTCCACTCAGGCCCATAGAGGGCGCCACCTGTGGGGACTGAGAAAACATCCATGAATACCAGTGTGCTTGAAACCTTGAAAGTCAGCCAGCCTCTATTTTGTGGGCTGCAGCTCACCATCCAGCTTGGTAGCATGTGGCCTTCCCTTGGCTTTGTCACTGGCTTTGCTGGCATCCCTGGCTGCTTCTCTTTATTCAGTGGCACCTGAAGTCCAGACAGGGAAGCTGTGTGAAGCTGCCTCCTCAGCTCCCAGGGAGACTTGGAGAGGGTCTTCCCATCCCTTTGAGATGAGGAGTCTGGTCCCCACACTGTGGGGGAGAGGGGTCAGGCACCACGGCAATGTCACAGACTTCTTCAGGTTTCCGTCGTGGTGTGGCTTTCTTAGTTTGAAATGCACCCCAGAAAGACAGAGATAAGCATGCACAGACCCACGTACAGAAGGGTCTAGAATTAATGTGAACAGTGTTTAGATGACTGCCCTTGGGGTGTCTTGGCCCCTGCTCCAGTGCCTGAGTGTGGGTAACTGTAGGGGACTGTAGTTCCCAACATGGCAGCTTCCAAAATAGTCTCTTGGGGCAGGAGGCAAGGATGGGAGAAGAGGGAAGCTGGACCCTGTTGGGTTCTGTGCTGATGCTGAACCCAGATACAAAAAGGGGCTACAGCTAGGCTCCCCCACCCCCTAGCCCACCAAGTCCACTCCCTTCTTTCTCTGGACAGATACCCCTTTTTTCTCTCTGCTCAGGAAACCTCCCCCCCCAGAACCCATCAGGGCAGGGGCTGCCTGAGGGGGTGTCCTCACTGGAGGACCCAGCACTGAGAAGAGAACAGGTGTGTGGGGCTCCCTCCCAAGGAGCCAGGGAAGACCCAGCCCCACAGCTGTGCTCACCTAGCCCAGGAGCACAGCAGCCCTAAGGAACCCTGAGTGGGGGCCTTTGGGAGGAGGCAGGGAAGGCAAATGGTGACTGGGGTTGTTTTCTTATTTAAAAAAACAAAAAGGAAATGACATATTAACATTAGTAAATACAGACAGGTGTGGAAGGGTAGGTCCACACTCTGAAGCCGGAGGGTGCCGGGTCAAGGGTCAAGGGTCAGATGAGGCCTGCAGCCTTCTCTTGCACATTGTACTCCTTGTTCTTCTTCACCCGCCAGCTGATGAAGAGGAGCAGCAGGAAGCCCAGCACCTTGTAGCCCACCTGCAGGCCCAGGTACCTGTGGGGCAGGAGGACACAGAGCTGGTGAGGGACTGTGGAGGCTCTGTAGCCTGTGTCCCAAGGCCTGCAGGAAGAGTAGCATCATTCTCATAGTGGCCCAGGGATTGTGTTGTCACCAGTCAGGGAAGGACCTGTCACCACCCAGGTGGGGACCATTTTCCTCAATCCTTGCCACAGGGATACAAGCCTACCAGTGAGTAGGCAGAACCTAATCCATCTCATCCTTGCATTGCCTCCCCCTACAGGGCCAAAGGCAATACTGCAGCCCCACCAGCCTTAAGGGTCCTGTTGTCCCAGCTAGCCTGCAGAAGAGGGGCACCTTCTCTTTGCCCTCTTGGTCCACCCCTCTCCCAGTCTTCTGTGCCACTTCGACACTGTTCCCAGGCACAACCGGGCCCCTCAACGCACTCTCCCCACTGTTTCTGGTCTGTGTGATGACGGCAGCAGGGGAGGTGGCTAGAAGGGGCGGAGAACTCAGTGGCACTGTAGCTGGGCTCAGGCCCACAGAGGCCTGTCCTTGACCTCTTTTAGGAGCCATGACAGGGCCACCTCTTTCCGAGCAGTGGGAGGTGGGCTTCGCATCATCATTCCACAGCCATGGCCTCTCCCTTGGACTCTAACTGTCCCCTTTCCCTTTGAAACACTTCTTTCTGTTGCTGTCCCTCCCAAGGGCCTGTGGGGATTGAAGATTGGGGGACACCTCAGAGCGGCCTCTGGGTCTTGTTACTTGGAGGACTCTCTGTGAGCCCTGAGATGCCCGTCACCAGAGTGGCTCTTGCTTCCCGTCTATGGCATCACCCCTCTGGTCTTCTGCCTTGGATGCCTGACACCCCCCACAGCAGCCACCACAACAGCTGACTGTCCTTTGCTCAGGTGTGGGGCCTGGCCTATGGGACACGTGGTGTGCTGGGTGCTCACCTGTTTCGGAAAGTGTCATTGTTGTAGTAGGCACAGGCCCCTCGCCGGCCGGAGCACTGCGAGTTCCACCGGATGCAGGAGTAGTCGATGCTGAGGCCATAGAGGGCTGGAGAGGGCAGCCAGGCTGGCACCGGTGGAAAGAGAGTTCAGAGAGCTCAGGTCACACGGAGCTGCAGGCAGAGGCTCCTGGCAGGATGGGGAGCCAGCCCCCCAATGCCTGTGCAGGTCACAGGTGTGAGAACAGCTCTGCCCTACCCCTGGGAATCACGGCGACTTTGGAAAGCAGAATAACTTTCTGTGAAGCCTGAATTCCTCCTTCGCTAGAGCTTAGAAGAGAAGAGGGACCCGAGTGATCCTTTCAGGGCACAGTAAGGCCACCTTGATCCTGCTCACAGACAATGCAGCTCCCATACTTGGGACTGGTCCCACGGGGACATGGCTGACTCTGCTGTGTGGCAGGGGGCTCTTCAGGGTAACAGCTCCTCAGGTTCTTACAACAGTTGGAAGTGGGTGGGTGCCCTCATGTTAAGGAAGAGGAAGGTGGCTTGGTGAGCTCACTATCGCATAGGTCAGAGGATGCAGGGCTGGACTCTGAGCCCTAGTTTATGGGGGGTTGGAATCCCAAGCTTACACAACATCCCCAGAAGAATCCCACACCCTGGCTGGTCAGAGGCTCTGCCCCAGGGACCCCTCAACTTCCTCAAAGCTGAGCAGTGATGTGGTCCAGCAGGGGCTTTGCCTTATCGCTGTTAAATGTTCTGGAATGGCCCCTCTATTACTGGCAGTCCAGGCAGTCCCCAGACTGGGGAGGGGCCGACTGGGGTCCCCACCCAGGCTGGCCGTCCCACTCTCAGAACCACTGTGCCAGGAACAGGCTCCCAGACTCTGTTTAGGGCCCTGTCAGAAGCTGCAGTCTTCTGCTTGGGGCTCCACCCACACATGGGAACCTTCTGAAACCAGCCTCTCTACCCAGGTGAAAAAAGACTGAAACTGGCCACAAGGACTGACTGACCTCCAATGGTGTTCCCTAAATAGAGACAAAGTCCAGAAAATGTCCAACCAAATCCCAGTGGGTGATTTTAAACTTGCTGTGGTTTATGAACACAAAGTCCTTTTCTCATTTTTAAAACCCCGATGTGGAATTGCATTCTTGGGTGATGAATGGAATCCCCCCAGCCCTGGGCGGTCACACGTGGAGCTATCTGAGCTCGAATAAAGAAACAAAGGCAGGGCGGCTGGAAGAGGCAGGGCGGCTGGAAGAGGCAGGGCGGCTGGAGGAGGCAGGGCAGGGCTGCTGCAGCCCATCCCGCTGCTGGCGGGCAGAATGCAAGGTTTCCTTCCCAGTGGAGGTTTATGGGCAAGTCAGGAATGAGTTATAAATGAAAACAGGCATGACCACGGCGCCTTCAGAACAGGGTGGATCCCACTGCCCTGCGTCTTCTGTGCTTGTAATACAGGGTCTGAAGGGGGATGAGAGGAGCAAGTGGCCTGAAGCCAAGAAATGTCACTGAAGTTGATTCATTCTTCATCATCTCAGTGGGTGAGGACCCTGCAAAGGCTCCCATTTAGCAGGCCCAGGAGGTCACATCCCCAACACATCCCAGAATGATAATGGAAGACGCTGCAGGGCCAAGTGCAGACCGGGCTCCTGGAGAGCAATGCACGAGGGGGTCTGTAGAAGTTCGGCGTTCTAGGTCAGAAAGCACACTTGGTAGCAACTGAAGTCCCGCCACTGCAATCATCATCCTCCCCATTGCAGTGCGCTCCCACTAGGTCCTTAATAAACACATCTTCAGTTGGATCCAGTCCCCTTCCTCGGTGTCCCTGTCCCTGCAAGGGTCTCTGTAGTAGTGCCTTGTGTTTCTCTAGTGCCAGGATGTGTTAGGAAGGGACATGTCAGTGAACGCGATCTGGGAATGAGCCTGCAATGTACTAGTGAGACTCACACACGGGTGCCTAGCTCCAGTCCACGCACCGGCAGGGCTGGTGTGCCCTGCTCCCCAAAGGCAGCTCGCCCTGGCGTGGGCACTACTGATCATGTGAGCGCAGCTCTGGGCTGCCTGACGGCAGGCAGGGCTCCCTCGCAAAGGGCCCCATATGCACAGAGGACCATTTGCTGAAGGGCAGTAGGAGTGAATTTTGTAAAACGGGCGGGAAGTCAGGGCTGGGCTCAGCTGCCATTCTGGTTGGGACAGAAATGTAAGGTTTAATTCTGATGGCAAGTTCTTAGAGATTAGAAGATACCTGCCTTCAATTCTCTACCAGGCATTCTCAGCTGTGTCTGCTTTTCTTACATAATTTAGTTTGGAATTAACACCATAGATGAAATCTTTTTAACCACAAGTAACAAGGAAACTGCCCACAGAGGGTCTTGGCATTTGGGGTGGTGTCGATCATGCACACTTTCTCAGTGACAGAGAGGAGAGAGGACCTTCCCCAACCACATGCTGCACCACATCCCCCTCCGATGTCCCAGGGCCACTCCTCAAAAAGGGGGTGTCTCAGACACTTACCCAGCACGCGCATCAGCAAGAACTGTACCCCAATGGCAAATGACTTTTCTTCCTGGTTCACCACACTGAAAAGGAAAACAGGAAATGAGTAGCAGGAGGACTCGGGGCTGTGCCTTCCCTCAGAAGGAGTGGGGGCAGCCAGCCTCAGCAGATTGGCAGATGGGGTTCACCCCAGCCAAGTGCTTCTGTAGTTTGTATCAGTGGTTCTCAATCCTTGATCACTGGACCAGCAGTATCAGCATCCCCGGGGAACCTGTTAGAAATGCAGGTTCTCAGGCTCCACCCTGGACCTAAGAATCAGATACCCTGGAGGCAGGGCCTAGCGATCTGTGTTGTGTGAAGCCCTCCAGGGGATTCCGATGCACCTCAAGTTTGAGAACCACTGGTGTTTCTGATTTTCAGGGCTGCCCTGAGCCCCCTTCGAGGGATAATGGGCAGAAGGGGCTGGAAGAGAGAAGATGCTGAAGTGCATTTTCATAGCAGCCGGTCTGAATGACCTGTTTTGTAGCAATAAAAGGCAGCCCGATGCAAAGTGTAATTAGGGCCCCGGGCTGTTGGCTTCTGTGTGTGACTAAAAGAATCCTCTATCAGGGGGCAGCTCTCTGGGTGTGCAAGCTGTGCAGCCTCAAATGGACACCCCTCAGCAAGGCCCTGTGTTTGGTTTAATGCTCTGCTGTGGCTGTCTCGAATTTCTTAGTAGTTTTGGAACTGGGAGCCTGGCATTTTCATTTTGCACTGGGTCCTGCAAATGAGGCCGCCAGTCCTGCCCCTCCCCCTTCTTCTTACAAGAGGGGAAAAGTGTTTGGCTGAGGAAGGAGATTCAGAGAAAGGAGGCGTATCTGGAGGTGGTCCTGCCAGGCCCTGCCCTCCCAGAGGGTGTGGAACACTTCCAAGTGCACTAGGGATATGTGGCAGGTGGGGCCTCCAGCTGGCCGCCCGCCCCACACACAAGGTGAGGGACCAGGAGCTGGCCAGCAGAGGCACCTGGCTTCTCCGTGCTGGGAGCACATACACTCCTCTGTGGGTGCTTGTTGGGAAAGAGCATGTAGGGCTCGGGGGACAGCAAGGAAGTGGACTAGAAGTAAATGGGAAAGGGACCTTCTTTCAGCATCTGTGAGGGGTGGCCTGGTGAGGGCAGGGCTCACTGGGGTGTAGCAGGGGACCCTCCCCCCAGTGGGAAGGGCCTCACATCTCAATCTCATGTCTGCTCCCCTCGAGCCTGCAGATCCTTCTGATGCCTCGGTCCCCATCCCGGGGCAGACTCCCCGGATGCTCCACTGACCAGGACTCGGCCCCTCACTTGGCTTCTGATGGAGATCTTGAGCCCTTTTTGGTCTCTGCCCCCTTAAGCCCTGATGTAATGCTGGCCTTCTGGCTCCTCCCACGTTTTCAGTGAAACTTCACTCCTGTCAGGTAGCCCCATACCCCCTGGGGACCAGGACTGATACAATGCTGCCCAGGCCGCCTACAAAGTCATCTTTAAACTTCACCTTCTTCACATTCAGTACCACCCATTCTTTTAACCGTCCCAGTGGGATTTAGCTTTAGTCCATTTTGGGGTCCTGGGCCTTCTTCTCCAGTTTCACTCCAGCCCAACTAGACTTGGAAGGGGGAGATTTTTCTGGAAAAGCCTACCCTGTGGTTGAAATGATGCTTTCCCCCATGACTTCCCTGTGCCTAGGGTTTGACAGACGTCCTCTGGGATGTGATCTGACAGGGACTGCCTCCCATCCCCGTGAAATGTCCTTATCCCGTCCCCTCTCCTCATCATGGACACCCACAGATTTTTCTCAGGGTGTCTGCCATGGTCCATCTCACTTGGGGGGCAAGAAGGGATTCCCCTCAAGAGGCTTAGGTGAAAGCACCGGTCCTTGGGATGCATGGGATGCGGAGCGGTGGAGGAGAGGGTGATGGTGCTGTTGGGAGAGGCACTGTGCCGTGGGCTCTGGGCACCCTGCAGGTGCTTGAGGAGCGTGCTGCGAAGGCAGGGTCCCGACTGCCCCTTTCCTGGACCACTTCTCAGGGTTGTGGTTGCAGCGAGCTGCCTGGAAGCAGGAGGTCAAATCTTCCCCTAGACCAAGAGCAGGCTTGGTCTCCAGAAGCGGTGGCTCTGCCAAGCTCAGTGTTCCTCAGCTGCGACACACACCTGCTGCCTAGGAAACACACACCTGGGCACCTCTATGTCAGCCCCTAGGTAGGACTTGAGGGGCAAGGGCAGATGACGCAACATGAGGTCCATGCTGCTTGCTGTGCTCCGAGGAACAAAGTCCTTGGCCTTTGACCCAGGAGTCTCCTGTCTTCTGCTAGCATCCTTGAGACAGTAGCAGAATAGGAGCTTGGGAGTTTGTGAGTCAACTTGTACAGAGGGTAAAATCCCAGACCCTAACAAGTGACTGCTTCTGCTTCTTCCTTATCACCTAGGCTTCTGGGGAAAATAGGTCATTGGCACCTTGCTAGCTCTTAATAATAACAACTATTATTTGGTTAATAGTGATAATTAACCAATAGGTAGAACACCTTGTATTTACAAAGTTATTTACCATACAGTCCTGTCCACCAACCCTTTGAGGTCCACATTATTAACCTACTTTCACAAATGAGGTAACTGAGACTCAGCACGATGGGCAACACCCAAGGACATTCGACCAGTGTGTGGCAGCGCGGGGCCTTTGACCCTGGAACCCAGCACGAAATTCTGTGCTTTTCCCTCTCTGCTTGTGAGGCAGGTGAGGACAGGTGGGAAGCAGGCAGAGGCGGGTTAGGCGAACTTGGCTGAAATGTTGTTTTCTCCTTTGCAGAGAGTGAGGTGAAGGAAGGGTCATTCCCTGTCAAAAGCTCAAGACCTTCAGGTGTCACAGTAATGGGACACCTCTGCACCGCACCCCCTCCACCCCCCTACTGCTCCCCTGCCTTGGCCAGTCTCTCCCTTCTGACCTGAGAACTGAGTCCTGACTCCCAGTCACTTCAGTTTGCTCATTTTCATCCTTTCCCAGAGCTTTCATTCTGTCTCTGGAGCTGTCCCAGTTTTCCACCCCAATTTCATGCGTCCGACTGAACTCTCCTCCCTCCTCTCAATTCTTTTAGGATTTAAAAATAAGTGAATCAACAGGCATTTCCGCATTGTGGAGCCAGGCAGCCTGGCTTTGGCACGTGGCTCAGCTGTTTGCAGCCCTGCCGTCCTGGGCTAGTGGCCTCCCGCCTGCAGAATGGGGATACCACAGGGCTGTGGGAGCAGGAGACACAGTGAGGAGCCTGCACAGAGCCTGGCACGGGTGGGGCCCTGGTGCTGTTGTGTCTCCCCATCTGTCACCCACAGAACATTGTACATCGTGTTCAAAGGGCTCTGCGGACCAGGAAAAGGGGTGGAGATGACAAATGGGCAGCTGGACACAAAGCAAAGGTAAAGGCAGGGAAGGAGGCACACTCACCGCAGAACCATCATGTAGAGGGGGTTGTGGGAGATGCTGGTGATGAAGGCCACGAAGGAGATGAGGAAGATGGCTGGGAGCAGCAAGTGGGCACAGGGGATGGGGCATGATCCTGTCTTCGCTGAAGCAGATCCCCCTGTCACACAGCTGCAGTTCAAGTAGATCTTGAAAAGGGGAGAGAAGAAACGTGTTGTTGTTCCTTTGCCTGCACACACATCCAATGTCTGCACCAGCTCTTGCCAGACAGTCCCTCAGGCTTCAACCTCTGCCCTCTAGGTCCCCTGGGGAACTGGGCAAAGCTGGATTCAGAGGTGGGAGAGGGGGTCAGCTCAGAGTTTCAAGGTATTCCGTGGACCCCACTTCTGGCCACTGTTTGGGCCATATGAACCATCTTCACGGAAACCAGCCGCCTGGCGTGGGCTGGGCTCCTCCAGCAGTTGCACCCACTTCAGTACATGCAGGGTCCTACTGCCAGGCGAGCGACACACACCCAGCTTGGGACCAGGGGCTGGGAGGGCCCTTCTCTCAGCCAGCCACACCCCCATGCCCCCCTCCCCGCACCCCTCCCCACTGCCATGGTTTTGTGAGTTGTTGTTTTTGCTGTTTGTGTGTTTATGCAGGGAAGGTGAGGAAGGTACAAATAGGAGGAGACAACAGAGGAAACAATGGAATCCACTAAGCTCTTCATCTGTCAGGACCTTTGCCTGAGAGGAATCCTCCTATCTGTAAAGGCCTCTAGAGAAGGAGGTGCCCGTCTCAAGTCTGCAAGTCCATAGGATTTAATGCTATTGTACAGCTCAGCCACTCCCTCACAGTATCTGATGGACTAGCCTAAACCCATTTAAGTGTCAAAGCAGATATAAAGCCAGGATTGGGACTAGTGAGCTAGTGCGCTTTCTTCTACCAGACAATAAGAACTATGTACCTTCTTTACTTCGGCTGCTAGGAAGCTCAGAAATAAGTTATATACAATATGGCTGCTACTTCCATAGATTTTTTTTTCTTATAATTTACTATTTTTTCCTTGATAGTATGCTAATGGTGATGACTTGTGCTGCTGTTGGAAACTTGTCAAGATTATTTCTGGAAGTAGATGAGTCAGAGGTAAGTAATAAAGATAAGAAAACCACAGAAGCCACCACAGCCTCCTCTGGCTAGAAGGCAACTAAAAGAACACCTTGTCCAAGCTCCCTGTACTCCCTCTGCCCAAGACTCATGCTCCTCTGCACACAGAGGTGGCTGTGGAAGCAGCCTTCCCTTATCCTCCGAGAGGAAGATGGTAAGTGGGGGCTAGCCTTGCCTATGACCTTCATACAGGCTCAAGGGGATGAGGTGCATTCCACTCCTTAGGGGGACTGCACAGACTTCCCACTGCTCTTAGGAAAAAGAACACTTGACTGACTCCTAAACCTGGCCTGCCTGACTCCAGCTCCTGCCCTCTCCCTGGCCCAGCTGGCTGTGATACTCCTTTCTCAGCACCGGCCTGGGCCTTCTCTCTTTTCTCTTATGCCTGGCTCATCCATACCTGGGGGCTTTGTGCTTGCTGTTCCTTTAGTGGGAATGCTTCACCCCCAGGTCTTTCTAGGGTTTTCTTCTGGCGGTTCAGTTCTAATGTCACCTCCTCAGGGAGGCCCCCCAGGCACACTTTGTCCATTAAGTCTCTTGATGGCATGAGTTACTTCCTAAAACTAAACTGCATTTATTTGATAGAAAGTGAACTCAATGAGAGCAGGAACCTTGTCCGATGGGTTCACCACTAAATCCTCAGCATGTGTGGCTGTGTCAGGTGTTGGTTATTTGTTGAACTGACTCATGTTGGTTTGCTGCTGGCTGATCCTCGAAGGCCAGGAGTCATAGCGCTCAGAGGGCTGATAGGACCTCTCCAAGTGAACTAGTGAATGTGGGCTGCACGTGTGGAAGGCTGGTAGCCAGGAGACACATGACCTTGAACAGATGCGCCCCCAGATGGAGGCAGAGTCCTGGGTTCTAGACTCAGACCTGCCCCTCAATAACTGCATGACGTTGGGCCAGCTGTGTGGCCACACCTGGGAGCTGAGGGGGTGAACACACTGCCCTTGATCACTGCTTCCAGCTCAAACCTTCCAGGTCCACATCCCAGGGGATCCTCTGCCCTTGATTTTTCTGCGCCTGTCCATGTGGCTTTAGCACATGACCAGGAGGCAGGACCCAAAGATGCCCATTAGGACCCATCAGGATGAGACTGGGAGGCCTCGGCTGAAGGAGTGCTTTGGCTGGTTTCTGCCCTGAGCCTCAGGAATGAGCATTTGCTGAATGTTGGCCAATCTTTAATTGACTTTTGGTTGTAGGCATCTGGTCATGACCTCAGGGAAGGGAAGGTAGAGAGAGGGAGCGCATGGCCTGGAGGCCAGGATGGGGGCAATGAGGACAGTGGGTTGGCACCCTGCCCATCCTGGAGCTGAGGAGTCATCTTCAAGGGCACATACTGAGCGCGAGGACCCCTTAGGGCTCCTCCTGTCCTCACCTGCTGCTTGGAGGCTATGGTGCTGAGGTTGACGAGGCTGCAGCCCGCGTGGCATGGGGAGAGGTACTCTACCCCATTGTCTCCGCAGACTGGGTAGAAGATGGAGTCCGGGCACGAACAGTCCCTGCGGCAGGCAGGTGGCTGTGGATATATAGAACTTGATGTGCTGCCAGAAACACAGGAAACAGGGACTCAAACAAAGCAAGACCAAAGGAAAACCTCTCCATGCCGGCCCAGTGTGAGTTCCCGCCTAGTCAGCGTGCCCGTGAGGCTCTGTCTTGGGCTAGCACCACCCTGGGGTCTGAATTATGCCTCCTGGGGCCAATGGTGAACTGGCTGCTGGTCGGTGCTCATGGCACCTCTCCCTTCCTTCTGCCACTGGGAGCCCACACCCACCCACTGCTAGTCACAAGGGTTTGGTTGGCAAATGCCCTACTGCAGAAGTGGTCGAGACAAATAACCATCCAGGACTCTGATGAGAGAGACAGCAGATGCTACACAAAAGTCCCAGGCAATATTTCCCTTCCTTTCTCCACCTGGGCTCGGGCTGGGGGACGGGCTGGGCCCTTGAAGCAATCCTCGGTATAGACGGCTATTGTCTCTAGGGCTATGCAGACATTGCCCAGGGCCCTCTGTTCCTCTCAGCTTCCACCAAGGAGATTTCACTGGCTGATCTCACTATTCCCACCATTCTTCACATCTGATATCCATGATCTTGGAGACACTCGGGATAGGGCTGACAAACAACAGTCCAGAGCTTTGCTAAAAATAGTTACACTGATGATAGTTAGCATTAACGGGGCATCTCTTCTGTGCCAGGCATGGTGCCCAGGGGCCTTTCATGCACGTCATTACAATAATTCTATAATTATAATGCTCTTCTTTGTGGATAAGAACACTAAAGATCAGATAAGTTAAGCAACTTTCCCCAACGAGTAAGGGCAGGGCCAGCACTAGAACCCAGCCTAGGGACAAAGCCCTGTGCTAACTCCTGTAACTCCGAGTGAAAGCCACCAGAGGCCCAGGGCCTGCCCAGCTTCTCTCGACCCACAGTCAACCTGCAGAAGACCAATACAAACAGGGGGTCCCCATCCCCAGCCACCCTCCCCTCCCGCTCACCCCTTCTCTCCTTCCCCACCAAAGACAGAAGAGGTTATTTCAAAGAGAGAGACGGAGAAAACACCAAGGCTGAAAGGTGTGGCATCTCCAAATTTTGTAACCTCATTAGGCGAAGTTTAACAGAAGAGTGGGTTGAAAGGTGGCACCCAGAAAAAATCTAAATGCTCCCTGCTCAGTGTCCTCCCTCCACAAGCCTCTAAAGCTCTTCCTAAACACAAGGCCAGACTTAAAACTTAGGACCTTGGTACTGTATGCTAACCAACAAGTCTCATTTCACTGCCCTCTTTCTTGCCTGCCCATATTTTTAAGCCTGCCATCACTTTCATTGTTCTTTTCCAGATCTTTTCGAGTCTCTTTCTCTCATCTTTCTTCAGCAGCTCAATGAGACTCTAGTTTCTACCTGGCATGGAGCTGATGCTAAACATAGCCTATTTCCTGGTTTCTGAGGCTCACAGCCCTACAGATTCATCCTGAAACCAAGCTAATTAGTTTTGGGTATTTAAAACAAAAACCAAAAAACAAATCAAAACAAAACAGAACCCTAACCCTGACTGCCAGTGGCCCAATAGGACCTTCTGATTTCTTATAACTCATCATTTTATTCAAGACCTAGTTTTCTATGTATTCACATAAGAGACTAGATCGAAAGGTGAGAAGGAGAGAAGAGAGTTGAGGAAGCAGAAAGGAGGAGGTATGGCAGCCAGATCCAGGCTCTGGCCTCAGCAAAGGGTATCTTCTCACCCCTCATTCCCATTACCTGGGTGGGTAGACCTCCGCCACAACCTGGGTGGGGCACCCCATGAAGAAGAGAGGGACACAAAGTGTGATGGAGGTGGCCATGATGATCGCAGCCACGCGGGGAATGGTTTGCAGAGAGAAAACAAAACGCTTCATGAGGATTCCTCCTAACAGTATCCCCAAGGCTGCAGCGGGGAGGTTCACAGCACCTGGGGGTGGGGCGGGGAGAGGCGAGAGAGGAGAGAGAGAGAGACAGAGGCTGGTCTGTGTGCGCAGGCCCGGGAGTGTGGGTGGGCATAGACACTGCGCTGGACCCTTAAGATGGGGCACAGCTTCCTGAAGGGACATTTGATAGGTTCCACTACAAAGTACTACCTGACATTAGTGGAGCATTTACTGTCTGCCAGGCACATCTACAGAGTGATCTTGACCTAGATTACCCTGCCTGTGTAAAGAATAAAGAAGGAAGTGGGGCCCTTGCAGCCAGACGGAGGTGGGTTGAATGCGCATTTATTTAGTGCCCAGTGACATAGTGCCTTTCCTTGCCTGACCCTTCACTGCATCCTTACTGTAACCACATGGGATAAGCAAGGCTCTGGTGGTGCCCTCTGCCTGCTAGTCAGAGGCCTAAGGTAGAGGAGTAAGGTCGCAGTCAAGGGCCACACAGGAGTCAGGGTTCACACTTCACACATATGGTCAAGCTCACCTGTGGATTGGGCCCAGTAATTCACTTGGATACTTGATGGGACCACATCAGTGCTTCTCAACCTCACTGGCAAAACACCCCAAAGCTGGGCCCCACCCAGAACTCTGATTTCATTAATGGGGGGTGGGGCCTGAGCATCTGCATTATTTAAAGCTCTGCAGGGGAGCCTAAAGTGTAGCCAGAGCTGAGAATACCTGGGTCACATACTCCCTCCCCAAGCAAAGGTCTTCAAGTCCTTGAGAAGGAACAAGACCGGGAGCACTTTACCTAACGCCAAGCTGATGCCCTCTTTCCTCTGCTGCCCTGGATGATGGGGGCTGTCAGCCTCCCAGCCCCTCTGACAGGGAAGAAGGCAGCCCCCAGCCTGGAATGACAGGGATCCCAGATATCTGCTAAGGGCACTCTACATTGCCAACCAAGAAACTTGTCCTTAAAATTCTTTCTCCTGGGCAAGTCCTCCTCTGGCTCCTGTGTGTCTGGTCTGGCTGGGACTCACCGATAAGGAAGTTGGCATAGGCTGCGGAGGCACCATATTGCTTCTCCAGGAACTTGTTGAGGAATGTGGAGAGGCCGGCGATGACAGAGGAGAAGGTGCACTGAGTGAGGACCACCAGCATGAAGAGTGGGTTCGTTAGGAGCTTCAGGAAGATGCGGGGAAAGCCTGTGAACAGACTGCCGTCAGGGGCCAGGCCTTCACGGGCCACAGTCGTCACGGAGTACTGGGAGACTGGCCACTGCCTGCCCCCTCCCTCCACACAGTGCTCCTCCTCCTCAGGGCAGAGTCTGGGGCACCAAGGAGTTCAGTGGCCTGTCCAGGGGCACGGAGCCTCTCAGACCCTCACTCAACATGCTCATGGGTTAAATAAAATGAGAATGTGTCTGGAAGAAATCAGGCAGTGGGTGGATAGATAGACTAACAGTGGGGACACTCGCCTCACATATCAGCCACCTCCGTGTGAAGGGAGGAGAGAGATGAACATGGGGTGGGGGTAGCTCTGCTGGAATCTGTCTGCTGACAGAGCCCCTCTGGTGACATGGGCCAGTTACAGACCACCTGCTCTTAACGCCCTTATCACACACAATACTGTGGGGGCTCTGGGACTCCCTGATGCCCTGCCCCCCGCCCCGCCCAAGTCAGCCCACCCAAGGCTTTGCCAGG
Source organism: Desmodus rotundus (assembly GCF_022682495.2). Lineage (NCBI taxonomy): Eukaryota > Metazoa > Chordata > Mammalia > Chiroptera > Phyllostomidae > Desmodus > Desmodus rotundus. The sequence goes on along the minus strand of NC_071394.1, from coordinate 105,298,966 downwards.
TCAGTCAGTTACGTTTAATGAAATCCACCAGGGAGCCTCCTGGCTGGACCTTCATCTTGCTCGCCTCGTCCGCTACGGCAGGAGACCTCTGAAGGCAGCAAAGGAAATGGGTGTTAATGGCCCAGGCTCCCTGCAGCCACACTTCCTAGGCCCTTGACACTTCCGGTCTCAGTGGCTCAGGGCTGGGCAGCAATGAGCTGCCCCAGGTGTGAGTTGGGGGGGTGTCCAGAGAACAGTCTCTTAAAGTAAATGCCACCTGCCTGTCAGTGAGCCCAGTGCTTTGGCTGCTGACCAGAATGCTTCCATGCCAATGCCTCTCAACATACCTCTGGGCATATTATTTCATATCTATCTTCCCCACGGCTGATGCCAAAAAGGGTCTGACCGGATCTCACCCCTTGCCTGTCTGTTGTGGCTACATTCCTTCCCTGTCCGCAAAGTTCAGGGGCCGTGGCCTTCTGAGACACTCTAGTCTGCTTCCAGCTCTCTTTTTCTCTCTCCTGTATGGGGGCCCTTCTTCCTTCTGGGCCCAAAGTTGGGTCCTGCTCAGAGCTCCGTCCTGGCCCTGGGCCAGAACCTTCTGTGCGTGTCACCTCACCTCGGTGAGCTCGCCTACCTCTTTGGAACTCGTGGGACACGGCTCTGAACCACCACACAAACGCGAGGCCCCTGAGCTCTGATGCTGTTAGGCTCCTCCCGGGGAACTCAGCAACAGGCACAGGAGCTGTCATTCATCAGCATTTACTCCATGTTGGGTACTGTGCCTAGCATTCCACATGCATGGTCCCACCCCTTACAACCCCCTTCTGAGATACCTACTCCATCTCCAGGACTTTGAAGGAGGGGAACCTTAGGAATGAGGAAGCTTGCCTAAAAGCACTCATCTAGTTCATAAGTAGCAGGGCTGGATTCACACTCAGGTTTGCTTGACCCCAAAACCACCACGATGTGCTGCCAACCTCTGAAGTTTTCCCCCAAGACAGGCCTAGATCCTCCTACCCCTGCCCGTCCTTCCCAAGGCTAGGCCAAGATCTCATACACCTCAGTGCCGAATGCCAAGTTCTGCGTCTGGTTCAAAACCATGTCACTAATTGTAGCCCCTCGCTCCTCCATGTTGCTGCCGAGTCCTTTTCAGCAGCGCCTCCAAGAACATCTATCCCCACTCTGGCCTCAGCTGCCACAGCCACTCCCCTGGCCCTCTGCTGCTTCCCCTATCTCTACACCTGCCTCTTCAGATTTCCAGTCTTCCTTCCTTCCTGACCCCCAACCTCAACCCAACTGCCATGTTGCCACCTGACTGGTAACCCCATCACTGCAGCACCCCAGAACTTCATGGGATCAGAACAGGTTCTAGACCCGTCAGCCTAACATCCAAGTCCCCGCCCACACTTCCCATCCCTGTTTTCCATTCTCATCCTTCCCTGATTTCCTTCTCCAGCAGACAAGACTGAAAGGTGTGTGGAAGGTCAGTCTGCTCAAACTATGCTTCCCTCTCAGCCTACCCTCACACTCCTCAGCATGAGGACTCCCTGCTTACTCAGTCCCTCAGGCTCAGGCACAATGGGCCCTGTACAATACAAATGTATTGTATTGTATTTGTATTGTATTTAGGACTTTATTCCTAAAGTCAGCTGCGCCAGGTCACATACTCAGTTTTTATTGGCTCTTCCCTCTTTATCCCAGTATAGATGAGCTCAGTGTTTCCTGAACCACATCCCTGGATGCTACCATGGGAAAGGCACACTGATGAGATACCATATTTCGTAGATTCGCCCGCACTCTCACTTCCCAAAGCCCCTGAGATGTCCTGCATCATGAGATCCATTTAGATTTCACCCAGAATTTGCTTAACTTGCTGCTGCTTCTCAGACGCTCTCACCTCCCTTTCTTAAACTCCTATAGGTAGAGTTATGGGCTCTCCGAACCTTACCTCTGCTCCTCTGGGCATTGCACGAGGAAAGAAGAAAAAGGGGATGGAGGTGAGAACCAAGAAGCCTGAGGAAATGAGCAGGCCCAGCCACCAGGCTCCAATCCATCGGGGGTCTCCAGGGCTCAAGTTAACTGAGGCTGAAGAGAAAACAAAGGACACAAATGTTCGTTGGATGAATGCATGATCTCACCTTACTGGGAGATCTGATTAGAGGGACTTCTTCTCTCCCTCTGATTAGAGTGACTTTTGCCTCACAATGGAGAAAAGGTAAAGCCATGAACTACAACCTGGGTCAAGTCGACATTCCCTGTCCTGGCCATTCTGGTCTTCCCAGGAAACGGAGGCCGCCCCACTGAGCAAGAAGCACAGCACCAGGGAGTCCCCAGGCTGAAGGGATCAGAGCCTTGGGCTCACCTTAGTTTATTCCCAGTCCTTGGCCATGACTCTCTCTGGGTTCACGGGCCAGGCATGAGACCACATGTCTACGTTTCTTGTCCTGTTGGGTTCTCCCAAGTTTATGAGGCAGAAGCTATGTCCACCCACTTCCAGCCACTCAGGAAACTGAGGCTCAGAGACATTGACCTTGCCCTTATTTAAGGTTAAAGTTATTGATCAGTTTCAAACCTATGTCTTCCGGGTGTCCACACCTGAGCTCTTAACCACCGAAGGTACCACTGACCAGCTGTACTGGATCCCTAAGGAGGCCTCATAGTCTTTGGGAGCCCGAGGAAACAGCCCTCCACAGAGTCAGATGCCTGGCCTCCAAGGAGATGCTTTCTCCTAGCAAGTCTCCTGCCCACATCTAAGAGTGTGCATTGCATTTATCTTTGTAAGACACTCCCTAGGCATGGAGGGAGCAGAAGGAGCAGAATGGCCCTCAGCCGAACAATGGCCGGCATCCCTAGGCACTGTTCCTGGTGGACCAGGAGCTTAGTTCAGAGTCCTTTGGTTAACCAAGAGTCAGGAACCAACGCAGGAAGTGCCAGTGAAAGGTCAAAGATGGCTTGATGCTGAGGCACAAAGCTCCCCCTGGCTTTCCCCTTTTGTTTGAAGTACAAGCAGAGGATACCATGCAGGTGGCATCATGGTCTGGTGGTCCCGGAGACAGGAGTCTGTGGAGAACGGTCGGGTTTAACACCTGCCTGGATTCTTTGTTAGACGGGCAGGTTCAGATCTGTGTGCTGAGCATGGGTAGGGGTATCATGCTGAGGGTCTGGCTCACAGCTACATCTCCTGGCTGGTGGGAGTGATTTTTAACACCACCTCCAAGACAGCCACCTGTGGTGGCAATACCTGAGGCCCTTCCTGTATCTCAAGGTTTCTCTGCAAATAACCTGAGCTGAAAACTTACTGAGGTCAGAAAGTTTTTTTTTTTTTCTCAGCAGTGTGCCCCCCTCGTTCCTAGCAACTGACATGTGCCGTGGTGAGGGGAGTCACACGCCATCTGCTCCTGGCTCTCTGAAGGACAGCAGTAGTGTGACCCTGGAGGTGAGCATTTGCAGTTGAAGCTTCATTCTCTGCCCTGATTGGCTGGGGGGTGGTTTGGGGGGAGGCAGGGAGGTGGTTTCATTAAGCTGGCAATGGGGTGGGCATCATCACACACACTCACCTGGGTCCACCCGGCCGTAGTCCACAAAGATCTGCAGCATGACGGAGCCCAGCAGGTACCCAAAAGCCGGTCCAAATACAGAGATGGCAAATAAGATGGCTGGAAAGGAGAGCAGGGGAAAGGAGGCCGAGGGGGACTGAGCAGGTGTGGCAGCCTCAGGCTCTTTCCCTAGCTGAAGGATGCCTGAGATGTCACCCCACCTGTCCCCCGATGCTAACAAGTCCACGCCTATGGCATTTCCCACAGACAATGCCAGAACCACTCAATACCCGAAGATGGGCGGAACCAAAGCTGTTTCTCCTCCAGGCAGCTTCCTGAGAGATCCAGTTGCCAGGAGGGAAATGCCTCCCTGGCATTTACAGATGCTGCCCCGAGCAGTGCTGGTGAGCAAAGCTCTCTGCAGGGACAACTTTGGAGGCTGTGGCAGGAGCTCATGAGGCCACAGAGCCAGTGGGTGGGGTCTGTCTTGTCTGGGGTATAGGCCCTGAGGACTCGCAGTGTGGCGTGAGCTAGGAGAAGGATTCGAGCACTCTGACAGTCATCTATCTTCTTTGCGTGTGCTTCTTTGAGGCCCACCTGTCCATGAGTGCATGGCTCGGAAAGTCACATGGGCCCTGGCCGAGGCCTGGAGGACTGAACAGCACCAGGAGCTGCTGCTAGACAGAGTGCTCCTGTGCCTGGCATGGGACTAAATGGTTACATACATGACCGCATGTGATTCCACAGCTGCCCAGTGTGCAGATACTGTCAGCCCCACTCTGTAGAGGAGGAACCTGGGGCCCTGTGGTTCAGCCAGCTGCCCCGATCCCATAGCGGGCAGGTGCCAGAACTGCCATTCAAACCTGGTCTCTCGGATCCCCAAGCCTCTGCACTCATTTGCAGCATTGTGGGGCAAATAGGGGCCTAGGTATGGGTCACCGCAGTCCCCGCCCCTCCCGCAGCGCCCCCCATTCCCGCAGCCCTCTTCAAGCCTGTGACTCACAGATGTACAGTGGCGAGTTGTTGGGCTCCGAGAAGTCGTCCACATAGGAGATCCCAAACGGCTGAATGGGCACCGTCCCAATGCCCACCAGCAGCTGGGCGACCACCATGAGGCCCCACATGCTATTGGTCTCCTTCTGGGTGTCCTGGGCGCTGCTGTGGCACTTACTGGGGGACAGGTCCTGCCAGTGCTGTGGGCAGAGCTCGGTTTGGAAGTGGCTGCTGTTCCCTGCAACAAAAGTGCACGCCCATCACTGCCACCCTGGTCTCCTGGTTCCACCGCTTACCTCTGAACCAGGCCTTTTGGGAGTGACCTTGGAGACAAAGGTGAGGGAAAGGTGAGCGTGGGGGCTCCCTGCTCCAGGCACAGCCCTTTCTGGGGATGGGGCAGACTCTTCCTCTCTTGGGTCCGTTCCTCTATGGGTCTGGACAGGAAGCTGAGCATGGAGGGACCAATACCTTCATTGCCAGAGGAGGGGACCCCCAGCTGGAAAAAGGGGAGCCAAGATAAAAACCCAGGCTTGTCAGTGCCTTATGCTCAGCCGCAGGCTCGGGACCACAGGCTGTGCCTCTCTTTAGCAGATCAGAAGTCAGTCTGTCCCACAGAAGGCAGTGCCACCCTGGCTGGGATGTGTCCCTGTGGGGTCATCCAAAGGCCGTGCTCCTGGATGAACACTGCATCACACTGGAGAGCCTACTGCCAAAGGCCCTTAATTCCTTAGGAAACCTGGGCGGCTCCCAAGAATCATGGGGGACTCCTGTGATTCCACATGGGAAGCACATGGGAAGCTGGCAGGGACTTTGAGACCCTTTAGTTCAACCCCTCCTATTACAGATGGACGGCTGAGGCTGCATCCACAGGAGCAGGCTGCACCCTGAGATCCTTCTGTGAGGGTCCCAGAGATCCCCAGCATGGTCTGTGGGCACCGTGATGCCTGCAGCAGTGGGGACATGGCCAGGCTGTTTTTAATTTGGCCCACACCAAACAGTCAGCACTGTCAGCCCTCCAAGATCTTGAAGGTTCCTGAGGGCTCCTTTCCACGAGATGCCTTTTCATCCAGGCCAATGGAAACCACTGGCATTACTGAACTTATTCTGTGGGTTTTCCCATTTAGCACTCGTGGGATTCAGTTTCGTTCTCATGTGTGATGCTCCCAGAGAGGATATAGCCTAGAACTACGTGGGCCTCAAAATCCCACAAAGAGGAACACGGTGGGCTGCGGACCAGATCTACCCCACTCACTGGACTCTGCCCAGTGCTCTTGTGCTCAGGCTGCCCTGGACTGTGGGGCTGGGGAGTGGTCAGTGCTCCCCCTGAAGCATGTGCTGCACCAGGCCTGGCCCCACCATCACCTGTCCTCTCTACTGCTGTTTGTACAGGACCCACTGGAAAACTGCTGGCCTAGGGGGCTCCCCATGGGCCAGAAAGGCCTGTCCCAGGAAGGGCCGAAGGGGACCAAAACACCTGTCTGGTTAAGGTCATCCAAACCTGACCCAGCTGTGGCAGAGAATGGAGCAACCAGGAGAGTGACCAGCCCCTGGACTTGGGTTAGGGTCCCTCCGTACCTTTCTCCTCTCCTGCCATGCCCATTATCCCACCTTTCAACGCAGAATTCAAATAGGGGGTGGTCCAGCCTCATGGGGAAATAGGAGGCAGCCTCTTAGAGTCAGGGTGGAGATATAGCCTTATTAACATGGGAAGACAGCTGTAACATCTTAGAGGTTCAGAAAAATAACTCGTTGTTTGGAGAAGAGTATAATCCCTAATTTAGAAAATTTATGGGGACTAATTGAATATGCGGAGAAAAACTTGGGAAGACTATGGCTCCCTGAGTGATGGGGCTGTGGTGATGTATGTGTGTGCGTGCGCCTCTGTATTTCCTTATATTCCTATAATGAACACGATATTTTAAAAATAAAGCAATAGTAAAAGCTTTTAAATTTAAAATGTTTCATGGATACATACAGCCAAAATTTAACAACGTCTCTCCCAGTTCCTGTGTCTTCCTGCCATAACCATTGCCCTTATTTCTGGCCTTGGCCTTCGACCAGAGCTGTGTTTCTCTGTGCCCCACCCCTCCTCCTCTCCCCAGTGGGGCGTCGAGCATTTCCCCAACTTACAGGCTGTACTGTAGAGACCCAGGTCTGGTGCCAGGAGTGCTAAGCATCTATTTATCGCACAGGCAGACTCTGCCAAGGCAGTGACGTACATGGTCTCCTGCTCACAGCCGCTGCTGGACTCCCTAAGTGGCTGGTTGAAGGCAGAGCTGGCATTCGAACCTGCATGTGTCTGACCCCAAGCCCACAGTAAAGTCAAACCTGAAAGGGTGGCTTTGAAAAGACACAGCCCACACTGTGCAGGGATGGAGGAGCTGGGCCTGGGGGAGCCCCCTTTGCCTGGCTACATGCAAACACATGGACTGTCCAAACTCCGCAGGTGGCTGGGACCCGACGCTTACTTCCTCCCCAGGAGAGGTCTCCTAGAAAGGGGCTGGCTGCTGGGAGTTTGATGAAATCTGAGACAATGAGATGAATCAAACGCACAGTATAAGGAATCAAGAAACTGGTTTTAGTGAAATAAGCCAGACACAGAAAGACAGACTCTGTATAATCTCGCTTAGATGTGGATTCTAAAAAAGTCAAACTCGTAAAAAAGCAGAGTGGTGGTTGCCAGGGGCTGAGGGGAGAGGAATGCGGAGGTGAAGGTCAAAGGGTATAACGTTTCAAGTATGCAAGGTAAGTTCTGGATTTCTACGATACTATAGCTTCGTACTGAGTTATGTACTTAAAATTTGCTAAGAGGGCAGATTTTATGTTAAGCCTTCTTTACTGCTCACCCTGCCACCACACATACACGGTAAAAGAGGAAGTGGGAGGAAATTTTGGGAGGTGATAGATATGTCTACGGCCTTGATGGTGGTGATGGTGTCAGGGGTATGTACATATTCTCAAACTCACTGAGTCATATGCATTCAATACATACAGTTTTTTGCATGCCAACCATACCTCAAAACAGTAGTTTGAAAAGAAGAAATTGGTTTTAACCCCAGTGGCTGTGCGAACTTGAGTGAGTTTCTCAACCCTCCTGAGCTTCAGTTTCCCTCAAGGCAGAGACCATACAGTGGTGGATACAGAAACTCCATATGAGTCACTAAAGAGCTAGAAGGCGGCTGTGGCTCAGTGGATTGAGTGCTGGACTGAGAAGCAAAGGGTCGCTGGTTCGATTCTCAGTCAGGGCACATGCCTGGGTTGTGGGCTGGATCCTCAGTGGAGGGCACTCGAGAGACAACCACACACTGATGTTTCTCTCCCTCTTTCTCCTTCCTTTCCCTCTCTCTAAAAATAAATAATCTTAAAAAATAAAAAAGAGCCAGAAGGCTATGGCTCCAGAAAGGAGTACAGGTAGGTGTGAAGAAAGGAGTACAGGTGTGAAGAGTTGGACCCTGCTGGTCCGCCCACAGGTGTGCTTGCCCTCTTGAAGGAAGGCTGGTGTGGCTCGTCCCGCTGCAAGGATCTGAGTCTTATGGTAGTCACTGGGTCTGGCAGCATGCAGAGACCATGGGGGCTAGGCAGCCCACTCTCCACACCACTAGGGAATCCTACCACCAACACTGACCCACGTCCAACACCTAGAAATGGGGGTGTGGCGCTGCAGACTCATGCTGCTCCCCACAGGAAGGTCCAGGTGGCCATGGACAGGCAAGGCCAACAGATGTTGGAAGGACTGGACTGGGAGCTTGGGACTTGGGTTCTAGTCCTGCATCCAGGATGCCCTATACCAGTGACCTTGACTCTGAGAGACCTCAGAGGATTCTATGGAGGGCCAGGCACTGCAGAGAGTGGGAGGCTCCTGGAGGGCCCAGCAGGCAGTGTGCCAGGCTCACTGCCCACTACTGGCCCCCAGTGCGGCAGCCACGGCACACCCCAGGTGCACAGGCGTTTGCATACTGTGGGCTGTGCTGGCCTTCAGGAAAAGTGACGGCCAAGTCCTGAGACCCCTATGCCCTTCTCAAAACTAAATGGGCATGTTCAGAAATGAGAGCAGAGCAGTCTGCCCAGCCTAGGAAACCACGCTGACCTATACCGCTAACTGACCAAATGTGGTGCAGTCACTCAAACAAATTGGCATACACACTTGCCTACTCATTTCCCTAGGTCGACTCTGTCTGAGTTGATGCATTTCTAAAGGGTCCATAAGCACAAGGGATGCTGCCAAGTTTTCAAATGGCATTTCCTTCCAGAAGGTCCAAACAACTTTGAGTACATATTGTATAAAGAAATGAGAAAAGTTTGAAGTTCCCTAAAACCATGGTCCGCTGTCGCTTGCCAATGTGCGTGATTGAGCCACCTGTCTGCTGTCTAGGTGTGTTACAGCGACAGTCGTTTTGTTGTTTTATATGTTATGAGGTGGCAGGGCCAGGTCTATGTTAGGTACAAGAGTGGTTTAAAGATCACCTGAAGGCAAAGAACTGGCCCTTGCTCCCAGTTCAGCCACCGATGGAGCAGGCTCAGGCCTGCCAGCAGCCATGTGGCTGAGGCCTGCTTCACAGGGGGCGGCTTGGATGCTGAATTCTGAAAAGATGCCTGGATCAAATTCCACTCATGCTCAGTTGTTCAGCTACTTGGCCATATTTCACTGTGGGTAGGCCCTCTGCGGGCGTAAAAGATGTGGAGGTGAACGAGACAGGCGCAGGTGCTGAGATTACAAAGCTTCAGTCTACTGTGGTACACAGATCATCGAAGAAGCAACTGCCTGGTCCACTCAAAACCACAGTGAGATATCACTTCACCCCCATCCGGATGGTTATTACCAATAAACAGAAAACAAGAGTCGGATCAGATGTGCAGAAATTAGAGCCTTTGTACATTGTTGGTAGGAATGAAATATGGTGCAGCCACCATGAAAAACAGCATGGCAGTCCCTCAAATAATTAGAATGACAATCTGATCCAGCATTTACACTCCTGGGCATACAGCCAAGAGAACGGAGAGCAGGGACTTGAACAGGCATTTGTACACCAGTGTTCATGGAGGATTGTTCACAATAGCCAAAAGGAGGAAACGACCCACATGTCCAACAGCGGATGGATGGCTAAACAAAATGTGATATATACATGCAACGAAATATTACAATTCCCTTAAAAACAAGGGAATTCTGATGCGTGCTACGTAAAAAGTAGATGAGCTTTGAAGACATCATGCGAACTGAAATAAGCCAGATACAAAAGTACAAACATGGCATTCTTCCACTCACGGGGAACTTAGAATAGACAATTCATAGAGACTACGTAGAATGGTGGTTGCCAGGAGCTGGGGGGAGGAGGCATGGGGGGTTCGGGTTCAGTGGGTACCGTTTCAGCTGTAAAAGATGAAAAAATCCCAGAGATGGGTAGTAATGATGGTTGTACAACAGGGAGTGTACTTAATGCCATTGAACTGTACACCTACACAGTTAAAATGGTAAATTTTATGTCGTGCATATTTTATCATAAATAACAACCCAGCACGGTACGTACTCACTGAGCTGGGAGAGGACGGGGAGTCAGCAAGGAGTCTGTGGGGGAGGCAGCAAGCCTGGTGTTGTTGGGGAGAGATTCCTGCAGACAGTGACCTTTGAGCTGGGAAGGATCAATGGGAGCAGACAGATTGGTGGTGAGGAGGAGAGAAGAGTGGACTATGAAGGGGCTCGGGGTGCGGGAGGCCCCTCAATAACACAAAATGAAGCTCACTGTGGTCAGCAAGAAATTCAATCACAGTGAGGCATGGCCACTTCTGGAGAGCATGTGTGTCCCCGGGAGGGGGTCTGGACTGTATCCTAAGGAAAACCCCAGAAGGGTGACGACCACGGGGGAAGGGGCAGTGCAGTGAATGCACTGGAAAGATTAAGGCCAGTACTTAATGCCATTGAACTGTACACCTACACAGTTAAAATGGTAAATTTTATGTTGTGCATATTTTATCATAAATAACAACCCAGCACAGTACGTACTCACTGAGCTGGGAGAGGACGGGGAGTCAGCAAGGAGTCAGTGGGAGAGGCAGCAAGCCCGGTGCTGTTGGGGAGAGGGTCTGGGGAGAGATTTTCAAGGTTCGTGAAGTCGAGCGGGAAAATGGCCCAGTCGAGAGACATTTCCATGTAAAACAGGTGATGCTGTGCACTGCATGAGGGGCGGGGAGTGCTGGCCGGCTCCATGGCGGTGTGGATGGCGATGCATAGCCCAGAGCAGGCGTGTGTAAGATGCGCAAGGCCAGGCTGGTCCTAGGAGAGCACGAGGATCAAAGGACCGGAGAATAAGTGTTGCTTTTAAGAATTCTGGTTCTTGCTTTTGCTGATTCTTATTATTTCACTAAATTCTTATTTATTAGAACATCGCTGCTGGCTTAGCAGGCTAAATTATGTTTTTTTGTGGGACATTTAGTGGTCATCAAAGATCATGAAAATGTTGACTGCCTTATTAAGTCTTTCTTTTTTTTTTTTTAAGAGGATTTTTATGAGTTTATTTGAGCCAAATTGATGACACATGCCAGCCAGTAAGCAAGATCTCAAATGCTCCCTCACTAAGTCTTTACACGCACGTCACGTGGTTTGCCAAAGCCACAACCCTCATGTAATTCCACCTAGTGAAGTGTCAGGAGGCCAAACTCTCTGGAGACTGTTTAACTGTTATTAACTTTTTAGAAATTGATTTTAGAGAAAGAGGAAGGGAGAGAGACAAAGAAACATTGATGTGAGACAGAAATATCGATTGGCTGACTCCTGGACCGGGCACAAACCCACAACCTAGGTATGTGCCCTGACTGGGGATCGAACCCATGACCTTTTGGTGCATGGGACGATGCTCCAACCAATGGAGCCACACCAGCCAGGGCTATTATTAACGTTTAAAATGTCAGATTCTATGTCAGAAACTGCCTTTATTAAAAATACATATATTAAAACATGATTGTCCCAATTAAATCCAAGTGTACCGAGTTCCTCTGACTATTCTGTATTTAACATCAGCGTGAGATCTTCTAACAAACTCTCTTTTCATTAGCCAGCCTTGAATGGGGCCAAATCCATCCCAGATCAGGATCTGACACATGTGGTGGGAAATGGCTTTAATCACCTGCAGAGGACAATGCTTCCTTCACCTGGGAGCACTGTCCTCAGGGAACCAGGGAGGCCAGGGGCCCAGGAGCCAGGAAGAGCAGGGCTCGGCAGTGGGTAGGACCTGCTGATCCCCGGCTTGATGTGGTGACAGGAATAGGCATACCTTGGAGATGTTGTGGGTTTGGTGCCAGATCACCGCAATAAAGTGAGTATGGCAACAAACCTAGTTGTAATCTTTTTGCTGGTGGAGGGTCTTGCCTTCAATTTGTAAAAAATGCAACATCTGTGAAGCTCAATAAAGTGAAATGCAATAAAATGAGGTATGCCTGTGTTTATGTCAGAGACAGACAAAGCGTAGGCTTCCCAAGAACGAATGCCTGGGACTCCCCGCAGTGGGTGGCTGCGGCCAGCTCATTCTGGTAAGAGCAAAGTTTTCTAGAATTTAGACCATTAACTAGGCTCTTCTCAAAAAAATAAGGGGACAGGGAGAGGTGAGCCCAACGGCCAGAAATAGGGGGAGAAAAAGACCTGTGTCAAGAGCCTTTCTCAGAACTGGGGGGCTGGGCTTTCTTTGCCTCACTCTACCTGTTTCCTCCCTGGAGTGGAACTAACCTCTTCCCCCTACTTCTCAAGCATTCTAGCAAAAACCTAGTGGCCAGTTATTCTCCGTGGACTTATGGAAGCACATTGCCCTCCTCCCCAGAGGTTGCTAGCTCTGACCTCCCTACCATGCAAACTGAGAGAAATGCCTGACTGTTCCAGCCACCAGATTCTGAAGACTGCTTGCCCACCCAAGGCCACCTGCCCACCCACGGCTGCCTGCCACCATCTTGGAGGGCCCAGGTAAAGGCAGGGAGTGGAATCTACTCATTAGCTGGATATCAGTCTGTTTCTCATGTTCCCTGAGAGGCAGACTTCTGGAAGGATTAAGTTCATCAAAGCACATTCTTTTACCCACAAGACACTAGAGGTCTGGCTGTGCCAGTTTTCACAGGGCTAACTAGAAACAGCCTGGGACCTCTTCCCTCCCACTACCCCAGCTGCACAAAGTCAACCCTGTGACTCATCCCCCCACAACATAAATGTGCAGAATCTCGGTTCTAATTCCTGCACCCTTCCTCGGGCTTGGAATGCTCAGGGACCATTTCCCCACCATGGTCTGCTTCCCTAGAACGGAATCCATGGAGCTGGGGCAGATTCAGGCCAGCCATGGGCTGGCCACACCATTGTTCAAGGGCACACGGTCCCGGTGTGGCCAGGCTGCAGCAGGCTGGACGGCTGTCAGAGTATCATAAGAGGCCTCTGCACAAAGTTCCAGAGGTGGGGCCGAGAGAGAACCCTGGAAGGATCAAGCAACACAGCCAGGCCATGGCAATGGGCTTCCTTTGATCAGGCATTGCCATATCCTGGTAGAGGAGAGAAAGGACTCTGCCAGGAAATAGGAGGGCAGCAGTGACTTCTCCTTCAAGTCGCGCTTCTTGAACACCCCTGTAACCTCTCCCTCAATGAGAAGGGGGCACAGCTCATGCGTGAGCTGGCTCAGATGAGGTGGAGATCAGTAAAACCCACATCTCAGAAGCAATCCATGAGAGAACAATAGGGAAAGGCAGGGGTGCTTCCGGAGAATTTTCTGGAAGCATGACCAAGGTGCCAAGCCTTCGGGCTATCAGCAAACTCATGGAACATCATTCAGAATGTTCCACTCTGAAGGACCTATTTCCTCATCCTTCTAAGTCCAGCCACTGAACAGTTTTACCAGAAACTCTGGCAACCCCCACCAGCAGGCCTGGAACAGGCTGTCCCAGTCTCACTCATGACTTGAGATCGCTAAGTTGTTTGTAAGGAGGGCTGTTTGCACATCAGAAGTGACTGCGTTCCCAGGGGAGTTCACCCAGACTTACTAATCCATAACGTTCCTGTAATGATAATATGTGTTCTATTCCGGCTAGACTAAGCCTCCCCTTATAATTTCTATGGGCATATGCATTCTGAGTTTCATTTTGGGGAAGTAGTATCTCGGTTCTATTGCTCACTGGTTAAGGGCCTCTCAGAACCTCAGTGTCTTCATGTCCAAAACAGATACAATAGCCCTGCCTGGTGTAGCTCAGTGGGTTGGGTGTTGTCCCGCAGACCAAAAGGTGGCTGGTTTGTATCCCTGGTCAGGGCACATGCCTGGGTTGCAGGGCAGGTCCCTGGTTGGGGCCCGTGAGAGGCAACAATGTTTCTCTCCCTTTCTCCTTCCTTCCCTTCCCCTCTCTCTGAAAATAAATAAGTAAAAAATAAATAAATCTTTTTTAAGAAACCAGCTACCTTGCTATATTCTTATTAGGATTAAAAATAATGAGTATATTATAACTTGGAACATAGTGATCATACAATAGGACCAATTTTCATCCACAGAGGCCAGAAATTTTTGAGAAATTTAAATGGATAAGGGAGGTGACAGAACCCTGGAGACAAGCAATATCGCCCAGGTTTTTAAGAACCTGGGGACTGGGTCCAGAAAGTAGAAAAAGGGAGACCGGTGCTGGTCGCCAGCAATGGGTGGACTGTAGTGGAGGAGTGGTGAGGCCCATGGGTTGCTTGGAAGGGGTCATTCACATCTGTGCAGAAAAGAGCAGGTGCAGGGGCGGTGGTGGGAGGACAGAGCTCCCCTGCTCTGCTCTCAAGGCAGAGTTTCCAAGGCTAGTTCTGAGGCTGAGGCTGGACACTCCTTCCCATACTTCCTCCCTGGCACTAGATGGGGCCAGAGGGGAAAATGCTTGTTTGGACTGAGGTGTCCATGTGACCCGTGAGCTGGGTGTCAGAGGGCAGTTCACTGCATAGCCCAACGAGGCTGGGCGTGACTTCTGGCAAGGGGCTTCCCCACCCACACCCTTGTCCCCGCACACACGCCTGCACCCTGAGGAATCACCCCTAGGCCAAAGAAGGAGGCATTCATTGCCTGGCTGAGCGCATCATCAAAACTGTTTAGTGCTTTATTCACATCCCCCAGTTGAGAGTGAGGCAGAACTTACTGTTCACCCATTTATTCACTAGGCTGATGTGGAGCTCTTTGAAGAAGAAAAAAAGCAATTAGCTGAGCCAACATGAGTTCATCAGGAGCCATTCATGCCAAACAGAGCTCATTTCCTTTGTTAATAGGGCGCCCAGACCAGCAGGAAGCCGTAACACGGTGTTACTTGACTGAAGGAAGCCTTTTGACAAAGCTTGTTATGATATCCTGGTAGACAAGTTGCAGACACGTGCCTGGAGAGTCCACTGGGAGAACCCGCTCCAGGTGTGCCCCGTGCTGGGGCTGATGGGCCAGTGTGACCTAGAAGACAGCGGCCAAGCTGTGTGCCTCTCATTGTTGTCATGGGCTTGGGTGAAAGTGGAGAATAGCTGACGAACTTATGAATGACACAAAGCTGGGAGGAATGGCTAATAAGACAGTCCAGAGGCTGAAAAGTCAACATTAGACCCAAGACGGTAAGAAGGGGCTCCAACCAAGGAGGAGGAAGCTAATGGAGTCAGTTTGGGGTGCTGCACCCAAGTATAATAGACTGTGTGGCTGATAAACAACAGGAATCTGTTTCTTTCAGCTCTGGAGGCAAGAAGTCTGAGATCGGGGTGCTTTGTGCCGGGGTTCTGGAGAGAGCCCCTCGAGGGCGGCAGACGGCAGAGGTCTTTTTGTAACCTCACACAGCCAAAGAAGGGTGACCTGGTTTTCTGGTGTCTTCTTACAAGGGCACTAACCCCATTCCTCAGGGCTCTCCCTCATGACCTAATCACCTCCCAAAGGCCCCACCTCCAAATACTGTCACTTTGGTCCTGATTTTTCTTTGCTCTTTTCCCCACGTTTAGATCTCTGGCCTCACAGCTCTCTGATGGTGGCCAGTCCAAACTCTGATTCCTAAAGTCCTTTTGTTCCTGAGAGAGAGAACATGTTCGCACTGGTCTCCTGTCTCCTGGTGGATAGAGAACTGCCCAAATGTGTCTGGTGCTTCCCATTTCAAGCCATCGGCCCACTGGCGGTGTATGGGCACAGCCAACAGCCTCAGCTCCACCGAGTGTGGCAAGAAGAGCAGACAGTTCCTCCCTGTGTCCTCTGGGGAGCCCCAGGCCTCCTGCAGGAGGGAGGGACCAATGGCTTCTTCAAAACCACATTTCTGCCCTGGCAGGTGTGGCTCAGTGGATCGAGTACCGGCCTGTGAACCAAAAGGTCACTGGTTTGATACCTGGTCAGGGCACATGCCTGGGTTACAGGCCAGGTTCCCAGGTCCCCAGCTGGGTGCGTGAGGAGAGGCAACAGATCGATGTTTCTCTCACACAGGTTGTTTTTCTCCCTGTCTTTCTCCCTCCCTTCCCTTCTCTCTAAAAAAAAAAAAAAAAAAACTTTAAAAAAAGACCAAACCAACCACATTCCCCAGAAGGACAGAGATATGCACCCTGTTACTAGGGGCTATTCCCCACTGTCTAACAGTTTTTCTGGGGTGCCCAAAGCCACTGGAATAGGAACCAGCCTTCCTTTTCCACCCTGGGTCCTGACTCCTCCAAGGAGACCCTCCCCACGGCCATAGGTGGGCCCAAGACACACAGTCTGCCAGGGGTCCCAGAGAAGTGACTGTCCGCAGGGGAGCAGGGCACGGATGCAGCTTGCTGCCAAGGCCTGCCTCCCCCCACTACCCCCCAAGCAGGCCTGCTACCTGACCGACCCGCAGCATTCCTGGGCATAAGAAAATGACTAAACAAACTCGGGTGGGGGGGCGTGATGGAGATGGGGAGCCACACTCACATTTCGGCCCAGACCTGAGTGGGAGAGCCAGAACAAGGAGGCATGTTTCTAGGCTGGCCAAGGCGGGGATTGCGACGTGCTCACAAAACAGATGTTTAGAGAGCCTAACAGAGCATCTGCTACTCTCCATCATGACTGCTGGGGCCTTCTGAGAGGCTGAGAGCCATTGCCATAGAGATAACCAGCTGGGCTGCGGAGCCCCAGCCCCTTCCCTGGCTTTCCCCGACGTCCAGCACAGCAGCCTAGTGGTTTCTATCATTTCCCCATGTTGGTTTCTTTTCTTTCCTGCATTATGCATTAAAACACGTTCTACATCAACTCTCATTCATTAGGCTTTGTTGTGCTCATCTGTTTGAGGCTATTTTTCTCAGTTGACTTAATAATACCCATGTGTTCTATAATTTTTTTTTTTATCCCTCTTGTTGTTTTCTTTTTCAGGTTGAATAGATCCAAGGGGCCAGGCGGTGCCGCTCTCACCCTGGCCATCCCCTACCCACTCACCTCCTAACACACGCACACTCCCCTTGACCCCTACATATACCCCTACCTCCACACACGAACCCCAAGTCCCGCCACACACACTTGCCCTCACATACATCCCCGGCTCCGCCTTCCACAGCTCCCCACAGATCCCCACCCACACTACACACCCATTTGCTCTAATTCCTGCCCACTCACCCCTCCCCATCTCTGCATACCCCCAACTCCTCTCCACACCTGTGCACCTCCTCAGGACTCCACTTCATACACATAGAAACGCCTCCCCCTTTCTCTCTCTCTCTCTCTCTCACACGCACACGATTACCCATAAACACACTCACACTTCCCTGCCCACGACCTCTGAGCACATTCACCTTACACCTCGGCTGAGTGTCCACCACTGAGCTCACTGTCCGGGAGCAGTTCCCTCAGTGGACAGACCCTGCGGGGCTCCTGTGGATCGGTGGAGTGGGTTCTGCTCTGGGGCTTGGGGACTGATTCCGGGTCCTGCATGTCCTCCACTGAGGAAGGGACACAGGCACTCAGGAGCCCAGTGCTCCCCCTTTTCACACCCTGCACCACCCTCCTCTCCAGGGACACCTGGGGGATGAATGAGCATGGGGGCGAGGGCCTGGCAGCTTTGTGAATAAAGGACTGGAAAGTGACTCTTCCCTCCCTTTCTTTTCTTGGCTGTTCCAAAAATACAAGCGACGCCCTCTCCTGCTTATTCTGCGGGAAGCTCCCTGCCTGTGCACGTCCACTGTCTGCGTGGGGGCAGACCCCCTGGACTTGGCAGAGGAGCCTTCTTCACAGGTTATACCTAGTCTTCCCAGACACTGGTTTCCGAAGGCTCTTCTCTCATCCCCTGGGAGAGCTGGTCTCGTGTCGGCCTGTTGCCCATGCACCAAAACCTCTCCAAGCCTTTCAGAAGTGGTCTTAGAAGCTTTGGCCGGGCAGCTCGCCTTTTCTCTAAAGATGCCAGCAGGACACATTTCTGGACCCCACTGACATTTGGAAAATCTAAACATTCATAAATGTCTGTGTGGCCTTTTTAAAATTGGCAATCCGCTGTTAAAGGTCTCCACAATTCCCACACTGTCCAGCCCCTCTGTAATTTGTTTTCCTAAAACACATAGTTACTCTTCACTTCCCATGTTCATTTCTGGAGCGTGTCTGCTCCAAGGGGAAGAAATCCTCAATCAACACATGAGAATAGTCTGGGGGTCATTCCTTATGAGTAACAGACTCCAAATACCACAACAAGGGCAGTGGAGGGAAGTGCGCTGGACCGCTGACGTAGGCCAGGCACTTGACCTAAAGTATTTTGTTTTGATTTTCCCCCAGAGCACCCTGAAAGAGAAGGGATATTGTTCCCACTTCACAATGAGGAAACTGAGGTTCAGAAAGGCGAAGCAGTGGCTTGCCCAAGGAGACTTTTGGCAAAGAAATGGTTTGAGCTGGGAACTGAATGAAGTCCATGTTGTTACCCATCATACCAGGCTCATCCAACCTGAGGATCTGGGAATCGAGTGGTCTCAGCTTCCACAGAGCGGAATCCCACGGACTCCCCTGTGAGGACATGGCAGGGCACTTCCTCCTCTGCAACCCTAGTTTACCCAGCGCAATACAGGTTGTCCCTACCACTGCCAGTGACAAGAACCGCCCCTTAAACGGTTGCTGCACGTGCCAGCCACTGGGCTAAATTCCGAATGTGCATCTCCTCAGCCCTCGAAGCCTTGCAAGAGGGGGTCCATCTCACACAGGGAGAAACTGCTACTCAGAGATGCAAAAAAGGACTGAAGGCCGTGCCGTTGGGGAACCTCAGTGTCCAGATTCAGACCCGGACCACCTGGCTCCAGAAGACCGTTCAGATTCATGACACCCTCGGGGGGTGCGTTTAATGAAGTGCGTCTGTTCTTGGTGACCTTGCATACTTCAAAACTCAAGTTCCCAGAGGAATATGTTTGAAGTAGGAGTTGCATTTCAAACTTTTCGCCTGAGGTGAGACTGCGTGAATATTTTTGTTTGTACATATAAGCAGGTCACATACCCATCGCCCCAGCATCCAGCCGGTGCACAGCCCCAGCTAGACCCACAGACAGGGCTCCTGGGCCACAGTCCTCCCCACCCCATCCGCTGGCACCAGGATGTCCTGAAGGTCGCGCAACCCTGAGCACTTCCAGCTGCTGCTCTGAGCCCAGCCAAAGTGAGAAGGACAGTCGTGTCCTGTTGTTGTGAAGAGAATTTACATAAACAAAATGAGCAACACCATGACCAAACTGTCCCCTTTCCCGGCTGGTTCACCTCCCTGCAGGCCTGAGGGGCAAGCTGCGGCCCCCCTCAAAGTCCCTTCAGGTTTCTCTCTTAGTGGAGTTTGGTTCAGAGCACTGAAGGTCAAGGTGAGAACGGCAAAGAGCGGGAGGATCACGGTGGGCTGAACCAAGCTGTGGAGCCGTCCCTAATAAGGAGCAGAATGATGGCTTTCAGAGCCCCCCACCCCTGTCTCTAACCGCCCTCTGTGGTGGCCGCTCCGTGTGGAGCAAATGCCACTGGGATGCGGCCCAGGCTGTGGGCAGCCAACTCATCAGGCTAAGCAGGCCACCATGTGTGGCACTGGGCAGGATGCCCTCCCCTCGGCCCGGCCAAAGCGCCCGAGGCTCCTTGCTGATTTCATTATGCTGGCCTTCATGCTGCCGGAGAGAGGCAGGGCCCTCAGGTCTGGGAAGACAGCAGGGCAGTGGGCCTGACCGCCCCCTCTGAGAGCATGGCCAGCAGTTCCTGACTCTCCTTCAGAGCCGGCCTCACACCCCAACCCGTGTAGACCGAAGGAAAGAAGGAGCATGGCAGAACCTCTAGGTTCAGGTCTGTCTTCCTCCTCTGCCTACGTGAAGCAGGACTCAGCCCTTCGACAGTCGAGAAGGATGCAAGGCCATGGTGCACTTGAGAAATGACTAGTTCACAGGTGGCTTACAGAGAGGTGGGAGCGGATTCCCATGACCACAACCCAGCTGACATTTCATCACTCGGCATCCTGGTTCCTGCTCCATGTTTTTCTAGTCCTGCCGCCAATCTGTCTCCACTGAGGTCTCACAAACCGTAAAGGAATCTCTTCTGTCATTCTAAGTGCTTCATCTCTTGAGCCTGACTTGTGCACATGACTTTAAAAAAAAAAGTCTGGAACTTACACACACAGGAATCAATTATTGCCTCAGCACATCCCTGGGTGGCTCATTTATCCTCAGACATCTTCGACCCCAAGACAGTGGCCTAAGGAAGAGCATTTATGGACCGGGCTTGCAGGGGCTGGAGGCCACTTACCGACGCTGGCCAAGGTGTACCGGTAGGGCTCCGACAGGAAGTGTGGGAGGGTGAGGACGAAGGAGCCCAAAGCTAGCAGGAGACCTCCAATGCCAATCAGCCGTGGACGGTGCACCCGACTGCCAAAGTAGCTGACAAAGATGATGAGGATGGCGTTGCTGATCTGCGGAGAGAACAGAGGGGCCGAGTGGGACCAGAGACTCCTGGAGATGGCACATGTTCCCTCACTGAACTCGCTAAAAACTCAGGCTTGGTAGTCAGAATAACCACCAAACAACATGTGTTATCTCTCTTCATCACGCAACAACGCTCACTTTACAGACAGCAGAATTGTGGCTCCAGGTATTAAGTAACTTGTCCAGGTCCTAAGGTTAGGTGGTGGCTTGAACAGATACTAAGTTTTAAGTAAGCTAGGCTACAGCTGCTTGGAGGAGTGGGTTTTTGTCCCAGCAGCTCTGCTACTAACACACCCTGCCCTCCCTGGGCCTGCGTGCACGTCTGTCAATGAGGGACCAGGACTGGAGCACCCTTAAGTCCCTTCCCAGTTGGACACACCACCAACTCCACATTCCTGGTGCTGGTTGGAAGGTGTGCTCTCCAGGCCCCACCCAGAGCCAGGGAAGGGAACCAAAGGCCCAGCTTGGGGAGCAGGGTCAAAAATGGTAAAAGGGGTACTGGCAGATCTTCCGAGTACAACAGCATCCAAAGACATGACCTTCTGCCCCAGGACATATGTTCACCTGGATTTGAGGAGCCCTGGGTGCCAGCATCCACAGCCCCTGCCCTGCCCACACCACAGTCTCCTCTGGCTGAAAAAGCGGGGCCCCTGTCTCAGGAAATAGGGGCTGTGGCTCTTGCCAAGATCACCAACGACCCCCTCCCTCCCTGAGCTCTCAGCTCTCTGAGCTCTGTCCCTGTGCCTCTGCTCTCATCCTGGTGAACCCGTCCTGTCCCGGGACTTTACCTGTTCTGCGTGTGCTTCTAATTCACATCTTACTCCTCATCTTTGCCCAGAATCCTGGTCCCCCCTGCCCAGACCTCCCCATTTCAGTAAATGGCACCTCCATTCTCAAGCAGAACATCTGAGTATCACCCTTGCCTGCCCTTTCACACCCACCTCCAACCATCAGCAAATCCCACTGACTGGACCTTCAACAGCCACTCCGCAGCCAACCACTTCTCCCCACCTCCCCATCGCTACCACCTCAGCCCCATCATATCCTGTCTGAATTATTGCAGTTGCCTCCCCACTGGCCTCGCTGCAGCCTATTCTCCGCCCAGCAGCAGAGAGGTGCTGTCGAAGAGTCAGACCACGTTCCCTCTGCTCCAACCTGCAAGAGTAACAGGCGAAGTCTGTCCCAGAGCCTGCAAAGCCCTGCGGAGCCTGGCCCCTTTCCCTGCTCTCGCTCTCATCTTCACTCCTAACTCTCCCCCTGCTCCTCCCTTCACTCTGGCCACCCTGTCTCCAGCTGTTCTTTGAACACAGCACAGCCATGCCCTCCTCAGGCCTTTGTACTTGCTGCTCCCTTCTCATTCACTTGCTTTAGGCCTCTGCTCAGATGGAACCTTTTGAAAAGTGGGCGTGGGTGAAATGGGTGAAGGGAGTCAAAGGATACAAACTTCCAGTTGCAATACAAGGAGGTCCTGGTGACGATAACCAATAACACTGTACTGAATATTTGCAAGTTTCTAAGAGAGATCTTAAAAGTTCTCATCATGAGAAAAAACCCTGTAACTATGTGAGTGCTGGATGCAAACTAGACTTGTTGAGGCTATCATTTGGCAAGGTATACAAATACAGACTCATTACGTTGTACATCTGAAACTAATATAATGTAAATGTCAAGTATATTTCAATAAAAAGGAATGGTCGAAATATAACTTGTATTTATAAGAATTAACAATAATTCATTGTTATGTTAATTAATTAGGAGGAGCCGCTGCCTCACAGGGCAAGATGCCCATGTCTTCTCCTTTCAGCCAAGCTCCTCCTCCTGCCACTGGCCTGGAGTACCCAGCCCTCATCTCCCCTTTGCCCGTCGCCCCCACCCCCGCTGGGCCCCACAAGGCTTTGAGATGGGCTGCGGCCTGAGGGCTCACGTGCCCTGGAGGCTGGTCCTACACTCCAGGTGCCCAGATGGCCTCACCTTCCCCTCCACCAGGCCTGGATCTCATCTCACACCCCTCAGACTTCTGACAGGTGTGGTCTGTAATACTTTCAATCTTGCACTCAGGCAGCTGCCAAATCCTGCCCTTTCTCCTTTTGGGGTATCATTGGGGCCCTCTTCTCCCCCAAACTCTCAAGCCTGGCTTAGTGGCACAGCCTCCCAGCCAGCCAACTTCTGGATGCACTGTCCTTCACTGCTAGTGTCTCCCAGTGTCTTCTTCCAGAGGGCTCATGTTCACGAGGCTGCTCTTCCTGCCCCGCTCTGCTCAGGAAGCCATAGCAGCTACTGCCTACCACAAAAGCTGGGAGCTTGGAGCTAGGCTAGGAGGTCCCCCTGATGTAGCTGCCCTCTCTTCTCCTGGCAAGACCCCTACTTTACTACTTGGTCTGTTTCTAAATGCCTGGGGCAGAATCAACAGGAAAATCGGAAGCTCTATGGCTAAATTGCTGCCTTACCTCCTCTACATGCCCCCATAACAGACACACTCAGATGCACACACACAGAGATGCACACACACAGAGAACACAGACACACACACAGTCATGCACAGATACTCAGACAGACAGGCACAGACACGGGACTGTCCGTCTGAGGAAGGAACTTTCTCATGGTATTGGACTCAGAACACACCCACAGGCATGGCTTAACACCACACTGTGGAAAAGCTAATATGAGTTTGGGAAAGAGAAGAGGTAATGAGTGAATTATTTTCAGTTTTTGTTCAACCATAGCCTGGGGAAATATTCTGTCCCTAATCAACATCCTGCTGTAGACTCTGCCACATGCCCCAGCTAGCTATTCCCTGCCCCCCCGGAAAATCCAGTTGTTCCTGGGCCACATGTTTGTTCCAAGCCTAGCAAAATATAAATGAAAAAAATTGAAGCTGGGAAGATCATCGATTTGTCCATGACCTAAGTGACCCTGCAGCTCTGACGCTGACCAGGAGAGGTGCCTGGGCCGCTGTGTTGAGAAGGATTCAGAGTTCTGGGCTCGGCAGGAAAAAGGCTGTGGTGGGCTAGGGGTGCCTTCCAGGGTCATGGATAGGACTGCAGTGACACGAATGTCAGAGACTTGTTTTCCTTGTGTCCTTCACGAGTGAGGACAGCATGTACCAGGGGCATCACTACAGTCACAGGCCAACATTCAGGATTCTGCATCAGGGTGCCAGGCCGGCCCCTGTTCTGTAGGAGAGCACAACCTACATGGAGGGGCAGACCCAGTCACTGGGCCCCCGGAGCTCCAGACCACACTCTGAGAGACAGAGACACATGTGTGCGCACGCACACACACACGCACACACACACACAGAGAATACAGTGAGGGCATGCATGTGGGCCTGGGAGTTCAGAGGAGGGGCCTGAGGCCCATTAGGCCAGGTTTGTTTGGAAGATGAGGTCTGTGGGCCCAGGTTAGGAGTGGTAGCAGGAGAGGCAGGTTAAGGGTCCAGAGGGAGGCCTCAGCACACGGCCGCCAGACAGTCCGTGCTCAGATCCTGGCTGCGCCGTGCACACACATGCGGCCGACCTGGGAGGGGCACTCGGGCTTTCTGAGGCATGCTTCCTCGTCTGGAAAACATGACTGTGAAGAAACCCCTCATCCCAGGACTGCAGGGGATCTGGCACACGGGAGGGATTCCCAAGGGGTGAAGGGCCAAGGAGCGACACCAGCTGGGAGCAGGCGGGGGGTGGGGGTGGGGGTGGGGAATGGGGGCACTGAAAGGTGGTGGTTGGAGGGGGCGTGAGGAGACAGCCCACCTTCTTCATAGCTCCATATCAGAGCCCCAGTCTCTAAATTACTACATCTAAATTACTACCCGAATTCACTAAGTCGAGAGAAGATCTAACTATATTCCAAAGGAACAACTGGGCTCCCGGGGTGAGTAGGCTGCTGCCTCCACCCCAGAACAGCAGGCCTCAAGAAGAGAAGCTGGGCCTTGGAACTCCATCTCCTTACCTGGAGCCACCAGTGTTGCTGCCACGATGGGGAGGGGGCGGGGGGGGGGTGCTCTGCTGCCTCCCAAGTCTCTTTCTCACCAGCTTCCAGTGACTCCTAGAGACCCTGCCCTCTGACCTCCCACCCCCGACCTCTCAACCCACCCTATCTTCTCTAACTTCGATGTGCAGTCACTGAAGGACAGTGTGAAATCCACATTGCTGGGAGGTCAGAGAGATCTGACCTTTCTGGGGTCAAGGCCATTGAACAGCTCTGGCTCTTGCAACACTCATAGGATAGGAGCTGCTGGACTTGGTGCTGCTTCTCCAGCTGCAGGACTGGGGCTCATCTCCTCTTGGACTGGGGACGGGCAGAGGTCACATGCACTCATGGGTGGTCACACAACTCAATTAGGAGCCCAGAGTTTGGAGGCAACAGCCCCACACACTGCCACAGCCCCAGTGCCCTCGTGTGTCAGGAGGGGGACCAAGCAGGGCACCTGCCACAGGGCTGTGGGAAGGAGGCCCAGGTCACAGGTGGGGAGGCCCTGCCTCCAGCCCAGAACAATGGATCTCGTGGGAAAGGAAGAGAGGAGCTGGGCCTGGGAACCCCATCTCCTTACCTGGAGCCACCAGAGGCTCTCAGCTCAGTGCCCAGTGCCAGAAAGCCTCAGGAAATGCAGCTTCTTTCACCATGGCCATTGCATCTGGCTGTCTCCTTTCCCTATGTGTCTATCCCAGACCCTCACTCCTCTGTTCTTCTTGGACACCCCTCCCAGACCCTGTAACTGGGGTGCATGAGTGGGTCAGATGGACTGGAACATCCTGCTTACCTCATTCAAGCTGGAAATGAGACCCGAGGAAGAACTGGAGAGGCCGAAGCGCTTCTCGATGGTGGTGAGGCTGCTCTTGAAGTAGGAGCTGTACAGGAGCTGGCACAGCTGCAGGAGCCCCTGGCAGAGCACGAACACCTGGGGGAGACACCTGGACAGTGAGCCCTGGCTGGCCACCTGGGCCTTCCATTCTGTTTTCTCATCTGTTACTTGGGAACACTGATTTTACCAGGTGGTTCCGAGGGTGAAATGCCATTGTGGTTTCACCGGGAGTCACTCAGTGGGTCATCAGCCATCCATTTCCACCGTTCCCATTGTTCTCAACACACTCTTGCCATAAATGACCCAGGTATCCCACAGGGTTGGAGAAGCACCTCCTGGGAAAGGCCTGACTTATCAGCCACATTCTTGACTTATTTTCTGACAACACCACAGTGCCCTGCGGGCTGCTGCTGTGTCCTCCTTCCTGTCCGAGTCACTCCCAGGGCACTAACATGCCCTGGGCCAGATTGTTCCACTCCTTTTGACCTGCTCTCCATTCCCCAGCCTCCAGAAACACCTACCCACCAAGGCCCACCCATAATACTCACCAGTATTGGGTTCTCAAATCACCTGGTTTTAATGAATGTCCCCAAGTCACCTCTTGTCAGGGATATGTGTGATTGTGCTGGTTCCTGCCCTGGACGAGTGAAAAGGCCTGGGGAAGGCCCAGGCCATTGTCTCTGCATCCCATCCTGCCCCAGATACCCTGTCATATGGTGTGAGTAAATGTGAGTTCTGAGGGCAATGGGGACAGATACACAGCAGGGCGGGAGGAAAGAAGTTTGTGGCATCTGGAATCAGCTCCTCGCTGAGCTCTGGACCCACTGGGTTCTCAGCTGTTGGACTGGGACACAGCAGGTTCAGAGCCAGGAGCTGTACATCCCTGAGCCTCTTGGAAGGTACCCCTTGTAGAGATTGCACTTTTCTTTCAAGAAAGGGTGGAGTGCTGTTACGTTTCATAGTTTGCCAAAGTTCTTGTCTTAACTGAACAGCTGGCGTCTCAGGATAGCAACTGGGCTCCACCTTCATTTCTATTTCCTTGCAAAGCTAATCCTGTGCCTTCTGCAGGGGCCCCGCTCTGGGCTGTGGGATCAGAGCTGACATTCGCTCTTCTACCTTCTAGGGCAGAACCTCTGTGAGGCCAGCCAGGGGCTCCCAACAGATAGTGAGGGGGCGAGTGACGGGCTTTGTCCAGGTCTGATTGTTTTCCATGGTCACTGGGCATCTGAGCATGCTCAAGCCCTGAGTCTCTGGTCCAGGCCAAATCCAATCAGATTGTGGATGTCTCGCCATCCCTTAAAAGCTAATACCAACAGACTCTGTCTGCTGGTTGCACTCATGCGAACACTCTGACCCCTCAGACTAATCACTTCCCAAATAGGGCTCCTCATTCTCCCTCACAAACTTCCTTCCCTCCTGTTTTTCCTTCATTCCCTGTCACCTTCACTCAGTCCCCAAGCCAGAAACTGGGAATCCTAGATGCCCCTATTCCTCAACCCCTGGCATTGCTAAGCCCAGTGATTTCTTCTTGGTGTCTTCCAGTCTTGACTTGCCCTTCATCTCCATGCTATGCCTTAGCCTCAGGCCCTCCTCTCCCGGCTGGTTTACTACAACAGCCTCTTACCTGTCTCCTGTCTGCCCCGCCTTGCCTTCCACCCCCCACCCCCGACAGAGCTTTCTCAGACACAAACTGTGAACAGGTGACACCTAAATTAACACCTCTCACTGGCTCCCACTTCCTACAAAGTAAAAACTAACGCCCTTAGCATGGTATCCAAGACATTACAGGTCCTAGACCTCGCCAGACTCTGGCTCCATACTCTGTTGTGGCTAGTTGCATTTTACAAAGATGGCTACATTATTATCCTCTGGCCCACAGACACCCCTTACAATGTGATAATGACATTCATTCATCAAAAGACGGGGTCTCTGTTCCCTCCCCTTCAATATGGCCAGTCTTAGCTGCTTGCTTCTAATGAAGAAAATGAAGCAGACAAGATGTTGTGTGACCTCTGAGGCTAAGTCCTAAAAACCGATAGAAAATCCACCTGGCTCTTTCTCTCTCAGGACCCTGAGAACACAGACATCACATTGTAAGGAGTCCCAGTCTCTCCTACTCATGGAGGGGCCCAGGGCTGGTGTTCTAGCTGACAACTCCCGCTAGTTTCAGCCTGCAGCCAGTATCATGTTACTGAGCGGGGCCTTGGAGGATTCCAGCCCCAGCCTTCAAAGCCAAGTGCAGCAGACATAAGCTATCCCCACCAAGCCTTACATAGATGGCAGATTAGCGAGCAAACTAAATGCCATCATGTTTTTTAAAACTCCTCACCTGAGGATATGTTTATGAATTTTAGAATAAGAGGAAGCAAGACAGAGAGGGAATAAAAAACATCCACGTGAGAGAAACATCGACTGTTTGCCTCCTGTATGTGCCCTGACTGGGGACCGAACTGCAACCTAGGTATGTTTCCTGACTGGGAATCAAACTCACAACCTTTTGGTGTATGGAATGATGTTCCGACCAACTGAGTCACCTGGCCAGGGCAATGCTGTCATTGTTTTTAAGTTTGGGGTCACTTTGCTACATAGCACTAGACAGCTGCAACACCTGCTGCCACACACCTTGCCCTTCAGACTTCTTCAAGGTCATACTACTCAAGTTCCCCACAGCACACATTCATTGTCTGTGTATTTGCTCACAATCTGCACAGAATCATCTCCCCTTATTTGTCTGGATAACTCTTCCTCTCCCTTCAGGGGCCCTATTGCCCAGCATGGGGCTGTTATGTGTCTAGTTCAAGGTTGCTTCTAAAAATCCAAGCACCCTGATACTGACTTCTGCGCAGAGGCGTCTTGGTGGCTTGGCACATGGCTGGCATTAAGGTAAGCATTCAGCAGAGGAGTGAGGGCTATCATAACAGCCTAGGAGAGACACAGTGAGGGTTGGACCAAAGGATGGGACAGTAGGATTTGGGGAGGGAGCCCACAGGGGCTCTTGCAGAGGGTGAGTTGCCAATGCTGTCCCTGATTCGATTTTATTTGTTTTTAGACAGAGGGAAGGGAAGGAGAAAGAAAAGGAGAGAAACATCAATGAGTGGTTGCTTCTCACGTACCCCCTACTGGGGACCTGGCCCACAACCCAGGCATGTGCCTTGATTGGGAATTGAACTGGCAACCCTTTAGTTTGCAGGTGGGCGCTCAATTCACTGAGCCACACCAGCCAGTGTCACTGATTCAAGGTGGAAGAAAAGGGCCAGTGCTCCAGCCTGAGGGCCAGGAAGGGGACAGGGCCATGCCCAGAGACAGGGGCCCAGGAAGTGGCAGATACATGGAGGGGGAGGACAGTTTTGGGACACCCGGGTTTCTGGGCATGAAGCTCAAGTGAAAAGGCCTGGGGAAGGCCTTTCCTCTAGCTAAATCAGTAATGAATGAACAGGAGTGACTAATCTCTACCAAATTCCCCAGCAGTCTCATGAGAGGAAGGTGAAGACAGTGGAAGGAAAAAAAACACTGTCTCAGATCTTTTCCTGAAAGATATGCCTTTGCTCTTTCCAGTAAACAAAGAAATTCCCTATTTTCTCCCCTGAAATACTAGGTGGAAGACTCCACCTAGAGTCAGCTGGCACCTGTCCACATCCCACACCCCTTCACAGAACCAGCCTTAGCCCCAGCGTTAGCCACCGCAGCCCTGTTAGGTCTGGGTGCCTTTTGGGTGCTCTGGCAGAAGTGCTGGCACGTATCTGGGCCACCTGTTTCCAGTGGATTCAACGGATTGAGGGGAGTGAGATACATGGCTACAAGGGAGGGTGGGCAGGGAGAAAACCGCCAGGAAAACAGAAACAGGTGAATGGATAGTTCCCGCAGAGCTCTTTGGCCAGGGTCCCTCAGGGTCATCAGAGTCACGTGACCCCACCTAGTGGCTATTGAGCTTATGTGGATGGGACCCTGGGACTGTGACCCAGGCTGCTAAAACTTACTGAGTACCTGATCCAGGGCCAGCATGAGGTGAAGGGACAAACTCGTGACACAAAGCAGAAGTAGAAATCCACCCCTGGAGACCATGGGGCTTAAGAGTGTATGCAGATGGAATGGGGGGAGGAAGAAAACATTTGCTGGTTGGGCTGCTCCCCACCATCCACCATCATTTAGACAATATAGCGTTAAGTGTTTCAATGGTTTGGGTTTTGGTGTCAAACAAACCTACTTGGTGGAAATCCTTACTTTCGACTACATATTTGTCCTCTCTGATGGCGGCTTCCCCTGTAAACGAGAGCTATGATAACACCTGTTCTCATTGCTGTTGGGAGGCTTGCAGGAGAGAATGTGTCTATAGCACCTGGCACCCTTCCCGCCCGCATACTGGAAGGCTATTTATTACGTTCTTCCATTGCTTCCTCTTGCCCAAGTAACTGATCCTCTCTGATGTTTTCAAGTCCCCTGTGGCATGAGAATCCTACAACAGAAGTTCCCACAACGTGTACCCAGAACACCACTTGCTTGAGATTCTCCAAGTTGAACGGATTCCCAGGAGAAAAAACTTTGGAAAAGTTTGCATATTATAATCTCCCCACATGAATATTTATACTTCACATTTGCATATTAAAGACTCTGAGGAAACCTCCAGTAAAGATCTGCTTAAATTTGTTTTATCCAAATTTCTCCATACTATGTATATATTAATGTTAACTATGGAACATATACACATTAATATATATATATGTATATAATTCTGCAAAATATACTTTAGGGAAAGATACCATGTCCCTTTTAGAAAGTAGCTTATGGTACAATCTGAGTCTTGCAATTCCTTCACAAAAGAAAAAGAAAGTAAAGATATGTTACATGGGCTGTATTATCTTCTTTAAAATAACACACCATCATTTTCTATCTCCTCACCCTATTTCTATTTTGAAAGCACTATTGCTTACTACAATTACATCATGCTTTGCATTTCTCACTGTTTGACTTCTCCCCCAGGGTGTAGAATTCATGGAGGAAAGACAATGTGTGTTTTAGGATGCCACCTCCCCGCTGGCTGCCTAGTCTGCAATTGGGGCTCGGTCATTATCAGATGAATGACTGTGTCCTTAATACTCAAACTGATGAACCCTTGCTCTAGAATACATGCCCACAGAGTAGCTGTGGGTTCCAGTGATCCATCCTCAGTCACCGATGAATTCCCCCTTCGGCGTGGCCTTCCACGGGTCTACAAGCCACGGAATTTACAAGGCACAAAACAGCTTTCATCAGGTTAGCTGCCCACTTATTGACTTGGCTCCACTCTAACTTATTTTTTTGATATTTCTAAACCCAAACTAAAAAGCTAAAGATTTGTATTATATCTGAAGGGACTTTCTGGAGTGGTAGAAATATTTTATATTTTGATTGTGGTGGTATTTACACAGGTGTATACATTTGTCCAAGCCCATGAATCATTTAAAATCTGTGCACTTTATTATATGTAAACGCTACCTCAATAAAGTCAATCTAAGGAGAAATTAATTTAAAAAAGATTTGCAACCATGAAGGTATTCAACATAATGTTCTGAGGCTTTGAAGGGAATTCCGCAGATCTAACAAAAAAAGAATGTTAGAAGCGTTGGCAATGTCATTGGAATAAATCTGTTTACCCAAAGGGCCCACTTGGAAAGGGTCAGAACCATGTCAATATCTAAGCTTGTATGTGCATGTATGCATATTAGATCTACACGTCTTTAGGCACATGCTGTAGACGGAAGCTGGGAGAGCGCATTCCTGCAAGTCATGGTGGGCGGGGAGCTCTAAGACTTCAAACACTTGGGCCCACACTCCACTCTTTCCCCAAATTTAGGAGCATGAAGAGGAAATCTGGAGAGGAAGGAGGCAGGGACATTGGAGTGGTCATAAAGATCCTTCTTCT
This sequence comes from Desmodus rotundus, assembly GCF_022682495.2. Classification (NCBI taxonomy): domain Eukaryota; kingdom Metazoa; phylum Chordata; class Mammalia; order Chiroptera; family Phyllostomidae; genus Desmodus; species Desmodus rotundus. The sequence continues at coordinate 105,267,905 of NC_071394.1, read as the reverse complement.
AAGACAGAGAAATCTTTTCTCCACCAGTGCCAAAGCGCTAAGAAAGGCTGAGAAGATGCTGAGAGGCCAAGGGAAGGTTCAGAGATGTGAGCAGCATCGTAAAGGGGGAATCGTAGGACAGGAAGGGAAACCGTCCCAGCTCAGGGTGGATGAGAAGTGTCAGAATGAAGACCTGGTTTCCTCTGCTCTAGATGTTCGTGACCCTCTTTCCAAACTAAACATTGGAACCATGACCCGAGGCATGTAACCATGGTGATAGGGACACTGGGAAGAAATTCTGAAATGTAGTCCCCATAGGTGGTCCCCACCTGTCTAACCACTGATTCTGCAGTCAACCGATGCTGATGTGTCCACATGCACCTTGGGAAAGGTAAAACTCTAGAAAAGTCACCTGATGCCTTGTGTCCACTAGGTTGTGAAGTCTGGGATAATTTAACACGCTACAGATCCCAGGAGTCAAGAGAAAACCAGTCACAAGCAAGAGATAGGGCTGGATTGTGACATACCGTATTTTTCGGACCATAAGATGCACCTAGGTTTTAGAGGAGGAAAATAGGAAAAAAAATTTGAAGCAAAAAATGTGGTAAAACATTTAATAACATGAATAACATAATATTTCACCAATGTAAATGTAAGCTACATTTGGACTATAAGACACACCCCCATTTTCCTCCCAAATTTTGGGGGGAAAGGTGCATCTTATAGTCCAAAAAATACGGTAGCCTGTGACCTTTTAGCTTAGAACAACTGCTTCTATCCATAAATGACATCTGTCAGCAATGTAAATGGAACTATTCTTCAGAATGAAGGAAGGAAGAAAAAAATAGGTAGGAAGGGAAAGAGGAAGGGAGGGAGGGAGGGAGGAAAGAAAAGGAAAGAGGGAGGAAGGGAGAGAGATGAGAAAAGAGCACAGTGAAACCTTACTGTCACCTTCCCCAGTAAGGCAGGGTGTGTTGCGTGGGTACTGTGTGCAGAGGGCCACTGCAGTTCTCTGAGTGAGGGAGGAGACTCCAAGTGCCTCTTTCTTGCTTTAGTGTCTCCAACCTCTGGGACTCAAAATCTGGCCCCAGAGTCCTTCGGTTCCTTCTCTCTCTAGGCAGGAGCTGACTGCATCCCAGACAGGAAGGAACATCTCCGAGGCGCGCTTATCTTGTGGGAAACCCCAGAACAGCACAGCTATGCTGACAACTCAATTTGAGCAACACTTGGCATTCAGAAGCTTCTTTTCACAGTCAGCTGGAATCCCTCCTTAGTAATCATAAATCCACTCACATTTATTTTCCCTGCTTCATTTTCTTCCCCACCAATGTATCACATGCATGTGTCTTAAAAATCAAGTCGTAGGAAAGAACTTAGAGTGGCGAGACTCAGCCCTATGCTCAGATCAAGTCCACCAATAGCACTGGATGACCACCTCCGTGTTTAGTGTTTCTGTTGGTTATCTGCTCACATCTCAAACAAAGTGCTTGCTCTGTGATTTCTTGATTGATCCCTTGAGACGGAAGCCATTACAGAGGAGGATTTATGCTACTTGTGTTTGCATCTCCCACTCCTCTCCCTACTGCTCCCAACTTTTAATCATTCCATCAGTATTTGCGTCATGATTGGACAGCTTCACTTGGTGGCAAGCCAGCTGGGAGCCAGAGGAGCGGACTTCCCTCCTGGGCGCACACACCCTCACTAGCTGACTTTTCACCCACTCATACTCTCTCTCCCTTTCTTTTTTTTCTTACTGGTTTTCACCACTTTTTTACTCTGAATACTTTCATTATAATGAGGGTGTTGGAGATAAGGGAAGACAAATATGTGCTAAGCCTGTCACCTTGAATTATAAACCCAATTTATTTCCTGATGCTAAGTCTAGCAAACAAATGAATGATTCTGTCCCCACTTTTTCAGTGGGGGTTGGAGGGACAGTAGCATACACTTTTCAATGGACTAAGTAGTCAAACTAAAAAGTGTACGCAAGCCCTTCTCCACCACCCTCCTTCCTGCCCTGCCCCACCACACTCACGCATCCTGATAACTCATTTATTTGGCTTGACTCTTCCAAAGTGGTTGGTGTGTCTCCACGAGGAAGCGTGTGGCCAGTGGTGCTGGCTCTGGGTGTCTGCCCATCTCCACTTACATTTCTATTTTTCAGTATCTCTACCCCCATGGCCCATTCTCAGTCCTGGTTGAAAGGTCACCAAGTGGGTAAGAACTGGGAGGGGAAGTTTGGGGCTCAAGAGGCCCCAATGTGATGGAGACAAAGGGAACTCAGACGGGGTGACTCCTGGCAGTTTCCCAATGACCTCAGAGAGCCAGGTATGTGAAAGGGGCCGGGGGTGTCTGGGTTGGCTCCTTTAAGGCCCACCAGTGAGGCCCTTCAGAGCTTCAGGGAAGAGGGGGACCCTTTTCCCCTGTCCTGCCAAAAGCAGAAGAAAACAAAGATTCAGATGTGTCCTGGAAGGAAGGCCTCCTCCAACCAGCCAGTCTGCTTACCCTCCAGTACTCTCTGCAGGGTGTGACTTTGGACTGAAATCACGGCCTCGGGTGCCAAAGGAGGACGTCTCTTTTAAGAAGTGATTCAGGAAATCAAATATGTTCCCATACAGGAAGAATGCCTGAGCAAGATAAAGTACAAGATTCAAAATAGCCAGCCTAGGGTCAAAGTTGGTGGTATTCATAGCAACAATAATAATAGGTGTCTCAATATTATTAGTATCATTATAAACTAGTAAAAGCCTTTGATAAGATAGGTCCCTGGATAAGATAGGTTCTGATTTTTATACCTCCCTGGAGGGCCTGGGAGGTATAAAAATCAGAATAACCTAAAAAGAAAAGAAAAACATAGATTTCCATCACAGCTTTATTGTCCCTGAAGAGGGAAGTTGGAGAGTTGGAACTGGGAGGGAGGCCAGTGGAGGCTGACCCCTGGCAATTCTCACTGTCCGGTGTAACTTTTCCCTCCAGGGCTCCCTTGTTAGCCCCTGCTGCTTACAGAGTCATCTTACTGTCTGTCAGGGTTCTGCTAATGTGACTGAGAAAGGCCACTTGCTGAGGCCTGTGACAGCTGCTTCAAGGAGGTCTGGAGTCCATAGGAAGGGAGGCCAGGAGGCCATAGGAAACCACCATAGGCTCCGAGAAGCACCATGCTGAAGTGGGCTCTTTCCCACCTTTCACACAGCCCGGGGGTATTCCCGGCCAAGGGCGTCTTTGGAGCTAGGTCCCAAATAAATTGGATTAAACCAGGATCCTTCAGCCATAGTTTTTTTAGTTTAGTCCATTCAGTGTAGATAAAATATCACCTAAAGCCCTGACTGGTGGCTCAGTTGGGGGGAGCATTGCCCCGTAACCAAAAGGTTATGTGCTTGGTTCCCGTCAGGGCACATACCTAGGTTGTGGGGTTTGATCCCCTGTCCAGCCACATACAATCCCCCGTCTGGGTGTGTACAGGACGCAACCAATAGATCCTTCTCTCTCACATTGATGTTTCTATCTCTCCCTTCCTCTCTCTCTAAAAGCAATGAAAAAAAAATGTCCTCAGGTGAGGATCAAATATATACACACATACGTATATGTATATGTATATATATGTATGTGTATATATATACATATATATATCTCACATGGAGGTCCCAATCTCCAAAATTCAGTAGATTTTATTGTCATTTAGTGCATGCACATTTTGTATTATGAGTTAGAAAAGGCCCTGGATGAGACAGGGTCCTGGGGGCCCTTGGAAGTAGAAAGATCAGAACCATCTATAAAGAAAAACATGGATTTCCACTGCAGAGTCCTTGTTGGAAGGGACACAGGACATATCAAAGGAAGGAGACGAGCTTTCTAGCTCTTGCTCTCAGTGCTCCCCAAGCACCGTCTGCTGGGTTTGTTTCCTATTGCTGTTTCCTCCGCCGTGCCTGTCTGACTTCAGCCCTAGAGATGGCGAAGGCCGATGTCTGGATCAGCCTGAGGATGAAACAGAAGAGCCCAGGGCAGCCGACGGCCTGAGGTGACCAAGACCTGTGGTCTGATGATCTTCAGAAATTGAAGATTAAAAAAAGGTTCTCCCAAGAGATGAAACATGAGCGCATAAGCCTAGACAAGTTTATCTGATTAGCTAGAAGCATAGTGCTCAAGACTTCCCAGAAAAATAAACACTTCAAAACAAACTCATCATTGACATTTTTGTAAGTACGTGTCCAAACCCTTCTTCTGAAAATCCCAAAGCCATTTCTTTCTCTGAAATCAGAGAAGCTTTCCTTCATGGAGGACAAGAGCTACATGTCTTTTTTGGCAGTTGTCACAAGAGTAATTTGTTAGGTTGTATTAAGGCACCATTGGGGAGCTGCTGAGAATCTGTTCATGGCAGGAAAAGAACACTCAGACTGTGTTAATATGGAAACCTCACGTATTTTCTATTCTCCCAAGTCTTTGCAGTTGTGAGATGGAATGTTAATATTTGCCTTCACCTCCCTGAAGGGTTTGAAGATTATGCCCTTTCCTTCCCCCCGACTCCCCTTCAAGGAAGGGGAAGCTAGTTTTTCAGAGAGCGAGAAAGTGGGGATTGGGCACATCCTATCAGAAGAGCCAGGACCCCAGGAGCTAACGCCTGGGAAGTCAGCCAAGAAGGAGGGACCCCATTGTCCGAGAAGGCAGGTTCATGGCCCAGGGAAGTACTGAGGGACTGAGTATTTTCTCCACATATCTTGATTGTTTGCTTGTTTGTTTACTAATTTCTGTTTCCTCATTTGTCAGTCTTGGTCCTCCTGCACCTTCTAAGACATGTAAAATGTTCAGCAAATACTTGTTGCATAAAGTTAATCTGTGTGCCATTCCGAGAGGCAGGTATAGGTAATTCTTTTTGTTTACGGATGAAGAGACTTCAGGGAAGCTTACCAAACTGTCTCACATTACACAGTTGGTAAATGATAGCAGCAACTGACTCCCAATAAGATGCTCACTCTGCTCCATTGTGCTGCCCAATATCAAGGGAGTTTGGGGAAGGAGGCATCATGGAAATTGTCTTCACCAAGATGGCCAGTTACCAAACTGCCTGATCGATGGGCTGTCCCACAATTGCTTTACATAGGGGTGGCAGCATGGGACACTCCGTTCCCCCTCCCCATCTGTGATGTCACTTGCCTTCCCAGTGTTCTTGCTCTCTCTGGCTGTTCCTTCTTAGAAACCCTTGTGGGAGCCCTTTCTTCTGTCCCCACTGGATGCAGATGGTATCCAGGTCTGTCCTTGGGCCTTTCCTGCCCTGGGTGTCCTATTCATCCACACAGGGGGTCATCCTGGGGGACATGCTGGAGCTGTGGCCCATAGCCAAAGTATGGACCACCCTCTTCCACCCCAGGCCTTGCAGTAAACTCTGTCCCACAATTTCAACTCCTGATCAGTTTCTGAAACTCTTGCCCCAAACCATCACTGTTACCCAACACGGTCTCCCCCTCTCAATCCCAGTTCTTGCACTGGTGGGTGCTTCACCCTCCAAACCAAGCCTAGAATCCACCCCATGCTCTCCATCTCTACTGCGCCCAGGTTGCGGTCAGGTCCCACCTGGCCACCATCACAGGTTCCTGCCTTTTCCCTAATTCCACTCCTTCCTCTCTCCAATCTGTTCTGCAACCAGCAGCCAGAGCAATCTTTTAAGAATCTTCAAATATAACTTTCACACAAAAGTCCTACAGACACAGCTCGATAACATTTCACAGACCGGGGCCACCTGAGGGACCAGCACTCACATCAAGAGATAGCACATTCCCAGCTTCCCGGCAGCCCTCTAGTGCCCTTCTCAGTCACTGCCCACTTGCAGGGTAACGACTCTCCTGAATTCTAGCTACGCAGGTTAGTTCGCCTCTTTCGTACTTCTTGGAAGCGCAGAGCAACATGACCTTGTAAAACGCCCTCCAGTGAACTCCCATCACCTCAGATGGAAACCAGGCAGGGCACCCCTGCCTCCAGGGCCCTCCTGCTGCAGCCCGAGCCACTTCGGCTATCCCTGGGCTCCCACCACCATGGCCTCTTCTTGGCTACTAAGTTGCCTGCATTCATCTGTGCTGATAAAACAGCTGGAGCTTGTAGCCGAGGGGAAAATGCAGGGCAGTGTGAGATGATGTGTGGCCTCAGAGCCTTTGGGGGTGGGGCCATCCTCTACACCTTCACTCCTGCCCCCTTCCCTCAGAGAGCTTCTACCCCCCTATCTTTCTGGAGGCGAAGAAAGTCCCTCCTGTTACACGTCCTCTATTGTTCCTTCAGGGCATCGAGCCCAGACTGCAATTATACCATCGTCATGCAGCAATCTTGGCATCCCACAGGTGCTTGTCTAGTCAGCCAGCAGGGTGGAGGAGGGAAATGACCGAGGAAACACGGCTGCTGCTTTATGAGGAAGAGGCAATCCGCTGGGCAAATATTGTTGTTGAACACATCAGTGTGAAAGAAAAAAAGTCAGCGAGCGACACCAACGTTTGCCTAGTCACCCATGAGTAAGCAGATGTAAAGTTACCAAAATGGATTGTAACGTCCTTAAAGAAATAGGTCATTTCCCCCCCTTCTACTGTATTCCTTTATTGTCCCCTCCCCCCACCAAGTTCTAGAGGCTATCAAACTACCCAGCAAAGCCTTGTCAATTCCTTCACTTCCATCGGGATCATGCCCAAGGCCTGCTCCAAATGAGAGCGCCCAAATACCTCCATTTGGAGAAGTGAAACCCTGGACCCGTGTTGGTTCTTTAGCAGAGGAGGCTGGAGGCTCATTCTGAGGCATGAGGAGGCAGGACAGCTGGGCATTCTCCTGGCGCTGCCAGCAAAGAGACTGAGGAGGGAACCGTGGGTGTCCTTCAGGATGAGGAAGAAGGCCTCCCCAGGGCAAGCCCTGACCCAGCAGCCTGTTCCCACCTACTCGCAGCCTGGCCTCAGCAGCAGCGGACCATCCCACCATCCCCTCCTAGGCTCCTCCTGAGTGTCTCATAAACCACAGCACGCCAGCCCGGTCAGAGCCACCGTGGAGGGCTGAGAACAAAGCTGAAAGCACCTACAATGGCGTCAACAGCAGCAGACGCTTGACAGGAGGGTGAGCAGGCAGCTCGCCACGAGAGGCCAGGGCACGGACGTGCATGGACACTTGTCAACCTCGACTTCAGCCACAATGACAGGCCTGCTTATTGTCAGCACTGTCCCCGCTCACAGCTGTGGTGTCAGAGGTCCTCCTGAGGCTACAGCATTCAGAATTGAATACACATGCAACGGACGGGCATGCTCAGCCCGCCATTCCCAGCACGTGTGCTCACGGTGGGGGGTGGGGGTCTCCCCTGTACCACACCTGTCACTGGCAGAGAAAACTTCCCCTGCATGGGAACATTCTCACACACCATCCTAGTCACCTTGGCGTTCCCCTGCCTGCTGAGGGACCTGGGACTCACAACCATAGACTGTTCTCACAGATGCCCGCTCCCTCCCAAGACCCCATCACCCCAAAAGCAATGGCAGCCCCCTAAAGACTCGGTCCCATGTAGAGCAGGCCCTTGGCAGCGAGGATAAGAAGTTCAGGGTGGGGGAGACCCCATCCTGCAATAGAGCAGACTGGCCCTACCTAGAGGTGTACTTTTGTGATTATTCCCTCCCTGTTTTTCCGGTGGTGGGTAGAGGGATGTCACCAGGAAACATTCAAATCTCTTTCTTATCAGATAACTTAAGAGAATGAAATGTCCTCCCCAACTGTAAGCTATGAGCTCATTTCTGGATTCCACCACCTGACCTCCTCCTGCTGGTTGCAGGAGGTGCATGTAACTTGGTCGTCTCTGTTTCCCCACCCACTGACAGCAGTCAAAATAACCAAGAATATGGCCTCAAAGATTACATCACCTTAAATGGCTCTGGGCAGGGAAACCAAGATACGTGTCCCTACCCGGCCCCGTGTACCTCCACTTCACCTCCCACAAGCCCCTCTCCCTTCCAGCCCTGCAGGTGGTCCCCCAGCAGCCTCTGTTATGGTCCCCATGCCTGATCTTCTACTTCTTCCCACCCTCCTCCTGCTGTCCCTGGAACTATGGCAAAAGGCTGAGGACATTCTCTACCACCTACGCTGCCCCAGCCTTTGTGGTGGATATTATGGGTTGAACTGTGTTCCTCCAGAAAGGTAAGTTGAAGGCCTAACCCCTGGCACCTGTGAATATAATTTTATTTGGAAACAGAGCATTTACAGATGTAATCAAGTTGAGGAGAGGTCATACTGGAATAGGGTGGGCCCTAGTCTAATGACAAGTGTCTCTCTCTTTCTCAAACCAATAAACATACCCTTGGGTGAGGATCAAAAAAAAGAAAAGAAGAGGAAATTTGGATACAGAGAAATACTGGACAATGGAGGCAGAGAACGGAGCGAGGTGTCTACAAGCCAAGGAATGCCAAGGATTTCTGGCAATCGCTAGAAGCACAGGGGCATGCTCTGTGATCTGCTTGGTCCTCACCCCCTCGGTTCAGTTAGTGACAGAATCCTGTCCCTCTGGCCCAGACGTCCTCGGCTGATCCCACCAGAAACCTGTTTGTCTTTCCTGGGCCCACTGCATTTCTGCCTCCAGCTCCAGGGAGAGCCTGCTCGCCCCTGCTCTCCGGGTGACTGAGGAAGCAGATTGCTTTATTTTTTTAATTGTTCAAGTCCCAGCGATTTTCCTAATTCCTCTATTACTCATTTATTGTTCACTGCGGACAAACACCGTGACAGCCAAGGCCTCCTGCGGGGGTTACCCACTTCCTGCTCCCACACTGGATCTGTCTGGCCTCTGGGCTCCAATCCCCACCCTGGGGATCCTCTTTTCTCATTCCCAGGCTCTCCTGCCTTCTATCCTCAGCTGGAGGGCCCTGATGCTCAAGTTCATGAGAATTTCCCCCAAATGCACAGACCTCTGCTCCGTGTGAGCCACATAGTTACAGGAAGCCCATGTAAAAGGAAGGGGTCTTCCTTCTTCTCTCCATAAGCCGGGATTGTTTCCCCTCCTGACTTTCAAAGCTTTTGTGCAGAATTCTCTGCCTTCTTGGCTGACAGCAAATTCTCACAAGTATCAGAGTCCATCTGCAGGTATTTCTCAATAAGCCAGAGACTGCATCCTTACCAATTTTTCTAGACTTTATAAAGGACAAGGCTCTAGACCGATTTGCTTTTCTAGACTTTTTCGGATTCACCCTAAGCCTGTGTCCACCAGCACACCTACCTGTAAGAGGCCACCTTATCTTGCATGGCTGCCTCAGGGAGGCAGCTGCAGCCCAGTCACACTGAATTTGGATCTATACCTTGGACACATGTCTCTTCAACCAGGTTCTGACTCCTTGCACTTGCTGCCCTCTGTCCCCTCTCCTGCCCCTCCCCTGCCTCACTGGCCTAACTCTGACTCCTCTGTTGAGCTCTGTTTGAACATGACTTCTCCACTTATTTGCTTCTCGGTCCCTTCTCTAGGCCACTCCCTTGCTGGCACATTCCCACAGGAACCGGTGGGCCTCTGTCTCCAACGCTGTCACACTTGTGATTCCAGGGCAGTCATAGTTATAGGGGGGTCCACTTCTGAAGACATCACTTAGTTCAAACCACACAACTCAAGACTTATTCTTCACTGGATGCTGTGTTTCCCAGTGACAGCTTAAATGACACCCTTCTCTGGCAAAGGCGCAGACACAATTTACAATTCCCTTGGCCTGCCAACTTTAACAGATTTTCTCGGGGACGGGGTGTGTGTGTGGGGGGGGGGGTGATGGGGGTGGTGCATTATTACTAATTTTGCCCAGAAGAAACATTTAAAATAATGTCGTAAGCAAATACTTATTAAATATCATTATGGGCCAAGCACGCTCCGGGGGAGACCAAGGGCCAAACAGGCTAGAGCCCTGTGGAGGCAGTGTGTTATACATGAGGTGCATGTACGTAATAGCAGTGATGGCTCTTGAGGCCACGTGGCAGATGGCAATGAAGCAACACAAGTGACATGCTAGAGGCACTGAGACTACAAGAGGGTGAGGAACAGGGCCCTGGAGAAAGTGAGGCTGGAGCTGGGTTTTTGAGGATGAGGGGAATATCAGAAAGTATAGAGGGAAGAAGGGGCCATCCTTGGCCTAGGAGACAAGAACAGGAATGGAAAAACACAAGTATGATTAGGGCTCAAAAAGTGGTCTGGGAGGTCTAAGAAAGTTCTGGCTAAGTGACAGGAGAAAACCGCCTTGAGAAAGAGGCTTGGTGACCAAGAGGAGTCAGAGAACATTGTCTCTCTCTATCTGCACCGAAGACTTCTGAGCAGCGATAATGCACACCAAACATTTTTGAGAAAGGTCATTCTGTACCAGGGTGAGAGATAGAGGAAAGCAAAGGCAGACCGGAGGCAGAAGGGTCAATGAAAGGTCTTGGAAGAAAGTAGGCGGAGCCTCTGACCTGGGGTTGGACAGACGCTCTGGAGAAGACAAAGATGTGACGGTTAAGGAGAGGTTGGGGATGGTGAGTGAGCATCTGAAGAGCAAGGAAAGGGAAGCATGAGCTCAGTCGACAGAGGGGAGCAGGGCAAGTGGTGGGAGGCAAAAGACTATGCTCTGGAGAAGACCCAAGCGAGTACCCAGGGAGCCACTCCTGTGTTTCAGGCTAAGCAGCAGGTGTCCAGGAAGAAAGGGCCATATAGAATCCAAGGACCAATCCCCAAATTAATATAATAACTCAGAAGCTGCATATGGGGTCTGGAAATAAATCCCCTGTGGACTCCACCCAATGTTGGCACTCTTTGAGCAAGACAGCAGCTGTGAGATGATGGCTTACTACTTCATCTCTGTTCCCTTCTGTTCTTGCTCCCGGAGGCCAGAGCCTCCTGCCTTCTTAGCCTCTGGTACAGCTGCAGGCAGCCTCTCAAAGGGGACACCTGAAATGGAGCCCCAAGGGGACACCAACAGAACTTCACCTGCTAAGTCTGCAGAAGTATCAGGGGGACAAAGGGGACTCTGACAAGGTTCTCTGAGATGTCTGACACTGATGTGAAAGATGAAGGATCTGAAGCCTATTTGATTTCAAATGACAGACACGACTTGGTCCATGTGGAATCTTCTGTCTAGTCTTTCGATAGGTAGCAGCAGTCTGCCCATGGAGCCCACCCCGCCCTTGCCCCAGCAGGTGGTCAGGACACATGCTTCGTCTTCTCTAGTCATCCTTGGCCAGCCTCTATTTCAGATCTACTCTCTCCATCATTGCAACTCATTTCTGGACTTTTCTGGACAAAGGGCTGTGCCTTCTATAGCCTCACATCTTTGCCTTTCCTGTGCATCTTCCAAGTTGGTTGCTCTCTCCTCCCCTCTCTCTGCCTTCCTCCTCCTTCCATTCCTCAGGTGAGCAAGGAGGAGGGGAGAGAGAGGAACATTTGCAGGGCCTGGATGGGGAAAGGTAAGGAAACTGAGTGGGACCCAGTCTTCAGGCAGAGAAGAGAGAGGGCTTCAGTTGGAAATGTCCATGGAAAATGCCCAAATCCTTCCTTGGAAACAGTTCAAATCCCAGGCTGGCATGACCAAGGAAAGGACACCAAGAGGTCAAGGCAGGAGGTCAGGCAAGCCATGCTAGCCTCTTTCCCACGAGAAATCTATGTTGAGATAAAAGCAACTGGGACATCCTTCCCTGGCACCCAGACCTTCCAGCACTCCCTACAGCCAAGGACCCCAGAGAGCGACAAGGGGAGTGGGCCACAGTGATTTCCCCATTGCTGGGAGGGCTAATTCAGGATGCCAAGGTCTTCTCTGGGCATGACATGTTCAGTCTAGACACAGGAAATGAGGGGAGGAGTGGGGGCATGGGGGGAAGCAAGCCGACTTCTGAAATCCCCTGTTTACCTACACTATTTCACCTTCAGCTATAAATATCAGTAGCAAGAACACCACTGACTTTACCCCCTGAGCACATCTGCCATCACCAGGCTACCTGGGGAAAAATGACCGACGGGGAACTCAGCCTAGCCCAGCAAGCCTGTGTGCCCAGAGAACCCCGGAAATTCCCTGAATTCCAACATGTGGCCCTCAGGGCTCCTCCTGGCTGAGAGGGTCCTGCCCTCTGCATCCTCCTAATCCCCCTTCCTCCAGGCCAGACACAGGTCTTGGGGCCTGAGATTCACAGCCCTTGGCTTGGCCCCAAGCCACACACAGCAGGCTCCACTGTTGGGGTTGGCTGAGAGGCCCCCCAACTAGCCCTGCTGTGCGCCTCCATCCACCTTCCAACTCCTCTGAGCACTCCACACCGCCCCACCTAGAGCTCTTGAAGGCAAGTGCAAGGGGATGTGGTTTCATCATTCATACCTGGCTGGTTTTGACTGGAATTTGTACCTGCAGGGTTCCAGACTCCCACATGAAATCATCAATAAGATGACTTAGATGAGGAAAGATTAGCTAAACAAGTACTTACCGACTACCAGCTGCAGCTCTGGGAGCAGCAGACGTGAGCTCACTCATCTTCCCAACACCACTGTAAATTCATGTCTGCAGCCCAGGGGCATGTGCCCTGTCAGCAGCAGGTCACAGAACGAGTACTAGAGACAACATAAGGAAGGGGCACCTGGACACTGATAACAGGCTGGGCACCTGAGCCACGTACAGGAGGGCAGGAGACCCTTGCCATGGGATCTTCAGACTCTGGGAAGGGTTAGAGGGAATGTCCTATTCCAGGCCTCCTAGCAGGAGCTCACCTCTAAACACACCTTCCTCTCATCAGTGACTTCAGCAAAGCCCCTCTGATCCCTGCACCCATTCTTTTGGGGTTTCCTATTGCCCATTGGTGCACACCCCTCTTGGAGCTCTCCATCCGCTGCTGCCCCTTTTTGTCCCATACTTGTTCTGAATGTCACTATCCTTTGAACCTGGGCCAGTGCTCTTGATGAGTCAGTTTGGTTAGACTGCAGCCACCAATTATTCAGCCAAAGACTCATTGAGGTGTTGCTGGGGAAGGAGTTCACAGATGTAATTTAAAAATATGTATAATAACTTGACTTTAAGTAAGGAACATTATCCTAGAAAATCTGCGTGGGCCACATTCAATCAATCAGAAGACCTTAGAAGCAGGACAGAGAGAGGAGAGAGAGCAAGAGATACTGTGCACAGCAGCTTCAGCCTGTGCCTGTGATCATCCTTTCCTGACCACCTCTCTGAGAAACTTGGTTTTGCTTATCCAGCCCCCACGATTCTGTGTTAATTCCTTGTAATGAATCTCTTAATGTCTACACATATACATACAAGCTGTGTGTGTGTGTGTGTGTGTGTGTTTCTACTGGCTCCGGTTTGAATGGCCCCTAAAGTTGACACAATAATGACCTCCCAACATCCACGTCCTAATACTCAGGATGTGTAAATACATCACCTTAAGTGGCTACAAAGACTTTGCAGGTGTGATTAAATTAAGGCTCTAGAATAGGAAGATTATCCTGGGTCAGCTGAGTGTGCCCAATGTAATTACAAAGGTCCTTATAAGACAGAGACAGGAGTGTCGTGCAGGAAAAAAAGGTGAGAGGAAGAGATTTCAGGATGGTAAGCTGCTGACTTTGAGGATGGAGAAGGGCCATGAGCCAAGGAATGTGGGGGGCTCTAGCAGTTAGGAAAGGCAGGGTCCGGTACAAATAATGCCCCTTTCTTTAATTACAAAATCTTTTATTACAAAATCATAAGCATGTAATTCTGCAACATAATATCACACTCAAGCACACCATATGGCATTTTAGGTGAAATATTCAAATGAAAACTCTAAATTACTACACCCATATCACGTACCCTACCAACCACACTCAAGCAGGCCTTACTTCTGCCAGACCCTGTATTTCAATGCAGTGGGACCATGATGGGCGCTGCAGGAATGGCCCTTCTAGACAACCCCATCCCGGCTGCCGTCCTGGCTGTGTCCTTGCCCATCATCCTCAGGGACCTGGAGACCAGCCACCTCCTGCTTTACATGGCATTTCATTTACCACAATGAGCTAGCTCATTGCACCCTGAAAAGAGGGGTGCGGGGGTGGCCATGGACATTAACTGGTAGGTTTTTCTAATTATAAATACAGGATATGTTTATGGTAGAAAGATGGAAAACATAGAAAGTCACAAAGAGGAAAACCAAAACTATAGGCTTCCAAAACAGAGAACTATCTCTGTTTAGGTATACCTTCTTTAATCCTTCTTAAGAATTTGGATCATCTTGCCCTGGCCAGGTAGCTCAGTTGGTCAGAGTGCTGTCCTGATACACCAAGGTTGTGTGTTCGACCTCTGGTCAGGGCACATACAAGGAGCAAGCAACAAATGCACAAATAAGTGGAACAACAAATTGATGTCTCTCTCTTTCTCTCTCTCTCAAATCAATAAATTAGAAAAAAATGGATCATCTCTACATATGTTGTCCATCCTGCTACCTCTAATTAATATTATAGAATAAATCCTGCCCGCAAGGTTAAACATTTCTCAATAAAACTTTTAAAAATGATTTGTAAATATTCCACTGATGGATGTCCCAGGATCTATTTATTGACTTTCCAACAGCTAGATACAAGTCATGTCTTCATTCTAAGTTTCTGAGTGAGAGAGTTACACGATAAAGCATTGCTCAGCTGACTGGGTTTCCATTTATTCTTCCAGGAAGTGTTTCTAAGCCACTTGATTGCAGCCCTCACCCCATACTGGTCACTGGTCCCAATGCTTGTGTGCCGTACATCTGGAGCATTGGTCCAGGCTCATGACCATGGGTGAGGGAACACACAGCAAGCGAGGAAACCCAAGGAACAAAGACTTTCGGGGCCACCATGGCCAAAATCTGGCTGGGGAAAATAAAATGGTAAATATAAAGAAACAGCCCACCCGTGTATGTTGGGCTGAAGTAGCAAAGCTCTGGCTCAGCTAGTTGGGGTTTGTGCTGGGATGTAGGCAGCAGTCATAGAGGAATCTTAAGACCGAGACCCTAAACCCTCGCTGTGTCACTGTGCAATGTGGCAATTCCCATGGGCTGCCTCCCAGTTTCCTCGGCTATAAAACGTGGACAGTACACACCTTGTAGCACTGGAGGTAGGGTTTAGTCAGACAGCGTTTCTGAAAGGACCTACTCTTGTCCACTTATTATTTCACTAAATTTGGCACATAATGGGTATCCCCAAATGCATTTACATTCATAACTAAATATCCATATGCCCCCATATATTTACCATACATGTATCCATCTTTGTGCTGATAGCTCAGAAAATCCTAATTGCTGCTAAACATGTATTGATGCTGAGGGTGGGGTTTCAGAATGTGTGTAACTTTACGGCAATCAAACAGGCTTGGTGAATGCCTGCCTCTGCTCCTTGTTAATTTTACATGTGTATATGTTAAATTCCCAGGTTGATCGGGGGCCCAGGCTTTCTTGGGACACGATATTAAGAAAGAGGCCTGAAGCACAGCAGGGCCGGGAGGACCGCCTCCCAATAGCAAGGGCAGTGTGCTAGTGAGATGGGGAGGACAAGTCCCTACAGGCTCTCTTCACAAGTCAGTGACAAGGTCCAGGGGTGAAGGTGGTCCCACTGACAAGACTGGTTCTACACCATTTGGCCCCTCCAGTGTGAGGGTGAGTGGGATGTGCGGGGTGCAGTGCTGGAGCTCAGGCTGGAATCCACATGTATGTTCTAGCATTAGCCAGATCCCTCTGTAAGGGTCTCTGTTGGGCCCTCTGCTGATGAAGTCCAGGCACATGGTCTCCCCAGTGAGCCCCTTTACGTCCTCCATAGAGACGTCATCTAGCTGGAGGGTGGATTCAATGGCCCGTCTGGGGCTCCTCTCCTCAGGCTTGGCCGGGACACTCCATGAAGCTACCCAAGTCAGGGAAAAGTGAAGCTGGGCAGTGAGAACAGAGAGAGATGGGGGCGAGGAGGAAGGGTGTGAGAGGTGGGGTAGGAGCCGGCCTTGGAGCCCATGAAGACTTGAAGGGTGGTCTCTGCTGTTCCAGGAAACCCTGAGCCTGAGGTCTCCTCATGAGTGACAACCAAGCTCCTCGCAGTGACCAGAACCAGCCAAGAAAGCTCTGTGCTCTGGGACAATAGGAGTCCGGGGCCACACCTGTCCCTCAGTAACACCCACCTTCAGGGCTTGTTCGACTTTTAGAGAAGGGTGCCTTTTCGTTTCAATCTTGCTGAGCAGCTCCTTGGTTACAGGGGCGTGTAGGAGCGGGGAGACTGCTTTCTACAGGAAAACAGTGAGGACAGTGACCAGAGAGGGGGGTTCTGCCGGCTTCACTCCGGGGGATTTCCATGCAAGACCAAGGGCAGATTTCAGCTCAGCCCAGGGAAGACTTAAAGCCTGTGGTGCTACCAGTTAGTTGCTGGGCCTGCCTTGGCATGTGGTGAGTTCCCCATCACAGGGGCTATGTAGGCGGAGGATTCCTGCTTCTTTGAGCAGGTGTGCTTTCTAGTCACTTTCACTTTTAAAATTCAACAGTTCTATAAGCCAGGGAGTGCCATCTTCCTACATCTCACTTTTATCATCATTTGCATAGATTCTAGATCATGAAAAGTTTAGACTGTCATAAAAATCATGATGGGCAGTGAGGGAGGGCTTGCCCGCACAAACAAGAGGGAGAAACAGGCCCTGCTGCTCTGTCGCTGTCTGCTCTCGGGAAGCCACCCCGTTTCTTCCTGGCACAGATCCTTGGGGTTTGTTTCCATTCCTGGGCACTATCCTGACCCTCCTTGGGGGCATCCCCTGTCCCAGGGTTGGAGGGTGGCATTCCATTCTGGTAAAATGTCACAGGAAAGGAGGCAGTAGGGTGACCCACACATCCCAATCTGCCCAGAACTTTCCCAGTTCTCAAACTCAAAGTCCTGGGTCCCAGGAACCCTTCCTTCAGTCCTGGACAAATCTCGGCAGTTGGTCACACTGAGGAGCAGGGGACTTAGAGGCAATTATTTCTTGGAAGCTTGGAAGCCTCTCAGGGAGCCAGGTGCTAACAGTGACACCTGGTAAAGAGCCTCACAGGGGAAACACTCAGTAAAGGCTTATGCATGAGGGAGGCCGGGGCTGCTGCACCTGCGGCACCAACACTCAGCTGCCAGCCACTTCTAAGGCACTGTGACTCAGAGGCAAAGCAGAAAGATTTCAAAAAGGCCTGAGGCAGCAGGCAGGAATGACTTGTAAAACAGATTAAGAAAGTGGTCAGTTTAATCCTGCCTTGCAATCTTGCAATCTCTTTAGCAGGTGGTAGGAAAATTTATGACTCTAGATACCTATTGTCCCTTCTACCCCTCCCTTTTGACACTATCCCCATTCCCCAGGCCCACAGGGGTTTCACTGCATTCACTAAGGTGCTCCAGACCTGGGGTGTCCCAAAGGGCCCAGCCCAGGACTCATCTGACATCCACACCCTACATCTGTCCCATTTAAACTTTCTAGGTACCAGTTCCCTCTGCACCCAACAAGCTGGCTGAGAGAACTAACCGGATAAACTAGTTCTGACTTGAGTCTGCCCGTGCTGTGTTTCCCAAAATGGGTATGTTGCATCTGGGAGCCACATCTGGGAGCCACAAGCTACGCACCACGGCCTCCTGGAGCATTTGTGTCACACCAAGACTTGAGGGGAAAGACAACATACTACTTGGAAGCACATAGATATTGTGGGAAAACTATAACACTCACTTACTTTTAAGATAAAACATAAATTATCAAGAACTGAACTAACAATCAAAATAGAGACAGACTCATAGATAGAGAGCAGGCTGACAGCAGTGGAGTGGGGGTGTTGGGGGCGGAGGGCATCAAGCAAGAAAGAAAAAAGAAAGAGCTCATGAACATGGACGGCAGTGTGGTGATTGCAGGCGGGAAGGGGTGGAGGTAGAAGAGAGTACGGGGGGATAAATGGTAATGGTAAAAATACAATAAAAATAGAAACAAAATAAAATAAAATAATTGGAAAGCAAAAATAGAACATAAACTATCACAGAAATGTAATATTCGTGGTTTGTCAGGCCACACCTGCAGACACCCACTTTGTTCCCTTGCCCTGCCCCTGTGTGGACACTGGTTCACCCCTTCCAGGATTCAGGGCATCGTGTGGGCCATGTGACAGCACCGGATCGCCCCAGACACAGGTCACCGAGGCTGTGTGCTTTCGGCCACAGCTCCCGAGGGTGTGGGGTGGAGCCCTGCTCAGCACATAACTAAATAGGTGTTCCTGATGTTTGGGTAAACACAATGAGGCTTGTCATCAGGACTCAGGTGCATGCTGAGTCTGTAAGAAAGGGTTAGTTTGCCCATATTTCTAGAGGTGGAGGGGACAGCCCTGTGGGGCTCAGAGCCAGTGCTGACCAGACTGAGTGTCCCAAAGGTCAAGTCTTGGGCTGGTGCTGTGTCAGAGCCTTCAGGGTTTCCCCCAGGCATCCCTCACATTTCCGTCCAACAGGGGGAAGAGGGCAGGAAGACAGCTCAGCTCAGAAAGAAGGCTGCCCCCTGGGTGACATCATCCCACCCCTCAGCCCTGCAGGGGAGTCTGATGTGCCCTGCCCAGTTTCTTCCCCCACCCCTGGTCAACTTTAGTCCATCCCAAACAGTGAGACACACCCAGGGAATCAAGGTCCTCAAACCGAGAGCGAGAGCTGGGGACTAATCAAAAACAACCTGGCAGCCAGAACCTTCTGCTTTCGCCAGGTTTCGTAGCAGGCAGATCTCCCAGCTAAGCCCAGACCAAGATGGCCCTGCTCCTATTCTCATCTCAATCAGCAACAGAACAGCAATGAGACGAGAATCTGAGAACTTGAAAGGACGTAGAGATCATTGAGCTCAGGCCCCAAGGTTCCCGGACTAGAGATTACAGAACTGACTGGCATTCCGCGCCCATTGGAAGAAGAGATCTGGGGAGTAATAAGGCCTCTGATGGAGAATCCTGCTTTAAATGGAGATGCTGATACCTCCTTTGTGGGCTGTTATATAGTAGTTTAGGAACATAAAAATCAAGATAGGAACTTAAAAATCAAGTTCAGCTCTGGCTGGTGTGGCCCAGTGGATTGAGTTCCAGCCTGCAAACCAAAGGGTCATTGGTTTGATTCCCAGTCAGGGCACATGCCTGGGTTTTGGGCCAGGTCCCCAGTAGGGGGAGCATGAGGGGCAACCACACACTGATGTTTCTCTCCCTCTCTGTCTCCCTCCCTTTCCTCTCTCTAAAAATAAATAAATAAAATCTTTATAAAAAAATCAAGTTCAAAGGAAAAGACAACCATTAAGCAAAATTCAGAAGAAAAGCCGGAACACATTAGGTGTAAAATCCCACCCAATTACTAAAAGCGAGCTTTAAATCTGTCCTTAAATCTTCCTAAAAGGCAAAGTACAGTAGAAGGGAAATGGAATGGCTCATAAAACTTGGCACCTACAAGATAAACACATACCATTGCAGAATAAAAATCAAGCTTTTATCTGATTTCAAGACTTGCCATATAGCTACAGTAATCAGCACAGCGTGGCCTTGGCAGAGATACACACGTACATCAGTGTGACAGAGTGGGAAACCCGGAGCAGACCACATCAGTAAGGCCGACTGATTTTCAACCAAGTTGCAAAGGCAATTCAATAGAGCATGGTTAGTCTTTGCAACAAGTGGTGCAGGAGTAATTGGATAACAAGAGGCCTAAATAAATAAATAAATAAACAAACTAACTAACTAACTAACTAACTTTGACCTAAACCTCACACTTCTATGAAAATTAACTCAAAGTGAATCACAGATTTAAATGCAAAATTAGAAAACTTTCAGGGGGCTAGGGTTCAGTGAAGAGTTATACATCACACCAAAAGCAGGCTTCAGAATATTTAAAAATGGTAACTTTATCAGCATCAAAACCTTTTTCTCTTTGAAAGATCTTGTTAAGAGAATGAAAAGCTACCTGGGAGAAAATATTTGTCAACCACATGCCCAACAAAGGATTCATATCTTATAAGTATAAAGAACTCTAAAAATAATAGTAAAAAACATCCAATTAAAAAACGAATAAAATAATATGAGCAGACATTTCAATGAAAGGAAATATACATGGCAAATAAATACACGAAAAGATGTTCCACATCACTAGCCATTAGGGAAATACAAATTAAGACCACGATAAGTTACTACATACCTATTAGAATAACTAAAATAAAAAGTAGTGACACCACCAGATGCTGGTGAGCATAGAGAGAAACTGCATCTCTTGTACATTGCTGGGGAAACGTACAATGGTACGGCCACTCTGGAAATCGTCCGCCAGCGTCTTTAGAAAGAAATCCACATGCAGCTACCTCAGAGCCAGCAAACGCACTCCCGGACATTCACACCAAAGACATGAAAACGTATGTCCCCACAAAAACCTGTCACAACTGTTCCTAGCAGTCTTATTTGTAACAGCCCCCAAGTGGAAGCAACCCGGATGTCCTTCCACAGGTGACTGGCGAGACAAATCACGCATGGCTGTGCCGTGGGATACTACTCAGCAGCAAAAAGGAACAAATGGTGGATGCATGCAACAGCCTGGGTGGATCTCAGGGTCTTGTGCCGAATTAAAAAAACCAACCCCAAAAGGTCGTACACTGTGTGATTCCATTTATATAACCTTCTCCAAATGACAGACTTACGGCCATGGAGAACAGATGAGTGGCTGCCTGGCACTGGGAATAGCAGCCAAAAGGGGACAGGTGTGGTTATAAAGGAGATCTGGGAGGCGATGGAATAGCTCTGCATCTTGAAGTGGTGGGCTGGTGGGTCCATGAAGCTACACATTCGATAAAATGGCATGGAACTCTACACACACATTATAGCAAAGTCTATTCCTGCTTTCGGCCTTGTCCTGTAGTTTTATAAGATGGAACCATTGGGAGGAACTGGGTGAAGGGTACACAGGACCTCTCAATACGATTTTCCCTGTGAATCTCTAATTGTTTCAAAATAAATTTTTTAAAAACTCAGAAATAAATTCAGCTTTGTCTGGTACTAAGAACCCAGCTTTCTCCCATGGTCCCTTATAAGGAGACCAAGTACCTCAGCGACAACATACCTGCCCTGGTCCTGTGGGGTAAAGACACATGTAAATGCACACAGCTACTGCTCCACATCCTTCTTCAACAGAAACAGAGAGGGCAATGCCCAGGGACAGGTCAGTGAACTTATAAAGCAGAATGAGGGCCAAACTAGCCCAGCCCCACACCAGGTGCTGTGATGGGCCCATTGGCCCAGGCGCACTCCTGGCTTCTCAGCTCCGCCATTGCTATCTCTCGGGCTTTGGCACATAAGTGGGTCTCCCTGCAGGCCAGTGCCTCCACAGACAGAAAGGGGGTAAAATATGGGCAGGAGGTGGTCAAAACCATGGGACAGGATAAAACCAAGCAGGGCTGTGAAGACAGAGAACAAGGAGGGGGTGAGGCCTGCCCTGGGGGGGCCACCCGTCTTCCTCTGCGTGGACCAGGACCTATTCCCCAAGCAGAACAGAAGAAGGTGAGGGGAAGCCACACCCTATCCCAATATCCTGACATCTGGGCCTCCCAGAGGGGAAAGAAAAGTAGTCCCTGTCACCCAAGAGGGAATGATCAGAGATGAAATGTGCTACTTGTGCTATTTGTTCTGCGGCAGCACAGGCCGCAAATTCATCACCAGGAGGGAAATTAAAGCTAAGAAAGGCCTGGAGCATTGACAGGAAGAAGGGGTCTGAGTGACTTGTGACCCCCACCCTACCCATTCCCATTGTTCTCCCATTGTATCCCCTCAAATGGGGCAAGGCTGGGACACATGCCAGGAAAACAGAATAAATGTCGTCCTCAGAGTCATAGAAACCACCCCTGAGGGGGGAGAGGGCATGTCTTCCCCCATGGGGTCACTTAAGAAATTCTTTGGCCCTGGGCATTCTATTGAGTCCGTTTTCCTGAGTGCAAATTACAGGTTGTTGGGATAGAGCACTTTCCTCTGGAAGCTGGGAGGTTAAGCCCCTGGCTGGGCCTCGGGGACCTCAGGAAGCTAAGGACACAGACCAGGACAAGTACCTCTCCCTCATTTTTAGTCCTCCCTCCCAGGTCAGAGGTCACCAGGGCCGCTCAGGTCAGATTCCTTTCTCCTTTTCTTCCCACTGCGGTTCCCTGTCCCTCCCCTTGCCCCCACAGGATGTTCCCTCACTCACGGGCTACACACTGTTTCACTCCACTGGGGCCCTGGGTGTGTCAGTGCCTGAAATTTGGGCAGCAGTCACCAGTCAGCCACTCCTTTCACAAGATAACCTCAGTTTGGCCCCAGAAGTTTCATGTTAAGGAGAAACAGATCTTTGTGAGGCTGCCAGGATGAATTAGCCACAAAGGCTCCCTCCTACCTCGCCCCCTCCCCTGCCCCGGTAATCCTTGAATGAACCCGATTTTGATTTAAGAGTTTTAGAGTTCTGGATGCTGAACGCTCTCTCTGACAGTGACTGGTGAGCAGGCCTCCTACTTTTTAGGAATCCTGCAAAGCCAGAGCCAGCAGACGGTCTCTAAATGAACTGCTGTTGTGTTTACTCCTGCAGAAGGAGGCAGAAAAACTCACCCCTAGAGCGAGAGGAGCGGGGCTCCTTAGATGAGGAGTTATGAAGAGTGAGAGGCAGGAGCCTGTTAGCAACTGGGAGTGGCCACGCCACAGCCCCTGCGGTGCCCAGTCATGCCTGGGATGTCTGGGTCACCTGGCCTGGAGAAAGTGCTGACCACTGGGGACAGGTGCGCCCCATGGTGTCCCCACGTGCCAACCCAGAGCTGAGAGCGCTGTGTGGTGGTGAGAGCCGGGATGCACAGCCTTAGGGCACAGGTGGCAAACACAAGGCACTGGAGGGCCAAATTCAGCCCTCCACCTTGTTTCTACCCAGCGGCAATGCCGAGCTCCTTGCCCCTAGTTAAGGAATAGTTATATTTACACAGTCCTAACATCACATTCGGCCCTTTGAAGGCAACCGTGAGGCTGATGTGGCCCCCGTGAAAATGAGTTTGACACCCCTGCTTTAGGGTCTCTGACTCTTCATTACCAGCCGACCTCCCCCCTTTCTGGCTGTGTCTCCACACAGGAGGGGCCGGCCTCACTGATCCTTGTTTTCCTCCTCATTAATGGGGACAGTAATAGTATCCACTTGGGAGTGTTACTATGAGGATTAAATATGGGTAAAATACTTGCATAGTTCCTGGTACATTCAGGCAGCTCTGTTACTGTTAGCTATTACTATTATTTTGGACATTATTAACTATAGTTTCTCTTAACTATTAACTATAATTAGTAGAACAATAGATCCTAAATGATGTTTGCATGTGTAGTCCTATTCGTTGAGGCCAGAACTAGCCTCACATGGGTGCTGACCCCAGTGAGCCCAGCATGGCTCACAAAGCCTTTCCCTGTGCCTAATCCCACACCATCCTTATGGAGCTCCATGAGGTAGAACTGGTCATATTACCCTGTGTTTTCATGTTAAGGACTCCAAAGTCCAGGGAAGGTGAGAAACACTTCCCGGTGTCACTTCGTCTGTTAAAAGGCTAGACTGGGTCGTCGATCTGTGTCCCCTGACTTCCTCCCCTTCCCCTAAACCAGAAATGTCAAACTCATTTTCACCGGGGGCCACATCAGCCTCGCAGTTGCCTTCAAAGGGCCAAAATAAATTGAGGACTGTATAAATGTAACTACTCCTTAACTGTTAAGGAGTTGAAATTACATTCAGCCCTTTCAAGGCAACTGTGAGGCTGGTGTGGGCCCCTGTGAAAATGAGTTTGACACCCCTGCCCTAAACCATACAGTGTGTGTGTGTGGGGGGGGGGGGGTTGCAGGAATGTCACAAAGTGAATGGTTCACCTGTCCCAGCAACAAGGAACCTAGAAAATGGATGGGTTCCCCTGTTCTCCCTGCCCCATGCCATATACATCACATGTCACACATACCCCCCTGGAAGGGTACAGGGAGGCCACCCAACCTCTCACAGAGAGGAGGAAATCTCCCATCAAACAGCAAAGCCTCTAGATGGCCGGTAACACCCCCTGGAAGAAAAGGTTTCCAGTAAGTTTAACCAACGAAATTCCAGGCCCTATATTTGCCTTAAGATTAGCCAACCTTGTACCTTGTCTAAGGCTGTTAAGGGAAGCCAAGTGAAGTCTTGTCAAACTCTTAGAATTACCATGGATCAGCAGAGGCAATAATTTAAAAAATCTGGGTTTTAGAGTTAAGAAAAACTCTCAACTGGTATGAGACTTTAGGAGGCCAATTGGCCTGAGCCCAGGCCTCAGGCACGTGTGGCTAAAGCATCAGCACGTGAGAAACCCTCTTATTCTTACAGGTCTTCAAAGAAACTGCTGCCATGCATGCATTCATTTTAGGGACCCAGGGAGGGTCTAAGCGGATCAGCCTCTTTGGGGGTTGCTGTCACGGTCAGCAATCTGTTCTGGAATGAGTTGTCCTTCCGGCCCTTCTTGGTGGAAATAGCGGAAGTTGCCCCCACCCTCGCTCCCTCCTGAGACCCTCTCTTTTCAGACCACCCAACCATTTCCCCCACCATTTCCTCCCGTCTCCTAAGTTATAAACACCAAAATTTCCGCCCCTCTCTGTTGAAACTTCTCCAAGACTCTTTGAAATGGTGGGATCAAAACCGCACACAGTGCTCTCCAGATCGCTGGTCTGGCCAAAGCTGAGGAGATCTGAGGACTATCTTAAATTATCTCAAAATGTGTGTGTCTTATTTATATCCAACCATGGCATCAGTTCAGCCTGCATAGACTGTGGTGTGGGGAGCGAGCAGAAGCAGGAGTGAGGGTCCCGGGTCCAGTGCCAACAATATAAGCGTATACCGTATTTTGCCATCTATAATGCGCACCCACATTTCTGTGTGCATTATACACAGGAATATGAATTTATTATACCCATGTATAACGCACATCCTTATTTTCCCTCAAAATTCAGGCAAAAAGTGTGTAGTATATACAGCAAAATATGGTAGGTGAGATCCACTGTGACCTCCAGATCCCTTTCTACTGGACACTCACATCTGGGTTCCCCCATAGTTGCCCCATTAGAGGCTCTACTTAGCCCCCTCTGATTGTATGGTTGTCCGAAACCACTGCTCTGTCCCATAACCCCCACCCTGACGCCGAGGAGCCCTGATGTGGGCTCTGCAACCTCCCACACTCTCACCAGCTTTGCCCCCTCAGCAGGTGCATTCTCACGTGCTTTGACCAGCCAGAACAGGCAAAAGGCCCTGAGCACGAATTCAACCATTTCGAGTCCTCCTAGACAAGTGAGGGAGTGGAAAGCCTTCCCGACCCCTGGAGAAGAAACTGTCCTCACCAAGCAGCTGCTCCACCTCAGCCTTCACCCACTCCCCGGAACTCGTCCAGCCCTACTGAACAGACTGCCCGCACCCCACTGCTTGCCTGGGGCCCTGTCGGCACCTGGAATGCACAGGATTGAGAGCCATCCTGGGGGGAATTCTGAACATTGCAAGCAGGGAGGTGCAGAGCCCCCATGCTGCTGCTCTTGGGGAGAGAAAAGCCCGAGGAAGGAAAACATCCCTTCTAACGCCCACCACAGATGAGCTGGGCCCTCACCTCTTCCCCCTGGGAGGGACCCCAGCCTTCCCCGGCAAGGCGTGCACCTCCAGGCGCACCCCCTGTAGGAAGTAACTGCCTGCAGATCTCGAAAAGTGCCCCACGAGATGTTCTTTTTCAATCAAAGAACAGAACGACTCCCTGGGCTGGTGCCAAGACTATCCGAATAGAGATATCCCGACAAGCAGGGACTTTACTGTCCTGTACAACACACACACACACACACAGCCTGCACGCGTTCGCCCGTCCAGGCGTCCCCTCGCCCGCCGCGCCAGATCCGGAGGATGCGTCCCGGAGCGCTGCACCCAGGTCGGAGCAGGGAGTATTGGACGCACCCACAGCCTCCTGGGCTCCGAGAAAGGTGCGCCCGGCGCTGCTCCCGGCCGGACGCTGGCCGGTTCTCCGCTCACCTTAATGTTGCAGAAGATAGAGCAGGGACAGCGGCCGGCTGGGCCCGAGGAGGCGCCGCTGCCCTGTCGCGCACCAAGCTTGGGCAAGAGCCCCATGGTGGGGGGCAACGGCGGGGCGGGCGCGGGGTCGAAAGCCAGCGGCGGCGCGGGGCGGCGTTCGGTTCGGTCCGGCGCGGTCGGGGCGTTGGCGGCAGGACCCGGAGCGGGGAGCCGGTAGCGCAAGGGCCGGGAGTCGGGCTGGGGCGGCCCGGCGGAGGGGTGGCGTGAGTGGCGGCGGTGGCCGGCGGAGGTCCGCAGAGCGGGGACTGAGCGAGAGGGTGCGCGCCCAGAAGTTTTATAAGTGGCCGCCGCGGCCGCGGGCGCCGCCCACGCTGAGACGCGCTCTCCCTCCCCCTGCTCCCAGCCTGTCAAAGGCGTGCGAGCCCCCGGCCCCACCCCGCCGCCGCCACCGCCGAGGACAGGTGTGACGCGGCGGACCGCCCGGCGTGACTTCGCTCGGGGCCCGGGATTGCGTCTGTGCTCCCGGAGCTCGAAGGGGCCCCGCGAGGCTCGACCGCCTCTGGTGAAGGTCCCGCCTGCGGGAGGAGGTTGGGGGTGTGGCGGGCCGGGGGGAAGGGAGGTAGTGGCTGGAGGGGCTGGAGGCTGCAGGAGGGTGGGGTCGCCGGGTGGGACTGGCGGGGCGGGGGTGGGTGCAGGGGGAACTCACTGGCGGGAGACAGAGGGGACCAGAGAAGGGGTCCGCAGGGCTCTGGGGGCAGGAGGAAGCCAGAGAAGGACTGAGGGATTCTGGAGGGGCCAACGGGAGCCAGGAGTGTTGGAGGGGAGCCCCCGCGCCCCTCCCGATGCACTCGGGGAGATTTACTGAGCCAGTCTCTGCTTGTTTGCACTCGCCGAAAGAGAACCTGGACTCTCACTCAGTTCCGGTGATGGCTCTGAGACTCGCCGAGGTTCTGTTTGTGTCAAGGACTGATTTATATTTAAACTGTTCTTTGCGCTGGAGAGGGGGGCCGGTAACAAGGTGGAGAAGTGGGGGCCGCCCCGGGCTGGGCCGAACTCTGTGGACCGGAGCCAAGGTAAACTGCAGACGCTGTCGAGTGTCAGCTCCGCTGGGCTGGCCTGAAGCGCTGTGGGGAAGATGGGGAGAGGGGGTGGCTGAGCAAACGCACGCACCCCACTGACCTCCTTTTCAGGGCTGGCACACAGCAGCAGCTTGATTTTTTTCCCCCCCCAATATTTTTTCCCCACCAGGATACTCAGTTTGGCAAAGAGACAGGTGAGGCTTTTCAAGAGAAAAATAAGAAAGTTCTATTAAAAGCAGCTGCAGTAAGGAAGCCAGTGGCAGAGGTATTTTTCCAGCTCCCTAACGCCCGCAGTCCCCTGCAAAGCCAGCCTCGGCAAGCCCACCCTACCCGCAGGAAAAGCATGAGCCCACGGTCAATACCAGGAAGTGTTGGTTACAACAAAGGCCACAGGACGGATGGACCACATAGGTTTCTTATTTCTACCAAACACCTGTGTCTTGGGGCTGCTCCTATCTCCCATCCACCATGCTGTTGTGTCTTGTGGTCCTAGGGCCCTGGACACAACTGCATGCAGTGCTGAAGGAAAAGCCATTAGCTAGTGGGCAGCCTCTGGCCACTTCATCCACCACAGAGTGCGGGGCATCCAGAGAGGCTTTCCTGAGCCCGGCACCAGGGCAGGCGTGAAACTCCAGGTTACCACTCTGCACTCTTAGAAAACTTGGAACACAAGGACAACTGCCACCAGGGAGCTCTCAAAGTGTGCTGAGCACTGGGCTGTGACACCCTCCCCAGTGGATTGTGCCAGGCATTCTGCTGGGCACCCACGTGTGAGTCCACAGAACCCAACACTCGCCCCACAATTACAGGTGCTATTGCCGTCTGGATTTCACAGGCGATGGTGCTATGTAGGTCAAGTTTAAAAAGTGCCTGGAAGACTGCACAGCTACTAAGTGATGGAGCTGGAACTTGAACCCAGCTCTGTCTGACTCTGAAGCCCAGATTTGAGCCCTGTGCCCTTTGAAAAGTTATCTATTCCAGCAGCCTCATTTCACAAGTGAAACCAAGCAGAGAAGAGAGAAGGCCAAGGTCACAGGCACATTAGGGCTGCCATGGCCAAAGCCTCTTCCTCAAACCCTGAAGCCTTGCCAAGGCCCTCTGATAGGATTCCAGGCAGGGGCATCTTCTCCAGCCTTTGACTCATTCTTGCCCTCTTCCCACTGTCAGGACCAGTATCCTCTTCAAAGGAAGGGCCAATGCAGAAATGCTTGCAGGTGGTTATCTGCCTTCACCTGCCTTTATTTTACTAGGTGGAGTTCAGCTAAATGTAATGGAAACCTAATCAAAGTGGCTTCAGTAGACTTATTTGTCTCTCATAAGAAGAAGGCTGACAGTAGCTAGTCCAGAGTGGCCATGACCGAGGCCCCTTCAGGGTTCCTTGGTGTGTGGCTTTCATCCTCAAGGCTGGCTCGTCATCACGAGATGGCTGTTCCACCTCCAGCCTCCTCTTCTCACTCCAGGAAGGAAATGAAAGACAGGAAATATAGGAAAGGCCTGTGCTTACATCAGGGAAGCAACTCTCTCCCAAACATGCTTAGCTACTTTTCACTAAGTCTTGTTGGCCCAGGCTGGGTCACGTGGCTACCCTGTGCGAAGCAGGCTAAGGAATGCAGTTGACACTATAGCTGCCTCCGGGACAAAACTGAGTCTCTGTTAGGAGAAAGGGAAGAAAGTACATTGTGTTTTTGACTTTCAGTGTCTGCACATGGAGTAACCCATTTCCCTAAAGGCACCTCAGGGTCTGCTTCCAAAACCCTTCCCAGATCCTTTGATTTCAGCAAGTATTTCTTAGCACTGTAGAAAAACAAACCACAAGGACAATCCCTGACTTCAAAGACTGCATGGCCTTATGTGGGGAGTGAGAAGGGAGAGCATCAGTGCAGTGTAGGAAGAGAGCTGTTGTGCACAGAGCAGCCCTAACTCATCCTGGGGCAGCAGGAAGGCTTCCTGGAGGAGGTGACTCTCACACTGAGCCCAAAGGACTAGAGGATTAGGAGCAATGTGGTGAAGGAAGGCAAGTCTGCTCCATGGTTTCAGTCTGGCTGGAGCATGAGACCCTGGGACAGTGGGAAGGTATGCGATGAAGGGGCTTGAATACCAAGTGTCATGCTATGAAGTGTAGGTCTTATTTCAAAAACCAAGGAGAGCCTTTAAAGGCTTCCAAATGGGGGTGATCTGGGGAGATTTGCATTTCACAGAGACCTCTCTGGCATTTGGGTAAGAGTGCAAAGGGGAGGTCTGTGGAAGGAAACCCAGGAGCTAGGATGAGGCCTGTTGTAGAGCAGGGAAGGAGAGAAAGGTGCTGAGATACTGAAAGGAGAGGACATCCAGGTGTTAGCGAGGGTGACATTAGGGATGATTCCCAGGATCCGACTTGGGCAAGCTGCAGTGGTGAGGCCAGCCCCTGGCAGAAGCGGCCTAGAAGGAGTAGCAGCTACAGGGGGAATGCACTGAGTCCCCCTGGACTTGCTTTGAGTTCAGACTGCCTGGGGTACATGCAAGTCAAGATGTCTAGCTGGCAGGTGTGTGGGGGTCCAGGGCTCAGGGGGACACTGGGCTAGAGGTGGCAACTCGGACATCCCCCACAGAGGCAATGGGTAAGCCTTGAGAATGGGTGGGTCTGCCAGTAAGAATGTGTTGACAAGAAATAGGTCCAGGACCAGCCACAGCAACATCCGGGGTGGCACAGGGGATGGGGCTAGCAAAGGAGACAGTGGGAGCGACCACCATGGAGGGAAGTATAGCAGTCCAGGGGTGGTGTTTCAAAGAGAAGGAGGTCAAGAGCACAGGTAGGTTGCTGAGAAGGGAAGATGAGACCTAAGGATGACCCCTGGGCTGGTCACAGGCTGGCACTGAGGACCTTGGCAAGAGTTTCCTGCAGGTGATGTGTGCAGAGGCCCAAAATAGGGGGGTGGAGGAGGAACTGGAAAGGGGAAAGCCGTGGGCCACTTTCCAGGTGCTGTAGGGGAGGGAGGATGAGAGGGAGGAGCTGGGTAGCTTCAGGCTGTCCTCTTGGCCAAATTGTCTCCAGCTTTCTCAGGTCCCTGCACATTCACACCTCCAGGCTTGCGCTCCTGCTAGCCCTGCCTGTGCTGCCTGCCTCATAGTGCTTAGCGTCTGCTCTTCCAGAGCAGCTCCTGTAACTACCTGTTTTGGGGCCCTTAACAAGTGTTGAAACATGTCTTGCACTGGTACAGACCTGTTACATACATATCCCTTGTCGCTCAGGACACTGGAGGTCATTATTTCCATTTTATGGGTGAATGAACAGGCTCGGGGCTCTTCCCTTTATTATCACAGGTCACAGTGGAGACACTACGTGAGGTGGCTGCGTGCACAGACCTTCCAGTCAGACAGGGCTGCGGGTCACTCTTCACGTCAGCGGTGTCGCCTGAGGTGGCTTGCTTAACCTCTCGGATCCTCAGTCCTTCTCTCTAAGGTGGAGATGTTAATGTCCGGGAGGGCTGGCCGCTGTGGTGATGGTGGGTGGAACCGACCCTTTCTCTCTCCTTCAGCTCAGAGGGGAGCTCCTTGGGACCAAGTTCTGTGTTAATCCTTTTTGTGTCTGTCATTTGTCCCAGCATATCCTGTGGATTAAAAATGCTTATGAAAGTGGAAATGAGCTGAAATGAATTCCAGAAAGACCCAGGGACTGGGAGAGGCCTTTTTGTCCTGAGGCCTCCAGGCCATTGCTGTCTCCGTCACCCTCCGCCCCGCCCACTGCCTGTGTTCCCTGCTCATCCCTCTGACCACCCCCCACCCCGCCTCTCTTCATCAGCCTGTCCTCACTGGTGACTGGCCATGGCCCTTGGGTGTGTTTGGCAGTCAGTCCACAGGCCACACTCTCCAGTCCTGAGGCAGCTGATGCAGGTCCGTTGGCACTTCGGATACTCGAATGTCGTCATGGATTAACTCTGGCCTCCTGGGTCCTTGTGCACCAGCAGGTATGAGGGGGTCCCGCAGTGACTGTTACTGCTGCCAGGTGGAGGGCCCCTCGGTGCCACTGTCACTGGGGGGGCAGCCTGCTCTCCTAGTGGGCTGCCCTGGTCACTTGTTTATGTTTAACAAACACACAATGTTGGTGGCCTGTGCCTGGGACTGCTGCGATGTCTATGTGTTTAATCCTCAGCGCAACCCAAGGAAAAGGGTGGCTTTCATTAGTGCCATTTTCTATTTGGAGAAACTGAGGCACACAGAGGTTAAAATAACTTGCTGAAGGCCACATTGGTAGTAAGTGGCAGAGCCAGGATTCAAACCCCCTGCAGCCAGGTGCAGAGCCTAGCGCCTGGGGCTCATTTCCCAGAGCCTGAGCCGCAGCCTCAGGCAGGTCCACTTCAACCCTATCCACAGGATGAGCCTTCGGGGGTCTGAGGCCCACCTTGGTGCCCACCCCTGCACCCTGGGAACCTCTGCTGCCAGCACCACACCCAACCCTAAATGAGCATCCGAGCTCAGGCCACTGGGCCCTCCTGGAGCCAACTCCCAAACTGCCCTCCATCCTGCTCTTCTGTATTGTGCACATTCCATTCCTGCAGCATCCACCACATGCCTTTCTCTCTTCCACTGTGATCCTGGGCCCCACCCCACACCCTTATCCCCTCCACACCTCCCTCTCAGGGCCTGAGGTTGACTTTGCCCCTTCTGCCCTGAGAGAATGCAGTGAGGGGAGGGAGGGGCACCAGGGCGTCCTGCCTCCTGGGACTCCAGCCCCCCTGCATGTTACCTGGGGTCCCCCAATGCTTGGCACAGGGCAGGGCCCACAGCGATGAGGTTTCCATTTTCCTCCAGGAAAGACTGCTCAGGGCCCAGCTGTCCTGCCCCAGCTTCACGCCCCACCCAGTGGAGGTCACTCACGGCTTTGGCCCTTGGTGAGCAGGGGTAGGAAAAGGAGAACCCCCAGCAGGCCTGGCCCTGCATCTCTCCCACATCTACTCTCTCATCGGGCTCCTCCCTGTGGGCGAGGGGCCCCAGCCTTGCCCTGTCCTCTGAACTCTGCCTTCCCCGTTCAGGTCATCTCCAGCTCATCACCAACCCTGCTCAATAATCAGCCACTGCTAGAGAGCTCGGACTTCACCTCTGCCTCCGGGTCCTGCTGGGGTCACGCGACACACACTCAGAGAGCAGCTGCGCTGTTGTCCTTGGCCACGTGCAGGCCTGGGTCCCTCTCGATCCTGTCATCTGGATGCTGCCGAGTAAACGGAAAATCAGCACTTGGTCTCTTTGCCATGTTGTTTGTTTTTCAACTTTGTTAATCTTTATACTCTTTTTTAAAAAGATTTTATTTATTTTTAGAGAGGGGAAGGGAGAGAAAGAGGAGAGAAACATCAATGTGTGGTTGCCACTGGGGACCTGACCCGCAACCCACGCATATGCCCTTAACTGGGAATTGAACCAGTGACCCTCTGGCTCGCAGGCCGGCACTCAATCCACTGAGCCACACCAGCCAGGGCAATCTTTATACTCTTTCAAAAATACTTAAACTGTATTTTAACTCTCCTGAGAGAGAGAAAATATTCAGTTCACTCATTACTCCAGATCACTATTTACATTTTCTCTTTTTTTCTAATTCTTTCCTATAAGCACATCTTTACTCTAAAAACCAATCATAGCATACCCCTCATCTCCTACGTTTTTACAGTAAGTGTTGTTCATGTTGAGGCAGGCACATCCATCTCTCTCTGAATGGCTACACGGGCAACCAGGAGTTATTCACACCGCTGCTCATATTGCACATTGGAGATGTCTCTCATTCCTGCATGGAACAAATGGTGGTCTGTAGGTAACTTTTTGCACAAAGTTCTTTGCCTCACAACCGGTCGCCAGCCGTGTAATCTGAATGCCTCTAGAAAGTGTCCTCTGTGATAGTCAAAGTTATTCCTTATGCTGAATTTGCATTACTTTGGGCTCTTCTTCCTCATCAGTGACACCCCTCCAGGTGCCTATAGAGGGAGACCGGCACCCCAGGGGAAACGGCATGACTTCCAGCTGTAGAGTCCACCCAGGCACTGGAGTCTCCCTTGTCCCCAGTAACCCGGACAAAGCCTTGGCACTCAGTCAGCCAACTAGGGGCTGACCCAAGGATGCCATGGGGTGTGGCTGCCTTGGTCCAAACTCCTGTCCTCTACCCCTAGTTCTGGAGAAGGAACTCAGCCCCCAGGACTGGAAGTTGGTGGGCCCCTTCCTGGAGAGAGCTGGATTCCTCACTTGCATAATCAAGGCATTGGACTTTGGTCCAGTGGGGGTTCTCCTCTTTTCCTCTCCCTGCTCTAAGTTATTAGCTGTGTGACCTAGGGCAAGTCACTTAACCTCTCTGGGCAGCAGTTGCCTCTTAGAACTGTATGAGGAGCGAATTGGACTCACAAGTCCTTAGTAACGGTCACCATTGTTACTGTTGTTTTCTTCCACTTCAGCAGTGCTTCCTTGTGGTCCCCTGTCCCCTCCTCAGCTGTGCCTGCTTTTCTCCGTAGGAGTCCCTGCTTTCTTCATAAGGGCATCTCCCCAGATGCTTCCCCTTAGTGGGTCTGGGGAGACACTTAATCCAAGCCCCATCTATGGAAGCTGAATCTGGGGGCAGGGGGGCTGTCACCTGTCATTCCAGGCCAGAGGTCTTTGAAGGCATAAAGGGTGCAACAGAGTGGCAGAAGGCAGGAACGAGTCTGCACCCATCCCCAAGCAAGTTTCACCGGAGCCCCACCCTCCCCTAATGTTGGGGGTGGAGCTGGGGATCCAGAGGACAACTCCAGGATCCCTTCAGCCTCCTCTCATGCCCTGCTGTCCTCTCTCCTGCTCTCTGTGCACAGCCCTGAAATGCTGCCCCTGTTCCCTGGGAGCCCAAGTCCATGGCGTAGCATGCACACGCATGCACACATGTGCACCCCCCCGCCCCCACAGACAGGCTCCCTTAAAGCCCTCTTGGCATTTCCTGCTCTGAGGGGCCCCCCCTCCTGCCTTCACCTCTCCCTTTCCTGGTCCATAGCAGGGTCTGCTGGGGAAACCCTAGTGAGGGAGGTTCCTGAGCATCTCTTCTGTTTTCTAAAGCTCCCAGTGGCCTGTGTCAGGCTGATAATCACTCGGGGGCACCTGTATCCTGCCCTGTGCCCTCTCCCCAGTCCTGAATCTAGGTCTGGGCTCCCGTTCCCACCTGACACAGCCCCTCACTTCTGGAAGAATCTCCTCTTTCCTTTGTCTTGTGTCTCACACCTTCATGTGCCCAGGTCTGCAGCTTTCTCACCAGAAAGAGAACACCCCCGCTCTCTGTTTTCATCCCTTGCACCCTCAGCACCCACTCCTCGGCTCCCAAGGGGATTCTGAGGCCTGTTTCTCCCTAACTCAGGAGGAGGAGTGGACGTTCTGCCCTGCTGTGTACACGCCCTCCCTGCGTTGTACTGACTGACTCCATATCAGGTGGACTGTGAGCCTTCAGGGCAGGGACCAAGTGCAAACACAGGTGAGTGAGCAGGATGCTGCCTGCAGGGTTCAAAGCAGGGGCCCAGCTGTCAGAGGAGCCTGCCTCTCCCCAGCTCAGGCATGAGGGGCTGGTGGGGACGTGCTTATGACTTTCATACCTTATTTCCCAACTGAACAAAGGTTGCAGGGAGGATGCCGGGACCTCCCCAGCTGCCAGGCCAGCCCAGAAGCCAGTGAGGACTCTGACAGTCACCTGTTCTGCAGCTCTGTCCTCTCCCTGTGCCCACCCCCAGGTAGCTGTATCAGCTCTGCTTTCTCAGCTGTAAAGTTTGGGGCCTATAAAAGATCTGTGGGGCCCTGGGCCTGGGGTCCCTAACACACCCTGGGATGTGTTCATCATGTGCTGAGTCGCTTGATGAGGTCGCTGGGAGTCAGGCCTCCTCCCAGTTCATGGGTTACAGGGAGGGGGCTCCTGGGGGTGTGGCCCCACTGCTGGGGATTTGGGTAGAGAATGTTCATGGCTTCCCCGCACAGCCAGCAGGAGAGGAGGCTGAGGAAGGTGCTTAGGGAGCATTCCTACCTGAGGCTGGGGAGACCAAAGCTCTCACACCAGTGTGCAGAGACGAAAACTCCCAGGGGCGCAGCCTCACCGGCTCTGAGAACCTCCCTCCGGCCCCAGTATTAGGAATGATGGTCCATGAAGTGGACATCTGCTATTGGCCCCTCCCTGAGTCTGCACCATTTCTGGGTCCTTTGCAGTATCATGCCCACCCCCCCTCTCAGGTGTTGATGCTGGGTGTGCCGACCTCACCGGGGTGGGAGGGCACGGGGCCAGGCCTGGCCCCGCGGGCCCTTTGCTGAAGCAGTCAGATCAGCGTGCGGCAGTGGGGGCACCTCCCTCAGTGTTGGGGTCTGAAGCTTTCGGGGAGAATCTGCCCCAGGACGTGGCCACTGAACGAACAGGAATGTGGGGCAGAGACCCGTGCCTATGTCCTTCAGGCTCTGGGTCCCCTCGGACCTCTGCATCTGGACTTGGCAATTCTGTGAGCCACTAGATCCTCTTTATGGTTTAAGTTTCATTGAGCTGGATTTCCTCCCCTTGCTGGCATCTAAAGAATTCCGATGCATCCAGTAAACCAAGGTTTGCACAACACCAGGCAATTCCCAGAGTGGCCTCGGAGCCAGGATCTCACCGAACCTCGCAGCTGCCATACAAGGTGGGCCTGGTTGTTATTTACCCCTGTTCTGAGGAAGGGAAACTAAGGCTGGGAGGTCAGGGGCTCACCCATCCTGTGAGAGGTTAGTGCGGACTGGCACCCAGGTCTTTGGAACACAGACCTTGTCCCTCTGCTGGGCCCCACGTGTGGAGGAGGCACTTCCCCCCTGCTGCCGGGGTCAGGCCCTGAAGGTACAAGGGCACAGGCAGGACCGCCCAGTGCTGTAGGGAGACGGCCGAGTGGCAGAGGGCTCTGAGAACATGTGGAGAAACAGCTTTGTGCATGTAAACAGCCACTGGAGATTATGCTTGTGAAGAATTTGTGATGATGAGGAAAATGCTTGTCATGAAGTCAAATTAAAAAATCAGAAAAATGTATAGATTATACTTACACACACAAAATACTCATGATTATGTTTTTCAAAAAGCTGATATGTAGACTTTTTTTAAAAAAGATTTTATTTATTTACTTTTAAAGAGAGGGAAGGAAGGAAGAAAGAGAGGGAGAGAAATATCAGTGTGTGAGAGATATTTATTGCATCTCACAAGGCCCCCAACCAGAAACCTGGCCTGCAACCCAGGCATGTGCCCTGACTGGGAATTGAACCAGCAACCTTTCAATTCATAGGCCGGGGATCAGTCCACTGAGCCACACCAGCCAGGGTGAATTTTTTAAAACTGAAAGAAAATAGCCCTGGCTGGGTGGCTCAGTTGCTTGGAGTGTTGTCCCGTTCACCAAAATGTTGCAGTTCCAGACAGAGCACATACCTAGGTTGCGGGTTTGATCTCTGGTCAGGGTTTCTCTCTTGCATTGATCTCTCTCTCTCTCTCTCTCTCTCTCAAATCAGTAAGCATATTCTTGGGTGAGTATTAAAAAAAAAAAGACTAAAAGAGAATATACCAAAATGTTAATAAAGATGATCTTTCCATGGTAGGAATATGAAGGGTTTTTTAAATCTTATTTTTCAACATCTTTCTAATTTTTATGATATTGCTTTATAATGAATCAAATATTATAAACTTGGTGAAAAACAAAAGAAGAAAGTAGTCAGTTGTGTAGCAATTTTCCATAAGCACCATTTTCAGATTTGAAACCAAATCAATCCCTTGTCTGGATGGGCAGCAGGGAAGCCACTCCTGGTCCAGCCCGGACTTAAACTCTGTCGAAACTCGCATTCACGCTGTACCTTCGTGTGGGCACTCGGCTACTTGGGGCGCTCACATCAGACAGGCAGACACGCTGCTGCTCCACGGTGGTCCCTCACTGAGAACACAGTCCCTGTGCTGCATGCTCCATCCTCACAACAGCCTACAGGGGCTCCAGTCATTGTGCCCCTTTTGCTGGGGGGAAACCTGAGGTTCAGGGAGCCTAAGAACTTGCCCTCTGTCACCGGGCTAGTGAGGGGCAGAGTTGGAACTAAACAACAACCCATCGGATTCCAAAGACCTCTCCACTGGACACGCTGGGACACTGCCTGCACTCCCAAACATTCCTGGGTGGCTTGTTTATCTATCCCTTTCACAAATATTTACCGAGCACCTGCTGTGCCCATGACTTGATTCTTGTGCACAAAGCAGACACGGAGGAAGCGTGAGACAGCGGCATACCACAGCAGCTCATAACCCAGCTCGGCAGCCTCCAAGGGGAGCTGGCGTGCCCTGGTCAGCGTCCAGGACCATCCCGAGGGCAGTGGGCAGGATTCATCACCATTTCTATTTAGAGCTATTTTCTGTCTCATAATTTTAATTTCTCTTTTTATGTATTTATAATATGCATGATATATTGTTATAGTAACATCCACATAAAACATATGTGATAAATCTTTGATTGGTGTATAATCAGAAAAGACCCACAAAATTTGTCTGAGTCTATATATACGAAACTATGTATCGGGATGATCAGGAAATGCTTGTAGAGAGGGTGTGGCCTGCATTAAGATGGGTGGGCCTTATCCAGGCCGAAAGAGGGAAGAGGGCATTGAGGGCACCGAGAGAATGTGGCCATCCAAGGCTTCATCGGGGGATGTACCCAGCATAACTCAGGAAATGGGGTAGGGCCCCTCTGCGCCTGCCTCCTCCCCAGCCTTGGAGCCTGCAGAGCATCGGCTAGCCCTGCCAAGCCTGTGGGCCCTGTGGTTCCAGCCTGTGCCCACCCAGTCCAGCAGCCAGGCCCCACCCTGGTCTGGAATGTGGCTCAAGCTCCTCAACCCCCAGACCTACCACTGAGCTTCCTTCCAGACCTACCACTCCCACTGCCCTGTGCCTTCCAGCCCCTCCCAGCCCACCTGGAGCTCTGGGTTTTATTTTCTTTGTTAATTTTTATTTATTAATTTTAGAGAGAGAAACATCATCTTGCTCTTCCACCCATTCATGCATCCATTGGTTGATTCTTGTATGTGCCCTGATCAGGGATCAAACACACAACCTTGGAGTACAGAGACACCCTGGGTCTTGTCCCCATCCCCCGGCTCCTCAGCCTCTGTCCCCTCTGCTCCTTCCACCTGCCTCTCCGTTGGAGTGGCAGCACTCAAGGGCCCAGTCCCTGTGCCCTCCTCAGCCGCGCTCCTCCTTCTCCAACACCCAGGATGGAGCAGTAGGTGGGGTGGATGAGGGGTGCCTGTCTGGAGGGTTTCTCCTGGGCTCTTGAGGATACTTCCATGCCTCTTCTCATTGCACCCTGCCTCTTGTGAGGCTCAGACACGCAGCTCAGCCCCCCTCAGCATCTCCCCCATTTCCACCATCCATCCCTCTCTGGATCCCTCTGCTCATCCTTCAGTGCTGCTGCTCTGACCCAGAGTTCCTCCTCTCAGCCTCCACACACACCAGGTGATCACTCTCCTGTCCCCACACCCTCGGTCCTTGACCTCCACCGCTTTGGAGGCCTTTACCTCCCGGCCACATTGGTCACTGGTGCCCACACTGGGCCACCTCCTCCAGACGCCGATCCACCTCTGGAACGCACGCATGCTACTCTGGGCTCATTAGAACCTTGCCCTTCATGGAGGAGACACACAGCGCTTTATGCCTTGGCTTCTGCCACCCATCTGTCCCCACCTGCTTCCTCTTCCTTTCAGCCTGGAACCCAGAGAATTCCTTGGAAGAGCTGTCCCCCTTCTTGTCTGAGAGTGACCAACCCCCTGGCCTGTCTCTGGGTCCATCTCCTTTCGCTTTCTGGGGCAGTCAATCGCTCCTTCACATTTCCTCCCTCTCCCCGGCACCTTCCACTCTTTTTCTTTCTATTTCAAACTTCTTCCTGCGGCAAATTTGCTTATGTTTCCACGTTTCCCCACAGCAGTACAGAGCGAGTCTTCACCCCTTGGCTGCCGCTTGCCACTGCTCTGTTCTTTGTCCTCTTTCATGGTCAAGCTTCCTCAGATCATCTCTGTTTTTCTCCCTTCCCACTCGCGGCTCAAACCACAGCGCCCTGGCTTCGAGGTTTCATCGTCTCGGCGGAATTGCCCTAGACAAGCTCCGTGTGTGCCCGGGACAGCTGGGTTCGGCTCACGGTGGTGCCCCCCCACAGCCTGGCTGCTTCTCCCACGCCTACACACCGCCCTCCTGCTTCTTCCGCCCCTACGCTGCCCGCTTCTCAGCGGTGGCGCTGCGTCCCTGCCGCACTCTCCAACCAGCACAGCAGCCGCGCAGCCGCAGCCGGCCCTGAGACACCCGTGCTCCCGTGCTCCCCAGACCCAACGCCTCACTCCACCATCTCAGCTCCCTAACACCTGCGGCTGCTGGGGACCCACACCAACGCTCTCTAACCTAGGTCCTCTCTGCCCTCCAAGCTCTGCACCCAGGGGCCTCTGCACCCCTCACCCGGGCAGCCCCCAGATGCCTAGAACTGAGCTGAGTGCATCCACCCTTCTCCCCAACCTCCTCGCCCTTCCGCTCCCCAGCAACTCCAAGGCAGAGATCTCCCAGTCTTGCCCAACATCCCGCCCACCCCTCACCTCCAAGCAGCTGCAATAACGCTCAGGGCACCGTGCCTCCCAGACTAAGGTAACTCCTCCCCCGGAGCCAGGCGGCAGTGTCAAGAGTGGGGCCTCACTGCCCACACTGCGAGGCCCCCACTATGGGCCTTACGTGACCACCCAACCCCCTCTCTGCACCTCATGCTACCCTCAAACACTCCCTTCACTTTTGTCTTCTTAAAACTCCTTCTGTCTCCCTCAGGTTCCCACTTCCCCCCAAAGTTAGCGAGGCCCATGTGTTCATGCCCTTGTAAACTTCCACAGATCCTGTGGGCGGTGAGTCTGGGCCGTTCTCTCTTCCTACAACAGCTTCACTACAGTGGAGGGGGAGCCATTTAGACGCCATTGATGGAAAAGGGTGGAAAGCTGTCAGAACATCCTCTGCTCCATCTGTTTCTCCCCACTTGGGTGTGTCTGAGACCTCAGGTATATCCTGTGTAGCTCTTGTGGCAATTATGCAAGATTCAGACCCCTAGCAAACAGGCCATCTGTCTCTTCCCTGAGCTTGGTATAGCTTGCGAAACCCTCCTTCTTCCACCAGTCCCTGAGAGACAGCGTGCTGGGTCATGCGGAAGGTCTCCCTGGAAGCACCTCTCAGGGTCTAGTCACCTCTGCTGCTCGGCTTCTCTCACCACCGAGGAGCTTCTGTGAACATTGGTAAAGAGAGAGGCCAGTGGGCAGCAGCAGCAGCAGCATCCTGAGGAGTCCAGAGCTTCAGGTCACTCCCTGAACCTTGGGATCTGGTGTCCTCACCTGTAGCTGACACAAGGTGTCCTTGTAGAACAGTGGCTCTAACAGGTGAGGGTGCACTGGAAACAGGTCCCTGGGCCTCTGGGGTGGGGCTGAAAATTTGCATTTCTAGCAATTCCCAGGTGATGCCACTGCTGGCCTGGTGACCAGACTTAGAAAAACAATGTTTTAGAGGGAAGTGCCTCAGTGGGCTCCTACAGACATGCGCTGCTCCCCCCGAGCTGGAGGGATGGTTTGGCCCTCCACTGTGGCTCAGGGACAATGGCGAGTCCTGTTCCATTGGCCTGCTCATGTGCCTGGACTCACTCTTGGCTCGTTGTCCAACTTACTATTTCTGTGGCTGAAGAGCGGAAAAGGTACTGAAGATCACCGGTGGGGTGTGCGGCGCAGGGCAGTGGCATGGAGGCCATCGGAGGGGCTTCCGCCTGCTCCCAGGTTGGACAGAGACCTTCCTTCCTTTCTTTTCCTTTATTAAAACCTTAGCTTATTTACTTATATATTTTTAAAATTCTCACCTGAAGATATGTTTATGGATTTTAGAGAGGGAGGAAGGGAGAGAGAAAGAGGGAGAGTTTGAGAGTGGGAAACATTGATTGGTTGCCTTCGTATGTGCCCCAGCGGAGGATTGAACCCTCGGCCTAGGTATGTGCCCTGACCAGGGATTGAACCCGCAACATTTTGGTATTCAGGATGATGCTCTGACCAACGGAGCCAGCGTTTTCTCTGTGCCCCATCCATGTGTGTTTTAAAAGGACACAAAGCCATGCTTCCGCAAAGGCCTAGGAATGTTACCAGTTCCATTGGAGTTACATTTCTCAGTTTCCTCTAGCAGCCCTGAGCTCCCTCCCCAGCACCCCCATTCAGGGCTGAGAGTCGAAAGGACTGTCCACACAGAGCAGATGCCGGCCCTGGAGAGGAAATGGTGTGAAACCATTTGCTGAGCTAGGAGCATGAGGACAGTCTCAGTGGTGAGGCCAGCGTGGCTCCCCAGGCGCGGAGCCTCAGAACCACCCGGCTCCTTCCTCTCTGCCCTGCATCTGCTTGAGGGACTAAATAAAGGGCCTTTACCTTGAGCCCCCTGCCAGATGTCGGCCCTGTTTCCCACAGTCTACTAGGGCTGATCATATCTGCACAGGAAGAAGGGGGCTCGTTCTCAGAGGACTGACGCATGTGTGTTCACGAACGTTTGAAGCTGCTGGGGCAGGGGTTGAATTTCTTTGGATGGAGGCTAAAAATATGTGATTTTGTTTTTTTGGTAAATACTGTGATAAAATGGTACTGACTTCCTTACCAAGACCCTGTCTGATTCAATCATTCAAAACAGCCACACATTCATAAAGCCCATGGAGCAGTTCTGGATCATTGCTTGGCACTCAAAAGATGCTCAATAAATATTTGTTGAATAAATGAATGCATTTATTCCAGGATAAGCTGTGCATTCCAGAAGATCTTACGCGATCCTAGCTACTCTTATCTAAACTGAGTTTTTCCTGTTTCTTTTAACCCTTCCCTTTTTAAAGTTCTCGGATGGGGCAAAAAACAAACCGTCTTCCATCCTGTACTTGACAATAGAGCATTCACTCAGCAAGGCACAAGTGAAATTCCCCAGCCACGGGCTCCCTGTCCACCTAGCCAACCCAACCGTCCCTCCACTGGCCCCACCTCACCTTCTGATGGCCCCCCAGTTGGATGTAAGGGCTGCCTCCCCTTCCTCTGGAGATTTAAGGCTCCAGGAGCCACAAGGGCAGGTGTCCCTCCCCTTGTAGATGTCCTGTTAAGTGATGCCCTCAGTCCCCAAGCCTCAGGAGATTTGGGGCCTCAAAGGAGGCCTAAAGGACAAAGTAGGGCAATGAGTGGGGGCCAGGGGTCAATAAAAGGCAGATTAAAGATTTTTTTAAAGAACTGGTTTAGTTGCCAATATGTAAAACAAGCCTGCCTTGTAGAGCCAAGAGTGGGGAAGATCCACGCACTGTTCTGCTTCTGTTTGGGTTGGTTTGCCTCATTGGCCAGGCTCTCAAGGCCAGGTTCCCACCGACACGGCACAGGCCCTTGACTTAAGGAAGTCACAGGCTCTCTGGGTAGATGGATCACCTGCTTAGAGTGGCTAAGCAATGTGATGATGTGGCCGAAGTTAAAGAAACCACTCTACAGCGCACCATGGTATAAGTGATTGTTGTCGAGTTCAGTGTCACATTTCTCTAGTCTTGAATAAGGTTGAAAAAATTTCATAACCATTTACAAAAATGCTAAGTCTGTATACCTAAAATCATGCCAACTGTCCTTCCTTTCTTTGGGCAATGTTGTCCCAGGTCCTGGGCCATGGAAGTGATGGGGACTGAAATATTGGGAAAAGCGTAGTTTCAGGTAATAGCTAAAAGCTTAGTAATCAATGCATGTAAAAAGCTATTGTTCCAGGAACTGAAGGCATGACCCACC
Organism: Desmodus rotundus; assembly: GCF_022682495.2. Lineage (NCBI taxonomy): Eukaryota > Metazoa > Chordata > Mammalia > Chiroptera > Phyllostomidae > Desmodus > Desmodus rotundus. The sequence goes on along the minus strand of NC_071394.1, from coordinate 105,225,107 downwards.
CTGACTCCAGGGGACTATAAGCAGTTCCACCTTTGTGCCCCAGGAGGACTGCAAACCATCAAGATGGCGTCTGAGCCATTGTACTCCAGGGTGAGATGCCCACCACCCAGGGCAAGATAAAGACCACCGCCCAAGGCACAGAGGAAAGAATGTTGCAGCTTTTTATCTGATTAACTTTTCCCCTGAATTCCAATCCCCTTACCTGCACTTTTCTTCTCTTTATGAAAAGGGCCAGGTCAAAGTGGAATTTAAGACCATCTATTAGGGTACAAACATGCCATCTTCTCAGATCGCCAACCATCAGAATAAACTGCCTGTAAAGACCCATAAAGATTCAATCCCTGTCTCTGCTTATTGGGTCTGGTAGTGACAGGCAGCATGAATGCCAGCTTTTCTGGTTTCAGAAGGATCCCCATGTGGTGCTTCAGAAGATGAGAGTTGCCCCTGCTGCCTCCCCCTCATCCAGCCAGGTGGGGCACACACAGCTCATGCTACAAGGGGCTGGGCAGTGCTGCCCAACCAGGCCACGTGTCCCAAAGTCACAGACCGAGGTTCTCCTCTCTGGGCTCAGATGTCAATGACTTCTTGGAGCGGAGCTCCTAAGCGCAGAGCCGGCAGGAAGTCTGTTCATCCAGCCTGCCGAGGCTGGGTCTGCCTGCTGCCCTCCCATCTTGGCCTTTCGCCTGCACAAATAAAAGGCAGTGTGGCTCCAATCTTTCCCACAAGCATTTGCAACATGGGATCCACCTTGTGACCTGGCACCTTAGGAAACCGTGACAAGGAGAGGCACAAGGTTCTGGCAGGTTTGTGAGCCAGTGATTTCAGCCAAGGCTGATGTCGAGGGAAATGTGGATGCAGGCCACGCCCCAAGCGGGAGAGCAGGCAGGAATGCAATCTGTGACCCCTCCCAGGGCAGAGCGAGGTGTTGACATCCCCCAGACACTGAGCGGGGTGGCAGGGTAGAGCGTGCCCCAGGCATCATGTTTGGAATGATCGTCCCCAAGCATTTCACAAGCAGATGAGTAAACAAATCAGCCCAAAATGCGACCCTTTGCAGGATAAATGAACAAGATTAATAATTTAAGTTTTCAAATACTGAATATTTTGCAATACACATTGATTTTGTTTGTGTATCTCCAAACCACAAGTTATTAATGGGGCTTCGAAGTGCCATTGAGGGCTAAGAATAAAGAAACCTTATTTATTACTTAATTTACAGATGTGTGTGAGGATGTCACTAACTTGGATATTATCAGACCAAAGTCCAGCTCTGCTCTTATGTGGGAATCACTCACAAAGATGTTCACAGAATCATCCTCACCCATGTTCAATGTCAAGGTGGGTGCTCTTGCCAAACTGTCGTCATCCAGCTTACCTCGTCCTTTCTAAAAGTGTATTCATGAGTGTGTCAGTCCACGTGGACTGACACAACAACATACCGTAGCCCACATGGCTTATAAACAACAGAAATGTCTTCCTCACAGTTCTGGAGGTGAAAAATCCAAGATCAGGGCACCGGCAAATCGGGTGTCTGGTGAGAACCTGCTTCCTGGTTCCCAGTCAGCTGTCTCCTTGCTGTGTCCTCATTGGTGGAAGGGGTGCAAGCGGTCTCCGGAGTCCCTTCTCAAGGGCACTAATCCCATTCACGTGGGCTCCACCCTCATGACCACTTCCAAAACACATCCTAACCCTTTGGGGTTAGGTTTTAACATGTACATTTGGGGCAGACACACACATTCAGCCCATAGCAATAAGCACAGAAGAGAAAGGAGGGCAAAAGTGATGACGGAAGTAGAAAGCCTGGAGCGCTATGCAGGTGGTAAGTGCCACATAAGCTAATGCACCAAAGTGACCTCCAGGACACTGCGGATCTGAGCAGCAGTACGATTGGTCAGACACTGCGCGCGCTTTGTATTGCAGAACCCGAGAGAGATGCACGATTCCAGGAGAGGCCGAGTCGGTCCTCACGTGTGGGTCCTCACGTGTTGGTCAGTTACAGTCCTCAGTTCTTTACTACTAGTTGCAGGTTCCGTGCAGAGCCTCTGACACTGGACAGCACACACCTGGTGATGGTTGCCAGATAAATGCTGGATGCCCACCCAGGTCAACGTGAATTTCCAATAAACAGCAAGTATTTTTTAGTAATAGGTATATTCAAAATGTCACATGGGTAGACAAAGGTGTTGGGAGACACACTGTCTGGCACAGACTGTTAGTTCCCACCTTTACCTGCTGTCGGCCAATCGGCCAGATGTTCTCCACCAACACCAGGCCTGACAGCTGGCTCTGGTCCCAGCTCCTGCACCGCTCTCCGTGATACTTTGGACAAACCCCGCCTCTTGGGCGCTGTTTCCTCAGCAGCACAAGGGAGAGGGCCCAGAGAGCCTCAGTTTGGTGTGCCCAGGGAAGTCACAGCCTCCCTCACAGGGTCGGCCGGGCAGGCCCTCATAGTCATTGGCTGGTGTGCACCCAAGGCCGTCTCCTGAGCCCACGGTCTCCGTGCAGGATGGCCCTCAGCCAAGGCTTCGCTAAGGCACCTGTTCACGCACATCCCGCTGCCGCTGCCTCACCTTTCTCAGTGTTTAATCAAGGGAATTTGAAAGTAAAACAACTCAAATTAAAATGAGACTGACCTCTCCCCCTCCCCGAGGGAGGGACAAAGAAGCAGTAGCGAGTCCAAGTGAGAGGCAAAGGTTACTTTGTGTCCTTTGAAACGAAAACACACAGAAACCTTTGGGACTTCCTCATTCCTCGTTTTCTCTCAGCAGTCCCTGCACGGCTCTGGGATGCAGCAGGCCCCAGAAAGGCCGTCACTGCAGTCCTGTCAGCAGGTGGCCAGTGGGCCTGCCGCACCCATTCAGCACTGGGGCCAGCTGAGGCCCTGAAGGCAAAGGGTTGTTTCCTCACACATTTGCCACACGCACATGTGCAGTCACACACATGTCCCTCTGCACACAGGACCGCACTCACTCATGTGCACATTACCTATCCTCAGGTACACACACTCGGGGCTCCCTGCCCAGCTCTCCCAGGTACAAGGCAGCCCACACACCTGCATCTGTCCAGCCCCGCCCTTACACACATCCATCCTGGCACAAGCACACCTGTCCATCCCTGTCCACTCTCATGCCGAGTTCACTCATACACACACACACAGATTCATGGCTTCACTGCTGATAGACATGAGGCCCCTGGGGTGCTGCTGTTCCTTCTCTGGACGGACTGGGACATTGGTGCCCTCTCTCCACCAGCTGGGCAGCATGCATAACTGCACTTCACTGTTGGCACTGACCCAGCGGGCACTGAGACCCACTGCCTGCCAAGCCACCCCCTGCCCGCTGCTTCTCCCATGTGTCTGACACAGGGGGCTGGGGGAGCCAGGCATCCTGGCCACCTGGGCTTTGGTAAATTGATACAGTTCTTTGTATTTCCACATTAAAGGGCTCTTCCAAGCTGCAAGAAACACAGACACACTCATGTTAGTAGAGTGATGGTTTATTGGAGAGGGAGAAAGGACAGACAGACAGAGATACATCGGCAGGACCCCAGCAGTGCCCTGCAGTCAGGGCTCAGGTTTAGGTTTAATACTAAGGCAGCCTTAACAATGATGACAGTGAGTGTTTATTGAGTGCTTGCCCTGTCTGGGTCCCAGGCATGGTGCTAGGTGTGAGGCAGGAGACAGTCAGGAAGGAGGAAACTCTGGAGGTGCCCCAGGGCTGAGATAAAGGACATCGATACAGGACAGAGACCCTGTTCTAAAACCAGTTGCCCCCACTTTCTGGAAAAGTGCTGAATTATGGTGAATCGTGAATGCACCTGCGCAGAAGATGCTACATGACCCCTGCTTCATTATAATACCATTATAATACATTAACATTGTGCAACCCCCTTCTCCGGTGGCCAATCAAGGAAAATCATAGGAGACCACATGCACAGTAGCTTTAAAGTAATATAACTACTTGTACATGTGCAATAAAACCCTGCCTACACTAGCCAGGAAATACCCGCCCTATAAGAATAGAATCCCTCCAGCCCCTGAGGTCAGTCTCTGCTTGGAGTTGGCCTGCTCCCGTGTTCTGTGGAGTGTGCTATCGCTTAATAAATCTGCTCTCTTTCTGCTATAAACTCTGTGTGTTCAGTTCAATTCTTTGCTGTGATCACCAAGAACCTGGTTGCCTGGGCCCACCTGTGACAGGTGCTCTGTGTGCATTATCATGAGATGCTCAAAGCCTCATGGAATAGGCTCTCACCACTGTCCATTGGAGGGGAGGGAGGATGTTGAGGCTTAGAGAGGTTTGTGCCTTGCCCAAAGCCCCACAGCTAGTAGTGCAGAGCCCGCCGGTGTAAATGTAGCCCACGAGAACTGCTCTACCCAGGTGAAGCCAACTGCTCTACCCTGTTGCTCCTTGAGTTTGGCATCGGGGGGTACTCTGGATCTGCCATTCTCTCACGGCGACTCCCCCACACCTTTGCAGCACCTCTCCCTCCCTTCCAGCCGGTGCAGATCCACTCTGAGAGCACAGCACTGGCCAGACTGTGCGCCTGGCTCCTTTCTTTCTCACCAGTGAGCAGCTGCCTTGGGTGGGACAGACAGCTGCAGCCGGGCAGGCAGCCACAGTAGGTCAATATAGGAGCCCCTCTGGGTGGGGCAGACACTCTACTGACTACAGATTGTCCAGTGTGGTTTCAAATGCTGTTATTGGAAAGCTTTACTGAACATATTTTTCATTTTCTGACTTTGTAAGATTCATCTGGTAAGCACAATTGAATTTTTAAAAAATTAGTCAGGATTTTCTGATTCCTGGGACATCATTCTGAAATCCCACTGGAACAGGCAATAAAAACAGGAGGCGAAGAGAGCTGATATGTGGTGTCAATGAGGAAACTCCCTAAAGAGCTATTAAAATATATTCCTGATTGGTTTTATGCCTTCCCTTTAATGGGAAGCAGAAGGAAACTCCCTGGCAGTGGGTTCCAGTGAACTCGGGCATCCTTATGGGATTAGCCACAAATGCGGGCAGACCTGGGGGACATGTGGTTTCCTTCTCCTGGGACTTCCCAGCTCGGGGTGCCGAGGGTTGTCTGCACTAAGGGGCCTTCGGGGACTCCTCAGACATGCGGGGGTGGGGAGGCCCTTCCGGCTGCCAGAGAAACAGAAGATGGGGTCTCAAGGTCACTCAGCCCCATAACACCCACAAGCACAGGCTGCTAACCCACACTTGGAACTGTCAGGAAAAGTCCATTTTCATTGGATCCTTTGCACAAACAGATTAGAGGCCACAGACCTTGACATCTGCATGTTGTCCAGCTTCTGTTAGAAAATAACCCTGTTTATTGAGAAGCACGAAGGAAGGAGCGAAAGTCCAAATCCCTTCACTGAACGAGCTTCATCAAGACCAAATATTCACACCCAAAGCTAGGGTCTGAATTCTGAGCACTGGTCCAAGGTCAAACAGGTTGCCTGTGGATTGGAAACCCCACGTGCCAGCAGCTACCGTGGGGCCTGGGCTTTGACAGGACAGTTAGTTCCTTGGGGGCTTGTCCCCCAAGTTGCCCAAGGGCACTGACCTTCAGTCATCTTCAATGCGGCAGGCAATTGGGAGCAAGGAATTCAGACCCCTCTGCTCACGGGCCCGGGTGTGCTGGCACGGGGAGTGTGCCAGGGCTGGGGGACTGTTGGCCTGGACCCCGAGCTCCTCCTTCCTAAGTGGGCCGTGAGTCAAAGGAGGGGATCGCCTCCAACACTATACTGCAGGGCGACACTTGCAGGAGAGTGGCCAACTTTCGGTTAGCCAAGCAGGCCTAGATTTGGAAGGGGAGCGTCTGTGGGTGGGCTTGTTTTGCCGAGAAAAACCTTGTTTTGTTTATTTTCTCCTTCTTTCTCTTCAGAAGAAAGAAATGAGGTTTTCTACCATGGTTTCACAGGATTTCTGCCCCAGTACCCGACGTGGAAGTTCTTCAGGGAGGGTCAGTAATCACAGCGTGATATGTGGGTCTCATTTCCCTGAAGACCTGGGGAGGTAGGGGTGGGCGCAGGGCACTGGAGGACTGATATCCGGGGCCACTGTGTGCGTGTGAGTGCACATGTGTGCATGCGTGTGTGGGCAGGGGCTCTGAGAGCGGAGCAGCTCAGCTCTCGGGGCTTGCTAATGCTCGCTGAATCCCATCCAGACCTACTGCATTCGTTGCCAGGGGCTGCTGTCACAGAGCACCACCAGCTGGGCTTAAGCAACTGCAATTTATATTCTCACAATTCTGGAGGCTGGAAGTCTGAGATCAAGGTGTTAGCAGGGTTGGATTCTTCTGTGGCCTCTCTCCTTGACGTGTCATCGTCCCTCTATCTGTGTCTACGTCCCAAATTCCTTGCACTGTAGTCATATGGAATTAGAGCCCGAACTAGTGATGTCGTTTTGTTTGGTTGGTTGATTGGTTGTTGTTGTTGTTTTTTTAAGATTTTATTTATTTATTTTTAGAGAGAGGGGAAGGGAGGGAGAAAGAGAGAGAGAAACATTGATCAGTTGCCTCCCATACACATCCTGACTGGGGACTGAACCCACAACCTGGGCACGTGTCCTGACCAGGAATCGAACTGGTGGCCTTTCATTTTGTGGAATGACGCCCAACCAACTGAGCCACACTGGTGGGTCAAGGCAGTGATGTCACTTGATTTCATTACCTCTTTAAAGACTCTGTCTCCAAGTATGGTCACACTGTGTGGTGTGATGGGCATATGAATTTCAGGGGACACAGTTCACCCCCAAATACCTGCCATGTGAGCAAGGTCTTATGCAGGACCAGCAGCTCCAAATCCCAGCCACCAGCAAGAGCTGACCAACCTACAAAGGCAGCCCCACATTCCCACAAGGCATGTTTGCACGTGTGTTCTCCCTCAACCCTCCAACTCCCTGAAGTCTACAGTATTCTTGTCTCATTTCATAGGTGAGAAGCCAGAAGTCTGAGAGGTGACGATGGTAGCCCTTGACCTCCTTGCTAGGAAGGGAGCAAGCTGGGCTGAGGCCAGGCCCCCTCACTCCTCTGCAATGTTATTCCAAACTCAGGCTGTTTGGGACCAAGCATTTCCCTCTGAGGAGGGAAGAAAAGATTTCCTTGGTCCACTGTACACCCGTATCACTCATCCTGTTATTGGCAGGAGTTGCATCTCATAATGTACATTAAACTGCACACAATGTGTACAATTTGATGAGTTTTGACATACATATACACCCAGCAAGTCCTCTCCACAGTAGAAATACTGAGCACTTCCTTCACCTCCAGAAGTGTCCTGGTGTCCCTTTGTCATCTCTCTCCACCCGACACTCCAGGCAGCCACAGGTCTGCTTTCCGCTGCTGTCAATTAGTTTCTGCATCTATTTAAGGTAGAGCAGACTTGACCGGTGGACAGATTGGATGTATGAGCTCTCAAGTGGTCCCCATGTGGGAAAGGATGGGGGGCAGCTGGCTGTGGCAGTCTGGAGTTTCAGAGAGTTTGGGCTGGAGACATGCAGGCCTGAAAGCCAGGGAGTGGCTGGAGCAGCAAGTGGAAGTGGTGACAGGGCCCTGGCTCTCCCACACTAAGAGGTCATTAGGGTCAACTGTTGAGAAAATACACCCTCACTCCCAAGTCTGTGTCCCTTCAGGGCTGGGCTTCTCTGGGCCCTAGAAAGTGAGCCCGTGGAAGGCAGAGCTGTGTTGTGCATCTGCACGCATTTGCTCAGGGCCGGTGCCTGCTGAGAGCTTGGTGTATGCTTGTGAACGACAGGGCTGGGAGGACAAGAGAAACTCTCCCCACCTCTGCGCAGTTCGCAGGAACCTGCTCCTGCTTTCTTCCCAGAGCCATGAGTCATAGGAACAGAGTTTGCAGCCTTTTACTGTCAGCTGAATGACAGTTGCCCAGTCACTGATGACCACTCTCCATGGGTCAGGAGGGCTCCATTCCCCTCTGGGCCTCACCTCTGGCCTGCAACTCCGCGGGGAAGGAAAAAGCACAATGATGTGTGATTCACTTTTCCAAGGCATTTCTCTCAACTGTCCTCCCAGTAACACCAACAGTTAAGTCTTGTCCCCACGTTACAGATGAGGAAAGTGGGTCCTCCAGAGAGAAGGTGGGGAGTGGACTTGAACCCACTGTCATCTCCCCACAAGAAGGAAGTTCTGTGTATGGCTGACACTGCCCAGAGGCTTGGAATCTGTCTTTGGCTGTTCCCTGCTGGGCACTGTCCCCTCCACAGCCCTCTCCTCTCCTGTCAAACCTATTGGAAGACATTTCCTACCATTTGGACCAGCTGCCCCTCTGAGCTCCTCAACCAGCACCTCCCTTGACACCCCACCCCAGCCTGTACTCTCAGTGTGGGCACCACATGCCCCCCTGCCCTGACCTGTCCCATATGACCTCTTTTGGGCCCTACATGCCTCTTCCCACCCCTGGTGTGTGCAGGGTCTCTCTGCAGTACCTTCTGGAAACCCCAATCTTGCTCAAACATTCAACTTCCCAGTAACATGGTCGGGTGGCTCCTACTGCATCTGGCCTGGCGCTGCCCTAGCCTCCCTGCGGTTGGAGAGGGGAGGTCAATGGATCAACCTCAGGTCATTGACCCTGACCAGGAGGAACATCAGGAGGAAAAGGGACCAGTACGTGTGATGGAGGGACAGCCATCCAGGGTCCATGAAGGCATCTCAGGGAAATGAGGAAAGAGTGGGGCAGAGGCTGTGAGGGATGGAGATAGATAGCCTGTGTGTCTCGAGGGAGACCAAGCAGGATGACCTGAGATGTCCAGAGAGGGATGCGGGACCAGGACGTGTGTCCTGTCCACTAGCAGAGAAGCAAGCCCTTCCCCCAGCCAGTTCAATGGCTGGGGTCCAGGCACTGGGAGCAGGCAGTGGTCGGGGGCCAAGTCATACCCTTGGGGAGGGGGGCTCCCAGGTCAGTTCCTGCTCAGCTGAGGCCAGCAGCTCCAAGAACTTTGCCTGGTAGAGAGGAGGCTGCTGGTCCCCACACCTGTCCACTGCCAGCTCCCGGCACAGCTCAGGGGGAGACGGAGGCCTTCTGTCTGCTCTGGGGCAGAAAGGCTGAGCCCTGGAATGTGCTGACCTTTGCCTCCTGCAAGACTCAGGAGATAAGTAAGATGCATTCTTTCCAGAGCCAATGCCCTGCTGGAGGCAAAGGGGGATGGGGCCCGGCACTGGGCAGGGCACATAGGAGTGTCCACTTCTCTTAGGAAGATTCCCAAAGGGTGTGGGCTCTCCCCAGAGCCTCCTTCACCCTCCCCAGCATCCTCCCCTAATTGGGAGAGGAAGGCCCCTGAGGTCAGAGTCAGCCCTTGGGTCGTCCTGGGGAAGTGTGGGCTCAGTGCTTCCTGGGCAGGGCCCTGTGCAGCCTTTGAAGTCACAGGCCCTGGAGCACCTTCCAGGAAACTTTACAGTTGGTTTCGGAAACCACTCCTGTCACAAAGGAGCAGGGCACACGTGTCCTCTGAAAGATGTCCCCCTCCCCGGCTGGAAAAGGCGAGGCTATGAGGAAAGGGGCAAAGCAGGGCCTCAGCCTGTGAGGGCACCCGCCTCAGAGGGAGCCCACACTCAAGCACCAACCACACTTGCCCTCTCTGAGCCTCAGTGGCCTCCTCTGTGCAGTGGAAACCATAGCTTCTCTGCCAACACCAGAGGAGAGGTTTGAGGTGGGAACATGTAAGGTGCTTTCTAACTGGGAGGCAAGACTCTTGTCAGTCTCCAGTCACCAGTAGGGACGTGGGGGAGATCCTGAGGTTCGCTGCTGACAGCCTCCAACGTGGAGCAGCAAGTTGCTAAGCTGGGGCTCTTCTGCCCTGAGGCACAGCGGGACCCCTGGAATGAGCCAGGCAAGGTCTGGAGAACTCCTGTGTACCCCTGAGGGTGAGATGCGGCTGCCCTGGATCCTTGCCTCTAGGCAGGCTGAGCTTTGAACTTTCTCCTGTCAGACCAAGGCTTGGGCTTGCACAAGGGCTGGCAGCTTTTAAGGAGTCCTCTGAGAAACTTCCATGGGCACAGTGAATCCACACGCATGTGCTGGGAATTCAGGCGGATTTAGAATGAGGCAAATGCCCTCCCAGGCAGCCGGCACAGCCCTCTGCACACCCGTTTGTGTCTGTCTGAGGTCAGTGAGTTCTCCAGGGCCTGGGCCATGCCTTACCCTCTCAGAACCCAGGGTGCACCACAGAGCAGGGCTTCTGCAAGTCTGCTGGGAAAGGAAGGGAAGCTACGCTTGGAAAACTCTCAAGACTCCTCTGCCTTTGTCTTCAGTGCCTAGCGCAGCCCCTGCACACAGCCGATGCTCAATAAATGCCTGGCAGCTGACTTTTCACTCCCCAAATAAACCCTACCCCACAGTCAATGTGGACCATTCAACCTTCACCAAGTTTTTTTCTTTTCTCACCTCCCATCCCTTGTTCCTCCTGTGGTGTGTGTGTCCCGGGGAGGGGTCTTCCCTGGCCCCTCATTAGCAACTGACATTCTGAGCATCCTTTGAGGACCTCCTTTCCTGGGTCACCTTCTCTGACCAGCCAGCCCCCACCCCACACCACTCCAGCCACAGAGCACCGGGGACTCTCTGGGATCCCACGTGAGGCTGCCTGACTCTCAGTGTTCACTCTGACCCGCAGCCCTTCTCCAGTCCGTACCTGGTCCCAGCACTTCACACAGTGTCTGTCCACACAGTTGGTAGTCAGCCGTTTACAGACATGTAGGCACCGTATTCACTCTCTTGGTCACACCAGGGCACACACACTCACACGTGTGGAGCCACTGTGTCTCCGGAGACAGCGGGTGGAAGGTAAAGCTGGGACGCTCTGGCCCAGTCGCCCTGCCCCAGCAGTAAGCAGGCAGGGGTTTCAGAGAGCACTGAGCTGGAGGTCAGGACACTGGGCTGTGACCTTGGAAAGACGAGGTGCTGGGGCTCGAGTCTCCATGTGTTAAATGAGGAGTTGGACTGCAATATCGCTGTGGTCTCTCTTGGCACCCAAAGCTGACCCGTGGAATGTGGTCAGTTGTGTGACAAGAACGAGATTTCTCAACGTGACTCCAGTGACAGAGGCGAGAAAGGGGCCCAGGGTGCCCTGTGAACCAGGTCCCTGTGCTCAGGGGGCGTGTCCCAGCTCCCTCCAGAACTGCCCCAGGAGCTGAGACCATGGTCATGGGTAGTTGTCGTCCCCCGTAGGGCCTCCGCCATGTTTGCTGTGTCTATTTCTAATCCCTCGGGTGTGGTGAGTGCTGGCCTGTGGTCGGCTGTCCCACTGCATTTACCCCAGCTTCCCAGGAACAAGCCTTGGGATTGGCTCCTGATTTCAGAGAAGGGAAAACAATTTGATTCCAGTGGAGAATGATTTTTTCTGGAACATTAAAGCCAGCTGTTGTCTCTGTAGCCTTCAGGCCTCCCACCCCACCGCCCCCAGGGTTGCTGGCGCCCCCCGCCCAGGGCGGGGGTTGGGAAAGGTGCCCCCCTTTTCCCCTTCATCCGCCACCACCCTCTCCGTTCCAACCAGCAGCACTTCTGCTGGGATTCTCCGCCTTGGACTTGCTCCCGGGAATTTCTGGAAGCATCAGATAGTGCAAACAGATTGTTTTCATATGATTATTCTGGATTTAACCTCCTGGCCCTGCGCCACCAAGATTATGGGGCCCTTTCTTAAAACTGCATGGGCAACGGGCCCTTTTTCCTTCTGCTCGCCCCCCAAGTCCATCTTCTCTGTCTTCTCTCCAATTCGGGGTCCTGTCTTGCGAGGCCCCCGGTCCTCCATGTGCCCTCCCTGCCTCCTATGGGCTTTGTCTGATGAAACCTCGGCGTCTTTGGGGCGAAAGAAGTTGCAGTGACCCTGTCCTCCTGTCCAGCCTGCACCATCAGCAGCTCCCGGCCTCTCTACCGCTGCTGAACCCGGAATCGGCGGACCTGCCTCCCAAACGGCTTGCAGGGGCGTCTCTGCGCCACACCAGAAAAGGCAGAGTCGTTTGGGGTCATGCATTAAATACATTGCAATATGTGATCACAAAAAAATCTCATAATGTTTTGAGTAATTTTACGACTTTGTGTTGGGCTGCATTCACAGCCATCCTGGGCCGCACTGGGCCCATGGGCCACGGGTTGGACACCCCTGGTTAGGGGGTCTGCCAACATTTGGTTTGAATGCTTTTAATATGAAGATCTGTTGTTCAAAATTGTTAACAAAAACAGCACACCCACACAAATGGAACACATACAAATTTAGTACATTGAGAACTGCCAACAACACATTAAGTTGGGCCATTTCATTAACATGCTTTTTGTGCAGACCTTACAGTGAAATTTGTATTTAATTAAAGGTGGTCCTAGAGGCATCAAGAGAGCTGATCTCTTGATCAAACAAACAAACAAACAAACTCCTCTTGCCAATTGCAGGTACTTTTGCAATCAAAACAGATGGCCGTGGTTCTCAGCTGGAGGGACACCTGGCAATGTCTGGAGACGTTTTTGGTTCTCACTACTGAGGGGATTGTTACTACTTGTCATTAGTGGCTAGAGACCAAAGATGTTGCCAGACGTCCTAAAATGCACAGGAAAGGCCTCCATGACAACGCACTATCTGGCCCCCAATGTTAACAGCGCTGAGAGGAAGAAACCCTGAAACACGGGAAGTCATAGGGTACCTAGGTCACATAAGACTCTGGTTGATTTCCCTAACCCTGGATTTTAAGTGGGTGTATTGATCAAAACCACCTTATTGATCTCACCATTTGGCTTAGTAAGTAAATACCACAATCGGGAAGGCATCAAATAAAGTTTATAATACAACACTGTTTACATAGGGTTCCAGGTAAGATTCTTTAAAAACAAAAATCTGTAGCTAAGAGAGTCCATGACCAGCTGGCTGGGTTGCACCTCACCATGCTGCTGACAGCCTGCCTCTCCAGTTCCCATCTGTCTCCGCAGCGGCCCTTGCCCTCTGGGCTACAGCAGAGACACAGCCCCCTCCGGCGAGCCTTCCCTGTGTATGGGGAAAGGGGATTTATCATGCTCTGGTGTGTGGCCTCCATGGGAGCAGAGGCTTGATCCCCTTCTTGCCTGGACAAAGTAGGTGCTCACTAAATATTCATGGAATGAAAGCAGGACTTATTCCCAAAGTCTCCCAGGGCCTGCAGTTCTCCCTGACCCCTTCAGAGGGCAGGAAGGTGGCCAGGCTGTCCTGAGAGCCCTAGCCCTGCCTGCCCTGCTGTTCCTGGCCCAGTTGGGCACATCACACCTGAGAAAGTCCTGAACACCTATTCACAGGAGATTGGCTGCTTTGAAAGAGCCTCTGGACATCACAGGCACACTCCTCTCTCTGGCTGGTCTGTATGCTGCCTGCAGTGGGCCTCAAGCCTTCCTGTCCATCTTTGGAGGCTCCTTTAAGAGCCTCATCAGGTGGGCTCTGGGCTGGTGCTCAGAGGCACATTTGTCCATGACTTCTAACACTGAGGGTTATTTCCAAAGTGCCGTCCCTTCCCAGGACACAGGACAGGCCTCGGTGAGTCATCAACAGAACCCACCTGTGTGCTCTGCAGCCTCACCTAGGTGATCCAGGTGCAGGGTGGCCATGCCGATGGTACAGCAGCCCCCTGCCCCCTGACCTCAATGATCTACGTTATTTGTTCACTTGAGTCTTACCAGACACCTATAATGTGCCAGGCCCCATGCTTGGCCTGAGCAAAACAGTCAAAGGCGCTCATGGTTCACCCACACTCAAGTTCACGGTTAACCAAGGTAGGGAAGGATTTTATAGTGTCTAAGCCCCAAAAGGCAGGTAACTCAGCCCATACTGTTAGCATCCCAGCGGAAGTCATTTCTTCACTCTTGCCCATGGCAGGGACATTATGGAACAATGATTGGGCCAGGGCACTGGTCAGGGTGGTGGGCTTAGCCCATGGTTTTGGATCTGCTAGGCCATGAGCTCCCCGAGTGCAGGGACTGTCCCCATTCACCCTTAAACCTGGAGCTGGCTCTTGTGTGTTTGCAAGGCCTCTATGCTGTGGTGCCAGGACGGCTGATGCCCCCCTTGCTGGCACTCTCCTGCCTGGCCCAGGGCAGCCATCCCCACAAAGTCTGTCCCGTTGGGTTGCACGGGCTTCCACCCTGGCCCCACCAGTCCCAGACTGTGTGACCTCAGGCACAGTGCCCAATTTCAGTAAGCCTAGATTTCCTCAACTGTAAAATGGCAACGACATCGTCACCTACCTCAGCGACAGCTGTAAGAATTAGGTGATATCGTCCATGCCAAGTGTTTAGAACAGAGTCAGGTGCGTGGTGAGCCCTCAGTAAATGGTAGCCACCATGTCATTATATTCCTGCAGAGTCCAGCTGCCTGCTGATCAGAACTGGCCACAGGAGGATGCCTGTCAGCTTCAGATTACTAGGTCCTTGTCTTCCTTCACAGTTCACAGCTCTGACATGACTCTTCGAGGAGGAGGGCAGAAGCACTCGCCAGGCAGTGGTCAGCCTCTTGGGAGGCACGGCTAAGTGGCCAGAGCAAAGCCTCAAGCAACTGTGTCTAGAGACTTGGACACTTGAGGATCTCTCTCTTCCCCAAGCTTGCAGAGAGACCCGCAAAGGCCCTCCCACTTCCTCACCAAAAGCCAGAGTCCTGTCTGGGAGCTGGAAAAGCTCTGGGCTCGGCCCTGACCTCTGACTTCAGGGGAGGAGCCACCCCTTAAAGAAGATATTCAATGTGCAGAGACCTAATGGGAGGGGTGAGGGATGTCCCAGCCAGGACACCCAAGAGGAAAGGGTGCTGTTTGCGTTTTAGCGGGCTCTGTTGTTTCAAAGGACACAGCGTGGCCATTTCCCCCAACAATGGCAGGGTGTCAGAATTCCTCCTGTCTTTCAGTTGAGGATGGTGGGCTGGGCTGTCTCTTTATAACCAAAGTGATCACTTACCAAAGTAGCTAACTAGCAGAGTCTAAAAACTACCTTTAGTACCAACCTGGAGAATTTTGGTCTAACTATGACAACTGGGTTGACTTGCTGTGGATGATGTTATTGCCAAGACAGGACAGGCTTTGTCAGGCTGCTGGGGGGCCAACAGCAGCCCTGCAAGGTGCCCTACACCAGTGGGGGCCCTACTGCACTGTGGGTCCCGGATGGGAGCCAGACTTTGGGTTTTCCTCAAGCCTGTGACTCTAAACACAACCAATGTATGGCTGTTAACCTAGGGTCTGACCTTGACATCTCAGCAGCTGCTTTTCCCACAGCCTTCCCTGCCTCTACCTTCCAGGTGCCAAAGACAAAAATCTTGGGGTTCCATGGGCGCCTCTCTCCTTTTCGTGCTCCCCACACCTCATCCATCAACACCTCCTACTGGCTCTTCCTTCAGTAGCGATCCAGAATCAGTCAACCTCCATCGCCTCCCTGGCTGTTCCTCCAGCCCAAGCATCATCTTCTCCTATCTGGGTCATTGCTGTTGGCTCCCAGCTTCTGCCCTTGCCCCATCTACAACCTGTTCTCTACACAGCTGCAGAACAGTCATTTTAAAATGTAAGTCTGATGTTGTCACTCTTCTAGAATGTTCCAGAGTCCAGAGGACCCTTCCCAGCACAGAGTAAAATCCAAAGTCCTTTCTGTGGCCTCAACAATTTGCTGCCTGCTCCACCCCAACCCCAGCACCCTTACCTTGGACCTCATCTCTTACCACTGCCCCTCACTCTGCCCTCTCAAGCACATGGGGCCCTTCATCTCCCCTGAAGGCCCCCAGCATAGCCCAGCTGTTCCCTTGGCCCCCCGGCTCTGCTCCCAAACAGTCCTCCTCACTTGGACCCCTTCACCAGAGAGGCCTTCCCTGGCCATTCTGACAAACCACCAGTGTCCACCCCACTGCACGCCCTCGCAGCCTCTGCTTGCTTCACAGCATCACTGACACATTGCTGTATGTTTATTGCTTATCTGTTTATCGTTGGTCTCCCTCCCTAGAACATCAGCTCCTCAAGCCTGGACATGGTGTTGTTCACAGCTCTATCCCCAACGCCCAGCAGCCCACTGGAGAAGCCCCATCAATAAGCTGAGTAAGTGGTGGTTAAATGAGTGAACACCGTGAGGGCAGCTCCAGACAGCCGTGATTCCTCTCCTCTGCGCACAGCTTATGGGGTCAGGCCACGTGTGTGCATGGTGGGGATTTGAGGGCCAATTTCATAACCATCTCCAGCTCCTTCTTTCTCATGATTTTAGAGAAGAAGCTAAAGAGGAGATAGCAAGAAAAAGAAATTACCTGCTAAAGGTTCCCAGCTCAGAGAGAGCGGCTCACAGGGAAAGACCACAGATGTAGGGATGAGGGTCCAGGCTTGTCCCAGCCCTCTGGCTCCAGGGGCCATTGGGAGCCATCAGGACCAGGCAGGACAGTGCCACCTGCATAATGTTGTGTCTCTGGCATCAACGTCAGGATTGGGATTAGGGTCAGGGTAAGGTCGCTGTGTGTAAGTGCTGGGGTCCGGTTGTCCTGTGTGAGACAGAGGAAGGCCTTCAGTGGCCTCTGGCCAGTCCGGCTGGTATGGGAAAGCATTCCAGAGAAGGAGGGCCGGAAAGCATGCTCATGACTTCAACAGGCGATAATGAACTAGGAAAGGAATTCCAGGTAGAAGAAATGAAATCCAACAAGAAACCACAAACTGTTGAGAAACCGCTGATAATCTGGGAAACAATGGCTGAGCTTGGCGACAGTGTAGGATTCATGCTGGGGGACCAGGAACAGATGATAAGATGCTCTGGAGCAGCTGCCGTCAGTCTGCTGGCCCTGTGCTCAATGCTAGAAGGCCAACGAGGCCTGATTTTCTGCACCCTCTCACACTGTGCCCAAGGCGAGGGTATCAGAAATACATGTGCAGCCAGCATCACACACATGTGGGCATTTTTGCACTTACACACACACGCACTCTCACACTCATAGAGAAGACACTTGAATGAGACATAGTGCAATGGACTTTGAAACTATTTCTCCCAACAGAAGGCAGGCAGTGGTGCTAGGAGATCCGCAGGGCGACTCACAGCTGCCCCAGCTCCTGGCTGGCAGAGCCCTGGAGGTCACCCTCCCACCTTAAAACAAGTTCCTTTGAGTGCGTCCTTGTTCCTTCCAACAAAACACCCAACTGCTTCCTCCCGTCAGAACCACAGAGACTCTAAGATATGTCCATAGGGGGAATAGCGTGTAAGTAGGTGGAGTCGGTTTGTGATGTTACGTCACCATAATAATGGATGTGTAGATTCCCTCTGGAAGGAAACAAAGGCACAGCTAGCGTGGGGTGGGGGATCAGAGTGGGACACAGCCTTCATTTTCACGGGGTTTAATACACATTTTGAATTTTGTTCCAGGTTTATATACACGTATGTTAATTAATGAAAATAAGAAATTAATACAACATTTTTTTAGATTCCTAGACTTGGAGGAACCAGACTGCTTCATGAACAAGTCCCCAAGATTGGGGGCCCACAGACCTCCCTCACCACTGAGGCATTTTTGCCTCACTAAGTGCTGTGGGCCCAGGCACACTACCGGCTCCTCTGGCTGGAAGGCACATGGGGAGCCCCAGGAGGTAGGGGGCCTGGAGAGCCAGGTCACATCTGAGCCTCTCCTGGAGTCACAGGTGGAGTGGGCTGAAGCCCAAACATTTGCTCACTGCTCGAATGGCTCTGTTGGGGAATCAAAATCCCAGGAGAGGAAGTACCCTTGAAGGGAGTGGTGCCCACCTCAGCTCCATCTGGGTGATACTGGGAAGGGAGTGGGCATCCTGCCCAGGCCTGGGGCAAGCCCTATTAGGACTACCCAAGGTGGGAAAGCTTCACCCACTTTACTGGGCACTGTTGGGTGGCAGGCCACCATAAGTGGCCAAACATCTCCCACAGAGATGATGGGACACAGTGCACTTGGAACTGGGTGGTGGAGGAAGGGGCGGGGAATGGAATGGTGGATGGTCAGATCAGAGGAAGCAGGGCACTGAGTGACCGGCCATAAGCGACTGCTAGCACTTCCGAGGACAGAGTGCCCTTGAAGAACTGGTGAACTACGATGAATATGAAATTACAACTTCAGAGGCAATGAATGAGATTTGGTTGCATAACTCACATTATAAGCCTATCAGGGCTAAGATTGCTGAGTGTCTTGAGTGCCCCACCCTGAGACTGTGCCACCCTGAGACTCTTGGCCCTCAGCAAGAGTGAGAGAGCCAAGGCAGGCCGTGCTCCTGGGGAGATTCAGCAGCCAGAACGGCAGAGGCGGGTCGACGGGCCCTGGCACACTCCTTCACCTTCAGGCTGAGTGGGCCTACTTCTTGGCAATCTCGGGGCATCCAGCACTTTGGGAGGACATTTTTCTTTTATGAAAATGTTGAAATAATTGGAGCCAAATGACACAAATCTGGCATGAAAATTCCTGCAGGGAGTCCTGAATCCCAGGCTGCCAGTTACCAACATTCTCACTTGTTTGGTCAATATTAAACAATGACTTACCCCAGTGAATAGCGATGACTAAATATGGTTTCACAGGATTGCTATCTATAACAGTGAGTAGGTTAACTATACATCTCATTATTGTTAGCAAAAAAGTATTAACCTCAACCATTCTGGGACAAGCAAGGGGGTTTTTAGTCACGGTCAATACCCAAAAGCTGAAGGCCTTATGAAAAAACTATTCCCAGCCCCAGACTAGAAGAAAGGAGCCAGGCACCCTTGCTTTTCCCCTGGTGGTTCAGCTTTTCAAGGTGAGGGCCCCCTTTTAACTTCATTTCTGGTCCCCCTGTGACTGTGGCTGTTTGTTCTGCCATGTGACTGTCTGAGAACAGTCGGGTGGAGCTCTCTCTAACTTCTGTCAGATGTTCCTGTGGCCCTCATCCCATGCCTATCTTTCCAGGAGGGTGACCAACTGTCCCAGTTTGCCTGGGACCAAGGGGCTTCCCAGGGCATGGGACTTTCAGAGCTAAAACCAGAAAGGCTCGGGGCAAACCAGGACAAGTTGCTCAACCTACTGCTTGGTCATTCAGCCCCAACATAACTGCCTCTTCCACTCAGAACCATGAGGACAGGGAGGGGCAGTGAGGTTCTGGCAAGAACAAGTCAATTATAACTTCTCCCACATGGTGGTCCACCTGCTCCAGACTGTGTGCCAGGAGCTCTTCATGTCTTAGCTCACTCACACTGTCCGAAAGTGCCTTCCCCATGAGTTGCAGAGACAAAGACATATGCAGGGTCACTCAGCCAGTAGACGGGGGCAGGGGACACAGGTCTTCCTGACAGCAAAACCTCACCTTTCATGCCGGTGCAACATGAATATAAACCAATTTTTCTGCACTCTCTTACACCACCTGTCTTAAAATTTTATTCAAGAAACCCTAAAGTGTTTTTGAAAAGCTTTGTACTTTCTCAAAATTAAACTCTAAAGTATTTTATCATATGCTTAAATTGCTCTCTCTCTCTCTGTCTCTCTCTCTATATATACACACATGTGTATATATGTGTGTGTATGCATGTATATGAATTAATGTGTGTGTATGTGTGTGCGTGTATATGTGTGTGTGTGTATATATAAAATCTGATATTAAATAAAACTACCACATCACTCTTTAAATGTATTCAATGATAATGATTTGGTCATATCTAGCAAAATTACATGTTTATGCCTTCACTCAGCAATCCTACTTCTAGGAATCTACCTCTAAGATACTAACAAAAATTACAAAATGATATATTGTAAGACTATTTACTGAGGCACTGTTATAATGGCAAAAGACAGGAAATCCACATTTTCAGCAACTGGGGACTGGTTTAATAAGCCACAGTGTGTCAGGGTAATGGAGTGCTATGTATCGATAAAAGGAATAAGGAGAGTTTCTACATACAGTATAATCTACAGGTACAACATATAGTGTTAAATGAAAAAAGGCAAGGTGAGGATCATGTGTATAATATAATATTTTATGTTGATATGTATGACTTGAGAAATATTCATATTTCATATTTGTCTCTATTTTTAAGACAAAAGCAGGAACAGCTGAAGAGAAAATGCAAATGGTGTCCTGTATGGGGAAGGAGTGTAAAGGGTTTAGGGGAAGAGAATGGATGCTGAATTTCTCTGAACTTACCTGACTTTATAGCTTTGACTTTGAATCATGTAGATGTTTTACAGAATACTTACACAAAATTAATTCAGGAGAAATGCACACAGAAAAAAATAAAACATAAAATTTTAAAAAATAAACCTAACTGGATATCAAATTGGTGGCTTAGCCATACAGACAATTATCAAAGTGGCTTTAAAAGACAGCAATCTGACTTCTGATCAAGATGGAGGCATAGAGAGATACGCTTCTCCTCCTCACACAACCACAGGAAGAATCACGACAAACTTCAAAACAAAACAAACACCCAGAACTGCCAGAAAATTGAACTGTATGGAAGTCTAACAACCAAGGATTTAAAGAAGCCAAATTTGTCCAGACAGGCAGGAGGGGCAGAGATGGGGAGTCAGGGTGTAGGGGACAAGGTGTGGCATGGAGTGGTGGTAGTGGTGGTGGCAGAATGGTCAGTCCCACATTCAGGTGTGGTGGATAAAATCGTAAGGGACACCTTGGGAATGAGCAATCCCAGCCTTACATCAGGCCACACAACCCAGGATTTCAGCACTGGGATGATAAAGCCTCACAATTTCTGGCTGGAAAAACCAATGGGGCTTATGGTGGTGGGAGAAACTGCTGGTTTTGCAGGAGAGTTTGATTAAGGGGCCTGCACAGACTTAGAATGTATGCAAACCCACCCACTCTGGGAATCACCACCAGGGCAACAGCTGAGGGGTGCCATGGCCCATACAATGTAACAGGTGTGCTAAGACAGGGAGTCAAAGCAGCTCTACCTAATACACAGAAACAAACACAGGGAGGCTGCCAAATTGAGGAGACAAAGAAAGATCGCCCAAATGAAAGAACAGAACAAAAGCCCAGAAAAAGAACTAAATGAAATGGAGATAGACAACTTATCAGATGCAGAGTTCAAAACACTGGTGATTAGGAAGCTCAGAGATCTCACTGAGTACAGCAACAACATAAAGGAAGAAATCAAAGCTACACTAAGTGAAATAAAGAAAAAATCCACAGCGAACCAACACTGAAGGGAAGGAAGCTGGGGTTCAAATCAGTGATTTGGACCAGAAGGAAGAAATAAACATTCAAGCAGAACAGAATGGAGAAACAAGAATTCAAAAAAAACAAAGAGAGTATAAGATGACTCTGGGACATCTCCAAAAGTGCTAATATCCAAATCACAGGGATGCCAGAAGGAGAAGAGGAAGAGCAAGAAATTGAAAATTTATTCAGAAAAATAATGAAAGAAAACTTTCCTAACTTCATGAAGGAAATAAACATAGAAGTCCAGGAAACACAGAGAGTCCCAAACAAGGTGGACCCAAAGAGGAGCACACCAAGACACATCATAATTAAAATGCCAATGGTTAAAGATAAAGAGCGAATCTTAAAAGCAGCAAGAGAAAAGGAGACAGTTACCTACAAAGAAGTTCCTGTAAGACTATCAGCTGATTTCTCAAAAGAAAGTGCAGGCAAGAAGAGACTGGCAAGAAGTATTCCAAGTGATGAAAAGCAAGCACCTACAACCAAGATTACTCTATCCAGCAAAGCTATCACTTAGAATGAAATTGCAGATAAAGGAATTCATTGTTACCAAGCCATTATTATATGAAATGTTAAAGGGACTTATTTAAGAAAAGGAAGAAGATCAAAACTGTGAACATTAAAATGACATCAAACTCACAACTGTCAACAACTGAATCTAAACAAAAAACAAAAACAAACTAAGCAAAGAACTAGAACAGAAACAGATACACAGAAATAGAGACCACATGGAGTGTTATCAGTGGGGAGGGAGAGGGAAAATGGGGGAAAAGGTACAGGGAATAAGAAGAATGAATGGTAGGTACAAAATAGACAGGAGAATGGTAGGAAGAGTATAGGAAATGGAGAAGCCAAAGAACTTATATGCACGACCCATAGACATGAACTAAGGAGGGGACTGCTGGAGGGAAGGAGGGTACCTGGTGGAGGGAGGCAAAAGGGGAAAATTGGGAAAACTGAAATAGCATAACCAATAAACTATACTTAATAAAATAAAATAAAATATAGCAACCTGGTTGAATATTCTAAATAAGACATAACTGCAAAGAAATTTTAAATTGATCACTTCATTAATCATATTGTGGTAATGATATTAGTAATATTATTTTGAAATGATTATATATTAGGATAAAATAAATAATTATATTAGTGTTAATAGGAATCAAAATTTTCAGCACAAAAGAGATACAAATACAAAATTCAAAGAGTTAAGTCAAATTTTGTAATCCCTGTCCTCTGAAGAGACCTACACTCAATGACCCACCCAGTAGCAATGAGCATTCCTAGCACCCAGATGTTGTTTCCTAAATATCACCCTCCAGTAAAGGGCTTTTGGAGTAATGTCTGTAGGTCTGAAGCAGGAATTCACAAGGTGAGCCTACAATACCTGTCAAGCCAGAAAGCAAGGGCAGCACCCAAGGCTACTTGAGTCATATCAAAAGTCACAGGAGTCAAGTCCTAGTGGCCAGAGATGGGACAATTGGAGCATTAAAAACAGTAATCACTGCACTTGAATAAAATATGTAAAATATATTAAAAATAACTGAGTCCAGGCCCTGGCTGGTATGGCTCTGTGAATTGAGCACCGGCCTGCGAAACAAAGGGTTACCGGTTTGATTCCCAGTCAGAGAACATGCCTGCGTTGTGGGCCAGGTCCCCAGAAGGGGGCATGTGATAGGCAACCATACATTGATGTTTCTCTCCCTCTCTTTCTACCTCCCTTCTCCTCTGTTAAAAATAAATAAAATCTTAAAAAATAAATAAATAAAAATGACTGAGTCCATACATAATACAAAGATAAAAACAATCGAATTCAGGCCGTGGTCCTCAGCGCCTTTACGTGTTCTTGTTGGGAGTATAAAGAACACAAGGCCCTGACCTCTCTTTGCCCAGGCCCTTTATCAGTGTTCTGTTAGCAGAGAACAAACTTGCCCCCAAGTCTGAGTAATGTCTCCCTCCAGGACAAACGTGACTCCTCATCCTCAAAGCTCAGTGTTTCTCAGCTCTGATGCAACCCACCACATGTAGGGCATCCGCCCAGGGACTGGGAAAACAAGGGGAGCTGACTTGAACATGAAGTTCATGCTGCTGGATGAGTGAATGTCTTTTGTCTCCAGCCCAGGAGTTGCCTGTCTTCTGCTGACCTCCCAGGCTAACGTGGTAGCTCTTAGTAAGCCAAGGTCCCAGACACCTACCATCTCCCCAGTCCCCTTGGGCAGGGCAGTTATTAGAATACCAGCTCATTATTATGGAAATTGGTAAAAAAAAATTTTTAAAGGATTTATTGCAGTTTCTGTACACACTGTATTTCAGGGTAACTCAATAGTTGATGTAGAAAAGTTCTTTAGAGAAAAATTTGAATAAATTCAGAAGGGGTGGGTAGAATTTGAAAATAATCATTTTGCATAATTTAATGTAATAGTGATTCTGGACAATGTTCATTAATGACTGTCTTTTAAAACCACCAGCTAAAACATTGATGGCAAATTTGATGATGCATCACTCTATCTGGAATGTTTCCCAAAGACAGAGACGACAGATTTGTGACAACAATTATACGACTCCTGCTGGGATAGGAATTAAATTACACCATCTATGAAATGTCCTCATAGAAAATTGCCTGTGAATTTGATTAAACCTCCAGCTCTAATGCCATTCACAGGAAAGACGGGGAATGGGGACATATGTTGATGATACCAAGAGGGCACAGCCAGCCCAGTCCAGAACATGGGGACTCTGCAGGACAGACGGCTTGGTGTCTTCAGTAAAGAAATGACCAGGAAAAAAACGAGTGGGAGGCGGGACTGCTCGATAGGACAGGAGCACTAGAGCCACGTTAACCAGAGGCAATCGATGTGTGAGCTTTGTTTGCATCCTGATTTAAATAAACCATCTGTAAAAGCCATTAATGAGGCAACTGGGGAATTTAAGCATGATGGGATATTTGGCGATACTAAGGAACACTTGTCAACTTTTAGGTGTTACAATAGCACGCAGTTATGTTTTTGAAGAAAAAAGACTGAGTATTCACGGATGAGATGATATGAGTCAGGAGAGGGAGTGGGAGTGGGGGCTGGAGATGAAATCAGATTGGTCACATGTTAGTAATTATTAAAGCTGCTCATGGACACATGGGGGTTTGTTTTACTATTTTCTTTACTTGTGTGATTGAAATTTTCCACAGTAAAAAAAAAAAAAGGATTTTTAAGCAACATGGTACTATTCCTGGGCTTCCTAGATATGTGGCTGAGGAAATCCAAACACATAACCATTATGTATTTGACAGGATTAGAACCGTCTACCAAACGTGAGAAGGAGTTAAACCTGTGGAAATGAGGCTGATTTTGTAAAGGCTGTGGAATTTCATCCCAAAGTGTGGGACCCATTTTGTCCCATGCCCAAACCTAAGTAGACAATCTGCTTTTAATTTACTTTCTGGAAGTCATTAGCAAAAAGAGAAGGTAAAAGGCCTGTGAATCATGTGAAAGATATCAGGTTTTTGAGTATCGAAAGGGAGTCAACATACCTGAGAAGCCTGGAACCCACTGGGCTGTGAGTGAGCAGAAGGGTGCCCCTCAGGCGCTGCCCCAGCTTCCGCCACCCCAGCCTCCCATCCCTCTCTGAATCCACTATGTACCCTCACTGTGCCTGTCAGCCTGCACCAGAACCCTGCCCTCCTGGGCCCAGCTTGCTCGTGTCGATCCTCCCTTCTCCTCTCTCTTTGCCCGTCTCTCTCCAGCTCCTGTGTCCTGGCCGGCAGCCACTGGCATATGACACAGTGTGGGAAGGGGCCAGACTCCTGACCCTGCTGTGCATTTGCCCAAAAGGAAGGGGACCCAGTCCTCCCAGACCACAGGGAAGGGCTGTGATCTTTGAGCCCCTCACCTCCATGGGTCTGGCCCTCCACCCTCACTTCTCCTCTGGGTCTCCAGATAGGCCTTCCCTAGCCACCCCTAGTGGGAAATGTGGCCTCCCGTGTGTTCCCAAGGACCCAGCAGCAAACCCACATCAGCTCCTGCAATGTGCTGGCCTCTTGGGTGAGCTGGCCAGGCTGGAACCACCTGAGTGCCCCTCGTCCTTTGGAGGCCACTGCCCTTGAAGGAAGGATGAGGAGGTACATGTGGAATGGGAGGGGACAGAGTAGAGGGTGACAGCTTGTGGCAGAAGGAAAAGCACAGGCTCAGATGTTCCCCAAGAGGGCACAGTCTACAAGGACTCGCAGAAGTAAAAGTTGAGTCCAGCAGGTGGCCAGCGGGCCCCCATTCAGAGGCCACCTGTGTGCTGGGGCAAGCAGCTCCAGCAGGAGGGAGAGGGGCCAGGCAGTTCCTGATTCACTCATTCCGAAATCACCCTGCAGTGCCTGTGACACTGTCCTACTGCCAACGGCTTCTATTTAAATGTGACAGAACTAGACGCGTGAGGGGCCAGAACCAGAGCACAGGCCTGGACACCCACATCAGGGCTTGGCTCTGTGACTGGCAGGAAGCTCCCTGTCGGTGTCCCAGCATTTCCAGAGCTTCCTGATTATATGAGCCCTCTTCCAGCAGCCAAGCTCCTGCCCAGGAAGGTCTGCTGGTGGCACAGGGGGAGCAGGAGGGGTGAGAAAAACAAAGGGTCTCCCCAGGACTCTTGCCTGTGCAAGCAGTGTGCCAACAGGCCCCTGCAAAGGGGAGGGGCCACCAAACAGGAAATCTGCCCCACAGGAGGGCCCATGAGTGAGAAAGCTGGGGGAACTCTGCCCTGGAGAAGCTCTGCCACCCTCGACCCCTGTCTGCTGTCCCCACCCCCACTCCCAATGTGGTAGTACAGACAGCAGAGATGAGGTCTGCAGGGTCACCATGTCCCCAGGACAGCCCCTGTGAGTCCAGCAACCCCAACGCCTCTCCCTCAGAGTCACGTAGAGCCCCACACACTCCTAGCCTTTCTCTGATACTCCCCTTGCCTCCAGCTCTGGTCTCTGTAGGACAGAGGTGGGGATGGCAGCTGGGAGTCAGAACCAAGAAGGGCCAGCCAAAGGCAGGGACGCTGGGTCAGACTGGCCAACACGCACACTCGCACCCCACGCTGGCCCCATCATGTCCCGATGCACCATCAGAGCCACTCAGCTGTCTGTGTCCACGAGGGCCTGTCACTTGCACCGCCCCATCCCTGAGTTCTGTGATGCAGCAGCAGAGGGCCTGCCACAGAGGCCTGAGTGCCAGAAGGTCAATGAATAGAGGGAGAAAGGCAAGGGGTGGGACCTGGGTCAGGGGATTACTTTGTGCAGCCAGGGAACCCTGGCCCAGCTCTAATGGCCCCTCCCAACTCCTCTTGAGCAGAAATGTGGAAAGGTGGTAAGAAGGCTGGCAGGCGGGCCTGTGGCCATGAGACATCCTGGCCACCTGACTTAACACAGTGTCCTGCTAACTGTCCTTGTCTCCAAGATTACACACAGATTCCTTAGCCTGGCACAGGGCAGAGGGCCCACTGCCCAGAGGACACCCTGAGTGGGGCTGTGTTTGTTCTGGATCACCTGCGTCCCCCGCCCCGGATGGTGTCACAGGACGGGAGAGGGGGAGGGGGGGACCGGGCTGCAGGGTAAGAACATGGACTTGGGGTCAATTTGGTCTCAAATCAGACACTGAGCCCTTGAAAAATTAACCTCTCTGAGCCTCCTTTTCTTCTATAAAACAAGATGGGAATTCTGCCTCAGAACTTTGAGGTGAGGGATTTAATAAGAGCCCCTGACTGCCAGTATCAGGGAAGGGCTCATCGAGACAAGGAAACTGCCCTTAATGGGGCCTGAGTGTATTACCAGCAGCGAGGGCAGCCTCTTTGGGGTGGGGGCTTCGGGTGGGTCTGGCTGTCTCCCTGTGACTGGCCAACGACAGTGCTAGGCAGGCGGTGAGGGGCCTAGGCCTTGCCCAGTTTTGTCTTTCATGGGAATTGGCCCACCCAAATCTCCCTTGAGGCGGAGTAAGAATCTACCTGCGTCAGCTCTCTGAGTCACAGCCCTGGCTTCTCAGACTTTGATGCCGGGGGCTGTGCCTGTGCGAGGGAAACAGCCAGTGTCACTGTTCCCGTGCTTGGGAGTGTCAGAGGGCATGAAGAAAGATCCCGAGTTCTGTGGGAAGGGCTCACCTTTCGGAGGCTGACAGATCTTTGTGCAAATACAGGCTTGGCCTCTCTCTAGCTGCACGGCCTGGGACAAAATGCGGGGACAAACGCAACCCCTCTGAGCCTCAGTTTGCTCATCTCTGAAATGGCAGTAATCATACTGCAGAGCAGTGCTGCTGACAAGCAATGAGTGATCACACATCCGTGGGCCAGCCCGCCATGGGCACATAGTGGACGCCCAGTGCCCCTCGGGACCCCGTTCCTTTCTGCTGCGCTGAGGGTGGGAGCGCCACAACTCTGGGCCAGTCTGCCAGCCAGCCAGCCATGCTGACTCACACAGAATGGCCAGGTGACATCTGTGCAGGGGTGGCAAGAAGTAGGTCACAGCGCTAGTCTTATCAGAACTGTAGGAAAGGAAATCCTCTGTGTTTCCAGCCCTAACGACATCAGTGAAGACTGGTGCAACTTTTATTCCTAAGAAACTAGGCGTGGCCTTGCCCAGCAGGCTTCCCTGATTGCCTGCTGCATCCCCAGGGTCAGGTGGGGCCCCTCCCCCGAGTTCTTGCTGCTCCAGTCCTTGCCCACTGTCCATTTATGTGTCTGTCTCCCCACTAAACGCTCTCCCACTAAACGCAGAGGGCCGTGACAGCAGACTGTGTCTTATTCATCACTGTGTCCCTGGCACCCAGCACAAGGGTCCTTCCAGTGCAGCCACTGGGGCCCCGGCCGTAGCGGGAGAACATTCAAGCACCAGGCTAGACCCTGACCCACAGATGGCACAGACAGGTAGACATCTCTCTCTCTCCAAAGCAAAGCGACCTGCTGCTGCACTGCTCTAGCCCTGCCACTCTCACAGAGGAATTGGCCAGCTTGGCTCCCAGACAGGCTGAGCTCTCTGGCCTCTTCCCAGCTTGCTGGTCTGGCCTTTGGAAATGGGCTTTGTGCCCATTTGCTCCTTGGAGACTGGCCTGTGGCAATGGCAAGACCCTGTTACCTCAAGGGGAAACCAGGAGCTCCAGCTGGGATAGAACACACTTTCTGGAGGGCAGGGCAACTCCACAATGGGAAAGGGCAGCCACTTTTGCCTGCCCCCGAAACAGCACACAGCTCTCTGGAGCTACGACTGCCCTGCAGTCTGAGCAGCAAGGTGGGGGCTTCCATGGAACCTCCGCCACCTGGATTAACAGCGATAGGAAGGCCTTTGACTTTTACTCTGAATGAAATGGGAACCTCTGTGGGTGGGGGAAGGTGTTGAACTGGAGAGTGATAAGTTCTGACTTAGCTTTTAATGGGATCCATCTGGATGCTGGGAATAGGCCGAAGGGCTGAAAGTATGACACCACTTAGGGGCCACTCGATATAGAAATTCGATGTGCACTTCCCAGGAGCCAGGGCTTGGTCCTCATCAACACCAACAAACAATGAGGGAGGTGTGACTATAACCATGCTCTTTTTATAAGTCAGAAAACTGAGTCAAAGAGGTTAGCGGACTGCCCACGTACACATTGCCAGTAACTGGAGAAGAAGTCAAGATTTGAGGCCGGCTTTCTGGCTCTAGCAGACACATTCAACCAGCCCACTGTGGGGAGTGCATGAGAGGTCATCGGACTGCTGGTGTATTTCTAAGGAAGAATAAATGTGACCTAATAACCGCATGATGTAGGGAAGCAAGAAAGAAGTCAATAATTACTGTAAGATGTATTTCTCACCACTTCTTTTCAACATGATACTGGAAGTACTACCCGAGGCAATAAGGCAAAAAAAGAAAAGTAAAAAGGTAAAGATTAGAAAGGAAAAAGTGAAACTGCATTTATTTGCAGACAACATGCTCAGCTCACCTCACCTCTCAAACCCACCTTTCCATGAAGGAGGGAAGGTTGTCAGTGCTGACTTGAGGGGTTGACAGGGGGCCCAGGTGAGATCACTCACAGGCCTGAGCACATCCCAGGCCTCGGCTGACGTCAGATGCTATTATACTAGCAGCAAAAAAAAGCCCCACATAGCTCTGTGGGCCCCCTCTCTGCGCAGGACACAACCCAATGCATGCGTTCATGTCCCTGGCTTCTGCCTTCCTGTCCTGCTCCTGATGTAATCTCAGCTGCTATGCTCATGGGATGTCTGAGGTTCTTCGGGTGGGACTTCATATATTGTTTGTCCCAACATCAGAGGCCCCTCTGGATGCAGCAGCCCCAGATTTCTGCCCCTCACCCTGGAAAACCACAAGGATGATGTGCTGGTTCACAGCAAACAGCGGGGCAATGAGTAGTGATGATGGGGTGAGCTCCCCATCTGGGCCACACTCCTGGTTAGCAGGTTTCTTCTTAATAGGTCTTTAATTGGCTTTTAAAGAAGAGTGTTAAGCAAATAATTCTTAGAGGCAAATGCAGAGGCACTCTGGGGCCCTGATCACAGAGGCAGTAGGAGAAGTGGTCACAGGAGGCAGGGCTGAGCTGATCAGAATTATAGGAGGGGCGCAGGCCCAGCTGGACACTGCCAATTTCAGGGCTCCCTCCAAGACCCCCAGAGCATCTCCTAGGGTTATGACACTTGGCACCCCCCCCCCCACACACACACGCTATTCTCAGGGAGCAGGCTTTAGCCACAAAGGAAAAAGCCCCTCACCCTCCTGCTTCTCTCTCTTCAGTCACCGACCCTGACATTGCTGAGCGGAGCCCTAGGCTGGCAGGAGCAAGGACAGGAGCTCCCTGTGCTGCATGCCAGCAGCCTGCCCCTCGCCTGGCATCAGGTGCGTTAGTGCGCCAGCACCAGCTTGGGAGCACTTGTGTCCCCAGCTCCAGGCCCGGACAGACACCTGCTCCTGGAACCCCTTTGCAGTGGGCCTATGCCCATTCCCCTTCAGAGGTGAGCCATTCCCCTTCAGAGGTGAGGAAACAGTCTCAGAAATGTTCAAAACTTGTACAAAGTGCAGGTACAGCCAGTAGGTTGGTGGCAGAGCAGGAAACTGAGCCCTGTGCTGTCTGAGGATAAGGGTTGCCCCCTCCAAGCTCCCCGCACTGCACCTTGGAGCCCTGAGTTCAGGGCAACCAGGGCAGCCATCCTCCCCAGCCTCTCCTAGGGCCAGTCCAGCTTGTGGAATGTTTGCTGCACCTGCTCACCCAAGGGCTAGGAACTATATTTGCCTTTTACCAACAAGGAAACTGAGGCTCAGCATGCTGAATGCACCCTGGCTGGGTAGCTGCTGTCTAGGGCATCGTCATGATATGCCAAGGTTGCAGGTTTGATCTCTGCTCAGCCAATGGATTCATAAGTGGAACAAGAAATCAGTGTTTCTCTCTCTCCCTCTTCCTCTCTCTCTTTAAATCAATCAATAAATATTAAAAAAGAAAGGATGCTGAATGGACTAGTCCAGAGTTGTAGAATTGGTGAGACCTGGGACTCACAGCTAATGCTCTCCCCCAATTTCCAGAGACCTCAAAAGGAGAGGTGTCCTCAGCTCAGAGGACGTGATCACAGGCTGGAGAGAGAAGCAGTGTCCCCTTGCCGGTACCCACTCTGTTGTGTGAGGGTCTGAGGACTAGCACCCCCAGGGACCACCCCAGGCCAATCCCACTGTTCTGGGCATACCTTCTAAAGGATCACAAATCCTGAGGCATGGGGGGGGAAAGGATCCCCAGGCAGGGTGCCTTGAAGACAGTAAGATCTCCCAAACCACACAGTGGTCTGCCCAGCGGGAAGGTTGTTTCCATGAGGCAGCAAAGAAGGTCAGCTGGGGGTCACCCTGACCTGGGTTTGAAGTCCAGCTGAGACATTCCCCCTCTGTGTGTGCACAGCCATTTTAACTGATGTCTCTTTGCCAGTCTACCCAATGCAATACTGGGACAATACCAACTTCAGAGCGTAGCTACAAAACATGTTACTCCTCTAGCATAGCCCCTTGAACGTAGTATGTGCTCAATAAACAGTAACAGCAGTCATTTCAATCATTGTACAAGGGTACATCATTCAACTTTGCTTTTGCTTTCATAGCTTCCCGATCCTGCATCTCCCTTCAGTCGTGACTGGCATCCAAGCTGTCTCTGAACAATTCTTTTGGCTCTATATCTTTGCTTATGTTTTATCTTTTTCTGAAACACCACCCCTTCCCCTTTCTATGGGTCTAAATTTTATCCATCCTTCATGACACAGCTCTTTCCAGATCTTTCTCAGGGAAGAAACTGAGCTGGAATAAAGCAGTTGTTAGTCCGGCAAAGTACGAGGGACCAAGAACCAGGGCTCCAAGCTCTGGAAGAATCTGAGACCTAGGGATAAGGGTACCTGCTCAACTACCTTCAAGTCATCACCTACCCATCTGCCCACCTCCCACCCACCGAGCCACCTACACCTGCCTACTTACTCACCTGTATTATTCAGGACAGGCTCTCTCCACCCTAACAGGGCCAGAGCTCATCTGGCCATTGCTCTCTTTTTTCTCTCTGGACTTCTATTGGATCAATTTAGCATTTTTTATCTCCTCCTTGGCTGACTTATCAGTGATAACTCTATGCTGTTTTACTTTTGCTTAGAGTGTGTGGCACACATATTTGTCATAGTCTACTTTTAAGTGATGCCATACCACATCATTCTTGAAGGAGATTTTCCCTAGGTAAAAGGTTCTAGGGTGACAATTCTTGTCTTTCAGTACTTTAAAGATGTTGTGAGACTATTTCTGGTTTACATGAAAATCACTGTCTCTTTTTCCCCTAGCCTTTTAAAAGATTTTTCTCTTTATCTCTTGATTTGAGCAGTTTGATTATGGAGAATCCTGGTGTATTTATCTTCATGTTTCTTGTGCCTGGGGTTCATTGAGTTTATTGAATATCTGGGTTTGTCATTTTTATATAATTTAGAAAATAACTGTCCATTAGTTCTTTAAAATTTTTTAAAATAAAACTATCTTAATATCCAGAAATCCCACTTCTGGGTACATATACAAAGGCAATGAAAACAGGATCTCAAAGAGATACAGCCTCAGTGTCTGCCAACAATAAATGGATAAGATGTCATATCTTTATTGTGTGCATGTGGTTACAATGGAATATTACTCAGCCATGACAAAGAAGGAAATCCTGCCACTGAGAATGACATGGATGGACTTTGAAGGCATTATGTGAAGTGAGATACATCAGACAGAGAAACACAAATACTGTATGATCTCGCTTACATGTGGAATCTGAAAAGAAAAAGGCAAACCCGTAAAACACAGTGGAATGACAGTTACCCGAGGCTGGGGAGGGGCGGGATGAGATGTTGGTCAAAGGGTCCAAACTCTCAGTTTTGAGACGAGTAAGTTCTGGGGATCTAATGTGCAACATGGTGGTTATTGTTAGTAATATTGTATTATACTAACAATATATTGTATTATATACTTGAAAGTCGCTAAGAGAGACCTTAAATGTTCCAGCCACGAAAGGGTAACTGCATCATGGGATGAAGCTGTTGGCTATGGTCACATAGCTATGATCAGTTACGGCGGTAGTCATGCTGCAACACATATGCCTGTCAGCTCAACACACTGTGCTCCTTCCACTTCCACAAGGTTACATGCCAGCTGCGTCTCAGTAAAGCAGGGAACGTGTTCCACCACCTCCCTCCCCTCCCCTCCCCTCCCCTCCCCTCCCCTCCCCTCCCCTCCCTTGTCCTCCCCTCCCCTCCTCTTCTCTTCTCTCTTCTCCTCCAAGGACTCCATTCACATGTATGTTAGGGTGCTGGAAGTTGTCCATAGTCCACCACTGCTTTGTTTGCAGTATTGCTACACTTTGTGTTTCATTTTGGATAGTTTCTATTGCTCTGTCTTCAAACTCACTAGTCTTCTCTTCCATAATATCTAATCCACCTTTGGCAACATCCAGTGTATTTTTTAAATCTCATACATTGTCTATTTTGTCTGACTTCTGGCCAAGATGGAGGCGTAGGTAGACACACTGTGCCTTCTCGCACAACCAAAAGAAGGACAACAACAACAACTTAAAAACAAAAACAACCAGAACTGACGGAAAATCAAACTGTATGGAAGTCCGACAACCAAGGAGGTAAAGAAGAAACATTCATACAGACCAGTAGGAGGGACGGAGACGGGCAGCAGGACAAACAGGACTCATGGCAAGGCGGCGGCTGGAGGACCCAGCGAGGTGGCAGATTGTGGAGTCGGGTGGGCAAAGCTGCATCTGGCCAGCAAGGCAGCAGCTGGTGAACCGCGAAACAGACTGCCCAACCCAGAGTTCCAGGGAGGGGAAATAAAGCCTCAAACCACTGATTGAAAACACCTGTGGGGGTTGAGGCGTCAGCGGGAGAAACTCCCAGCCTCACAGGAGAGTTCAATGGAGAGACCCACAGGGTCCTAGAACATATACAAGCCCACCGACTCAGGAAGCAGCACCAGAAGAGCCCAATTTGATTGTGGGTAATGGAGGGAGTGACTAAAAACCAGCAGAGAGTGGAGGAAGCGCCATTGCTCTCTGTCGGACCCCTCCCCCACATAGAGCATCACAGTGCAGCAACCAGCATTACCCCACCCTGGTGAATACTGAAGGCTCCACCCCTTTACGTAACAGGCACATCAAGACCAAAAAAAGGACCAAATGAAAGAACAGATGAAAGATCCAGAAAAAATACAACTAAGCAACGAAGAGAGATAGCCAACCTATCAGATGCACAGTTCAAAACACTGGTAATTAGGAAGCTCACAGAACTGGTTGAATTTGGTCACAAATTAGATGAAAAAATGAAGGCTATGCTAAGAGAAAACAAAGGAAAATGTACAGGGAACCAATAGTGATGGGAAGGAAACTGGAACTCAGATCAACGGTGTGGACCAGAAGGAAGAAAGAAACATCCAACCAGAAAAGAATGAAGAAACAAGAATTCAGAAAAATGAGGAGAGGCTTAGGAACCTCCAGGACATCTTTAAATGTTCCAACATCCAAATTATGGGGGTGCCAGAAGGAGAAGAGGAAGAGCAAAAAATTTTGAAAACTTATTCGAACAAATAATGGAGAACTTCCCAATCTGGCAAAGGAAATAGACTTCCAGGAAGTCCAGGAAGCTCAGAGAGTCCCAAAGAAGCTGGACTCGAGGAGGAACACACCAAGGTACATCATAATTACATTACCCAAGATTAAAAATAAGGAGAGAATCTTAGAAGCAGCAAGAGAAAAGGACACAGTTACCTACAAAGGAGTGCCCATAAGACTGTCAGCTGATTTCTCAAAAGAGACCTTACAGGCAGGAAGGGGCTGGAAAGAAGTATTCAGTCATGAAAGGCAAGAACCTACATCCAAGATTGCTCTATCCAGCAAAGCTTTCATTTAGAATGGAAGGGCAGATAAAGTGCTTCTCAGATAAGGTCAAGTTAAAGGAGTTCAT
Source organism: Desmodus rotundus (assembly GCF_022682495.2). NCBI lineage: Eukaryota > Metazoa > Chordata > Mammalia > Chiroptera > Phyllostomidae > Desmodus > Desmodus rotundus. The sequence goes on along the minus strand of NC_071394.1, from coordinate 105,190,517 downwards.
CATCACCAAGCCCTTATTATATGAAATGTTAAAGAAAAAGAAGATTTATCTAAGAAAAAGAAGATAAAAAATATGAACAGTAAAAGTGACAGCAAACTCACATTTATTAACAACCACACCTAAGACAAAAACAAAAGCAAACTAAGCAAACAACTAGAACAGAAACAGAACCACAGAAATGGAGATCACATGGAGGGTTATCAACAGGGGAGTGGAAGGGGGAGGGGGGAAAGGTACAGAGAATAAGTAGCATAAATGGTAGGTAGAAAATAGGGGGAGGATAAGAATAGCATAGGAATTGTGGAAGGCAAAGAATTTATATGTATGACCCATGGACATGAACTATAGGGGGGGAATGTGGGAGGAGGGGGGTGGGCAGAATGGAGTGGAGTGAAGGGGGAAAATGGGACAACTGTAACAGTATAATCAATAAAATATATTTAAAAAATTTAAAAAAGTATTATAAAAATAAATAAATAAATCTCATACATTGTAGTTTTCATGTCTATAAGTTCAATTTGAATTTTCTTTGTATTTTTTACGTCTCTACTTAACATGTTAATATTTCAAGTATCTTCCTGAACAAATGGATCATAGTTCTAATAACTGCTAAGGCCCCAACCTACTGATTTTATCATCTATGTAATTTCCAGGTCAGTTTCTATTGATTGATTTTTGTCTTCATCATGGATCTTGTCTGCTTCTTTGCATGCCTGGCAATCTTTGAGTGTATGCAAGACATTTTGAATTTTACCTTTTTGGGGTGCCAGATGTTTTTGTATTCTTATACATGTTTGATTCTTGCTACAAGGCACGATTAAGTCACTTGGAATCAGGTTAATTCTTCAGATCTTGCTTTTAAGCTTTATTCGATAGGACCAAAGGAGTGTTTATTCTGGGGCTAGTTTCTCCCCACTCCTGAGGCAAACTCTTCTGTAAATTCTATCTGCTGTCCCATGAATTATGAAATTTTCCTCTCTGGATGCTGAGAATAGGCATTAGGTCCGTCCCTTTGTGAACCACAGGGATTTCTCCTCTGGTCCTTTACGTGACACTTCCCTCTGCTTTGTGAAATTTCCTTACATACATGCATGGCCAGGACTCAGCTGAATACTCCAGAGAACTTACACAGATTTCTTGAGCTCTCTCTGGGCAGCTCCTCCTCTCTGGAGATCTGCCCAGCAAACTCAAGTTGCTTTGGTCTCCCAACTCTATCTTCTCAACTTGAGGACCCTGCTAAGCTCTCCCTGGGTTCCCATCCAGGTGTTAAGCTGGGGTCATCATAGGGTTCATCTCATTTGCTTCCCATCTTTCAGGAATCACTGTTCTTCACTGCCTAATGTCCAATGTTTTAATGACATTGTTTCTTGTACTGGGTTGCCCCAAAAGTCCGCTTAGTTTTTTTCTGTAAAATAAAAGACACACTTTTCATTTTCACCAATAACTTGATTTATTTGGATAGTTAGAGTATGTTGGCTATCTCCTATGTAGTACAACATTCATTCTTCTCAGTTAACGTCTCAATTTGATCGCTATCACTTCAACTGGTCTACCCGACTGTGGGGCATTGTCCAGTGAGAAATCTCCAGCACAAAACTTGGCAAACTACCTTTGACATGTTTGATCAGTCACAGCATCTTCTCCATACCCTGCACAAATCTTTTTGTGTGTTTCAGTTGCATTTTTACCTCTCTTGAAATAATAAAGCATAACGTGCCAAAAATGTTACGTATTTTCTTCCATTTTCAATATTAAAATGGCTACACAAAATTCACCAATTTTGACTTTTTTTAAATGCATGCTGATATGACAGCTGTTACAATACAATCTAACAAAATTGTTGTGAATGAAATTAAAGATAACCAAGCACTATTAGAGCCATCTTATGGAAAAAACCAAACTTTTTGGCCAACCCAATATTTGTCCAGCCTTTTAGTTATTTTGGGTGGAAGTAAATCTGATCTGTTAATCCATCTTTGTCAGAATCAGAAGTCACAAATGTTTACCTTTTGATATTATACATTTAAAATGCCCATTAGTGATCCAAGTGGAGATGTAGGTCCCATGATTTCATGAGTCAAAGGCTTTGTGGGAAGCCAACATGTTCAGTCCGTTGTGCCTGTTTTCTTGGCACTTGCTGCCCACACCTTGGCTGCTGACAGACAGAGCATCCCAGGGTGCTCTGCTCATGGAGGAATGTGGGCATCAGGCTCACCTCCACTGCTCCGCCATGGCCACTCTGGTGCTCAAGCCTTGAATAGTCAAAGCCGTTTTTTGTCGGGCTTGTGGAAGCTTAAAAAGTTTAATTCTTCCCAACACTTATAGGGCTGCCAGTCTATTTGCTTTCAGTTTCATGTATTAATCATAACCAAGGTTCTTTCCTGGTCAGAGAACTCAAATCTCGATGTGCTTTCTCACTCCCTGGCTTGCTTCTCTCTCCATGTAAAGGCAACTACATCCAGCTTGAACAAAAAGGCCAAAATTAAAATGTTTGCCTTGAGTGTTTTTTTCACTTACTGATTTTAGAGAGAGAGAGATGAAGGGTGAGAGGGAGGAAGGAAGGCCAGGGGAGGAGGCAAGAGAGAGAGAGAGAGAGAGAGAGAAGCAGTGATTTGTTGTTCCACTTATTTGTGCATTCATTGGTTGATTCTTTGATTCTAGTATGTGCCCTGACTGGGGATTGAACCTGCAACCTTGGCACATGGGGATGATGCTCTAACCAGCTGAGCTACCTGACCAGGGCTGCCCTGAGTGTTCTATTCAATTGATTCGTTTTACTGAGCCTTTGTTGCTCAAAGTTTTTAACAATCCCATTTGTTCCTATTTAGGGCTTTAAAAATATCAGCCTTTCCCTTCCTTTAAGTTGTCAAATTTCTAGAATCTCTCAACTTCCTTTCATTTCTACTTTTACACTGGTGCAGAGTTTCCTGAACACATATGACCATTGCAATACCTTGTCATCACAGCCAGCGACAGCCACACATACTGAGACTCTGCTTCCTATCCTTTCCCCGGTACCTAGGACTCATTAGGCAAGTGGTCTTCTCACATTTCAAAAAGCAATCATTTTATCAAATGGTTTTCTCTAACAACATGGATCTCCATTTCTCCAGCCCCCAGTATAGCCTCCTCACTGCTTACCACCTACTACTAAGCTAATGTTGCAGACTGTAGGATTTTATTTCAGCAAGACACCACTGATACCACTTCCTTTACCAATTCCTGCATCAGTCAGGATGGACTAACAGCTACAACAAACCTAAATCTCAGTGGCTCCCCCCCACACACAAACAATGTGGGTGTTCCTGGTTGGGTGGCCCCTTCCACCTTGTGGCTTCTTCATCCCCTTGGGGACCTCTGCTGAGCCCTGTGCATCCAGACTGCAACCTCACAGATAGGGAGAGCAGCTGTGGAGTCTGAGGGAAATCCCAGAAGCTGGGCCAGGAAGTGACATTCCATTGGCCAAAACTAATCACATGGCCCCAGCCAGAAGCAGGGGGCACTGGGAAGTGCAGTCTTCCCATACACCTGTGAGGAAAAGTAAATGCCTTGGTGACTACCCAGCACTGTCAAAGTGCCTCCCTTTACACCCACTGACCTGCCAGCCTTCCCATTTCCCTGCAGCTATCTACTCACCTGCTGAGTACTGACTGCCTCCGAGGGTGGGATGGAGTAGTAGCCAGCCACCCAGTGCTATGGGATATGTGTGGCTGCCCCTGGGCCTGGAAGCCTCTCTCCTCCAATTCCCTGGCTCTTTCTGCACCCTCTCTTCTATCATTTGCACCATACTGTCCTGCCCTCTGTTCCTTATTCCTATGTACATGGCCTTTTACCACTTTAGAGAGGAAAAATGGGTCTCAGACAGGGCACGCTTCTGCAGTCACTAGTAAGGGTGTATGTACCTGGAGCAGAACCAGACCTCTCAGTCCCAGTTCTGCCTCTCAGTATGGAACTATCCTGCTGCCAGGCTAGAGCACAGGGTGAAGCAGAAGAGAGAGGCTGCTCCAAAGCTGGGGACCAGAGGGGTTGCCTCTGACCTTGGCCTCTCAAGTGCCCACTCTCATCTGGCACCAAACTGGGCTTCCCGTCCTCCATATAGAAGTGCATCGCCAGGCTCCTTGCAAGTGGGCGTCTGCATCCAGGAGAGCCCCAACTAGAACCCCTTTGGCCTTCTCCAGCTCTCAAGTCCACACCATTCTGAGAACTGACTGCCCTGCAGAGGGCCTCCTCCTTCCCCACTTAATGCAGCACAAATCAGCAACATGCCAAGCCCTGTACCAGCACAGTGTCTGGCTGGCTGTACAGGCAGCTTCACGGTGCCTCTGGATCCTGCCAGGCTGCTGTCAGTGCTGTGGCACAGTCCTGTGGCCGCTCTCCGGACTCTGAGACCCTTGGAGTCAGAGACAGACCTCATCTGTCCCTCTACCTCCGGCACCTAGCAGAGGGTCAATGAATGCTAATTGAAAAGATGAGGGAATTGATCAATGAATGAGGACACCCACACATGCAGGGCCTCTGTTATGTGTGTGTGGAACTTGTCTTCAGCCCTTGAAAGCTGGGATACAGCAGAACAGATCTGAGAGGCAGAAGACAATGTGGAGAAGGAGGGCAGCCCCTAAGGCTGGGTGACGTGAGGCCCTGTGTGGAGTGGGCCTTCAGCTGGAATTGAAAAAGCCTCGCGGGCTCCTTGCCCAAGCAGAAAGTTCTGCGGCAGAACTGCTCTCATCAATACCTTTCCCTTTGGGCTCTGGCGTAGAGCCCTCTCTCACCCAGCAGTTCCTTAATTACTAAACCACCATCAAATGTATTGGGCACCTAGTATGTGCTCGGCACACTGCTGGGTGCAGAGAATCCAGTATGGTCTGCACAGGCCCCACCCTCATGGACCTTCCAGCTAACAAGCCAGCAAGTCATTAACTGCCTGCGTACAGCATGGGAACACGCATAGCCCTCTGTCTAAGAATGAGTCACCTCCATGTTTATCTTGCATGACAGCCAGGATTATTATGTGGACAGGCAGTTTTCTAGTTTTCTTCCTGCTCATCCCTTTCCTAGAACAGGTGTCAAACTTACTTCCCTCCTGTGGCTTCGGCCCCTACCATGCTAGGCTTATGGGATAACAGGAGGTATTATCTTGATTACTGTCGAGAAAATAGATGTAAACTAGGATAAAAGGAGGTACCTACCACATATCAGTCCTGCTTGTCTGTATCACATGGTCCACGCCCAGAGCTGTACTCCCAGGCTGTCCCAAGGCCAGCGCTCAGCAGAGGACAGGCAGGGAGCAGGTCAGCCGGAGGAATGCTCCTGGGGGTACCACAGGAGGAGAGAGTTTGTTGACTTATGGATACACCTCTATAAGCCTGGCCCAGAAAGGAGGTGGCCCTTCATCCCCCACCCATGTGCAATACCACACACCCTCCCTGGTTTGTCCCCTCATGAGCTCCATCAGAGGGAGAATCTGACAGCTGGAGCAAAAGGACCACAGGAGGGCACAGAGCGGACTGTGGGAAGAGTTGAGAAGATGGGGTGTCAGAAAGCAGATGAGTCTTACACCCATCCCAGGTGGCTTTGGTGGAGGCTGATGGTCGACCCAGTCTATATATTCTATATAGACTCCAAATATGTCCAATGCCAAGGCATGGTCACGGGGTCACCAGAGTAATTCTGTTAGCATCTGACTTGTGGATGCTCGACCAAAAGAAGGACCCATACAGGTCCCTCCACACCACGATTAGATCTATCTGGCAATCTTTTCACTGCTCAGATGGCATCACAAGATGCCAAGAGCTCACAAGAACCACCTGAGGGCAAACTTCTCCAACGAGCGGCCATGATCACGGGGAGTGGGATCGGGGTGCTCGGAGCTATGACTAACAGTGCCCGACCCAACTGAATGCCTGGCAATCCTCTTGTGGGGTCCACGGAACGGAATGGGCTGGGCTGGAGGCTGGCTTTAACGCAGTATGGGTCGAGAAGGCTTTTGTGAAATAGATAAGCCTTTGAGCTTTAGGTCTCCCCAGAGGAGAAGGAGATACTCATAGTTTTACTACATTGTAGTGGAAGTCCAGACATCAGTCAAATCTCTTCAAGGTCATGTGCTGGACTGGTCTCTGTCTTCGTCCTTTACACGGCAGCCACACTCTGAGAAAGGTCTCAAACACAGGCAAGGTTAAGATATGAGCCCCCTGTGTGAAGGGGCTCTCCTTGAAAAAGCCCCATGAAGCCTGGTAAGACTGTCCTGGGCGTGTAGGTGGCCATTGGGAGGTTGTCCTATCCCTCTAGCTCCTGAGATCATGGCCTGTTCCTCCCAACCACCGCCTCCCTCCCCACTCTGACCTTTCTCTTGGTCCCAGTCTCATTCCAGGACAAGCATCAGTTGCTCCTTTCTGAAGGCCAGCTTCAAAGCCTGATGCCCAAAAACTCTCCCTGCTGCACACAGAGAGACTGACTGGCTGTATCTTAGCCTGCTGAGAAAAGGTTCCTGTCGGGAACCTGAGCTAAAAAACAAACCAACAACAACAATAGAACCCCAAAACAAAAAGCAAGGCAGGATGCAGTAAGGTTCAAAGGTCTGTCAGGGCAGTATATCCTGAATCTTAATACGCAGGCAATTCACCCAAGAATGTTGTTATTACGCAGATTCTGACTCAGCAGGAACTCCCAGGTTATGCTGATACTGCCAGAATAAAAACCACACTTTGAGTAACAAGCCTGTGAAATAGCAAAGCCAGAGGCTGGGAACATAGCAGGCCCTTTGCTAAGCTTAGCCAAGTGCCACTGGTAAGCAACAGGGGAACACCTGGGGCAAAGGGGCCTGAGTCCCCATTTGGGCGGGTGTTCCCTGGGGGTCTTGGCCCTGGTGGTCACAGAACCCAGCTCTCTACTGATATTCAAACCTCAGCTTCTCTGCTTCAACCTGTCTGCCCTTAAACAAATTCTAGTTGGGGGACCGTTTTGTCCCCATTTTTCTACTATGGGCCTCCCCTCCCTGATTATTAGCTCCTCAAAAGGAGAGACAGATTTACCCATTTGATTGGTCAAAACTTAGACCATTCGTTGGCTTCTAGGTAAACTTTGCACTCGCCCTCCTCCATTCCCTTGTGTGAACCTGGGCACTTCTTTTCGCCTCCTCACCTCCACACCTGCAGCGGGGCTGGGCCATTACCTGGGCCTGCTCTGGATACCCAGACATCTTAGATTCACTTGAACCTTGAGGCCTAAGCCTCCTTTGCTAAACAGCTGTTCTCGAAAATGGGTACTTGTTCAGAGGTTCCTCAACACTCTTTTGGCTGCAAGTGACAAAACCAATCAAACAAAAACCTGACTCACAGAGCTTAAATAATCCAAGGGACACTTCTATTGTATAACAATCCAAAATGTCCAGGGGGAGGACTGGCCCAAGAATGGGGCAGGGGATGGAGGAGGGGGCAGAGGGCTCCAAGATCAAGGAAGAGAGCACAGAAAGAGAAATGGAGAGTTGCTAATTGAGTGGGGAGACACCTGGAGTCTTTTCAAACATGTGTGATGATGGAGACCACCAGACTGCTCAGGGCATGTAGGGCACACAGGCCAGGGGTGTGGAGACGGACAGCCGGATTCCAGCACCAGCTATAGCTCACCAGCTCGGTGAGCTCAGCTTCTCTGCCCTGCATCCTACCACAGCCAGTAGGCACCTGGATCCAGCTCTGCTCCACAACACATGTGCTGTTTCCTCTGCTTAAACATCTTCCTGCCCCAGCCTCCCTTTCTCCTGCAACACTGTCTTACCCTTTAAGGCTCTGGTCATGGCCCTGGATCCCTCAGAGAGTGCCTTGGGCTCGGTCAGCTGCCCACCCTCCTACCCTCAGTCACCACCCCCTCTCCAGGCAGCACCTGTCCTCTGCATTAGCCCTGATCGTTCCCGTGGATCTTTGACAGTCTGCCTCCTTCACCATGCCTGGCTCCTCCAGAGAGCCAGCCTGTTCAGTTCATAAGGCTGGGCACAGAACCAGGCACACAGGAGGCATGCATAATGAATGGACAGGTGTGCTGCAGCCAATTATAATGATACTTCTCAATCAATAAAATGGATACATTGATATTTTTCCTATCTACCTTCCAGGGTTGTTTCAACAAGCAAAAGAGTATCTATGAGTACATGGTGTAGTTTACTATGTTGATGTCAAAGACCACAAGGAACACATCTGTAGTTAAGACCAAAGTTTTTGGTCTTATTTGCAACAAGGGAGACCACACACCAGAACCTTTGGCATGTTGATCTTGTTGCAATAAGTACCAATAAACCCAACTGTATTTGACCACAGATGTGTTTCTGGTGGTCTTTAGCTGCTAGGAGTCAATGACTGTGATGATATACCAGTAACCATAATAAATGCAACTGGGACAAATTCATCTATTTTAAAAAGCTTATCAGCTTATATTTTAAAAGTAAAAATTATACCCTTTTAAGAAAACATAGCATGGAGGTTCCGGCCAAGATAGAAGTATAGGCAGGAACACTTCGTGTCCTCACACAACCGAAAGAAGGATAAGAACCAATTTAAAAACAAAGAACAACCAGAACTGACAGAAAATCATTTGCATGGAAGTCCAACAACCAAGGAGTTAAAGAAACATTCATCCAGACTGGTAGGAGGGGCAGGCACAGAGGATGCACAGCAAGGCAAGGAGGCAGATCCCACATTCACATGCAGATAAGCTGGGAGGAACAATGGGGGGGCGAGACAGACTGGGAAACCCAGGGATCTAGTGTGGGAAACTAAAGACTCAAAACCCCTGGCTGTAAAAAATCTGTGGGGTTTGCAGCATTGGGGGAAACTCCCAGTCTCCCACGAGAGTCTGTTGGAGAGGCCCACAGGGTCCTTAAACATACATAAACCCACCTACCTGCAAATCAGCTCTTGAAAGGGCACAGTCCACTTGTTGGAAGCAAGGGAAGTGATGGAAAGTGAGACGAGAGCCAAGCAAGCAGCACTGTTCCCTCTCTGACCCCTCCCTCACAGACAGCACCACAATGCAGTGAAGTGTGTTGCCCCGCCCTGGTGAATACTTAAGGTTCTGCCCCTTACCATGTAACAGGTGCGCCAAGACAAAGCAATATGGCCCAAATGAAAGAACAGATCAAAAATCCAGAAAAAGAACTAAGTGACAAGGAGACAGACAACCTATTTGATGCAGAGTTCAAAACGCTGGTAATCAGGATGCTCACAGAATTGATTGAGCTCAGTCACACAATAAAGGAAGAAATGAAGGCCACACAAAGTGAAATAAAGGAAAATATATAGGGAACCAACAGTGAAGGGAAGGAAACCAGGACTCAAATCAACAATTTGTAACAAAAGGAAGAAATAAACATCCAACTGGAAAAGAATGAAGAATCAAGAATGCAAAAACCATGAGGAGAGGCTTAGGAACCTCTGGAACTTCAAATGCTGTAACATCTGAATCATAGGGGTGCCAGAAGAAGAGGAAGAGCAATAAATTGAAAACTTATTTGAAAACATAATGAAGGAAAACTTCCTCAATCTGGCAAAGGAAAGAGATTTCTAAGAAGTTCAGGAAGCCCAGAGAGTCCCAAAGAAATTGGACCCAAGGAAGCACACACCAAGGCACATCATAATTACATTACCCAAGATTAAAGATAAGGAGAGACTCTTAAAAACAGCCAGAGAAAAGGAGAGAATTACCTACAAAAAAGTTCCCATAAGGCTATCAGCTGATTTCTCAAAAGAAACCTTGCAGGCAAGAAGGGGCTGGAAAGAAATATCTGAAGTCATGAAAGGCAAGGACGGAAGATGGCGGCAACATAGGTGGGAGCGGAGTCCACTTCCCCTCAACGCCAGGGAAATACCTAGCTGATCTGAGGAGCAGAGCGAACAGCCAACAGTATCCCAGCATATACGAAGATCAGTGACCAAAGATAGAGGACACTGAAAGATCTGACGGTAAGAAGAGTGCTGAAGGACAATAAGGTCCACGGGACCCAGGACCGCGCGGTACAAGGGCGGCAGAAGCGCCAGCCCTGGCGCAGGGGCTGCGGCAGGAGTCTTGGGAGAGGGCCAGGCTGCTCTGTGAGCAGCCAGGTGCTTGATTAGACCAGGGGGGCTTGAAAAGGAGGAATTTCTCAAAAAGAAAAAGAAAATAGAGACACTCAGGGGCTAATTAGAGAACTCTCGGTAGTAGCCGAGGCCCCTGGCGCCCCTCCCCCTCCACCCCTGGACTGCTACGCTCACCTGAGGTCCGGTCGCGCGCGCGAGCAGATTAGCGAACGGGACCCACACTTGAAACCCCGGAGGGGCGCCCACACCTGAAACCTCCGAGATAATTTGGAGCAGAGTCTAGCTGCTCCACCCACAGGCCCAAAACCTCGGAACCGAGTGCCGCGTGATTCAGTCCCAGGGCGGCCCCGCCCGCCCGAGAGACTCAAGCCCAGGGCGGCTGGATCGGGCCCCCAAGCACAGAGCTTGTGGCTCAGCGGGCTGCGCGCGCTCACCAAGCACAGGGCCTGCTGGGTGCCTGTTTTCTAAATACAAAGCTGCTGGCGAGTGTCCTAACCCCAAGGCGGCTGAATCCGCCACCTGCGCGCCAGCGTTCCAAGCCCTGGCGGCTCTATTGGTCCGCCGGCTGCGCGCTCAGGGCACAAAATAACGTCACAGACCCAAAGCGGCTGGATTCCCCTGCTGCGTGCGCACGCGTCACGAGCCAAAGCAGCTGGATTGGCTGATCAACGGACTGATTGACTGCCAGGGACCACACTTACAAAACAGCGAAGAGTGTGACCCAGGAAGAGAGAAAAGTGAAACCAATCCTTCCAAACACCCCCTCCCGTTGCACAGACAGGACACCAGCAGAAATAACCTGACCGGTTTAAAGCCAACAGAAGGTTTTTTTTTGTTGTTGTTTTTTGTTTTTTTTTATCCTTTTTCTTTCTTTTTCCTTTCCCCCTGAATTCCTTCTTCCTCTCTCTTTTTTTCTTTTTTTTCATTCCTTCTTCCTCCCATCCTTTACCATTTTTATGTCTTCTTCCTGCCTTCTTTTATCTATTTCTATGTTTTAATTTTTGCTAAAATTCCTTCTTATCTTGCCTCCGATCTTTCTTTATTATTCCCTCCTTCCTTCCTTTCCTCCTTTCCTATTTCCTTTTTCCCTCCTTCCCATCTTTCTTTTGGTTTGTTTTGTGTGTGTGTGTGTTTTTTTTTTTTTTTCTTTTCTTTCGCCCCCCCTTTCTCTTTTTCCCACAGGTGAGACAACAAAACCTGGAGTGCTGAAAAGACTAGAGATAGACCGTGTTAAACACATAAACGTCAGCTCAAGACCAGTGAGCACAGGAGAGTAAGGAGACAGCACCACCGAATCCCATTGGCATTCTACCATAGAAGTTCATATCATAAAGCCAGGGAGTCAGAACAAAGCAATTTAAGACGCAGAGGCCAACAAGAAGAACCTCACAAACAATGGGAAGACAAAGAAACAATTCCCAAATGAAAGGAAAGGAGGAAGTCTCAGAAAGAATACTAACCGAAAAAGAGGCAAGTCAACTATCAGATACTGAGTTCAAAGCAATGGTCATCAGGAAACTCACTGAGCTCTCTGAGCTCAAAGAGAACTACCAGAAACTACAAGGAAACTACAATGAACTCACTGCAAACTATATCAACATGAAAAAGGAAATAGAAAATATCAACAAGAGCCAAGCGGAAATGAAGAATACAATTTCTGAATTGAAGAACACAGTAGAAGGAATTAAAAGCAGACTTGATGAAGCAGAGGATCGGATCAGCGAGCTGGAGGATAAAGTAGAAAAAAACACCCAGAAGGAGCAAGAAAAGGAAAAGAGGCTCAGAAAGAATGAAGAGGCAATAAGGGAAATGCAGGACAACATGAAACGTAACAATATCCGTATAATAGGAATACCAGAAGGAGAAGAAGAAGAGCAAGGGATAGAAAACCTGTTTGAAAAAGTAATGATGGAAAATTTCCCTAATCTGAGGAGAGAAAAAGTCACCCAAATCCAGGAAACACAGAGAGTCCCAAGCAAGAGGAACCCAAAGAGACCCACTGCAAGACACATCATAATTAAAATGGCAAATTTCCAAGACAAAGAGAGGATCTTAAAGGCAGCAAGGGAGAAAAAGGAAGTAACATACAAGGGAGCCCCGATAAGGTTAGCAACTGACTTCTCAATGGAAACGCTCCAAGCCAGAAGAGAATGGCAAAAAATATTCCAAGTAATGAGAACCAGAGGCCTCCAACCAAGACTACTTTACCCAGCAAGGCTCTCAATCAAGATAGAAGACCAAATAAAGAGCTTCCCAGACAAAAGAAGTCTAAAAGAATACAGCTCCACCAAACCAGCTCTGCAAGAGATGCTAAAGGGACTGCTTTAAGGAAAGGAAGGAAAAGAGAAAGACAGAGGAACACAGGTAGGAAATAATGGCAATGAATAACTACCTATCGATAATAACCTTAAATGTAAATGGATTAAATGCTCCAATCAAAAGACATAGAACAGCTGAATGGATAAGAAAACATGACCCACACATATGCTGCCTACAAGAAACCCATCTCAGGACAAAAGACTTACACAGACTGAAAGTGAAGGGCTGGAAACAAATTTTCCAAGCAAACGGACAGGAAAAAAAAGCAGGGGTAGCAATACTCATATCAGACAAAATAGACTTCCAAAGAAGGGCCATAAAGAGAGACCCAGAAGGTCACTTCATAATACTCAAAGGAAGAATCCACCAAGAAGACATAAACATTGTAAATATATATGCACCCAACATAGGAGCACCCAAATACATAAAGAAAATCTTGGAGGATTTCAAGAAAGATATTGACAGCAACACAATTATAGTAGGGGATTTTAACACCCCACTATCAAAAATGGACAGGTCTTCCAAACAAAAGATCAACAAAGATATTGTGTCACTTAACAATACCTTAGAGGAAATGGACTTAACTGATATATACAGAGCTTTTCATCCCAAAGAAGCAAAATACACGTTCTTTTCAAGTGTCCATGGAACTTTTTCAAAGATAGACCACATGATAGGACACAAAGCAAGCCTCAACAAATTCAAGAAAATTGAAATCATATCAAGCATCTTCTCTGACCACAAGGGTCTGAAACTAGAAACCAACGCCAAGGGTAAAAACCCAAAACACTCAAAAGCATGGAGACTGAATAGCATGCTATTAAACAATGAATGGGTCAAGAACGAGATTAGGGAAGAAATCAAAAACTTCCTGGAAACAAATGAAAACGAACTCACAACAACCCAAAACCTATGGGACACAGCAAAGGCAGTCCTGAGAGGGAAGTTCATAGCAATACAGGCCTACCTTAAGAAGTTAGAAACAGTTCACACAAACAACCTAACCCTACGCCTACAAGAACTGGAGGAACAACAACAAAAACAGCCCAGAGCAAGCAGAAGGAAGGAAATAACCAAGATCAGAGCAGAACTAAATGACATAGAGACTAAAAGCACAATTGTAAGGATCAATGAATCCAGGAGCTGGTTCTTTGAAAAGATAAACAAAATTGACAAGCCTTTAAGTAGGCTCATCAAAAAGAAAAGAGAGAGGATCCAAATAAACAGAATTAGAAATGAAAGTGGAGAGATTACAACTGATACCACAGAAATACAAAGGATCGTAAGAAATTACTATGAAGACCTATATGCTAAGAAATTTGAAAACCTAGATGAAATGGACACATTTCTAGAAAAATATAATCTTCCAAAACTGAATGAAGAAGAAGCAGAAAACCTGAACAGACCAATATCAGCAAAGGAAATTGAAGCAGTCATCAAGAAACTCCCATCACACAAAAGCCCTGGACCAGATGGTTTCACAGGAGATTTCTACAAAGCATTTAAGGAAGAACTAACCCCTATCCTTCACAGACTATTCGAAAAAATCCAAACTGATGGAAGACTCCCAAACTCTTTTTATGAAGCCAATATCATCCTAATCCCAAAACCAGATAAAGACACAACGAAGAAAGAAAACTTCAGGCCAATATCGCTGATGAACATAGACGCTAAAATTCTCAACAAAATATTAGCAAACCGCATCCAGCAATATATTAAAAAGATCATCCACCATGACCAAGTGGGATTCATCCCAGGGATGCAAGGATGGTACAATATTCGCAAATCAATAAACATAATACATCACATCAACAACAGCAAAGACAAAAATCACATGATCATATCAATAGATGCGGAAAAAGCATTCGATAAGATACAGCACCCATTTCTGATAAAAACACTCAGCAAAGTGGGAATAAAGGGAGCAGTCCTCAACATAATTAAGGCCATATATGAGAGACCTACAGCCAACATCACACTCAATGGACAAAAACTTAGAGCTTTCCCACTAAGATCAGGAACTAGACAAGGATGCCCTCTCTCACCACTCCTATTCAACATAGTATTGGAAGTCCTAGCCACAGCAATCAGACAAGAAAAAGCAATAAAAGGCATCCAAATTGGAAAGGAGGAAATGAAACTGTCACTGTTTGCAGACGACATGATAGTGTACATGGAAAACCCTATAGACTCCACTCAAAAACTACTCGAACTAATAAATGAATTTGGCAAAACAGCTGGATACAGAGTCAATACCCAGAAATCAAAGGCATTCCTGTACACCAGCAGCGAAACTGCAGAAACAGAAATCAGGAAAAAAATCCCATTCGATATAGCAACAAGAAAAATAAAGTACCTAGGAATAAACCTAACCAAGGAGGTAAAAGACCTGTACTCAGAAAACTACACAACACTGAAGAAAGAAATTAAGGAAGATACAAACAAATGGAAGCATGTACCATGTTCATGGATTGGAAGAATCAACATTATCAAAATGGCCATACTACCCAAAGCAATTTATAGATTCAATGCAATCCCTATTAGAGTACCCATGACATATTTCACAGATATAGAACAAACATTGCAGAAATTCATATGGAACCATAAACGACCTCGAATAGCTGCAGCAATTTTGAGAAAGAAAAACAAAGCAGGAGGGATCACAATACCTGATATCAAACTGTATTACAAGGCCACTGTAATCAAAACAGCCTGGTACTGGCATAAAAACAGGCACATAGACCAATGGAACAGAATAGAGAGCCCAGAAATAAACTCAAGTCTATACGATCAATTAATATTTGACAAAGGAGGCAGGAGCATAAAATGGAGCAAAAACAGCCTCTTCAACAGATGGTGTTGGGAGATCTGGACAGCTACGTGCAAAAAAATGAAACTCGATCACCAACTTACGCCATACACGAAAATAAACTCAAGATGGATAAAAGACTTAAATATAAGCCGTAACACCATAAAAGTCCTTGAGGAAAACATTGGCAGGAAAATCTCAGACATTCCACGCAGCAACATCCTCACAGACACATCCCCTAAAGCAAGGGACATAAAGGAAAGAATAAACAAATGGGACCTCATCAAAATAAAAAGCTTCTGCATGGCTAAAGAAAACAGCACCAAATTACAAAGAGTACCAACAGTATGGGAAAACATATTTGCCAACGATACCTCAGACAAGGGCCTGATCTCCAAAATATATAAAGAACTCACTCGACTCCACTCCAGGAAGACAAACAACCCAATTAAAAAATGGGCAAAGGACTTGAACAGACACTTCTCCAAGGAAGACATACAGAGGGCCCAGAGACATATGAAAAGATGCTCAGCATCACTAGCCATCAGAGAGATGCAAATTAAAACCACAATGAGGTATCATCTCACACCAGTCAGAATGGCCAACATAAACAAATCCACAAACAAATGTTGGAGAGGATGTGGAGAAAAGGGAACCCTTGTGCACTGTTGGTGGGAATGCAGACTGGTGAGGCCACTGTGGAAAACAATATGGAATTTCCTCAGAAAACTAAAAATGGAACTGCCCTTTGACCCAGTAATTCCGCTGCTGGGATTATACCCTAAGAACACTGAAACACCAATCCAAAAGAATCTGTGCACCCCAATGTTCATAGCAGCACAATTTACAATAGCCAAGTACTGGAAGCAACCGAAGTGCCCATCAGCAAACGAGTGGATCCAAAAACTATGGTATATTTACACAATGGAATTCTACGCAGCAGAGAGAAAGAAGGAGCTTATACCCTTTGCAACAGCATGGATGAAACTGGAGAGCATTATGCTAAGTGAAATGAGCCAGGAAGTGAGGGACAAGTACCATATGATCTCACCTTTAACTGGAACATAAGCAATAGAAGAAAAAAGCAAACAAAATATAACCAGAGACATTGAAGTTAAGAACAATCTAACAATAGCCAGGGCGGGGGTGGGGGGTGGGGGCGGGGATAGTGGGAAGAGGGTATTACAGGAACTACTATAAAGGACACATGGACAAAACCAAGGGGGAGGGTGGAGAGGGGGGAGGGAGGTGGGTTCACCTGGGGTGGGGTAGAGGGATGGGGAGAAAAGGCATACAACTGTAATTGCATAACAATAAAAAAAAAATTAAAAAAAAAAAAAAAAGAAACTCTACACAAACCTCAGACAACTGAAGTGAAGCAAAAAAAAAAAAAAAAAAAAAAGAAAGGCAAGGACGTACATCCAATATTACTCTATCCAGCAAAACTATCATTTAGAATGGAAGGGCAGATAAAGTGCTTCCCAGGTAAGTAAAGTTAAAGGAGTTCATCATCACCAAGTCCTTACTATATGAAATGTCGAAGGGATTTATCTAAGAAAAAGAAGATGATCAAAAATATGAACAGTAAAATGACAACAAACTCACAACTAGCAACAACCAAACCTAAAAAAAAAACCAAACAAAGCAAACAACTAGAACAGGAACAGAATCACAGAAACAGAGGTCACATGGAGAGTTATCAGTATGGAGGGGGAGGGGGAGAATGGGGGGAAAGGTAGAGGGAATAAGAAGCATAAATGGTAGGTACAAAATAGACGGGGGAGGTTAAGAATAGTATGGGAAATAGAGAAGCCAAAGAACTTATATGTACAACCTGTGGTCATGAACTAAGGGGGGGAAGATTGCTGGAGGGTGGAGGGGTGCAGGGAGGAGGGGGATAAAGGGGAGAAAAAAATTGGGACAACTGTAATAGCATAATCAAGAAAATATACTTAACAAAAGAAAACATTGCATACTAAAACAATACAGGGAGTAGAAAACGGGTAAAGGTATATCATGAAAATGTTAAGAAGAAGAAAGTAAGCATATAGTATTAGTATCAGTCAAAAGGGAATTCCAAGTAGAAATCAGAAACTGGGACGAAAAGGATGTTTGATAAGAGTTATGATAAGATTATACTTCTTATTAAGAAGAAAACATGGCCGTCATGAATCATCATGCACTAAACAACATGTTTTGCAATATATTAAATAAAAACTGGTAGCTGCAGCCCTGGCCGGTGTGGCTCAGTTGGTTGGGCACTGTCCCACCAGCCAAAAGGTAACCTATTCAGCTCCCAGGCAGGGCACATACGTGGGTTGCAGGTTTGGTCCCTGGTCAGGGTGCATATAGAAGGCAACTGATCAATGTTTCTCTCTCTCACACCAGTGTTTCTCTCCTTCTCTTTCTCCCTCCCTTCCCCTCTAAAATAATAATAGTAATATAATAATAATAATAATAATAATAATAATAAAACCTGGTAGCTACAAGGCTCAGAAATAGTAATCAGATTTTCTCTAATTTCTCTCAGAAACTGGCAGATCATGTGGTTTAAAATAAGAAGCAATGATGTACAGCATTTACAAAGCAAAAGTAAAGAGCTGGATCTGAAAGATAAAATTAGGATTTTGTACTAAAAAAAAAGAGTACACATAAAATTTTCATAAAAACTTACAGTCTAATAGCCAAAAAGAGAAGCTACAGGAGTTTCCAGGATAACAAACATATATGCCACATTTACAAACCATAATTCCGTGTAATTAGAAATTAGAAATGAAAGGATGGCAACACACACCCTGAAAAAAACGTTCAATTCTCTAAATTATTTGGAGTTTAACCAAAAAACTCCAACAAAAATCATACCTTAAAACTATTTAGAAGTGAGAGGCGTCATGTAAGCAGGACGGTAAAGTAGGAAGCTACAAGCCCTCCTCCCTCTCACAGAGACCTGGATCAGAATACCTCCATGGGAACCCTGGAGATCAGTGGAGAAGCTACAGCACCCAGGCTATTGTAAAACCGTGACAGAATTCCAGTGAAAGGAACAGGAAAGTCCGTGACATTTGGTGGGTCCATTCACACCCCTTTCACTATGCAGCATAGTCTGGAGCAACCAGGAGAAAACCCCTCCATCCCCATCCTGGGGTCCCTCCCTTGAATGGAAACAAAATATTGGATTGTGTGTCCAACACTCTGGTTTGTCCTGGAGCTGCCTGTGGGACTGGTCTCTGTGTTGCCTGAGTTGGAGCCCGGACAGGCTGGCAGCAGAGTTTGGAAGCCACTGAAAAGAGAGGTGAGTCATGTGCTCATTATAGCTGCACTTGCACAGCAGACACCAGCTAGAGCAGGGGATCGGATCATGTTTGAGGGTCTCAGACCCTCTGGCCGAGCTGGTCACCAAGGATCTTTGCTGCAGGAAGCCAGTAAGCAGAGACCGGGAGAGGTGGTTATTTTCTCAAATGCCCAGATTTCAGCAAAAAATTACAAGGGATACAAAGAGATAGGAAAATGTGACCCAATCAAAGGAACAAAACAAAACTCCAGAAACCAACCCTAAAGAAATGCGTATCTATGAGCTGCCTCCCAAAGAATTTAAAATAATTGTCATAAAGATATTCAATGACCTAAAAGAGAATACATATTGAGAACAAAACAAAATGATGAATGAACAAAATGAGACTGTTGACAAAGAGATAGAAACTATAAAATAAGAACCAAGTAGAAATTCTGAAATGAAAAACTAATGAGGCGTTCAACAGCAGACCTGATCACACAGAAAAATGCATTTGTGAGCTCAGAGAAAGGCCACTGAAAATCACCAAATCAGAGGAGCAAAGAGAGAAAAAAAATGAAGAAAAATGAGGAGAACCTGAGGGATGTATAGGACACTATCAAACACACCAACATACACATTATGGGATTCCCAGAAGGAAAACAGAGAGAAAGCGACAAAGAGTTTATTTGAGGAAATCATCACTGAAAATTTTCCAACTCTGAAGAAAGGAATGAACACACTAAATCAAAAAGATTAAAGAACAACTAGGATAAATCCAAAGTGAATCACGCTGAGACACATTATAATCCAACCGTCTAAAGTCAAAGACAAAGAGAGAATCTTGAAAGCAGCAAGAGAAAAGTGATTCATCCCACACAAGGGAGCTTCCGTAAGATTATGAGTGGATTTCTCAACAGAAACTTTGCAGGCCAAAAGGAAGTGGGGTGTTATATTCAAAGTGCTGAAAGAGGAAAGACATTGTCAACAAAGAATACTGTATCTGGCAAAACTGTCCTTCAAAAATGAGGGAGAAATTAAGACTCTGCCAAATGAACAAAAGCTGAGGGAATGGATTACCACTAGACATGCTCTACAAGAAATGCTAGAGAGAGCCAGCCCTTCAAGTTGAAACAAAAGGATGGTAGACAGCAGCCCAAAGCTGCTTGAAAGCATAATCATATTTGGGAAGAGTAAATACATGGATAGATATAACCCATCCCACTGAAATCCTGAGGCATAGAATTTATATCCACGTGGGACTGAGACAAAATGCTTTTTAAAACTACAAATCTATGTGAACAGGTATCAGTACATGAAGATGTAATCTGTGATATCGGTAACAAAGTTGGGGAGGGTGGAGCTGTAAAAGAGAGGAGGTTTTACATGCAATTGAAGTTACGTTGTTGTCAGTTTAAAATGGAGCGCTATAGTATGAGGGGGTTCTGTGCAGCTGCAATGACAGCCACAAAGAAAATACCTATAGAACGAACACAAGGGAATGAGAAGGGAACTAACTAAAACACACGACTACAAAAGAAAATGAAATACAAAGGAAGGAAGTAAGGAGGGAAAGGGGAGCAAAAAAAAAAAAGCCACAATACATACAGAAAACAGTGAATAAAATGACAATTCTGAGTCCTCCCCTATCAGTGACTAAATGCACACAGATTCAACTCCCCAATCAAAAGACATAGATTGGCTGAATGGATTTAAAAAACAGGATCCAACTACATGCTCTCCACAAGTGACTTTAGCTCTAAGGACACACATGGGCTGAAAGTGAAAGGATGAAATGATATTCTGCACAAATGGTAACCAGAGAGAGAAGTGGCTATAATAATATCAGACAATGTAGACTTTAAATCAAATACTGTTACAAGACATAAAGAAGTACATTATGAAGATAAAAGGGTCAATTCACCAAGTATATATAGCAATTACAAATATTTTGCACCAAACCTCAGAGCTTAAATATCTGAAGCTCACTTTGACAGAATTGAAGGAAGAAACAGACAGCAAGACAATAACAGTAGGAGTCTTCAATACCCCCACCTTCAGTCATGAATAGAAAAACTGAACAGAAGATCAGTAATAAAATGCAGAACTTGAACACTCCAGACCAACTGAATATGACGGGCATACACAGAACACTCCTCCCAATAACAACAGAACGTACATTCTCAGGTGCACATGGGACATTCTCTGTGACAGACCACAAAAGAAGTCTTGACAAATTCGAGACTGAATTATACAAAATATCTTTTCTGCTTACAAATGGAATGAAACTAGAAATCAAGAGCACAAGAGAAACAGAGAATTCGAAAACATGTGGAAATTAAATGACTCACTCTTAAACTACCAGTGGGTAAGAGAAGAAGCCTCAAGAAAATTAGAAAATACCTTGAGATAAATGAAAGTGAAAACACAACATAGGAAAGCTTATGGGATGCACTGAAAACAGTGTTAAGAGGGAAATTGTAAATACAGCTGTAAATATGTACATTAAAAAAATTTCAATTCAACAACTTAAATACCTTTAAAAAAAACTAAGAAAAAGAAAAACCAAAGGTAGCAAAAGCAAGAAATAAAGATTTGAAAAGAGACAAACAAAATAGATAATAGAAAAACAATTTTTAAAGTCAATGGAAGAGTTGGTCTGTTTAAAGATTAGCAAAATTGACAAAATCTTAGGTAGATTAACTAAGAAAAAAAGAAAGACTCAACTAAAATCAGAAATGAAAGAGGGAGTATTACAAACAATGCCACAGAAATAAAACAAAATTATGAAAGAATCCTATGTATACCAATGAGTTTAATAAACTAGAAGAAATAAACTAGAAACACACAACATACCAACTCTGAATCATGAAGAAATAGAAAATCTGAGCAGACTAATAAGCAAGGATGCTGAACCAGCAATCAAAAACCTCTTCCACAAAAAATTCGGGGTCTAGATGGCTCACTGGAGAGTTCTTCCAAATATTTATTGATTCAGGTATAAACAAGTGAATAATTAAACTGAATAGAGAATATAGAATGTAACCTATGCATGTATAGGAATTGAGGATGGCAAAAGAGTTTTTCAAATGATGGAATATTCAACCAATGATTTGGGAGCAATTAATTTTATAATGTGGAAAAGGAAAACAGAATAAAGTTACCTTATGCCTTCACAAATATAAATTCATCTATAAAAGTACTAGGAGAAATGTAGGCTGCTATATTTAAATTAGCTGATAAGAAGGAGGTCTTAAGACATAAAATGCAAAAAACTACAAAAGGAGAAAAAACTAATGAACTTGACCACGCCAGAAGAAAAGTGAACAAACTGGTGATAGGCTGGGAGAAAATATCTGCATAGAATGTATCAGGCTTTAAATAATATATAATGAACTATAGCAAAAAGAAGAGACAGAAAAGATAAGCCATCCAATGGAAAGGTGGCCAAAACCTATGAATAGGCAATTCTCAGGAAAGAATATACAGATGGGCCTAAAACTTTGAGGGAAAGGAACCTTACTCTTTTATCAGAGTATCTGAAGTCCCAAGAGTATCCCCAAAGAGTACTTAAGCCCCCACTTTTGGTATTTTCCCCTCTGTCCTTCTGCCACTGGCCCAAGACATGAGTGTAAGAGTGGGAAGTAGGGTAACGAAAGCCCTAGCTTTAGTTCCCTAAACAGACGACCACAATGGGAAGCCACAGGGAAATGGATAGCATGGGGAGGGCTACAGAAAAGCAGGAGCTTGGGGGGACAACCCATGAAGTTTATGAAATCCTGGGCTCACGTCTGTTCTGTTCATGCGTGGATCCAAAGCACGTATCAAAGGATCTGAGACCTAAACCAAGAGCTAGACCCGTTTCTTACGGAGAAACAACTAACCAAACAACTATGGATTTCTCATCAGAGCCCAGTGGGGCCAGAGGAAGTGGAAGAACACTTTGAGAGTGTTATTCGAAAAGAACTTTCTGTATCCTGATTATGGTAGTGGTTATACAAACCACTTTTTGCATCTAAATTCATAGAATTATACACCAAAAAAGTCAACTTTCAGGTATTAAACAATTAAAAATTCAAAAAAATACAATTTAAGAGTAGACTTCTTCATCTATCAAAACATTATTTCAATATAGAAGGAAATGTCTATGTAGCTTATTCATCTGTACTTTCAGCTACTCAAATAAAGTTACCCATGTGTTAGAGGTTCTGGAACAGCCTGCTTTTGTACTAAAGTTAGGCACTTATGCAGAATTTTTAGCTTTTTTTCCCTGGAGGTCTTCACATAGTGTTAGGCTTTGTTTTAATTATAAGAAAGCTTGCCTCTTGTGGCTTTAAAACATTCATGTGCTACAGAAAATCACACACACACTAGCAGAATTTCTGAGTTACACTGACATCATTGTTTACCAGTTGTGTATACGCTAAGCCTCATTTAAAAAACATTGAGTGGAACAGACTGTATTTGATAACAATGGGAAAGGGATACGTGGGACTAAAGCGTTCTGAGGTCATTTCATTGTCCAGGAAATGGGCAAAGGTATTATCATTCATCTTTGGTAACATCAAAGATGAATGTTATAATTGCCTGGGTAACTATGAATAGAATAAAAATAGAGTCTATGCATAGAAGCTAGTTGAGGGGAAATAAAAATATTAAAATATGTACCTAGTCAAAAATAAGAAAAGAAAGGAGAATGCAGTATGGGATCCCTGGGACAGATAGTAAGCGCACAGATGTGGATTTAAAATGAAATATAACAGCAATTAATTGTCAGTTTATTTAAATAAAAAATACAATTAATATTTTTATAAGCTATATGTTAAATAAAAAGGAGAGAAATATATCATGTAAATATTAACTAAAAGAAAGCTGGCTTAGCTCATTTTAATATATTTCTATTTAGAACTGATAGAACAAGTACACTAAAATCAGCTCTACTTTTGAGCTGATTTGAACAATGCTATTAACCAACTTGATCTAATGGGCATATTTGTTGCACCTAACAACTGGAGATGTACCTTCTTTTCAAGTACAAAAGGAACATTTACAAAAATTTGCTATAAAACAAATTTCAAAGGAATGAAAACATAGAGAGCATGTTCTGTAATCATTACAAACTTATTCTAGGGAATTGATAGGAACAAAAGACAACTGGAAATTCATGAGGAAATACAAGGGCTCTGAAACAATCTTGGAAAAGAATAAAGGTGGAAGACTCACACTTTCTGACCTAAAACTCACTACAAAGCTGTAGTGATCAAGAGAGGGAGGTGCTGCATAAGGACAGACATATGGACCAAAAGAACAGAACTGAGAGCCCAGAAATAAGCCCTAGGATGTATAGTCAATGGATTTTCAACAAAATGGCCAAAAAATTGAATAGGGAAAAGAATATTCTTTTCAACAAATGGCTTGGAAACAACTTGATATACACATACAAGGGAATAAATTTAGACCCCCTACCTCAGACCACACATAAAAATGAACTCATTTTTATGGGTCACAGATATAAATATTACGTACTTATATTTTATTTGAAAACGTGTATAGCTTTACTACAAAATTCTTAGAAGAAAGCACAGGAATAAATCTTTGCAATTAAGGGTGAAACAACGGTTTCTTACATACTGGGGCCCCCCCAAAACAGAATTATCTTCTGGAGGGCGGGCCCCTGTAGTACACGTGGCTACGTGAGTGTTCTAGGGACCCATCTGTATCAGTGTACCAGCTGGTGGTGTTGTGAGAGGCTGTACTTGGCTTCAGTGAATTTTTTTGGAGACTCTTTCAATGTGTTTGCCCATTTCATGATAGGTGATTTACAAGTGCCCCTGCCCACATTGCACTGAGTGTTCAGCAGTTTTTGACCAAAATAAGGCATAACCCCATGCCCCACCCTCCCTATTCACCCAATCTCACCCTGAGCAACTTTTTTTATTTCCCTGAATGGAAAAAAGTCCTCAGAGGGAAACATTTTGTTGATGTGGAAGAGGTGAAACCAAAAACAGCAGAAGCACTAAAAGGCATCAAAATTGACGAGTGCAGAAACTGTTTTCAGCAGTGGAAAAAATGTCTCGATAGGTGTATTGTATCAAATAAAGAGTACTTTGAAGGTGACTGAAGTTTAAACATGTGAGAACAAATACACAATTTTTTATAAATAAATTCTGAGGGTTTTGGGTCCCTCCTTGTATAACATAAAAGCACAATTAATAAAAGAGAAGACTGGTAAGTTGGACTTCACCAAACTAAAAAGCTTTTTTCCTCTAAGGACATTATCAAGAAAGTGAAAAGGCAAACCACAGACTAGAAAAAATATTTTCAAATCATATATAAAAGTCTAGTAACCAGAAAATATTTCTTAAAAACACTACAACTCAAAAATAAACAGGCATGTAACCCAATTTAAAGATGTGCAAAGAATTTGAAAAGACATTTCTTGAAAAAAGATACAAATGGTTGCTAAGCACATAAAAAATGCTCAACCTCATCAGCCACTTAGGAAATGAAAATCAAAACCACAATGAAGTACCACTTTATACCCACTAATATGGCTATGTTCAAAAAGACAGACAATAGCAAGCGTTGGCAAGGATGTAAAGAAACTGAAACCCTTCTATATTGCTAGTCAGAATGGAAAATGGCGTAGCCACTTAGGAAAACATTTTGGATGTTCTTCAAAATACATGACCCAGCAATTCCACTGCTAGGCATGTACCCAAGAGAAATAAAATGCATGCACAAAAAGTTATACACAAATGCTTATAGAAACATTATTCATATCCCAAAGTGCAAATCATCCAGATGTCCATCAAATATCTAGATGGTGTATCCATACAATGAAATACTATTCAGCTACAAAACGAATGCAGTACTGCCACTTGCTACCACATGGACGAACCTGGGAAACATTGTGCTCAGTGATTGAAGCCAGTCACTTATGATATGACCCCATTTACATAAAATAACCAGAAGAGACAAATCTGTAGAGACAAAAACAGATGGGTGGTTGCCTGCGGGGGAGGAGCAGAGAATGGGGAGTGCCTGCCAACAGGTACAAGCTTGCTTTCTGGCGCTATGAAAAGGGTCTAAGGTTAGACTATGGTGAGGCTGCAGAACTCTGTAGCTATCCTGAGATCATGAATTATTTTAATGTTTATTACTCTAGCAGATGAAACTTATGTTATGCAAATATCTCAATAAAGCTGTTAAAATCTATGCTTCTGTATACCAGCAATAGTTAGACATTTAAATAGCAAAAGAAGATGCATTTGCAATAATGTGAACAAATATTAAGTAACTAGGAACAAATCTAATGGAACATGGGCAAAGATCTCTTTAAGAAGATGATCAAATTTGTTAAGAGAAAGTCAGGAGACCAAAAAAGACACGTCATCATCACTGGCTCAAAACCTTGCATTAAAGGAATGGACCTCCAGTTCCCAGTTTGGCAGGTAGAGAGTTTATCACCCCCATCCTCTCAGAAGAGAAAAGCTGAACAAACAGAAAATCAGCAACGCTCCTTAGATCCACAGAGAGTTGAGGTCACAGGGCAGATGGCTGCCTGAAAACTGGGCGAGTAGGTGAATACAAAGAACCACAGCTTACCAGGCAAGTCCTGGGAACAGATGCCCACAGCTGGAGCCAGTGCTGGGAGGAACACTTAAACAAAATCGACAAATTGCTGGAAGCTCAGCATAGACAAAGTTAAGAGTTAAAAATTTGGGAGGGGACAGTCTTGGGGACCCCTTACACTTTTATGAGTTTTATCTCCAGGAGCCAACCAGGTTTTCACTGTGAAGATTGCAGAAGCGTTCCCTTGCGCTTTAGATCGGGGGAGGGGGAAAGGAACCATTTTGGAACATGTCCAGAGCTCTCTGTTCCCCGTAACACGACCTGCCCTTGAGGGAAACTATTATATGAGAGCCTAACTGACTTGAGTTTTACCAAAGCCTAACTAACCTGGAGAAAAGGGAATACCAGCTCCAGTCTTCTCTAGGCTCCTCATCTCAGCTAAAGGGAGAGGGAACTCAGAAGCACTTGTGAAGCCCAGGGGCAGAGGCGTGCTCAAAGATTGAGACCTAATCAAAGGACTACAGAGTGCTTCCTCTTCCCCCCACCCCACTGCCCGCCCGCTCCCCAGGACTTAGAACTCCTGTGCAGCAACAGGGGAATACAGCTAAAACACTACAAGTCTCAGATCCTATTTAAGGAGTCTCTAAAGACACCCAAAGACAACAGAGGAGACAAACACAGGAATACTAGAGAAAATTTCAGCCTCTGATACTACAGCTACAGCAAGCAGTAAATACAGCCAACTGCTCGCCAGACAAACATAAAACTTCACACTATCAGTTCCTCTTATACATCATGTCTGGCTTTCAACAAAAAATTCCAAGCATGCCGAAAGGCAAAGAACATAGTCTGGAGAAATAAAGCAAGCATTAGAACCAGAGTCAGATACGGCAGACATTCTGGGATCGTGAGACTGAGAATTTAATATAACTGTGATTAAGGTGCTGGGGGCTCCAATCCAATGGACAAAAAATGGACAACCTGTAAGAACAGATGGATGATGCAAGCGGAGAAATGGAAACTCTTAAGACAGAATCAAAAGGAAATGCTAGGAGTCAAAAATACTAACAAAAATTAAGAACATGACCTAGGAAAGAATCAGGGAGCTTAAAGGCATGTTAACAGAAACTTCCTGAATGGGAAAGCAAAGAGAAAAAGAAACAGAATATGCAGGAGCTGCGGCGCAAGTACAAAAGGTGTAACATATGTGTAATAGGATTACTAGAAAGGAGAGAGAAAGAAACAGAAGAAATATGTGAAGTAAAAGGATGCCTGATTTGATTTCCAGATTCATGTATTCCCAATCAAAATACACAAGAGGTTTTATTTTAATGTTTTTTATAGAACTGGACAAGCTGATTCTAAAATATATACTAATACACAAAAAGCTAAGATTCCAAGATCTCTTAAAGAAAAACAAAACGGGAAAACTTGCCGTATCAGATATTAAGATACTACACAGTGATGATAGTACAGAGTGTGTGGGTACAGAGCCCATAAAAACGTAGAAGTAGAATAGACTCAAGACCATGGTGGCACCGCAGAACAATGGAAAGTGAACGGCCTTTTTGATAAGCCACTCACTACAGAATACCCATACGACATGCTATATACACCTTAAACTTACACAATGTTACACGTCAAATTTATTCACCAAAAGTGAACTTAGAAAGTCTTCATTTAAAACTACTCATATGAAATACAAGGGAAACTTAGCTCCTCTATCAAACCATGCACAAAAGTCAACTCCAGTTGACTATGCACCTAAGTGTAAAATGCAAAACAATACAGATTTTAGAGGACAGTATAGAAGAATACCTTCTAACTACAGGATAAAATATTTATTTTAAAATAAGGCACAGACACCACTTCCACAAAGGTAAAGGTTGATAAATTTGACTCCATTAAGGAAAAAAAATTGTTCATCAAGAGATGCGACTGAAGCATTGAAAAGACAAGAACAGAGTGGGAGAAAATATTTTCAGTGTAGGAGGTCTGTCCAGAAAAAGTCCAGCCATAACGAGAACAGTTTGCCTGACATTGATGTAACCTGGCAGCCAAGGAGAGTGGACTGGAATGCGCATGGGTGAACAATGACACCTTCACTGTACTAGTCAGTGCGGTGGTGGGGGGTAGATGCCATTGAGTGAGCATGTGTGCATGTGTACTGTGTGGCCATCACATTCAAAATGACTGAGTGGGTAGAGCAACAAATCTGCATCAAATTTTGCATTAAGCTTGAACATTCCTCCATGGAAACTATTTGGATGATTCGGAATCCCAAAGCCATGGGTAACTGGTGATTGGCAGCTGCATTAGGACAACATGCTTGCTCAGGCATCATGTCTCATGCAGAGTGTTTTGGCGAAACTTCAAATCACCCAGGTGACTCAGTCCCCCTACAGCCCAGATTTGGCACCCTGTGACTTCCGGCTTTTCCCAAAGCTCAAATCACCTTTGAAAGGGAAGAGATTTCAGACTGTCGATGGTATTCAGGCCAATATGATGGGACAGCTGATGGTGATTGGGAGAATTGTGTGAGGTCCCAAGGTGCCTACTTTGAAGGGGACTGAGGTGTCAGTGTCCTATGTACAGTTGTTCTTGTGTCTTGTATCTTCTTCAATAAATGTCTCTATTTTTCATGTCACATAGCTGGATACCTTTTGGGCAGACCTCATATGTAACTGACAAAGGGTTGTATACCTTATATCTAATGAATTCCTATAATTCATAAAGGCACACAAATAATAAAAAAATGAGCGAAGGGGTGAAAAGGTATTTAAAATAGGATACCCAAATAAGCAATAAGGAAACCAAAAGGTGTTTAACCTCATTACTAATCCCCCTAATGAGATACCACTATACTCCCTCCCCTCCCCCCACCCCCCGGCTGGTTAAAATGCAAGTTTCACAAGACCAGTGCGACAGAAAGATGACTGATGCATAACAGAATACGAAAACATCACGTTGCGGAACAGAAGGCATAGCAAACAAATGCCAGTGATAGCCTAGGGTGGGAAGTATCAAGGCCACACCATAACAACTTCCTGGCTTACAGCCGGTCTGCATAACTGCAGAGAGCCATGTGTACACACACTCCAAATGAAAACAACACTTCAAGGAACTCTCCCACTTCCTGGAAACAACACCTGAAGACTAAGGTGGAGAGCCCTGAGATTCCTTTCCACTGGTTCTCCCCGGGGTGCTTGATTCAGCCTCCCAGAGAGTGCGGTAGATCCCCTGGCATGGGAACCAGGAAATGTTCCCTCCTCCTCTGCCTCAAGGAATAGGATGGACTCACATGGCAGACAGCAGGTAGGACAAGGTGGCCTTTACTAACTGGTTAAAATCAATTTATTCTCTGGACAAGACTCCTCAAGGTGTGATAAATTACTGATTGTTGCTAAGTGAAATATAATGTCTATGGTTCTTTTAGGTATGCTGACAATTTTTCCTAAGAAATTTGTAAAGCCCTTGCCAGTGTGGCTCAGTTGGCTGGAGCATCATGTCATACACCAAAAGGCTGGGGGTTCAATTCCTATTCAGGGTACATACCTAGGTGTGGGTTCAATCCCCAGTCGGGGCACGTGTGGGAGGCACCCAATTGATGTTTTTCTCTCAAATCGATGTTTCTCTCTCTCTCCCCCTTTCTCTCTCTCTCTAAAATCAATAAACATATTTTTAAATTTTCTTTAAAGAAATCTGTAAAGAAACCAGTCGAACCCGGTGTTTTGCATTTTAATCCAATGCAAAGGTGTCACGCATTTGGAATATTCTTCTCTCTTCCGAAAAGGGGTAGGGGAAACATAAGCGTACTGATGGAGGTTTGCCACTTTGGGAAACAAGGAACAAAGGTGGGCTTCCTGACAGGGTCATGGACCAATAGGATGCAGAAAACCCTAGAACAGGCAAGAGAGCAGGGCTGAGGGCTTCCCGCAGCACAGCGTGCAATGAGCACTCGTGGGTGGTAGTGATCACAGTGATGGTGGAGGTGATGACGATGGTGCTAAACATCCTGAGGATTGGTGGGGGGGGGGGGGGGGGGGCGGGGCGTAGAAATGATAATGGTTAATAGTGATGGTGCACAATGTTGATGATGTTATAAGACAAAAAGAGCTTGTGCACCTAGTGGCAGCAGAGCCAAACACTAAACACTGAGCATTGTGGTGAAGAAATATTGGCTATTTTATTGATGAATGGCACCACCCAGAAGAACAGGACGCTAATGCTCAGAAGCCCAAACACCCTGGTGGCATGTAGGTTGCAGATTATATAGGGCAAAGGCACAAGGCACCATGGGTTAGGGGTTCAAGGTCATGCTGGGAATTGACTGGTCAGAGGTAAGGTAAGGTTAATGATGAGAACCAAAGTCTTGCCACCTTGAAGCTGCCCTTTTTGGGATATTATTGATTTTAAGCTGTCTATTAAGAACCAAGACTCAGAAAAAACCCAAAACTTTGACCCTCCCTCCTTTCCTGCCCAAGAGATTCGGACAGAGAACCCTGCTTCAGGAAGATCTTAGGATGTCGCCTTAGGCTGAGGGGATTGAAGTGTGTAAACAGAGGGATTCAGAGAGGGGCCTGCCAGCTAGATACTCCGCGTCCCGTTGCTGCTGCGTCGCCCAGCGAGAAAATTCCTTCCACGTATGTTCAGCTCTTCCTCAGCTACCCATCATTTTTTTATTCTCACTCCTGAAATGCTCTCACACCTGTTCCCCACCTTCCTCATTTGTCCAAAAATATCTATATACTAATGTTGCCTGTCTTTGGAATTTTCATGTTTATGTGCATTCCCAGGCACATGTATTAAAAATGGATTTTCTCCCATTAATCTGTTGTTCATTCGATCATCAGCCCAGACAGAAGAACTGAGAAGGTGAGAGGGGAAGTATATAAATATTTTTAGTCCTCATAGTAATGAACCATTTTTTCAGGTCTTGAGGACAGTTCTGGATCTGCTC
Source organism: Desmodus rotundus (assembly GCF_022682495.2). Lineage (NCBI taxonomy): Eukaryota > Metazoa > Chordata > Mammalia > Chiroptera > Phyllostomidae > Desmodus > Desmodus rotundus. Next base: position 105,159,522 of record NC_071394.1, on the reverse strand, counting down.
CAGCATCCCTCTGTCCGGCCTCATGGGAAAGTAGCCAGGGAGTCGTTCCCTTTAAGATGCCACCTTAGCCGGCCAGAGGTCCAGATCATGTGACCATTAGTCAGGTCACGTGACTATTAGGTCAGGGCCACTGTCTTCTGTTGTCTAGAGGTAGTTTAACTAACCAGGGGGAAGACTAGCTCTCTGAGGAATATATATATATATATATATATATAGAGAGAGAGAGAGAGAGAGAGAGAGAGAGAATTTCTAAAATGAGGATTTAAAGCTACATTTAATCAAACTAATGAGGCCATTTGCTTCAAACTGATGACAAAGATGGTGGGGGAGAGGGATTGCTGGTTATAGGTGTGGAGGTCATTGAGGGTGGGTGATCGGTGGTGGTAGTAACCTTGAACCTTGACGGTGATGGAAAAGTCTTGGACCCCTCTTGGAAAGAATGTAGCTACAAGGCTTCAAGCTTGTCATCTCCACGGACCCTCTGAATCCACCCCAATTAAGAATAATCATGTGACAGTAAAGGTGTTCTCATTTACCTAAGGTATGACTCAAAACACCTTTAGAAAACTGGGCTATTTTTGTGTGGACCTTTGAGATCAGTCAAAGGAAGAACAGAATGCCTGCTGTGTGAGCCCAGCTTCAGGACAGATCAGCGCAGGCCCCACCCCCATAGGCTCCGCCCCACCCCAAATGCTGCTCTGGCACAGGTGAGAACAAGGTCACTTCGTGTATTGTCTTCAGAACAGCGCATCCTTCTCGGTGGTGCTTCTTACCCATTACGGTTCACTTACTCCTTACTTTGAGCAAGTGGAGCTGCAGAGAGCATTCGCCGAAAACACCTTTATTCCTGCCCCTGGATGAAATCTCCAGTAGATCCCACAGCTTTCTGACCACTCTTGAATAATGAAAAGCTTCTAGTCTCAAGAATTCTACGATTACTATGACCAGTCCAGGGCAATAATTAAATCCTCTCTTGATTGCCAGCTTCTCTGCACTGCTGGCAAAGTGTTCTGGAAGTGCTTGTGAAATGGATACTGTTAGCCTGCTTCCTGATCTGGAAGACAGAGGTATTTCACATTGCGTTAGGATCTAAAACAAGGGGATTAGGTAGCAGAGCCTGTAACTTCCTGAATGCACAGCCCTGCGATGTGTCTGTAGAACTTTGCATACAAGTGCTCTCTCAGGCCAGAACACTCCTCCCAATGTCCTTCCTCTAGCCAACTCTACTTTTCCTCAAAACTTAGCTCCTGCGAAGCCTTCCTGCTGACCCCATGCTGAACTTGGGGCCCCTCCCTCATGCTGCCCTCTCTTAGAGCTTGACCTGTGTGTTCTGATTGTCCTCGCAGATCCACCAGCACATTGTGCAGTGGTGTTTGCCGAACAAACAGAAAGAAAGAGGAAGGGAGGAGTGTCCTAGTCCTTTATGAATGGTGATGAGAATTTACCAATGTGAGGTTGGTAGCATCGGCAACAGAGAAAGAGGAAAGGCAAAGAATGAAAGCAGGAAAGGGGAAGAGGCAGGGTGGGAGTGAAAGGGAAGGTACAGAACCAGAGCCAACGCACCATGGAGGAGAGAAGGTGAAGGGCAAGCTACCCAGATCCACAGGCTTCGTGTGGGAAAGCAGAGATTAAGGGGGTGGAGATCAGCTGTTTCCCAACTCTGCTGCTGACCAGTAGGAGGAGAGGGGAGAGGAGGGTTAGAGGGTTGGTCAGCTTCTCTTTCTCTGCTCCTTACTCTCCCTCCTTCTCCCTGTGGCCTCAAACCTTTAGTGGATGGCCTATGGGTAGGTAGATGGATGGGGATTAAGAATGAGTCTCTTCAAAGAAACTCTCTGAAATGCTTTCTTCCCTGCTCTTCTCTCATTCTTAAAATGAAACTCCTTGGCCATTTTCATTATGAACTATGCTGTGGTAGTCTGTCTCAGACTCGCTTGGAATCTGTCTATCACATTGATGATTCAGTCAAACTAAATCGGACAGGAAGAGGCCCATTTTAACACTGATTACACTAGTAAAAAATGTCACGAGGAAATAAAAATCACGGCACTAAGCATGGGAAAGGGAGCCACTAGTGGAGTTTGAAGAAAATGACAGGGGACCATCCTGATGGACAAAGCAGAGCAGAGGAGGCAGCCATAGAGGAGGTGAAAACCACTGCTCACTGAGGAGCTGGGAAGACTTTGTGGTCAGAAGGTACAGGCACAGAGGACAGGAGCCCATAGGGAGGGGAAGCCAGGTGAGTCCTAGATCTGTCTGAAAAGGGTTGTGTCCAAGAGCACATCCACCCTATGCTTGCTCCTGTCTTGAAGAGGCAGAAGGACAGGCCAGCAGGGTATGCACTCCAGGCTGATCAGAGGGTTCCCTATAAAAGAAATTGGACAGGATCTCTGGGGAAGGATGGGGCTCCAAGGAAAGGCTTCCCTGTTTTATCAGCTGGGGGCTATGTCCTAAGCATAGCCCCTAAATGAAATCCTGCCAGTCAAGGATGGCCAGTCAATCCCGCCCAGGTCTCCCAGTGGGAGGAGGGAGAGACTGAAGAAGTAGATCAACATGATGGTGGAGGACGCAAACACCAGCCACCTATTTAAACCAGAAATCCTCCCTCACTGATATAGATGGGTAGCCAAGGATTCCCAGATTCTGAGTAAAACCTACAGTACACACACATCCACAGCCTCAATAAACAAAGAGAACAATGAATGTGGGACAGAGATAGTTTGGAAATAGAAAACAACTTTTAAAAGATCTAATGAGGCCCTGGTTGGTGTGGCTCAGTTGGTTGGAGCACTGTCCCATAAACCGAAAGGTTGCGGGTCCAATTCCTTGGTCAGGGAACATGTCTAGGTTGCAGGTTCGGTCCCTGGTCAGGGAGCGTTCAGAGGGCGATCAACTGATGCTTCTCTCTCGCATCAGTGTTTCTCTCCCTCTCTCTCCCTCCCTTCCTCTCTCTTTAAAATCAATAAACATGCTGTTGGATGAGGATAAAAAAAAAAATCTACCGATTATCCTTATTGAAATTGTAGGTTTTTCTTCCTTAGACAAAAAGAAAAAGTCAGAAAATAGAAAACAATAAAACACTCTTGGAAATTAAAAATGTAATTGTCAAACTAAAAAATGCAAAGAAGTGAAAAAAATACCCGAGAAGAGTGGTTTTCAAAATGTGATTCCCAACCAGCAGCACCAGCAGCACCTTGGAACTTCTTAACACAGAAATTTCTGGGGTTCCAGCCCAATTTACTAAATCAGAAAGTGGTGGTAGAACCACAAAAGACATTGAACAGCCACAGCAATCTTGAGAAAATGAACAAAGTTGGAGGTATCACAGTCCCTGATATTGTTACAGAACAGACCTGGGGGTAGGGGGATGCGGGGATGAACAATATGCTATTACCGAATGGACCCACCCTTGTGCTCCAGGGGTCCCCCATCCTGTACTAGGTTCACCTTGCCCCCCACCAGGGAAAGACGTCTCTCAATGCCAGAAACTGGTGAAAAGGAAAGGGATTATTTATTTAAAGAGCTATACAAACTTAATAGTAATGAGTTAATGTCTTCATTGAGATCCCGAAGTCCTTTAGAATACCCACAAACACACAGTCCTTCCTTCCCCCTCTGCCCAGTCCGGGGCACCGTATCTCAGAAAAAGAAATAGAAGTCCATGGTTCTTCTCTGTTCAAGCTGCATGGTCCCAAAAAGACCCCATATGGCTGCCGCACCTGGGTTTAAATCCCAGCGCCAATCTTCCTCTGCCGCACCATTTCTGACTCCTCCTACAATCAGCTATACCTGCCAGCATTCCCGTATTTTCCAGCCTTACTGGGCTGCCATAGTAATTCTGGGCAGGTGTGGCCCTGTGGTGTGGAGTCAATCATCTCCAAGCTCTTATACAGGCTCTGCAACCACGGGGAGTTGCCTCCCAGTTACATCATGGGTTGAAGTCACTCCCATCCCCCTGGCTCAAAGCAAGGCCACAGCTATTTAACATATCTGTGAAACCAGTTAAAGGTTATAGATATGTTAAATGACCGTGCCAGGGGTTATCTGCAAAACTTGCTATTCAAAACAACTCTCAATGGCCCTGCTCCATGTGTCCCATCCCCCAGCTCAGACTTGTGGGGGTGAGGACATCCTACATATATTTTTCTAATATTTCCTGGACACCGAGTTCTGGACCCCATTACAAATCCCTATGTGGGCCCCCACCTTGGCTGTACCCTGTTACAATATCAAATTATACTACAAGGCTATAGTAATCAAAACATTATGGCACTGGCATAAAAACAGACACATAGACCAACGGAACAAAATAGAGGTAGGAACACACCCACGCATGTGGTCAATTATATATGACAAAGGAAGGAAGAATATACAGTGGGGTAAAGACAGTCTATTCAATAAATGGTGTTGGCAAAATTAGACAGATACATGCAAAAAATAGACCACCTTACACCATATACGAGAATAAACTTAGAGTGTATTAAAGACTCAAATGTAAGACCAAAACCATAATGCTTCTAGAAGAAAACTTAGGCAGAAAACTCTCTGACATTCCTCTTAGTAATTTTTTTTTTCTGACATATCTTTTGGGCAAGGAAAACAAAAGAAAAACAAATGGGACTCCATCAAACTAAAAAGTTTTTGCACAGCAAAGGAAATCATCAACAAAACAAGAAGACAGCCTACTAAATGAGAGAAGATATTCACCAATCACACATCTGACAAGGGGTTAATATCCAAAATTTATAAAGAACTCATAAAACTCATGACCACCCCCCCCCGAACAATACAATTAAAAAATGGGCAGAAGACCTGAATAGAAATTTCTCCAAAGAGGGATAGATGGCCAACAGACTTTTGAAAAGAAGGTCAGCATCACTAATCATCAGAGAAACGCAAATTAAAACTACAATGAGATATCACATCACACCTGTCAGAATGGCTATTGTTAATAAATCAACAAACAACTGGTGTTGGTTGTGGATGTGGAGAAAAAGGAACCCTCATACATTGTTGGTGGGGATGCAGATTGGTACAGCCACAGTGGAAAACAGTGTGGAGTTTCCTCAAAAAATTAAAAGTGGAACTGCCTTATGACCCAGTGATTTCACTTCTGGCAACATAACTAAAGAAACCCGAAACAGTAACTCAAGGAATATATGCACCCCCATGTTCATTGCAGTGTTATTTACAATAGCCAAGATTTGAAAGCAGTCCAACTGCCAGTCAGTAGATGAGTGGATAAAAAAGTTATGGCACATTTACACAATGGAATACTACTCGGCCATAAAAAAGAAAATTGCCCTGGCTGGTGTGGCTCAGTGGATTGAGTGCAGGCCTGCGAAGCAAAGGGTCGCTGGTTCAATTCCCAGTCAGGGCACATGCCTGGGTTGCAGGTCAAGTCCCCAGTGGGGGTCACGGGAGAGGCAACTACACATTGATCTTTCTCTCCCTCTTTCTCTCTCCCTTACCCTCTCTCTAAAAATAAATAAAGAAAGAAGAAAGTCTTACCTTTTGTGATAACATAGAGGGACCTGGAGAGTATAATGCTAAGTGAAATAAGCCAGTCAAAGACAAATATCATTTGATTTTACTCATATGCGGAATCTAAGGAACAAAATAAACAAACAAAATAGAAACAGACTTAGAGATACAGAGATCAAACTGACAACTGTCAGGGAGGATTGTGGGGGTTGAAATATGTAAGTGAATTAAGTAAACAAAAAAACCAAAAACCAAAAAACCACCCATAGACACAGAGAACAGTATGGTGATTACCAGGAGGAAAGGACGGTGGGGCAGGGAGAAGAGGGCAAAGGAGGACAAATGGTGACAGAAGGAGACTTAGCTTTGGGCGGGGAACACATGATACAGCATACAGATGATGTGTTACAGAAGTGTACACCTGAAACCCGTGTAATTTTATTAACCAATGTCACCCCAATAAATTCAATAAAAATTTTTTTAAAAAAGAAAATGTCATTTAAATCATTTCCCCATTTTCACATTTGAACGTGCCCATTTCTGGTCTCTTTATTCTGTTCCAGTGATGTATTTTTTAATATCCCATGTAAGTCCCCCCCACCACCACTATTACCATCACCATCATTGTCTAACTTTTCCAAATATTCTTGCACATTTTCTCTTCCAGACAAATTTTAAACTTGCTAAGTTCATTTTACATTCACTTATTCCTTTATGTAGACCTGTGTTCCCAACCTATATTAATTTTCTCATCTCGAAAGTTCTTGGAACATTTCTTGCAAAGGAGGTGTACTGGCAACAAATTCCCTCAATTCTCATTTGTCTGAGGAAGTCTTTCTCTTTCACTTTTGAAGAATAATTTTTCAGGGTAAAGAATTCTAGATTGGTGAGTTTTGTTTTCTCTCAACACTTTAATTTCATTCTCCTCTCTTCTTGCTTGCACGTTTTCTGAGGAGAAGTCAGATATAATTCTTACCTTTGTTCCTGTAATGGTAAGTTGTTTTTTCCCTTCTGGTTTCTTTCAGAATTTTTGCTTTATTTTTAATTGGCTATAGTTTGAAATTGGTATGTTTCGTCTAGTTTTTATGGGGGAGGAGGCGTTTATCCTGCTTGGTGTTCTCTCAGCTCCCTAGATCTGTGGTTTGCTGTGACGTTAATTTGCTCCCTCGGCTCACATTGCCCAGCGTTCTCACATGATCTCTACGTTCGCCGTTAGAGGTCTCAGCATACGAATCATTATTGTTTTAAATTCCCATTCCGATAATCTCAACATCCCTGCCATGTGTGGTTGTGATGCTTGCTCGGTCTCTTCAAATAGTTTTTTGCCTTTTAGTATACCTTGTAATTTTTTCTTGATTGCCGGACATGATGTACTGGGTATAAGGAACGACTATAAACAGTTACTATTGGTTTACTGGAAGGCTAGTGATTCTGGTAAGTTTTTCTTTACTAGGATTCTTTCCTTTGATTTTGCTCTTTTAAAAAAATTAGTTCTGATAGTTTTATTAGTTCTAATTCAGAGTCAGCAAGAGCATAAGCAGCTTTCAACTTCCAAGAACTTCAAGAAATAAAATTAACAGATTGAGATTATTAAAAAGGCATATGTACAATGATTAAAAAGATGCAGTGAAAAAACATAAACTATTTAGGTAAAAAGATATGTATTTTACAAGAAAGATTTTAGAAATGAAAAATAAAGCCATTAAACTTTAAAACCCAAATCTCTTAAAAAGTGGAAGAGCCACAACTGAAAAAAAAATACTGATAAATCAGAAGGCAGGTTACAAAATGTTACCTGGAATGCAGTACAGAAAGGTAAAATGAGGAACATTAACAAGAGGTTAAGAGACACAGAGGATAGAGCGGGAAGAGGCAACATCCCCCTTCGAAAATATTTTCTCTCTCTCTTACTGCTAGAGTTTAATTAACCTGATGATAAACTCTAGTCCTATAACCACAGCTTGGCATTTTCTCTGAGACAACCGGGAGTTCAAATGCTTACTGTAGAAATACATGTGTTATAAAAAATGTTTTCCTTAGATCTTCATCAACAATTTCAAAGCCACTTCCTGGTATCTATACCTAGATGAGAAAGTACAGTTGTAACAAAAGTACTGTGCACTTTCTAATTTCACTGCACAATTTTTTTTTTTTAAATCAAAGAACCTAGTTACCGGACAGGAAGGAGGGAAGGTCATTTGTCATGAAGTCACCAGGGCAGTGGCCAGTGCCTCCCTTTCATGGTGGGTCAGCCAAGAGTGTCGATTCTTCAGAATGACATTCCAGGTGGTGTTTGTGCTGGCGAATTAGAGCAGGGAGTTGGTGATGTCCAGGCCATTTCCTTAGTGGCTCCAGGCCACAGGCAGCAGCCCAACCCCAGTAGGCGCCTGTGGTCTCAGGTCTGGGTCCAGAGGTCAGGATTATTGGCCAAATTTGTTGCCCCTACTAGAAAAGTGACTCCAGAGACTCCAGTGAGCTTGGGCACACGCATAAATGTAAGCTGAGAACGCATGCACAGGTGTCAGGGGGACAGAGCTGTAAGAAAGTCCCCCCCCATCAGTGGTTCATGTAAAAACTCCCTATACACGGCCGTCTCACCCTGTGGGTCAACATTAATGATTGTCTCTCTCTCTCTCTCTTTCCCTTCCTCCCTCCTTCCCTGTTTCTTTCAGGAGTGTGTCTCAGAAACAATCTCTGGCGTGCCTTTCTCTAAGACTTTTAAATACATCCAGGTTTTTTTTTTTCCTGCCAGTGAGAACTCTTAGAATAATAAATCCCGTATTTGTATATTGTTCAGTGGAAAGGGGAAGGTTATTTGGTCAGTAAAATTACTCTTTGCTTCAAGACATCACATATTTAATAAACCCTAAGTACTAGAAGAATTTGCAGAGGGGGTGGAGTGGTCCTTTGTGCTTGAGGAGCTTACAATACAACAGACGAAAAAAAAATACATGTTTTTGAGATTCCTTTTTTCAAAGATTTTATTTTTTTATTTCTAGAGAGAGGGGGAGGGAGGGAGAAAGAGATGGAGAGGAACATCAATGTGTGGATGCCTCCTGCACACCCCCAACCGGGGACTGGGCCCGCAACCCAGGCCTGTGCCCTGACCAGGAATCGACCCAGTGACCCTTTAGTTCACAGGCTGGCACTTGATCCACTGAGCCACACCAGCCAGGGCTGTTTTTGAGACTTCTGGGCAAGATGATGGTGTAGGTAAACGGTACTTGCCTCCTCCCACAACCACATCCAAATTACAAGTAAACTGCAGAACCACCATCATTCAGAACCACCTGAAGTCTGGCTGAATGGAAGCCCAACAACTAGGAATTAAAGAAGCAGCCACATTGAGACTAGTAGGAGGGGTAGAGACGTGGAATGGGTAATTCCACACCCACGTGGGGCAGATAAAAATTGGGAGGGATATCTTTGGCTGCAGAGGTCCCAGGCAGTTCCTCTTCAAGCATTGAGTTACTTGGACTCACTCCCTCTGAGTTCCAGTGCTGGGGAAGCAGCTTGAAAGGTACTAGAGACATGTGGGGAGGAAATGAATTGTCTGGGACCAGAGCAAGGGCTTGGGGGGCAGTTTTCTCCCAGACAGAAATGTTGGCAGAGGCCACGGTTCCTTTCATGAGCCCTCCCCTCACAGAGCCGGCAGGCAGGTGTCATATCTGGGACTCCATCAACCTGGCTTATTACCGTTTGCCCCACCCTGGTGATTCCCTGAGGCCCTGTCCCACCCAACTTTCACGCCCACCCAAGCTGTTTCTGGTGGCTTTTCCATACTAAATGGCCTGTCTTGGTTCATGCTTTAGATTTTCCTGAAATCTCTCCGACGAGCAGCACCTGGCCTCAGCATGCCCCATACCTCTCACTAAGTGGCCCAAGCCCTGGCACTAGCAGTAGCGGTCTTGGTTCACAGCTTGGCCTTGCCCAGGCACCGCCAAGCCCGTTGCAAGTAGCAGCCATCTGCAGATCACTTTGTAGCTCCTACTGGGTGCCCCCAGGCAGAACACAGAGGGCAACTGACCTCAGCCTGCATCTCTAGGGAGGTCCCAGAGCCAGCGCACCTAGTGGACAGCTCAGGCCATGTCAAAGCATCACCACCCAACTACCTCCACAAGTGGCACATGCAATAGTGTCTGCCCAAGGGGCAGACTCATTGGACACCAGAGCCCTGCTGAAGCAAGTCCTGCTTTGTGAGGTGGGACCCTGCACAGCTGATCCTCCATGGTAGACAGAGGCTGGTGGTTGGTGGTCACAGCCCATCCTAGCAGCTGATCAGCTTGTGGGTAAATCCCTCCCACTCGAGGTGCCAACAGCAATCAGGCTCAACTACAACAGGAGGGTGCATACAGCCCACACACAGGGCACGCCTGGAGTGCCCAGCTTGTGTGATTGGGAGGCTACGCCACTGGACTCTGCAGGGCACCTACTACATTAGACCATTCTACCAAGCCTGGGAGATGTATCAGCTCTACCTAATACATAGAAACAAACACAGGGAGGCTGCCAGAACAAGGAGGCAAAAACAAAAAAAATCCCAAATGAAAGGACAGAACAAGACTTCAGAAAAAGATCTAAACAAAACGGAGAAAAGCAATCTACTAGACACAGAGTTCCAAGCACTGGTTATAAGGATGCTCAACGAACTTAGTGAAAACCTCAACAGCATAAAAAAGGACCAGTCAGAAATGAAGGATACACTAACTGAAATGAAGAATAACTTACAGGGAATCAACAGCAGAGTAAATGAAGCTGAGAGGCAAATCAGTGATTTGGAATATAAGGAAGCAAAAAACACCCAATCAGAACAGCAAAAAGAAAAAAGAATAAACACATTACGATAGCATAAGGAGCCCCTGGGACAACTTCAAGTGTAGTGACATTCACATCATGGGGGTGCGGGAAGGAGAAAAGAGAGAGGAAGAAATTGGACCCACATTTGAAAAAAAAATGACAGAAAACTTCCCTAATTTGGTGAAGGAAATAGACATGTAAGTCCAGGAAGCACAGAGTCCCAAACAAGATGAACCCAAAGAGGCCAACACCAAGACACGTCATAATTAAAATGCCAAAGGTTAAAGACAAGGAGAGAATCTTAAAAGCAGCAAGAGAAAAAGTTACCTACAGGGGAGTCTCCATAAGACTGTCAGCTGTTTTTTCAATAGAAACTTTGTAGGCTGGAAGGGATTGGCATAAAATATTCAAAGTGTTGAAAAGCAAGGACCTACAAACCAAGATTACTCGACACAGCAAAGCTATCATTTAGAATCAAAGGACAAGTAAAATTTTCCCAGACAAGAAAAAGCTAAAAGAGTTTATGACTACCAAACTAGTATGATATGAAATATTAAAGGGTCTTCTTTAAGAAGAAAAAAATTTTAAATATGAACAAGAAAATGGCAACACCGTATTTTTCGGACTATAAGACGCACCGGACCATAAGACGTACCTGTTTTAGAGAAGGAAAATAGGAAAAAAACCCGCTCCACCGCCGCCCTCCCCCCGCAGCCAGCCAGGTAAGCCACATTCGGACTATGAGATGCACCCCCATTTTCCTCCCAAATGGGGGGGAATGCATCTTATAGTCCGAAAAATATGGTAAATACATATCTATCAACAAACTGAATATAAAAAACAACAAACAAGCAGAACAGAAACAGACTCGTAGATACGATATTTTGACAGTTGTCAGATGGGAGGTTGTAGAGGGGATGGATGAAAAAGATGAAGGAATTAAGAAGTGCAAATTGGATGTTACCAAACAGTCATGGGGATGAAAAGTACAGCATAGGGAACACAGTCAGTAATATCCTGGTAACTATGTACAGTGTCAGATGGGTTCAAGATTTATTGGAATGATCACTGAGTAAGTTATGTAATGTCTAATCAGCGGGGTGTACACGTGAAATTAATAATGTACTTCAACTGTAATTGAAAAATAAAAAGGATTTTAAATGAAAGATAAATAAATAAGTACATGTCTTTGACATTCACGTGACTCTATGGATCCATACTACTTGAGGGACAAGATATTTCTCATAACAATTTTTCAGTGTTTAAAAAAAAAGTTTCAGTGACCTTCAAAACAGGAAAAAAGGTAACTCTGGCAGCCAGGGTATCACAGGGAAGCAAGCAGAAATGATAAAAGATTTGGCCCCTTTGACCTTGGAGACACTGTGAGGGTGGGGGAGCGGCAAAGGGTTTGTCAGGGACCCCAAAATTCCGCCTCTGGATGACGCAGTAAGAGCAACAGGAGTGCAGGAGGGTCTGGCGGAGGAGCAAGAAGGGAAGGTTGTTTTGTGCAGTCTGTGTGGGAGGTGAGGTAGCTGTGTGCTATTTTGAAAGGCTTGGACCAGAGTCCCAGGTGTGGGGGTGCCGGGCACTGAGTAGTTGTCTGCGCTTAGATGGAATCACTGAAGGGGAAGATGGAGAAGACTGGGATAGGAACTCGAAGAATCTGCCGCAACTGGGGGGAATAGGAGAGCGACAGAAGCCTGTGTGGAAGGTAAGAGGAAGAAAAAGCCCAGCGGAGAAATGGTAATGGAGGAGAGGGCTCCAGGCAGTGTGATGTGGGTGGTAGGGTCAGGAAGATGAGGACTTAAGAAAGGCCACTGAATCTGGCAGTGCTGGGAGTCAAAGGACATGCAGACAGAGCAGCCCACCACCCCGCCCCCACCCCCACAGACCAGTGGTCCTAGGTCAGGGGCAATGACACTTGGAGGAAGCCATGGGGTCCAACAGGACTGAAGCCCTTGATTCTTCCAGGCAGTAGGATGGCACTGGGCGGGGGAGACACCGAACTAAGAATGGAGGGAAGTCATGGCCTGGTTCACATGGACATAGGAGGAAGCCACCAAAAATCGTATGGGAAATTGTAGGGGATGAAGACCAGAAATAGAACAGAGCCCAGGGGATCTAGGGTGTGAGAGGACAATTGTGTCGGCAAGGGGGAGAGAGGAGAAAGCTCTCTGAAAGCCCAGGAAGTCCTTCTGTCTAGTATAACCACCCCAGCCTTGGCTTGCTTCCTGGGGCTTCCTCCCTTCACCTAGTTTCCAGGGTAGGGAGGCAATCCTTCCCATGCAATTCCTTCTGGAACTCCTGCCCAGGACTGCGGCATCTCCAGCTGTTCTGGAGAAACAACTGGAGCCAACTTGTCCCCTGTGATGATCCAGCCAGGCCCTTGGTCAGGGACATCCCATCACAGGATGGCTCGGGCAGCTGTGAGCAGAATGGGCTGAAGTGGAAGGGGCTGTCGTTGGCCAGGCAGTAGTGACAGAGTGAAGTGGGGACGTGGACACACTTTAGCAGTGGATGGAGTGTGGGGGCGAGAGAAAGAGGAGCCGTGGCTGGTCTCTCGTACTCAGTGGCACTGAATGATGTCATCTGAACAATAGACTCCCAAATAAGAAGTGAAGTAGGTGACTCTGTGACAGTCCAGGGTTTTGTCCTTGCCTGGGGAGGGGGCAGGGCGCAGGGAAGAGAGTAGATGACTGTTTTCCTGAGAGGGCAGAGGATGGGCAGGGGCGCTGGATGACTGGATGGGAGCATGCGAGGGGCCGCTTCTCACGCTCAGCCTCAGGAGGGACTTCCCTCAAGGATTCAGGGCCAAGGTCTCTGAGCCCGCTCCCGGGAGGCTGTGTGAGATCCAGCCTGCTGAGACTGCCACAGGCCTGACCCTCAGTGGCTCCCAGGTCCTGCCCTGGGAGCGACCATGGTAGTTGAGGCCTGGAAACCTGGCCAGACTCCTCTCACCGTCCTGAGAAATTCCCCCTGACTCTTGTGGAATGCAGCTTTCCACAAGATGGGTGTTTGGGGTTTTTACTCTGGGAAATGGAGTATTTGTCTTCCAAAAAACAGATTCTTGGATAGAAAAGACTGGATTTACAAACAAATATTCTAATAAAAATAGGAAGGGGGAAAATGAAGGAAGGCAGCCTGATTCCAGCTGATGCCACAAGTGGTTTCCTTACTGTCAGGATGAAGCCCAAGTCCAGGGAGTGTGCAAAGCTGCAGTCATACCCTGGGACCGGGTGGTCCGAGCCACTGGGTCTTGAGGGGCAAGGGTTGGGGGAGGGGGCCTTGAGGTTCACAGACGCAGTCTCTCATAGCACCACGGGGCCAATTAGAAAACCAAACTCATGGACAGAAGGGCTGGCCACTCACAGGCAGTGGCTGGATCGGCTCTCCTTAGAGCAGGGGCGCTGCTGGACAGACACGCCCTCCCCAGATGCTCAGGCTTTTAGGTTTTACTCGGCCCTTGAGGAAGGCTCTCTGCAGTCAGAACCGTGGGGGCGTCCACAGCTTCAGAGCCTTTCTTCCCACACACATTTCACCACAGCTGGCTGGTTGTGTGCCCGGCGCCCCCTCCGCCCTTCTCCACTACTGTGCTGTGCAGACGCGCCGACCTCCTCGCCTTCTCAATGAGCAGGCCTGAGCGGAGTTTCGCAGTTGTTCTAGCTGAATGAACACAGCAGTGACCCAATCCCTCCGGTGAAGTATAAACTTACTGTTCTGGAGTGGTAAGGAGAAACAGCCGACCTTTATCTCCCTAGAAACCCCTACTGTACTCACAGTCCAGCAGGAGGGAAAAGCAATGACGGGGTTGTAGCCCTCCCACAGCTCCGCACCCACAGGTCGCAGCCTCGGCACTGAACCCAGCGTGGAAAGCAGCTGGGTTAGTGTCCAGACCGGCCCATTCTGTTCTCCTGCACGTGACTGGTCAGCTAATGGTAGCTACATACAGGTTAGCTTTGGTCCAGTGTGAAAGAAGAGACAAGCCAATCAGATTGCCTCAAAAATTTGATATGAAAATAAGCAAAGAAACTGCCAGTTAGCAGATATGTAGTGTGTACACGTGTAAGGTTAAGTTGTAGACTACATGTAAGCTGAGGAAGAAGGCGGCTGGTAGCCAGACAGAAACAGAGACTTTAAGAGGCTCGGATCAAGGACCGCCTTTTGGGAGGGATGACTTGTGCGGTGGTTTTTATAGGAGAGGGGGAGTTACCTAAATTGACAGGAAGTGGCCCTGATGGGTGTGGCTCACTTGGTTTGGCATTGTCTCACAAACCAAAAGGTCACTGGTTCCAATTCCTGGTCAGGGCACATGCCTGGGTTGTGGGTTTAGCCCCTGGTGGTGTGTGTACGAGAGGCAACCATTGATGTTCTCTCTCACACATTGATGTTTCTGTCCCTCTCTTTCTCCCTCCCTACCCTCCTCTCTAAAAATAAATAAATAAAATCTTTAAAAAAACAGAAAATGCCTAAGTATTTAGAAAAATAGTAAATTGAGGGGAAATGGAAAGCGAACACCGATCCAGTACCGGGTAGAGAGCAAGGCAGGAGAGAGGGTGGGAGCCAGGGGCCAGATGTGAGGGCACCGAGTGCTGAGACGGAAGTCTGAGCACTGTGCAGGGAACACCAAACGTGCTCTGTGGCTGCCTCAACTCTGGGAGCCCCCCGCATCTCGCCACATCAACCCCCTAAACCCACGGCTCCACCATAGGCCTTGTCTCCCAGAACTAAGCCACCCTTACATCCAACTCCAGATCCTGTCCTAACCATAAAGAACTAACTCCTATTCCCACCACTTCGTCCCTTAGTCTCACCTCTACTCTGCAACCTCCCAGCCTCAAGGCTTCCAGGCCCCTCAATATTCCGCCCTGCCTCGCCCAGCTGGAGTCCTTAGCGGACCACCTGACTCATCAACACCCCCGACTCTCTTGCACTGCTACGCTCACACCTGTCCAGAAAAGCTCCAGTTCTCCATCAACCCACAGTCACCTTTACCTTCCACAGCAGACTGCTAGCTGGTTCCCCAAATCTATTCTCTTCTTCCACAGTAACAGGGTTCTAGTTGGGGGCATGGCTGCCCAGCCAGACCCATTCCCAAACTTCCTTCATTAGTGAAGTATGAGCAGAACTGATGTGTACAACTTCTCTCACCTAAAAGGAAATTATCTGCTTCCCTCTTCTCTTACCCCCTTTCAGGAGCTAGGCCCCTCACGTGGCAGAGCCTTACTAGCACTGTCTGTGGAGCGGCGATCTACAGAAGGGATGCAGGGCGCCGAGTGGTTCTGGAAACTGAGCCGCTCCACCAGCCTTGGCCTCCTCCCTTTGGACTGTAATGTGAGAGAGAAGTGCATGCTAATCCTACGTAATCCACTCCTGTTACAGCAGATTCTACCACAGTCAAATCTGTGGAGAAGATGCTGGAACCGATCAGGACAATACCGCCACAGATTTCTCATCTCCAACCTCAGCTCAGTTCCGCTTCTGTTTGATCTTGGTCAGTGCCCTCGCAAAGCGCCCCCCCCCCCATAAAAGCTCCAAATCTCATGATGTTTATCAGAGGTCCACCCGACCTCCTGCATCTCTACACATGTTGAGACCGCTAGTAGGGTCTCCCACCATACCCCACTCCCTCCTGCAGCCCCCTTGGTAAAGGAGTCTTCCCGATGCTCTGGTCAGACTCCCCGGATTAAAATCACAGCTCCCCTATGCATCGGCCTCCCTTGCCTGTACTTTAAAATAAACACGATGACAATACTTAGCAGGTATGTGAGGATTAAATGAGAAAACGTGTATAAAGTAAGTAGCACAATGCCCTGCACACAGTAAGCAACGGCCCCTGTCGCTAACGTTGCTACAACAAAGGCGGCCACAGCACTACCCGATGAAAGCCCTCCACTGAATCTCCGTCACCTACACAGCAAAGTCAACGGTTCTCAATGGTAGGCCCTTCATGACACACTTGCCATTTACTCCTTTAATCTTTCTCTTGTTGCTCTCTGCCTTGAACACTATGCTCCAATAATACCAAACTGTCCAAAGGTCTAAAAAATCGTATCAAATCAACATTCACTAATTCGACAGCTATATGTTAAATACCCACCCTTGGAGCATTAATGACTATTCCAATAAATTAACTCCCTGTTTTGGGAAAGAACATCTACCTCCTTGAAAATAATGACGAGAGAGCCTATTTTTTATCTTGTGTCTAGGAAGTGAAACTGAATTGTTTCCTTATTTGTAAAATAAAAAGGGTCAGGTTATCCTCCTTTTAGCTCTAAAATGCAATGCTATGCCGAGGTGGCTGTAAGGGGGAAAAAACAATTTAATAGCTACTTTTAAATCTTATTATATTGTTTAAATGAACTTGAAATATCACATCCTGTGGAAAGAGAATGAGATCTCTTTAAGAGGGACATAGGATACACGAGCCAGGTGGTGAGGCTGGCAACAAAGGGATACTGAAGAACAGGAGTTCCAAGTGGCCAGAGGAAGGCGCTCAGGCGGAGCCAGGACCAGGTTTCCATGAAGCCCAGAGCGCCAGGCTGTAGCCTCCTGTCTCTTCCTTTTCCTGCCTTCCCAGAAGGGGCAAGAAGGACCCTAGGGACTACTTAACACAAGACAAGCATCTGCTTAGCTGATCAAGAATGTCCGTCGGGTCAAATAAAGCTGCCCTTCTTTCTGCTAAGTCATCTGTGGGTCTTTCTTGGGAAGAAGAAAAAAAAACAGCAAAGGTCAGCGGAACACTGCCTAGAGATTCCAACACAAAACTTAACCTACAAGATTATCAAGACACTGTACTTCCTGAGGAAGAGATTAAGGTCAAGTCAAACCCATTTGGCCTGAGCAAAGTCAGACTTAAAGGAACTTTATTCAGAATATTAAATAACCCTGGCATTTCTCTGGAGCCAGGACTCATGGCCAATTCCTTCTCACATCTACCAGAGTCTCGTATTCTCTGAGTTTTGTAGATACATTCTAAGGTGTTCTTTGAATGTGTATTAAGTAATGCTGTGGCCAAACAGTTTCAACCCAAAAATTAACCAGCCTTACATGAAGGCAAATGTTGTCTACACAGAGGTATATAAAATGTAGTCTGATAAATTCATGTGTTCTAGCTATAAATGAATAAATAAAGGCAGTGCACACCAACTTAAAAAGAGCTGATTGGGCACTCCCTACACTCATTAAGCCTTCACAATCACTGCACTTCCTCTCATATACGACAGAACTTTAAAAAAAAAATTTTATTCATTGACTTTTAGAGAGAGGAAAGGAGAAAGGGAGAGAAACATCAATTTGTTGTTTCCTTATTTACGTATTCATTGGCTGACTCCCGTACATGCCCTGACCGGGGATTGAACTTGCAACTTTGGCATATTGGGATGATGCTCTAACCAACACAGCTACCCAGCCAGGACCCTGACAAAACTTTTGAGGCATTACATATAGTGCTGAAAGGGGGCTGATTCTAGTCTATCACCCCATTTCTGCACAGAAGCAGATATTGCTAGTTGCCCACCAAGAGTGAGGGTAAGAATGTGCTCAAATAAAACGCATTTCCTGAAATGTGCGTAAACTGACAAATTAGTAGTATTTATCCATACGACATGAATGAACCTTAAAAACATTATGCTAGGTGAAAGAAGCCAGACACAAACGGCCACATATTGTATGATTCCACCTACATGAAGTGTCCAGACCAGGTAAATCTAGAGACAGAAAGTAGGTCAGTAGTTGCCAAAAGCTGGGAACTGAACGTGGGGTTTCTCCTGGGGAAAAGAAATCTCATGGTAAAAATCAGATTGTAGTGACGCCGCACAGCTCTGCACATACTGACAATCATTGTATTGTGCACTTTAAATGGGTGATACGTAAATTATATCTCAATAAATCTGCTGGGGAAAAACAATAAAACCTAGTTTCCCGAGATGCCTAACAGCAAGGGGGGGCCCCTGTGCTGCAGGTCTGGCCGGTAAGATGCTGAGGGACGTCTACGAGGAGGAAGTTAATAGTCTCCTCGTAAAAAGGAATCAGCCAACTCACACCTTTTGCCTTTTCATTCTTCTCCCATTTTCCTACCTAGTAAAGGTCCAGGCGCCAGTGGGGGCAGAGGAAGGGCTAAGAACAAACACACATTAAAGATGGCAGAGCAGCAAAAATGGAGAAGACTGGGTGTTGGATGATACCCTGGGAGCGGTTCATCTCTCGGAATCTGTTGTAGCAGAGAAATAACCTTCAATTTAATTAAGAATTTGGTTAGAACTGGATTTCGATCACTTGCAGTCAAATGCTATCCCTAATGATGCACGCCTATGCTTACTTAATCTTGAAGCCAAGAAGGCAGAAGGCAAAAAGTACTCAGAAAAACGCAAAAAAAAAAAAAAATTATTCCAAATGTAACATTAAGATACCAAGGAGTCAGCCTTAATTTCCTTCTTTTTTAAGGAAAAAGTTCTTTTATTTTCCCCCAATTTTAATATATCATCAGGGAGTGCTTACTCCTCTCGAAGAACAAATCACTAAAAAATACTTTAGTTTTGTCCCTAGTCAAGTAGCTCATTTAGTTAAGAGTCCCAATAGACCAAGGTTGTGGGTTCAATCCCTGGTTAGGGCGCAGACAAGAATCAACCGATGAATGCACAAATAAGCAGAACAACAAATCAATGTTTCTCTCTCAAATCAATAAAATAAAAAGTTTTTAAAAAATGCTTTAGTTTTGAAATATTGATAAACCAAGTATGGTCAAAACGCACATTATTTATTATTTTCTCAGAGAAATAGTTTCAAATATCATCAATTCCCACTCTCTTTTAAAAAATAAGTTTTCAACATCTGTTCTTTGAAGGATTAGTAGATATTGGGTTGGCCAAAAGTCTGTTTAGTTTTTTCCATAAAATAAAAGACACATTTTCCATTTCACCTATAACTTTATTGATTTGGATATTTTGAGTATGTTGGCTATCTCCTGCTATTGGCTTCTAGTGGGTTGAGGCCATGGGAGCTGCTAAACATCTTCCAGTGCACCCTGCAGCAAAGAATTATTTGGCCAAGATGTCAACAGTATCAAGAAACTTTGCAAACCACTTTTGACATGTCTGATCAGTCACAGCAGCTTCTCCATACACTGCACAAATCTTCTGTTTTTGGATTTCAGTTGCATTTTTACCTTTCTTCAAATAAAGCAGAACACACCAAAATGTTGCATATTTTCTTCCATCTTAAATATTAAAATGGCTACACAAAAATCACCAATTTTGATGTTTTTTAAAAATGCACGCTGACATGCCAGCTGTCACAATACAATCTGGCGAAATTGTTTCAAACGAAGTTAAAGACAACTAAGCATTACTAGAGCCATCAAATGGAGAAAAACTAAATGAACTTTCTGGCCAATCCAGTATCTTCCATTAGGCCCTCGGGGCCTGGTTAGCCTGAGTTACTTAAAGAATGTCACTCTCAGAAGGAAAATTGAGGCCCACACATTCAGACTACTTATATGTGAATGTATGTACAGTCATCTGTGGCATAACAACATTTCTGTCAACACCAGACCATACATACAACACGGTCCCATAAGACTATAATGGTGCTGAAAACTCCTACCACCTAGTGGCACAGTGCCTGCCTTAAGGTCGTACATAGCACAACGCGTGACTCATGTGTTTGTGGTGATGCTGGGGTGAGCAGACCTGCTGAGCTGTCAGTCACACAAAAGCACAGCACACACGATTACAGCCGTAGGCTGTACCACCTACGTGTGTGCAAGTACACTGTAAGGTGCTTGCACAACGATGCAATCACCTAACGACACTTCTCTCAGAAGGTAACCTGTTGGTTAAGCAGCGCACGACTGGGCGCACCCCACTTATGCAACATGTGCACACGTCCCAGAAAACCAAGTTCAATGTTATCCTGCAATACGAAAGGCAAAAATGAATGTAGGAACAAAAATTATTAATAAGAAACTGTTTAAAGAGTGAGGGGCATGAGAGAGTAACACCTGGAAAACATCTTCCAAAGTCAATGATTTACTTTGTGTATAACTCCAAATAAAAGTGACCTTGTAGAGAAGTATGAAGCACAATTTGCAAATAGGCTAGTTATTCCTATGACCAAATGAAAAGTAGGAAAATGAAGTAAAAAGGGTACTGGGAAATGAGGATGGGGGAGGGGTGCTTCAGCCAGCAGTGGGGTGGGATTATGGTCTTCCCTTCCCTTCCAATCTGCCTCTTTTATTTCATGGCTTATTGGTTTACCGCATACAAAACTGAAAACTTTTCAAATTTGAATGCAAATATCACACTGGTGATAGAACACAATACTTCAAATATGAGATCATGTTTTAAAGGAATTAGCAGGCTTTTTAAAGTCTCTCTATTGCTCTCAAGTAAATTTAGATATTTTTACTCATCGATTCATCAAATATTCAACCCTACCATATGTCCAGTGCTAATTAAGCAATGGTGATTCAGATCTGAGTGAAACGCAAGTTTTTATTCTCAAAACATGTACAGCCAAGTGGTAAATATATATGTATGCTCTGTCTTACCTTTATCAGAGTGCAAGCCCAGGGAACAAGGCTGAAAAGCTCCTGCAGGAGCAGGCTAAGGGATCATAGGTGTCAGAGGAGTGTCCTGGGCGCCCAGGCCACCTATAGTGAAGCGTGGCATTCTAAGAGAAGCAGCACATGCCAAAGAAAGAACCGGTGAAACAGCCCAACACGCTCAGGCAGAAGGAGTGAGCTGGAGGAGAAGCAGGAGGCGAAACTGCAGAGATGAGTGGAGACTGTGCACCTAGGAGTTCTCATTCTACCCTGAAGGCTTTGGGAGACTGCTGAAGAGTTCCAAACAGGCACGGCAGCTCCGTTTTGGGAGCCGTTACTCCTACAGAGGCTGGATGGGTGGGTTAAGGGCCAAGGCCAGTTAAGCAGTTCCAAAGGCAACGGGACAAAAGATGGCAGCCAGCAAGAGGACCGTGATGGGTCGAAGTTTCCAGGTCAGTCAACACAGCAGGTTTTCATACAGGGGGAACGTTTACAGTTTTGTATACCTCGCCCTCACGTTATTTCCCCATTAAAAACATAGCGCTTACCACCACCAAAGGGGACATCGAGTGGAAAGGCCTTCATGCTTGAGGACCAAAGGGCCAGAAAGAAGTGTGTCCTAAACTCCAAAGGGATGTTTCTCCTTCTGTTATAGGTATCATTCTCATTAGCCTGTGAAAGATTTTCTGGGACCATTTCTTCATCTGGAAAACAAACATGCCCTCCTCCCTTTCCCCACCCCCCACCAAAGACCCCCCCAACTTCTTTGATCTTCTCTAGTTAGCTCTCCATGTCCCTTCACAGTGAAACTCTCAACAGCGCTGACAATAGCAGGACCCCCACCTTCCCACCTTGTGCTCCGATCTCCACTTGCTCTGATCCCTCCTAGTTTTGTCAATACCCGCCATGAGGCCCAGCCCCACACAGGCTTCATTTTCCACTCCAGGACATTTTCTTCCCTGGGCTTCCACAACACCTCACTCTCCTGTTTTGGTTATTGCTTTTGCCAACTGCAGTGGCTTCTTCTCAGTCTTTTTTGGTGTCTCTTCTCCCTTTACTAGACCATTAAATGCTGGAGTGCTCAGGGCTCTGTCCTAGGACCTCCTCTCCGTCTACACCACCTCCTGAAGCAAGTTCATCCAGTACCATGGCTTTCCATACAGTCTATAGGTTACACTCCTATACTGGTATGTTCAATGAGACCGCCTCCCTGAGCTACAGACTCTTATCTACCGAAAATTGCCATTTCGTTGACCAATTGGCAACTCAAACAGCCTACAACCAATTACTGATCTTTCTGCCATAGTAAAATCCTGTTCCTCCCTGAATTTTTTTCTATCTCACTATGTAGTCTGGCCATACAACCAGAAGAAGCTCAAGCCCCAGACAAACCAGTCAGCCCTGATCCCTCTCTTTCCTTCTCCACCCCATCCCCGACATCTCATGGATTCAGGTCCTGCCTGTTATATTCAAAACTGATCTCCAATCTGCTCCTTCCAATCTCCCACACCACTATCTTTCCTTTCCTAAACTATGCAACAGCTTCTTAGAAGTCTCATTACTTTCATCTTTGTCTCCCAACAATGCAATCTTCACTTTGGCATAATCTTTTTTAAATGATAAATCAGACCATGTTAATCAATCCCTTACTGAAAAATAATCCTTGAATGAAATTCCACTGTGTATAGAAAAAAATATATAAATGTATCCATGGCTTGCAAGGCCTGCTGTCTGTCCGTGCCCCCCAGCAGTCACAGGGAGCCCTCCCTTCCCTAACTGCACTCTAG
Organism: Desmodus rotundus; assembly: GCF_022682495.2. NCBI lineage: Eukaryota > Metazoa > Chordata > Mammalia > Chiroptera > Phyllostomidae > Desmodus > Desmodus rotundus. The sequence goes on along the minus strand of NC_071394.1, from coordinate 105,136,917 downwards.
CCCCACCGACCTCTGTTCTCTTCTGCTAGCAGCAGCTGCTGGAGGGTAAACAGGAAGGGCTGAGCCTGGAGGCCAGCTTGTTCCTGCTTTGAGACCTCTGCAAATACCCTTTTCATAGCTGCCTTCTTGTCATTCAGGTCTCTGCTCAAATGCCACCTGCTTCAAGAAGCCTGACTAAATAGTACATCTAAAGTTATTCCCTACGACACCATTCTATATTTTTTTCAGAGCACTTACCAAAATCTTATGTTCATTATCTGCTTCTTCTAACGAGAATATAAGACCCAGAAAGGGAAGAACCTCATCTGCCTCGTTCCCTGCATATCTTGAGAGCCAAATATACAGTGGGCACTCAATACATACATATTGAATAAACAGCCCAATCCTCCTTGCTTCTACAAATAAAATATTCTTATAATAGGGGTGTTAGAGGAAAGGACAGAATCCAATACAGCTCTGGGTGACTAGAGCCAGCTTATAATACCACATCAGTGCTCTGTCAATTTGTTCTTTCCTATAGGAATAACGTTTTCTGCAAAGTGTGCTCAGTAACATTCACAATCTACAACAAAACAACTGGATGAAGACCAGCCATGAAAATCTTATGACTGCTCTTTTCTCCCCATGTCAATGGCTCCAAGTAGCTCAGCAAGAAAAATCTGTTTAAACTCTTGAAACACCTACTATAAAACAAATATACCTAATAAAACAGCTCACAAACACAAAACGATAAGGTCAGAGGTACCACGCCTGCCAGATAACGGAGAGCATCTCTTACTACTTGCTAACTGGGGACAGAAGTCAGATGTCAGTGTTTTTTTCTTTTGAACTGACCTTGTACATAGAACTGTGATTTCTAAACAACATGCTAACCTGAACACAAAAAGAGAATGCACTGAATGTTGGACGGGATGTTGTGTAGAATCCATAGTGAGTGCTAAACCATACTGGCTGGCTGAATGCCTTCGAAAGGTTGCAGGCTGTGAACGAAAACATCTGCAACGTACGAACAGCTCAAGGAGCTTTTTAAAAACCAGCCATTTGGGAAGCCGAGTACTTCATAAAATCAAAGAACCAGTGTTAATAAACAGCCCATAGAAAAACCATGGTCTTGGCCTGCTCCTGGCAGAGCATGTACTGTGTGAGCTGTTTTTCCAGATGTGCTAATTCATAAAGCTTCTTTAACAACAGCAAAAGCCTCCAGCTGCTACGCACTCTCCCTTGTACATCTATGAGGATGGGAGCAGAGCGAGGCACCCTCAGGCCTAACTATCGAGGAGGCCCATTCAACCCTGCACTAGGCCCAGTATCAATATAACCAAGCACCACTACACACACATCCCTAATTTAACAGTTCTGGAAAAAAGTTTCAGTGCTGTAATACTTCTTCATAATCATGATTCCAACTGTTTATTAGAACCTGGAGGCTGAGCAGAGTTAGCTGTAACCGCATTAAGGACTGCGGGCCTGAGAGAAACACGCGTGAAACGAAACACGGTATCTTATCTGTTGCATGGTCAAAGATTCACCAGACAGAACCAATCATTGATCAGGAACGGTCTTTTCAATGCTGCCATAACATAAAACAAATCCTTTAATTTTTTGAGTGTTTTAAAAGACAATTTTATACTTAAGCCAGCCTTGGAGATAAGCACAATACTTGCCAGTTTCCATTTTTTAACTCACAACAGCTCGAGCCCCCGCTCCGCACAGCACTACTGTAGGTGCATTAAAAGGGATTCTTAAACTTAGAACATGACTGCACTTTCTGAAGTGGTATTATCACCTTTTCCAGAGAGTAAAAATAAATAAATCACTATTCTTCACTACTGACCCGCACCCAAGCCCACTTCTGGTTCATGGAAAAGCTAATTTCTGCCAATTCAAGATGTTTCAATGAACTCAACTCCTATTTCCTCAAAAATGAAAAAGCAGAACTCCTTTTCATTAAAAAATTAAAAAATAAACAATATTCCACGAAAGGGTTGTTTGTTTCTAATAAGTATTTTTTAATTTCTTTTTTTCCCATTCTAGCTTTTAAGTTTTCTTTCTCCAATATTGCCTTTTCCTGTAGAACGCAAACCAGACAACTTTTTATGCTGTTTTTCTTTTCTTAAGAAAAAGGACGGCATCTCAAAGACCAACCATTCCCAACACTAGTGATAAATATTTTAAAAACTTTAAAGGTGAATAACCTACATTACCTTGATGAAGACAAAAAATAAAAAGCAATCGGCACCAAGATAGCTATTCCAAGTGTTTAAACAATTTTAAAAACTGTTTATTTATTTTGTAAGAATGTAGCCCTAGTCCAAAGTTACTATGTTTTAAAAATTTTTGGCCAAAAAATTTACAAAAACCTTTTCAGTTCAACCTAATAAAAGTGATATCTAGAAAATATTCCATATTATTAAGTCTGTCTTAAAAAGTTCAGATTCTAAAGCATTCCTAAGGCACGGTGTTCTGGAAGACAAATGTGCTTTTGCTGGCGTGGCGTGGCGTGGCGTGGTGTGGTGGATGAAGCCTCCAAGACCAGCTCCCAGTGAGTCCTGACAGGCACCTTCCGCCTGGATGCTGTGGGACTGTGAAAGGACAGTCACACATAGGCCCCCAGGGCCGCGTGGAACTCTGTGAGACACTGTACCAGCTGCTGGAACTTGGGCCTCTCCTCTGGATCTAAGGCCCAGCAGCAAGCCATCACAGCAAATCTGCAGAGTGACAAAAACAGGACATTTGGCTAGTGACAATACAGTACTCTGAACTTCTTAGTCAATTTGATGCCAGTTATGTTTTCTGTCTACATGTGGGTGTGGAAGAGGATGACATATTAAAAATCAGTCAATATCACTATCTGTTGGCACGCCTAAAATGAAAAGAAGCTAAAATGAGTTATCTGGATTTTACATGTGGATTTCAATTCTTCATGAGAGCACATCAAAATACATCAGCAAATACAGGGGGAGTGGGGGAGGGGTTGTCAAGGAACATGTATGAAGGACAAATGGACAAAGCCAAAGGGGGGTAAGATCAAGGGTGGGAGGTGGGGATGGCTGGTGGGGGGAGTGGTAGAGGAAAAACGGTGACAACTGTACTTCAACAACAACAAAAAAGAGAGAGGGAAAAAAATATATCAGCAAATGCAGAGATTTCATGTAAATACCTCTGTTATCCTGTACTTAAGTTCTCAGAGAAAGAAGGTGGAGGAAGAAAAAGCTTTATTAAGCTCTAAGAACCTTGGATCCACAGTAAAGTCAGTGCAAAAGAAAAGCTGTCACCTTTTTATGGTGTAGAGACCTTCAGGGGATTCCAGAACCGAGGCCATACTCACCTATGCACCCTGACCAGTGCCCTGCCCACCTCACTCCCATTAGGTGGGAAGACTGGCTACGTCATGAAAGCAGGAAACAGGAACTATCTCATGTGCCAGCCCAAAACATCTTCCTTGTATATCAACCGACGCCAACTGGCGCGGCAAGATGACGACGAGAAAGGCTTTATATAACTCAGTATGTTCTTAAGGCTCTATAAATAAAAGCCAGCCCTCACTGTACACAGAATAACCCACATAACATTAAGCATTTTCTTACTTTACATTAGTCTCTTGGGTTAGATTACCAGGGGTATCAAACTCATTTTCACCAGGGGCCCCATCAGCCTCGCAGTTGCCTTCAAAGGGCCAAATATAATTTTAGGACTTTATAAATGTGACTACTCCGTAACAGTTAAGTGAGAGCTCAGTGCTGCGGCCGGGTAGAAACAAGGTGCCAGGCTGGATAAAACAAGGTGGAGGGCCGGATTCGGCCCGCGGGCCTTGTGTTTGCCACCTGTGGATTAAGCACTATAAATTTGAGATGCAAAAAGTCCTCGTGCCAGATGCAGTAAAGAGTGAACGACTCTGGCTGACTTTGTGGTTCTCTAGGAGAGTCTAATTCAAGTCCAAAAATCATTATTTTCAAAAGGGAAGTCTCTGGACACCTGCTCTTTTCCTTTTATCCCAACACTGGAAAAAGAATGCAACCCAGATCTTCAAGCTCAGAAAAACTTACAGTTCATCAGGACAGTTGATAGGCTGGGCTATTCGGTAACCATCTTTCAGGTACGCAGCCATCTCAAAGGGGTCGATGTCCACATAGGGCGTCTGGCCCAGCGTCATGAGCTCCCACAGCGTCACACCGAAGGCCCACTGAGGAGGAGAGCAGCAACACAGGAGGGCATATTTAAAACAACTGTCAGAGTGCGGCAGCCCATGGCCAGGTATGGACCAAAAATAGATCAACCAATCTTAAAGAATGCAAAATATTATCTACAAAAACAAATCAACAACCCCCAGTTTATCTTGCTGGGAGAGTAAGCATTTTATTCTATTTTATTTTTTAATATTATTATTATTTAGTCCTCACGTGAGGATATGTTCAGTGATTTTAGAGGGAGAGGAAAAGAGGGAGAGAGAAACATTGATGGGAGAGAGAGACATCAACTGGTTGCCTCCCATACACTCTGTGGCTGGGGTCTGAACCTGCAACCTAGGTACGTGTCCTGACTAGGGACTGAACCTGCAACCTTTTGGTGTACGGGACGATGCTCCAACCAACTGAGCCACCTAGCCAGGACGAGAAGAAAGCATTTTAATGAATGCATCCTTTAATGAGAATACTGTTAATGTATATTCTAAGATAATTAGATCCATTGGAAAGAACTTTTTACTGTTGATTATTAGTTTTTACTGTTGATTTGGGGCCCCCACTACTCAAAACTATTATTGATTTTCCTAATATGAAAATTTGTTACTTAAATACTGTAGCTCATATGCACAATTGAGAAATGGAAAATGAATATAATTTTACCCTAATTGGAGGGAAAAGCATCCTGAACAAGTGAAATATGTAAATTATGTAAAATATAAGATATCATGGAATTTTACTGTATGCAAATAATTTAACGGGTGAAGTATCCTCAGAAAATATCTTCCAACCTTGAGTAAGAGCTCGGATTTATTTAAAAGCAACATGTGAACTCCTGGCAGAACAGAAACCATGAGCAGCAGTGCTCATTCCTGGTCCTCCCTGGCTCCCCTGGCTCCCGGGGAGTGTATGGAGGGCAGGCTGCATGTCTGCACAGAGCTGCTGCCACGTGTGAAGCCCAAGGTCAGAAAGGAGGCTGCCTGTGCACCATGGTATCATGTTCAGGAATCCTTTCAAGGTCTAGACATTTTGCAGCCTCTATCTCACTTCCCTTTCACAACAAACCTGTGAGAACCACTGACTGCCAGATTTGACAGGGGAGGAAACTGCGGTTCAGAGAAGTAACTTGCCCCCCAAATTTTTGAGGGAGTGAAAGAGAAAAAAATAGAAAAAAAGAAAAGGAAAAACACACAAGGCAAAAACAAGTCTGTTTACAAAATCTAAGCAGGGTGCATTAACTTTTGTTTCTATTTTTCAGTAACAACATAATCCCAAAATACTCTCTCAAATATACAGATTTTTTTGGAAGTCTTATATTAATGAACAATATAGTTTTGCTCATTAGTATAAGTTTTATTTTTTATAATCTATGTAAACAAAAAAACAATGGAATGATATCTTACAGAATATTTTAAGAACTGCTAATGGAGAATACTATATCAAACCAAAACATACTTCAACAATGAAAGCCAAATTCAGTTTTCAGACAAACCGAAGCTGAGAGAATGTCGCCAGACCTATACTGCAAGACATATGAGAGCAATTCTTCACACGGAAAGAAAAGACACCAGGTGGAAATCTGGACCTACACAAAGAATGAGTAGTTCTGAAAACATATGCGTAACAACTAGGTATTTTTTCCTCATGTAAAAATGTCCTAGATTGTTTAAAGCAAAACTAGCAACAATATATTGTGGGGTTTATAATACAGGGCAAAGTACAATGTATGCCCACAATAGCACTAAGGATGGAAGGGGATACGTAGAAATATTATATGTACGCTGCTCGTGTTAAATATGAAGTGGCATAACACTGTTTGAAGCAGAAGGTCTATACTGGAAACCTAGAGCACGTTTCCCAACCTCAGCCATACTGATGCTGAGGGATAGGTAATTCTTTACTGGGAGGGGTTTTGTGCGTTGCAGGATGTTTAGCAGCATCCCTGGCCTCTACCCACCAGATGCCCCAAGTTGTGATAACTGAAAATGCCTCCAGATATTGCCAAATGTCCCTTGGCAAGGGTGGGAGTGGTTTGGGGTGGAGGGTAAATTGCTCCCAGTTGAGAACCACTAAGGTAGACCAATCAAAAAAATAAAAAGATACAAATTACCAATGATCAGGAATGAAAGTGAAAATGTCATTACAAATCCTATAGACATCAAAAAATATTATGAACTCAGCTTTATGCTAATAAATTTAATAACTTTGATAGACAAATTCCCTGAAATGTACAAATTACCAAAACCAACACAAGAGCAAACAGAAAATCTTTATAGCCCTACAGCTATTAAAGAAATTGAGTTCATAATTAAAAAATCTTTCCACAAAAAACTCTGCATCCCAACAGTCTCACTGGGTGAATGCTATCAAACTTGAAAGAAAAAAATAATACAAATCTGTATTAGTTTCCTAGTGCTGCCACAACGAATTCCCACAAACTGGGTGCCTTACCCAACAGAGTTTATGTTCTCACAGTTCTGCAGGCTAGAAGTCCGAGATGGAGGGGTCCGCAGGGCTCTGCCCCTCTGTAGCCTGTGGGAGTAGCCTTCCTCGCCCATTCCTAGCTGCGGGTGGCTTGTTGGCGATCCTTGGCGTTATTTGCTTTGCAATATGTCAATCTCTGTCTCTGTTCCACATGACATTCTCCCCTCAAATGTCGTGTCCGTGTCTTTTATAAGGATACTAGTCGTACTGGATACTAGTCATAAAGTCCACCCTACATGAGTATGACTTCATTTTAACATTTTATCTGCAAAAACCCTATTTCCAAATAAGGTCACATTCTGAGATTCTAAGGGTTAGGACTTCAATCTATTTTGTAGAGTTTGCGAGGGTGGGGCATAAAATTCAATCCACAACACAACCCTACAGGAACTCTCTGGGAAGGTGGAACACTTCACAACCCATTCTGAAGCCAACATTACCCTAAATACCAAAACCAAAGAGTTCAGCCTTTTGGAACTTAGTATCTTTTTCATTAACAGTGACCATGAGGGAGGAACAACACTTTTGGTGGGGGGTAGGAGGGGGCGGCAGGGAACAGATGGAGATGGATGTGTAGATTTTAAATCTCCAGACACAGAGCCACTGGAATTTCCCTTAGACTTACTGGTTTAAAAGGGAAACCTTCTATTCCACTTAAACATGACAAAATGATGCCCATTAATAAAAGTTAAAGGACACTGTGTGCTTACATACAGGCATTTGTCTACCTTAATACCTGACTCTCCATGAACTTTTAGTATTGACAGTGAACGGTACCTGTAATGCTTAATTCTTTAAATAGTGGCCAATTTCCTTAGGGAAGGTAGTTCACTATACAGAACAGAGCCCCAAGAAGTGAAACTGGCTGGAAGGAGTTTCCCACCCCTTCTTCAGGAGATGAGATGGGTCTGTTGTGTTCACTGACTGTGGCAGCAGCTGTGGGAATGGAATAATCAATCCAGACCAGACTTTGGAGGAAGAAACGCTCGCTGGGAAGCGGTAGCAAATGGACACTTCCACTTTGCAATGGGGAATAACTCCATCCACTGCCAAGGCGGGGGCGTTTCAACAACTTCAGACTGTAAGGGACTTTCGCAGTCGTGCTGGTGGTTTCTGAGAGCTGGAGTGTACCCAGGTACCCCGTAACAGTACAATGAGCATAGGCTGACTTTAAAAAATGACTTCCTTCACATTGTTCTGTCCACATTATTGTCGCTGAGCATTCATCTAAGGTTCTCGGATTAAAAACTGCAGTGCTAATAAACACCAAATAAAACCACAGGGTACACTGCGGTTTCATTTCCTTAAACGCCAACAAGTGATTAATTACATGTTGGCTCACCAACCCTTTAAAAAAAAATCAAGACCAATTCCACACGGATGATTTGTGGAAAACTTGCTTTCTCATGTCTTCTGATAACTGAACCATTTAGGCGGACTTATTCTATAATTTCCTTTTGTTTGACGTCATTGGAAAGGGAGCGATAAGAAGGTCAAGTTGTTTTTTCCAGAGTTTTATAAAAGGCTGCTGCTACTATTAGATAGAAGGGTCTCAAGGTCTGGGCCATTCTTACTAAGTGCTATTCTTCCTAAATATTAAAATGCAGCAGAGTATTTTGCAGATGGAGCTATAAACAGGATGAGCTGACAGGAACTCAACCAGATAAGAACAGCCAATTACAAAGGATAAATCAACACGTAATGCACCGTATAGTGTATATAAGCAATGGCTAAGGCTCTCTGCAGAGAGGCACAGCTTTGGATATGAATCCCATCTTCTTTACTTGCTGCAAGTAAATAAAACTACCTTGCAAAAACCAGGAACCCCTTGAGTTGGGTAAGACTATGTCTATTTAAAGAACATTTAGAAAATAACAAACTCTATCATCTTACTCTTCTTCTCCCAGCTTGTGTTATTGTGTAGCTTTTTAATATATAGTATATAAGGCATTTTTGCACTAAAATATTCTGATGTGTCTTGTCAAAAACCATATAAATAAATTTCTTTTTTATTCTATAATGTAATGTTAACTAATATTGGGGGTATTAAGAGATTTCCACTCTGCTACTTCAGAACTTATAATGCAAGGCTGACCTCAGTATACTATATACGATGAGAAAAAATTTTTTCCAATTCCCAATTATTTCACCTGGCCACAGTAACAGCATAATTTCTGCTAATACTAAATACCTAACAACCCTTTCTCATGGAAACGGGTTCAGATCACCAAAGTGCAATTAACTGAATCTGGGCCAAGCGCTTTCCAAGCTTGACTGATGAGAAGAATCATCTGGGGCGTTTGTTTAACATACAGATTCCCGAGTCCTATCCTAAAAGTTCGGAAGCCTGGAAGACAGTATTTCTAACAAGAGTCCTAGCTGTGTCTTCAGATCCAGCAAGGAACTGGTCTTACATATGTTAGCAGAGGTGGTCAGCAAGCAAAGACAGTTTTTATGTGTATTGTAGTTTGGCTGACATACAGTGAACGGCACATAAAGTGCTCGATTTGGTAAGTTCTGACATGTATACACCCTGAAACCACTGTCAAAATCAATACACATACCGTCACCTCCAAAAGATTCTTCCTGCTCTAATCCTTTCCTCCCACCCCTACCACCCCGAGTAACCGTCTGCTCTCTGTCATTACAGATTAGTTTTTATTCTCTAGAATTATATACAAAGGGAATAATTCAAACTGTACTTTTTTTTCCCCTAGCTTCTTTCACTCAGAATAACATTTATCCATGGTGTACGTATAATGTTTCATCAGTTCTTCCCTGTCCATTGCATGAATATAGCAATTTGTTTACCCATTTACCTGTTGATGGACATCTGAGTAATTTCCAGGTTCGGCTACTAAAAATAAAGCTGCTATGAACATTTGCATATAAGTACTGGTAAGGACGTATGTTTTCATTTACCTACCAGTACGATGACTGTATATGTTTAACTTTTTAAAAAACTGCCAAACTGCTTCTGGCCAAGATGGAGGCGTAGGTGGATCGGTTTCACTTCCTCTCATAACCAGAAGAAGGATAACAACCAATTAAAAAAAAAAAAAAAACCAGAACTGCCAGGAAGTCAAGCTGTATGGGAGTCCAACAACCAAGGAGTTAAAGAAGCCAAATTCATCCAGACTGGTAGGAGGGGCAGAGATGGGCAGCCAGGCAGCCGGCGGGGTGGTCCCACTTTCACGTTTGGATAAACCAGGAGGAACAACAACTGGGAAGAGAGACAGACCCACTGACCCAGGGTTCCAGCGTGGGGAAACTAAAGCCTCAAAACCTTTGGCTGTAAAAATCTCTGGGGGTTGCAGTGGTGGGACAAACTGCCAGTCTGACAGGAGAGTCCACTGGAGGGGCCCACAGGGTCCTAGAGTGTACACAAGCCCACCCACCTGGGAATCAGCACCAGGGCAGCACCTGGAAGGGTGCAACTTGCTTGTGGGAAGCAGGGAGAGTGAATGAAGGTGGGGCGAGAGCCAAGCAAGTGGCATTGTTCCCTCTCTGACCCCTCCTGCACATACAGCTCCACAACACAGGAAAGCGGGTTGCCCTGCTCTGGCGAATACCTAAGGCTCCGCCCCTTACAATGTAACAGGTGTGCTGAGAGAAAGAAATATGTCCCAAATGAAAGGACAGATCAAAACCCCAGAAGAAAAAACAAAAGGAGAAAAAAAGCCCCCAAAAACTCCAGAAGAAGAACTAAGTGACTAGGAGATAGCCATTTTATCAGATGCAGAGTTCAAAACACTGGTAATCAGGATGCTCACAGAACTGATTGAGTACACTATAAAATAAAGAAAGAAGTGAAGGCTATCAAAGTGAAAAAGGGAGGGGGAGCGGGGAGAACAGGGGAAAAGGTACAGGGAATAAGAATCATAATTGGTAGGTACAAAATAGACAGGGGGAGTTTAAGAATCGTATATGAAATGGAGAGGACAAAGAACTTATATGTACGACCCATGGACATGAACTAAGGGGAGGGGAATGCTGGAGGAAATGGGGGTACCACACAGAGGGGGATAAAGGGGAGAAAAAATGGTACAACCGTAATAGCACAATCAATAAGATATACTTAGAAAAAAAAAGCAAGCAAGCACCAGAGGAACAATGGACTGCCAAACCTCAAGAAGACCTGAAAGTCATCTTTTGAAAACAATGACTTACAGTCTTTTCATTACTTTTTGTTTAACCCCATGTTATAAAGAACTTGTTCCTCTCGAATGAGATGAAAATATTTAGATATATTTGGCAAAAATTTCTAAACATCTCTGAATTTTGTCTTGCAGGAGAAGTTATGTTGAACATACGTTCAGTGCATGTCTTACAGGTGTTTGCACTTCCCTGGAAAGCCTTCAAAACTATACTTTAAGCAAATATGAAAATAACCTACCCTGATATTTGTAAATTGGGGACCTATGGTAACTCTGAAGGACAGGGAAGTGTTTTCCTTAAAAGTCACTAAAGCAGCCCCAGCTGAAGAGTGTGAAAGTTTTGTCAGCTGTGCTAAAAACTGTCTTGTGCTTTATCATAGCTTGTTGTTGCATACAATGTGCCCCCGTATGTGGATCTGCAACTAAACGAATTCCTAAGCCCCCTACCAGAAGGTCTAGTGCTAAGATACATGCTCAACAGTATACAGAATAAGTACTTTGATATGAAACTGATCTCAAATAAGATAGTTTAAATTTACAGTGGGGGAATGATGGGGGACTCAAATGTTGGAAAAAAATTTTAGTTTCAGGTAATAGCTAATAAGCTTAGTAATCAATGTATGTAAAAAGCTATTGTTTCAGGAACTGAAGGTATGACCCACCTTGACTCCGGAAGACCACAAGCAGTTATACCTTTGTGCCCCAGGAGGACTGCAAGCCATCAAGATGGCATCAGAGGCATTGTACTCCAGGGTGAGACGCCCAGGACACAGATAAAGACCACCGCCCAAGGCACAGATGAGAGAATGCTGCAGCTTTTATCTGATTAACTTTTCCCCTGAATTCCAAACCTCTTACCTACACTTTTCTTCTCCTTATAAAAAAGGTCGGCTTAAAATGTAATTTAAGATGGACTGTTAGGGTACAAACTTGCCATCTTCTCAGATCACCATTCAGAAACTTTATGAATAAAGCACCCATAAAGATTCAAAAAAAATTTGCCAAACTATTTCCCAAAGTCAATGTACCATATTAGGTTTCCACCAGGAAGTACCAGGTAAAGAGAGTCCTGTCTTTCAGCATTAAGTATGATTTTAGTTATAAGTTTTAGGTTTAGCAGATGCCCTTTATCAGATGAGGAAGTTGTCTTCCATTCCTAGACTGCTAGCAACTTTTATTAGTAATGAGTTTTTAATTTTCTTTTAATACTTTTCTGTATAAGATGATTTTTTAAAAAGATTTTATTTAATTATTTTTAGAGAGAGGTGATGGGAGGGAGAAAGAGTGAGAGACATCAATGTGTGTTGCCTCTTGCGCGCCCCCTACTGGGGACCTGGCCTGCAACTTAGGCATATGCCCTAACTGGGACTCGAACCAGCAAACTTTGGTTCACAGGTCGGCACTTAATCCACTGAGCCACACCAGCCAGGGCTGTTTTTTTCTTTTTTAGTGTATTAACACAGTAAATTGCCCTGTTTGATTTTCAAGTGGTAAAACTTACATCCTTGGGATAAAGCTTATGTGGTCATATTATCATTTTTCAAATGTATTTTTGGATTTTACTTGCTAAACTTTAGGTTAAAATTTTTGAATCTATGATCATGAGGACTACTGAGCTGATCCTTCTCTGACACTGTTTCAGATAATGTTGACCTTATAAAATGAATTAGAAAGTACTCTTTCCTCAATTTTCTGAAAATTGTGTCGAGTTTGTATTATTTCTTCCTGAAATGTTTGGAGGTACTCAGCAATGCCCTAGAATTCACTGTGGACCTAGAGTTTGCTTTTAGGACAGGATTTTAACTTTTAAAAATTCCATTTCATATATACACACACATATATACAGCTATTCTGATCATCCACTCCTTGAGTGAGCTTATCTTACAAAAAAATCTGCCATTTCAGCCAAGTGTCCAAATTTACAGGGAAACAGTTGTTCATAATATTTTGCTACTTAATACCCAGGAGAATCTATAAATGATGTTACCTCTCATTCAATATATTGTTAATTTGCAACTTTTTTTTTCAGTCTGGCAAGAGGCTTATCATTAATGATATACTCGAAGAGTTAAGCATTGGTTTCACTGATTTTCTCTATTATTTTTGTTTCACACTTCACTGACTTCTAATCTTTATTATTTCCCTTCATCTACTCACTTGGGGTTTAATTTTTTCTTTTTATATTTTCTTAAGATGAAAACTAAGGTCACTAATTTGAGACTTTCCCTCTTTTCTAATATTGATATATAATAGTATCTATGTCCCCCTTGAGCAGCATCATCCCCAAATTTTTGAAATGTGTTTAATTCTATTCTAAGTATTTTATAATTTCCCTTTGGCTTTCTTCTTTGACACCTGCACTACATTACCTGGAAGTGTCTAGTTTCTAAACATTTGGGATTTTCTAGATTCTTTTCAATTTTTAAATTCATTACATTGTGCTCACAAAACCCTACCTTGTATGAATGAAATCCTTCTAAATGTACTGACTTGTTCTATGGTGTAGAATATGGTCCAGCCTAGTAAACATTCCGTGTACACTTGAAAAATAACGGATTCTGCTGTTGTTGGAATGGGGGTTCTGTAGTTGTTCAACCATCAGGAGGGTTGATGCTGTCATTCAACTTACTGATTTTCTGTTTGATTAGTTACAGAGAGCGCGGCATTGAAATGTTTTCGATTATCTTTTAAAGAGATTTAAGTAACAAGAAAAAATCTTATGTATTGCCCTTACAGTTAACATTTCTGGTGCCCTTTGTTCCTTTGTGTAGACCCAAGTTTCTGTGTGGTATCACTGGTACCTAAAGGGTTTCCTCCAACACTTCCTGTGCAGTGGGACTGAAGTCAGTATTTCTCTTTCATTTTTGAAAGACATTTTTCCTGGGTATAGAAGTCTACATTCATAGTTTTTTTTTTCTTATGGTACTTTATTACTACTTTTTAAAATTAATTAATTTTTTAAAAGATTTTATTTATTTATTTATTTTTTCGAGGGGGGAAGGGTGGGAGAAAGAGAGGAAGAGAAACATCAATGTGTGGTTGCCTCTTATGTACCCACTACTTGGGACCTGGCCCACAACCCAGGCATGTGCCAACTTGGAATTGAACCAGCGACCCTTCGGTTTGCTGGCTGGCACTCAATCCACTGAGCCACATGAGCCAGGGCGTAATTTATTTATTTTTAGAGTGTGAGGAAAGGGGAGAGGGACAGAGAGAAACATCAATCTGTTGTTGTACTTATTTATACATTCATCAGTTGTTTCTTGTATGTGACCTGACTGAAGACAGAACCTGCAACCTTGACATATCAGGACAATGCTCTAACCAACTGAGCTAGCTGGCCAGGGACTCTTAAAGTACATATCACATGATGTTGCTTCATTGTTTTCTCTCTTGCATAGCTTGCAGAGAGAAATTTGCTGCCGTTCTTTCCTTGGTTCCTTTGTTAAACACATTACAGAGGAATGTTTTTGCTTTGTTTTTTTCAGGCTACTTTTAAGATTTTCTCTTTATACTAGTTTTGAGTAATTTGATTATAATGTGACTATGGTTTAGTTTCTTAAGGATTCCTGTGTTTGGAGTCTGAGTTCTTAGATATGTGGGTTTATTGTTTTCACCAAATTTGGAAACACTTCAGTAGCTAGGTCTACACTGTTCTTTCTGTCCACCCCCTATCCTCCATTCCATGTCTTTGGGGACCCCAATTATACATATATTCAGCAAACTGAAGCTCTCTAACAGCTACTGGGAGAGCTGAATGAGAGATCCTTCTTCAAGAACCTCCTGTATCTTCTCTCTCCTATCTCTTGCTTTATGCCCATCTAAGGAGAGAGGTATACCTCCTGTGCCAAGACTATATACTTTTACCTGGACTCCTGGGCACACATACCTGTCATCTCTTGGACCTCCCCTCCAATACCACATGTCCAGTCTTCCTCCCCATTGCTTCCCTAGCCTAAAAAAACCAAACCAAACAACACAATATAGAATTGAACCAGCGACCCTTTGGTTCGCAGGCTAGCACTCAATCTACTGGGCTACACCAGCCAGGGCTGCACATACGTTTATAGACTAAATCCTCCTCAAAACTATTTCCTTCCTTGGCTTCTATGACATAGCATTCTCTGGATTCTCGTTAAATTTTTCCATTTTATTTCTTTTCTCACTAAAAAGAAATATTTGTGCCCTGACTGGGTGGCTCAGTGGATTGAGCGCAGGCCTGTGATCCTAAAGATCACTGGTTCAATTACCTATCAGGGTACATGCCTGGGTTGTGGGCCGGGTCCCTGGCTGAGGGTGTGCAAGAGGCAACCAACTGATGGTTCTCTCCCTCTCTTTAGCCCTCCCTTCTCCTCTCTCTGAAAATAAATAAATAAAAATCTAAAAAAAAAAAAAGAAGAAGAAGAAACATTTCCTACCCCTTTGGCTTCCTTCTCTCTATGCTCTGAGATCAAATGCTCTTGTTCAGTCACCACTTGTAGGGAGCTGATGTCCATTTTCTAACATCCTGCTTGTATGCCTTTCCAGAGCTCCAGACCCACACTCTACATATCAGTTTCTGGAATTCAATGCCCCACATCAAATTAATTATGCTTTCCACAAACCAGAGAGTCTACCTGCTGTCCTCAATCATGTTGCATCTTCACAGTGACTCAGGGTTCACTGCAAAAGCAGAACAAATAAAAGTACAAATCAAAGATTACACTAAAGTTTTCAGAAACACGGGCCCTAGGTAAAAAGGCAGAGTAGACATCTATGCAACATTATCTAATAGTTAAAGGGGGAGAGCCTTAGACCACAGGGGTGAATTAAGTCATTTATTCAAATAACACCTGTGGTCAAGAAAACAGATGGGATCTCTGATGCGAAGTCTGTGGGAGTGAGACAAGGAGAAATGTGAGGATCCAGCATAGAAATACAAGGACAGTGTGAAGCCATTTCGGGTTCTTTTACACAGTAAAGTACACAGCTCTCCAAGGATAAGATCAGCACTGCAGGCTGTGAATGTTCTTAAAATAAATGATCCAAAAGGCATACATATGTACGTCAACTGCAACTCTGTAACTGGAACATCTGCTGAGGGAAAATGAGTAAGGCAGAGTTCCCACTGCCCATTCTGGGAAGAATGACTTGCCCATAAATATGTAAGACAGCATGTGATAGGTGGGATTAGGTAGGTACAAAATTCTCTGTGGAATCCAAAGACAACAAAATCAAAGGTCATAAAGGTACCCAGTATGTTTGGACCCAGTAGGAATTCCAGAGTGGCTGAAATGCAGAATCTAAGGAAAAGTACAATAGGAAATATGAAGCTAAAAAAGGGACGATGAGGTAAGGAACAGAGGCTCTGAAAAACAGGGCAGGCAGTTGGCTCTGTCTCTGCTAACTCGCTTTAAGAGTTCACTGTGAAGACCGAAATATTCCCAGCAGTGGGAGATTAAGTTTACTCAACTTTCGAACATTAATAAATATTCACAAGTGTTCAAAACTGACACTCCACTGTGCACAAGGTACAGGCTTTATTAACAGATGCCCCTCCCTAAATATCCAAATTTTTAAAGATTTTATTTTGTGAATTTTAATTTTCCAGACACCTATTTTCTAGGCCTTTTCAATAACTATAACCGAAATATACATCAATAGGATAATGTTACTTTAAAAGGGTTTCATTACTTAAATTTTAAGATCTAGAAAATTTATACAAGTAACCCTTAAAGGGGTTGGGTCCTTTTTAATAATTCTTCAATGGTAACTGTTACCTAAATCTCTTAATACTCCTACAGATTTATCACTGTGGTAAATATTTTTTTTATTACAACTGAACAAATGTACCCAGATGTACGATGTCTGTATACAAAATGCACTGACTGCAGCAGGTATCAAATTTAGCACGTGTTGCTAACTTCACATCAAAGTGCAGCTACCTTTGGGCACACAGTGTCATATATAACTGACAGCAGACTACTTATACGATAAATCTGTCCTAGGATCTGTGATTAGAAGACAGAAGAGCCAATATTGAATGCCTGAAGGCCATCGTACATTTCTGCTATTTACGACACTTTCCTTCACTGTACAAGATGCTTAGACATTGTTCTACCAGAACCCTGGGTCTGTTTGAGGAGAACATTAATATAAAGGGCAGGGCAGGAATGTTATTTAACAAGATATCTTAAGGAAAATATCTATTCTTAGGGAGAACCAAACACAGGAAATACATCAAGGGCAACTACTCAATCAAAGAAAACAGCAACCAGTCACCTCTGAAAATATATGAACTGTTCCTGAAGTAAACCCATTTATTCTCATTCTCAGGAAATATTAGGAGTATTAAAATAATACTATTAAATAAAGCCAAACAGCATATTCCTAATATTAAACTTTAAATCTTTATTTCCTAATGCCTGAATGACACTGTCACCACTTTAGCTTGTTCTTAATGTCTTTATAGCAATTCCTCTTGATGCGAATTTAATATTTGAATAGTAAGTCTTAAGACTGTTGATGCATAAAATCTGCAACCATACTGGAAACAAATAAATAAATATTGGGCTTCTAAGCATTATTCTAAAAATATAATGAAGAAATAATATAAAGTTTCCCATACTTTTAAAAATAGTAAGCATTCTCTGAAAACTATAGTTTTGTCTTTGATACTGGAGTAGTTCAGAAAACCACTCTTCATAGGTATGTTGTGAATGTGAGTTTTTCCTGCCCAGCTCTGCTCAGAGTGTGGCAATGACTTTCCATGGGCCTGGGCAGCCACAAGTAATGAGAAGCACTCTGCTATATACACACCGTCGGGATAACTTTACAGATTTCCCTCCTTCTAAGTAATGTCTAATGTTTACCAAAAAAATAGCATAAAGGCACAAGAACACATTTTAATTTGTGCAGCACCCTAAAAACTGCTCAAATA
Source organism: Desmodus rotundus (assembly GCF_022682495.2). Taxonomy (NCBI): domain Eukaryota; kingdom Metazoa; phylum Chordata; class Mammalia; order Chiroptera; family Phyllostomidae; genus Desmodus; species Desmodus rotundus. The sequence continues at coordinate 105,119,176 of NC_071394.1, read as the reverse complement.
ACTGTTCATTGTATTAAAGGATCTCTTCATGGCCATAAACCACACTGATAAGGTTAGCATTAAAATCATTTCCTTGACTTGTTTTTCTCAAGAAAATGCTTTTTAAACACAGTGAAATACCATAAAGACAAGAAAACCAACAAGAAAGAAACTCTTACTTTTGCATTCTTGATGATTTAGTCTCTTAATACAAGGTAGTCTCGTAACAAAATTATGTTAGCTACTATAATTAGCTACTAAAAAATTCAAAGAAGATATAAATCAAAAAAATTATTTTCAAATAAAGGAAAAGTCACAAAAAAATCTATGGTGGTATTCACATCTGATAAAATCAGAATAAAAACAATATCCAGAAATTCTTAAGAATGCCTATGATGACGTCATACCTTAAAAAATTAGAAAGAGATTTATAACTAGTCAAATCTAGTTGTGCATATTTCCTAAGTTCAACAGTTAAAAGCTGATTTTAACATTGTAAGAATCTTGACATATTGAAATATTGAAACTTTCCATTAAAAATTGTGAAAACACAACCCAGAGATATGATGTATTATTTTTAAGATGGAAAACATTAATATATTTCCAAACAAATCATGCAAAGTTTTTAACTTATAAAGAAATGCAAAAATGTTAAGGTTTTTTTTAAAGGACAAAGAAAATGTCCCTTCCAAGGAAGTAATATAATTATTTAGTTGTTACATTTATACCTAAAATATGTATTTTACATGTGTGGAGACTGGTGGGAATGAGGTTATATTACTTGTTTTGCATGGGACTCTGCATGAGGTTTTTTCAGCCCCAAAGTGGATATTAAGTGTAGCTTTTCAACTCCCAACTCTATCCATAAAGAAAAAGTGGGAACAGAGCATAATGGTTATGCATGCTCATTTTTCTTTTTTGAACTATTTAAAAATGTATTTTAATTATAATTAATGCACTATAGTTGTATTAGTTTCAGACGTACAACACAGTGATGCAACATTTATATACCTTATGAAGTGATCACCACAGTTAAGTCTAGCAGCCATCTGTCACCACACAGTTTTTATAATATTATTGATTGTATTCCCTCTCCTGGACATTATATCTGCCAAAACATTTATAACCACAAGTCTGTTCTTCTTAATTCCCTTAACCTTTACCAGCACCCCCCCCCACCTCCCTTCTCCTCTGGGAACCATCAGTTTGGTTCTCTATGAGCTTGTTTCTGTTTCTTTTTGTTGTTGTCGTTCATTTGTCTCCTATTTTCAATACAAAAGTTAAAAAGCAATCTTTAACATTTGTGCTTTAATACAGGAATTAAAATAATAGTCAGTCCCATAAAAAATGAAAAGCAGGATTTTTACACTGAAAACCACCCCATCGTCACAAGGAAACAGAAGGGTATTCCTATTCCCTTAAATATCCATTATCCAAGGCAAAACCTATTTGAGGGGGGAAATATATATGTGTACACACACACACACACACACACAAACAAACAATTTTAAAGGAAATGAACTGGTGAGAATCTACAGGAGAAAAACCTGAACATTGCAGGAGTTAAACCCTGACAAATGTCCATCAATGGGCAGTCTCACCATCGCACTCTAAGTACGGCTCTGAAGAATCTGGGTCACACAGACATTTCAAGTAAGTTTATGCCAAAACATGCTAAAAATGATTATAATTTTAAAGTAATTCACCTGTTAATTTGCTTACCATTAAGTTCATGATTTTTTAAAATAAAGCTGTCAAATGATCAAGGAGCAACAAGGTATTTGGCATGACTACATTCTGACAGAAGGCAGATTCTTATGTAAAATTTGTGAACTGTTGCAAATGTATAAAATATAATAATGAAAAAATAACTAATTTTAAATGTAACTTTGAAATATTTGCTTAACTCAACCACGTGTCCTCAGCACAGACTTCACCAGCTAACACAGGCAGGATGCCTAGCTGAAAAGGTATAGGTCCCGCTGCTTAGAGATGTGTCAGTAAGTACAGTCTCACTGATTGAGAGTGTATCATCTAACTGAACTTTCACTCTGCACTCCTTTCAAATATTTGATCATAATATAAATATAAATATATAAAAAACATGCCTGGGTTGCAGACCAGGTTCTCAGTAGGGGGCATGTGAGAGGCAACCACACATTGATGTTACTCTCTGTCTTTCTCCCGCCCACCCCCTCTAAAAATAAATTAAAAAAATATTTTTTAAAAAGGAAGAAGTATATTCTTTGTACTTTGTACTCAATACTCTTTGCGGGAGAAGAATAAACCACCCTAGACTGCAGCTACACGGCATACTGATAAACTGTCATCTAAGAATCATCTTCCATTTTCTGCCCACTAGACTAGTTTTGGGTTTACCTCAACTGCCAACTAATTTCTACTAAGGCAACCATACTATATTTCATTGAGTAAAAAAATCATCAATACTTTAAATCAGCCATTGAAAAATTTATTAACATCCCAAAGAGATGAGTGAATTAACCTTTACATCAACTATGGAATGAGATTTTTTAAAAAACACTAAGGAAAACTTTTTACTTCTCTACATTAAAAAATGTTCAGAAATATTTTATTGAGTTGTACATTTGAAACCTATATGGTTTTGTGAACAAATATCATCCCAATAAATTAAATTATTAACCGTAATATTTTGTAATCAGTTCTGAGCTGGAAAAAAAAAGTTTAGAAGTAGGCTTTTCTACTAAAGGGGTAAATTTGAAAACCATATTGCTCTAACTCAACTGATACTGTTTTTTAAAACTATGTTCTAAAACCAAAGTTAAATCCACTTTTCCCCCCATAAAAACAGCTTTGCTTAATGTAGAAACAGGTGAAGAATTCCAGCTACAATTCATAACTTCAGAATAAAGATTTGGCAACCTTAAAACACAAGCACCTTATCAAACAGTACAATTGGTCCCTACTAATATTCAATACAGCAGCTGTGTGCTGGCCTAAAATCAAACCCTGCTTTCCCTTTTTATATTATGAGAAAAATCAAAAGCAAAAAAGCAATCCCTCCCCGACAAAGAAAAGTTCCAGGCTTTCTTTAGGTAACCATTAAAACTGTGTGGTGCTTTGCACATTTGCACTGCTTTACTTGAAATTTTAACTTCCTGACGTTAATGTTAGAAAAGTTTTATTCTGTTATGAAAACTCTGAAAAAACAGCCTAGGCCTGTCTCCCCGCTGCTATACAGAGCTACGAGTCCGGATGTGTTTCCCCAGCCATGCTCTCACGCACCTGTGCCTCTGACCAGGAAAGGCTACGGCGACGTGAAGCACGGTTCTAGCAGGTTAACTCCTGCGGCTGCCCATGAAGCAAAGCATCCCTTTCTCCATCATTCATATTTACTCTGCCCATCTGACAAGTGTCAGATGGGGTTTTTTTTCAGCGAATGGTTGATTTTAAATTAAGTTAAAACTAAGTATTTTGAAGATATGCACAATAAAACACCTTAATAGAAAAAAAGTAAAAAAATAATCAAATAAATTGTTCACCCACATCAAGTGAACACATTTTATCAGGACACTTGGTACGTGATAAAGGCACAATATATATCAAATAGCTAACCTAGCTTCTGAAAAAGAAAAAAATGTAAGTAGATTTTAATTGATAATAGAAGGTTTCTACCTCACCAAATCATTCTTATTTCAAGGATTTTAAACAAAAATATCAGCTTTTCATTACAGAAATCTGAAGTTCAATTACGGAGTGCAGTAAGCTGAATGGTGGCCCCAAAGATATGTCCACATCCGAGTCCCTGAAACTTGTAAGGATCACCTTATATGGCAAAAGAAGTGATTCCGTTAAGGGCCTTGAGAACAGAAGCTTACAGTGGATTACGAAGGTGGGCCCTGAATGCAATCACACGTATCGTTGCAAGAGAGGCAGAGGGAGTTTTGGGAGACAATCACACGAGGAGGAGAAGGTGACATGAATATGGAGCAGGGAGAAGGGCAGCTGCAAGCCAGGAAACGCCAACAGCCTCTAGAAGCTGAAAGAGGTGAGGAAAGTTTGCCTCTTAGAGCCTCTGGAGAAGCACAGCCCTGCCTACATCTTGACTCCAAATATTTGGCTTCTGGAATTCAACTCTGAGAAAATAAATCTCTGTCGCTGTAAACCACCAAGACCGTGCAATTTGTTACAGCAGACACAGGACACTAATGTCCTGAGGGAAAGAGTTTATTAAAGGGTAATCCTTAAAGTACACACACTTAGAAGTAAAAGGATTACTCTATACTATAAATAAAATATTTCAAGACACAATATATAATGATAAAGTAAGCACTTTTTTTTTACAGTTCTAACTTTGAAGCAAATTATTCTATTGAGATTTTACATGTAACACTAACAGATATCACTGAGGGATGACCATTCAGTGCTTGCAGTTAGCGCAAAAATTATGATGGCAGCTGCTTATTTTATTCCACAATCCCACCCCGTCCCCAAATACTTCTTTATACCTACACAGTGATTGTTATAAAAAGCTACTTTTTGACCACGAACACATTCCCATGGCTCCCTGCACTTGTACAACTCAGTTTTGTACAACTTACCTATCTCATCAGCAGTTTAACCTGATCTCTGAATGTTAACTACAGTAATAAAGTGCAGCAAGAGACAGGAAAATAAATTAATCTTTCAAACCAGACCACGAAGTGACAGAATTTAAAAACAATAAAAAATGTCTGCAAAACACTCACAAGTACACATGACCTCTGAAACTATACATCGCTAAGTACGAAGAATCTCACTATTGGATCTGCTCAAACGGGCAGAGCCACCCAGAAACCGACAGAGGGGAAGGGAGTGACATCTGAGGAATTATAAGCTACACGGGCCATAATACTTCGAAGAGGTCATTTTAAAAAGAAAACAATAAATCTTTATGATCTGGGAACCACTTGGTCATTCTGAGACTTCAATAAGAAAAGAAAAATAATCAAATCCTAGAGCCTCAATGTTGCTACCTATAACACTGGGATGCTGGCATCTGCCCACCTCCTAGTGAGGTTACACACAATAATGGGCCACGGATTGGCCCCCAGCCTCTCATCATAACCTGGCTGACTAGGAGCTAACTACATTTGCTTTCTCAATGAAAAACTTCAGGGAAAAGTTCCTAGATTTAAAGAAAGAAAAAAAAAAAAAAAGGAAATACTTCAAACCAGAAAGCCTCATTTCCATTTTGCTGCCATCCGGGGGTTTGAGCACTTACCACATCACTAGCACTGGAGAACTCATTATTCACCAGGCTCTCCAGAGCCATCCACCGAACCGGCCTGTTTTCATTGTCCCCCAGACAGTGATAGTCCATGGGGAACAAGTCTCTGGAGAGGGCGTTGTCTGTGATCTTAACTTGAAGTGTATCATCAATGCTGAAAAGTAAAGACATAAATACCAAATGCAATCAGAGTATTTAAAAAATCTGGGTCATGATCACCCTTAAGTACAACATAATTTCCAGTGTTACTTCTGGAAAGAACCCCAAATCCAAGGAACATGACACATCAAATGCCAGTGATGAGCCCATGGCACCTACACACAGTTCCTGGCAGCCAGGTCTTTGTGGATGACCTCCCTTCGGGCCAGATAGCTCATCCCACAGGCAATCTGAATAGCCATGTGGACCAGGTCTTGTTGAGAAATCGCCTGTGGGAACAGAAAATGACGACGTTTGCAGTTACCACAGAAGTTGTGATAGCAGCTGCTTATCTTATTACTTAATTCCACTCCATCCCAAAATACTTTTAATACCTACACACTTAAAAAAAAAGCCACTTTTGACCACAAATGCGTCCCTTGTAGTCACATTTACTATAGTCTTTACCATTCTGTAAAGTAGTTTAACATTTACTTCTCTCATCTGTTAGGTAAATCTCCCCAACACCCAGCACATACAGTAGCTGCTCTAAGTGTCTGTTCAATGCTGAATTCACAAGGTAATATTTCAAATGCTTATTACTCAATAACTAGTCCTTTTAAAATAGTTATTTATTTATTTTTATTTAATTATATTTTATTGATTATGATAGTACAGTTGTCCTGATTTTCCCCCTTGGCCCCCCCTCCACCCAGCATCCCCTGCTGCCTGCCTCAGGTAATACCCCACCATTGTTCTTGTCCATGGGTCATGCATATAAATTCTTTGAATACTCCCTTTCCTATTCTGTACTTTACATCTCCATGGCTATTCTGTAACTACCTATTTGTACTTCTTAATCCCCTCACCTCCTTACCCATTCCCTTACAGCACCTCCCATCTGGCAACCATGAAAATGTTCTCTGTATCCATGATTCTGTCTCTGTTCCTGTTTGGTTTCTTTTTCCCATTCAGTTGTTGACAGATACGTACTTTTTGGTCATTTTAATGTTCCTAGTTTTGATCTTTTTCATTTTCTTAAAGCCCCTTTAACATTTCATATAAAAATAGTTTGGTGATGATGAACTCCTTTAGTTTTTTCTTATCTGGGAAGCTCTTTATCTGCCCTTCCATTCTAAATGATAGCTCTGCTGGGTAGCACAATTTTGGCTATAGGTCCCTGGCTTTCCATGACTTTGAATATTTCTGTCCAATCCCTTCTAGCCTGCAAAGTTTCTTTTGAGAAATCAGCTGACAGTCTTATGGGAACTCCCCTGTATGTAACTAACTGCTTTTCTATTGCTGCATTTAAGATTCTCGCTTTATCTTTAACCTCTGGTATTTTAATTACGATGTGTCTTGGAGTGGGCCTCTTTGCATCCAACTTGTTTGGGACTCTCCGTGCTTCCTGGACTTGCAAGTCTATTTCCTTTGCCAAATTAGGTTAGTTTTCTTTCACTACTTTTTTCCAAATAGATTTCCAATCTCTTGTTCTTCCTCTTCTCCTTCTGGCACCCCTATGATGCAAATGTTGGACCTCTGAAGTTGTCCCAGAGGATGCTTATGCTATCTTTGTTTTTTTCTTTTTTGGATTATTTTTTCTTCTTATTGTTCTGATTGTTCTTCTTATTGTTTTTTGTTTCCTTATGTTGCAAATCATTTATTGGATTATCAGCTTCATTCCTTCTAGTGTTGTTTCCCTGTAAATTGTTCTTTATTTCAATTAGTGTATTATTCCTTTCTTCCTTCCTTTAATGCTGCTCAAGTCCTCACTAAGTTCCTTGAGCATCCTTATAACCAGTGTTTTGAACTCTGCATCTGATAGACTGCTTATCTCCATTTTATTTAGCTCTTTTTCTGGAGTTTTGATCTGTTCTTTCTTTTGGGCCATGTTCCTTTGTCTCCTTGCTTTGGCAGCCTCCCTGTGTTGGTTTCTATGTATCAGGTAGAGCTGCTGTTGACTCTGTGTCTTGGTAGCATGGCCTAATGTAGTAGGTGACCTGTAGGGTCCAGTGGCACAGCCTCTCCTATCACCCAAGCTGGGTATTCAAGGTGCACCCTTCGTGTGTCTGAGTACACCCTCCTCTTGTAGATGAGCCTTGGTTGCAGTAAGCACATCAATGGGAGGGATTTACCCAGGCCAGTCAGCTGCAGGGATTGGCTGTGACCACTGACCATAAATCTCCATCCTCTGTGGAGGATCAGTTGTGCAGGGGCAGGATGGTGGTGCTCCGATGTGGTCTGTAGCTGTCTGTTGGGTGTGCTGGCCCTGGTGCAGGCCAAGGTCAGCCCCTACCTGTTTTTGTCTGAGCTATAAAGCAATATGAGATGGCTGCTACTTGTGCTGGGCTTGGAGATTCCCAGGCAAAGCCAAGCTGTGAATCTAGGCTGGCTGCTGTTAGTGCTGGGCCTTGGACTCACTGAAGCCAGCTGTTGCTCATTGGAGAGGATTTACGAAGTTGTGAAGCATAAGCCAAGACCAGCCATTGATTTGGAAAAGCAGCTCAGGTGGGCTCTTAAGTTGGGTGGGGCAGAGTCTCTAGGGATCTCTAAGGCGGGTCAAACAGTGTTAGCCAAGTTGATGGGGGTCTCAGATATGACACCAGCTTGCCAGTTCTGTGGGGGGAGGGTTTAGAAAAGGGACAATGGCCTCTGCTTACCTGATGCCAGACACTTCAGTTTCTCCCAGTAGGCCACACTGGTGCCTTTCAAGCTGCTAGCCCAGTGCAGGAGCTCAGAGGGAGTGAATCTGAGTAGGTGAGTCCACGTGTGTTAAGAGGAACTGCTTGGGGCTCTAGCAGTTTCTTCCATCTACTCAATCCCCGCTGGTTTTTGCAGTCAGAAGTTGTGGAGACTTATCTTCCTGGCAGTGGAACCCTAGGCTGGGGGACTGGTGTGGGGCTGGGACCCCTCACTCCTGAGATATCCCTCCTTAATTTTTATCCACCACACGTGGGTGAAGGAACAGATTATTCCACCTCTGCACCCCTCCTACCAGTCTGGATGGATTTGATTTCTTTAATTCCGTAGTTGTCAGACTTTCATTCAACTCAATTTCTGACATTCTGAGTAATGGTTGTCCTATATTTTAGTTGTAATTTTGATATGGTTGTGTGAAGAGGTGAGCCACATCTGTCTACACTGCCATCTTGACTAGAAGTCTAAAATAGTTTTTATTAGGATGTTATCCCCTCCCCTAAGGACCATTGTCAAACTAATACAAGCCTATAGCTCTCTGCAATGATGTACTCCTCTGGAGCCCATATTGCGCACTGGGGAATGAAATTCTTCCCCAGGTGATGCAGGTGGGCTTCAGCCTCCAGCCCACGTTAGGAACCTGGCTATAATCCTGTCAACATACAAAGTTTATCAAACCAAATACTCACGGCAACCTCTGAATCTGCTTTCCCCTGACAACTGTAATAAGTATATTACTGTAAGTCTTGAAACAAACTTAACAGGGCTACAAAATACAGTGGCAGCAAAACACATCCTACGCTTTACTATCACCGCCATCATAATGTGTTTGGAATCTAACCAAATGCTTCACAGCTATGTGGACAAGCAGTGACAACAAAGAAACTCTCAGGTGACTATACCTTACGGCTAAGTATATTAAAAATATGCCCTTCAGTCATCACAGACTTTTGGTACAATATGAACCAAATGGCTCTAAACATAGATCGAATGGGCCTGTTTCTACTCCTGGAAGGAAGATCCAGTACAAGCGCCCTCAAGAGTTATCAGAAAAATGACTGAGAGGGTGTCCCAGAGGGCCTGAGGTGACTCTGAATAAACACACAACGGGTATGCGAGGAAAAACTTCAGCATCAGCACAGTGTACACCTTCAGGCAGGAATCACAAACCAACCTTCCTCCAACCCAAAAGGTTATAACGTCATTTCACTTTGAGTTTCTTTTTACAGGCCTTTACACCGTTTATGCTTAAAATTTAAACATCTACTTTCAAAGATAGTATCAGAAGCTACTGGTAGATAACTTGTATTTGGCAAATTTTTCTCACCTGAGGATTATTGGCCTCTACTAATTTGCACTGCCGTAGAAACAGTTTTAGATTCCCCCAGTTCATGTGAGGCAGTATCACCATGGGCTTTTCTCCTTCTTCTATACACACGTGGGTAATAGGAAGAAGATTTCTATAAAATAATCAGAAATCAGGAGAAAGACAAGTGAAATCTTAAACCTCAGGGGCTCATTTGTAATATAAAGCAATAAAATAAAATCTCTAACATATCTAAAAATATGATTACTATTAAAAATGTAAAATTGTAAATGCTCTTTTAAACTAGACTTTAACATTTCCCATATGTGCACTAGGGAAAAGTTATAAACTCAAAGTTGTTTCCTGTGGACTGTATTCTCTGAAGACACATTCTAGCCACACTAACTCTTTATTTCCCTCTAATAAAGGATAATCAGAGACAAATGTTTGACCGTGAGCATGTTATGGTAATATATCATTTTGTCCATCATCACACCTAAAAAAAAAAAGCCCCATACAGACTGTGGAACAAGAATATGATAATCAAGAAGACTCTAAGAAGCTGAAGTTGTTGCAAAAGCCAAGAGAGTCTTAACTGGTCACTGAGTATTTAGAATCCTATTTCCAAATCCATAATTTACAATTGACTGTCTGTGTGGCCATCTCCTTCGGCCTTAGTTTCCATACCTCTAACATAGGAATCCCACCACCCATAAAATGTTGCTATAACAGGCAAAGTTAAATAAGCATGTGGTAAACAATCTTACTCCTGTTTTCATTTTATGGCACAATACATACATTTCATCCTATTGCCTAATTATACCTTTTCTACTGGTATCTGGAAATAACCATTAATTCCTCCCATGGTTACGTAAGTTTTTATATAATTACCTCATCTTCCCCATTAAGCTGAAAATTCCTAGAAGGCAAAAGCTAACGGGGACTCTTTACTTTTACACCCAATGCCTCATATTCTGTACCTTAGAAAACAAGCATTTAATAAATATTTAATAACACAGAAATAACATAGCCTTAAAAAACATCACTGTTCCTTAACTTAGCAAATTCTGCTTCTCAAGATGTTTAATAAGGAAAAAAGAAAGCTATGTGAACAAGGACAGTTAATGCAATATTAGTAGCAAAAAGCTGCAAGCAACTCGAATGTCCAAAAGTAAGGAAAGGAGAGGATACCCCATAATTGAATAGTATGTACCAAGTAAACGGTCACAAAGAACTGTTAAGAGAGTATGAGTAAAAGCTGATCTCATAGAAAAGCAAAACACAAAATTCACGTGTTTGCAGGACAATTACAGTTATAGAGAAAAAAAATAAAACTCTACACAGAAATATGCCAAGATTTAAGAGTTGTTGTATTGAGTTGTAGGAATTTTGGATCATTTCTAGCTTGCTTTTCTGTATTTCCCAAACTGTCTCAATTGAGTATGTATCTCTTTTGAAAGCACCATCACACCATTCGGGCCTGAGCAACAGTGCAGAAGTGAAAGCTCTGGGCTCCCCTGTGCTGTGCAGGAGTTACTAACAGGGAGAGCACTGACCCGAGGAGCCAGGAGCCAGGAGCCAGGAAAATGCCGACTCAGATGAGTGAACCTGAAGGAGGTAACCTCCCTGTAAGGCTTCTGCCTGCCCGACAGCCCGAGAGTGGCAGCGCAGATCTGTCTCACTTTACAAGTCTTTACAAGTAGGAAACACATGTGAGGAGAGAGGTCAGATAACCTGTCAAGGTCAAACAGCAAGTACATAAAGAATACAAAATCAAATCTTATCTGATTCCAAAAGCCTTACGCTTTCCCCTCGACGTTTCCTCCGAGGAGAACAAAAGGGAGCACAGGGGACAGAATCTCTTTTCACACCAAGTCCCATGCACACTAAAATGACAACAGCAAGTTTGCACTCGGGATTAAATGAGCGTTTCAGGGGTAATGTGCAGCTGCCCCATCTCTCCCTACCCCTGCCAGAAATCATTTCCCTGCTGCTTTCCTCATGACGAACATTCACTGCGCAGAGCTGAATGCATTTTCTCCAGGCACGGTAAGCTTGCTGTATTTGATTGCAATAAATGAGATCGAATCATTTATTCTATCATCAGAGGCTTAAAATCCGCTCTGGGAAAGGTAACAAGCAGCATGAAAACGTTTCAAAGTACAAATGACTGTTCTTCATTCTGTGCATTTTATAAAGACCGGGAGGATAAAGAGAAGGTCTGGGGTCTACGAGTGGATGAGAGAGAAGAACAAGGTAGCAGAAGGGCAGATTCTGCAGGAACTTGGACAAGAGCTGCGTCCCCCTCTCAGTCCTGCAAGTGTCCTTGTGGAGTCAGAGCTGGAAGGAATTCAGTGTAAGAGGTGCCGCCATCAGGCACCCTTGGGCCAATGGAGAATTAAACTATAAGTAAAAATAGCTTAAGAGTTCTTTGGCATGAAGCACTTCCGATGTAATTAAGATAGATTGATAGCCACCTTTAATTATACAGCTATTTAAATTTATAATAAAAATTATTCACACAAATTCCAGAGGAAAAAGGAGTGAAAATAAGGCATTTAAAAAACACTTTAAAATATTTTACCACTTTACAACTCTCCTTAATCATGGAATGTTAAAACATGAATTAAACATGTTTTACATGTGTAATTACATAACCAGTTTTTAAAAAGGTAAAATTTTTTGCCCAGTGTCATTTTTTGCTTAGTGTATTTAGCTTACTTGATAAATTCTGATATGACCCCTGAAGATCATTATTACATTTTTATCCCTCATGCCTAGCAGACAGTTCCAAATATGAAACGGGCACTTAATGAATTCGATGAAAGAATGAAAACCAAACGTGTACACACAGCGTGAACAGTCTAGACATCAGAGGTCAAAAGAACTGCGTGGTAGGCCTTAGTTCCCTTAAAAATGAAGTGCGGCAGTGAGTGGAAAGAATAATACACTTTCCACATACTGACAATGTGTTTTGCTCATTAAAAACTAGGAGTCCTGGTATGGCTTTACAGCCAAGAAACACAATGAACCTGATCAAACGATAAGTTACCTTTAGAAGACTTCTCCCAATTACCGAATGTCCAGTATCAAAATAACTCCAATTGAGTATGTCATCCCACTCCATCCTCTCAGGGTGTAATGGGGCTGCTAATTCATCCTGGTAGGATACTGGAAAACCCCAGAGCTTAAAGCCACATGAGAAAGTGCGGCACACGCTTGCTCTAAACATTTTTAGCCAAAGCATCTTTGGGCTACAATAGCTATAAACTACTTCTTGGGTATATCCTGTCTTTGTCTGCATTTATCCTTGCCACCCATTTCTGTGCTGCAGTGGTACAGGTCTTTCATCAGGGTAAGAACACTAGCTAGGCCCCTGGCCGGCTGGCTCGGATGGTTGGAGCATCGTTCTGTACACCAAAAGGTTGCGGGTTTGATCCCTGGTCAGGGCACATACCTAGGTTGTGGGTTCGATCCCTGGCTGGGATGCACACAGGAGACAACCGATCCATGTTACTTATATCAATGTTTCTCTCTCCACCTTCTTTCCTCTCTAAAATCAATAATATACATCTTCGGGTGAGGATTAAAGAAAGAATACTAGCTAGGCACCTAAGTACTGGGTAAACGTCCCATTCTAGTATTAAAACACTTTGGCTCCTCTCCCTAGAGTCAGCATAACAGAACATCAAGCACTCCCAGCAGTGTCAAAAAGGACACTTCCCACAGTGATCATAACCAGTTCTTGTTTTGTTTTGCACAGGAAACAAAATGTGGGTTTCCCCCCCTAAAAAATAAAGTCTAAAGGAGAAGTTACCCATCCATCCCTCGGTGAATGAGTTCTATTCTCAGACTGAATCAAGCTGATCGAAGGTAGCATGCTTAAACCATGTGGCTTTAAGCTCTCACAAGGACATCCTTAGATCCTCAATGCTTAGTTCCTCAAGTGTGTTCAATTTTTTCAAAGGTCCTGGCTTTTTTATTTTCAATGAAACTAAAAAGTGTATCTGTTGACTAATCAACGTCCCAAGTGTATGATGAACCCGAGATATCTGCCTCAGAATTTCAAACTAGAAAAACTTTTTGCTCCCTCAAGGAACACCTGTTTCTTCCCCCTTCTAACACTGAGATTTATCAACTTGTAATGTTTCCTTCAGCTTTGGTTGCCCAGAAGCTAAGAGTTGCTTTATGTTCAATCACAGCAAAAATATTTGTCTCCTTACTATTAGGCTTATTTGTTTTCTTTTCCACCATCACAATGCAAAAAAACTGAGTTTCATTTTCATTACCATTTTACTGATCTTACTATATATAGCTGCCCTCTTTTTAGGCGCTCAAATTCTTTTACATATGAACCAAAGTATAAACAAAATTACAAAATAAAACTAGGCATAGTCACCTTATTTTTTAGCAGGACTCAAGTAACTCCTCAAAATACAGAGAAATTAAATGCAGGATGCCATGCATGCCTCATTTTCTTTTTCCCCCCCAAAACTCATGAATATCTTCCAACAGAGATGGTCACTGTCCCATTTTTTTAACATGTGTGACTAAATTTTCAGTAAGCTACAAATTAGACTCTGTCTAGGGTCTTAAAAAAGAAGTTGCCTCAATATTGATACTGCTGCACACTGTGATCTATATATTTAAGCCCCTTTTGTCTCAGAAGGTAAAAGCCTTTATTATAGCTCTATGAAGAGAACTAATATCAAGCTTAAAAAAAAAGATTTATTTATTTTTAGAAAGAGGGGAAGGTAAGGAGAAAGAAAGAAACATCAATGCGTGGTTGCCTCTTGCACGCCCCCCTGCTGGGGACCTGGCCTGCATGCAACCCAGGCATGTGCCCTGACCGGGAATCGAACTGCCACCTTTTGTTTTGCAGGCCTGTGCTCAATCCGCTGAACTACACCAGTCAGGTATATCAAGTTTTTTAAAAAACCTCTTCCTATAGAACTACAAGTGTCTTTTAAAGAAAACAATTTTATTTATTTTTAGAGAGACGGGGAGGGAGGGAGGAAGACAGAGAGAGAAACATTGATGTGAGAGAAAACAGATCGGTTGCCTCTCCTATGTACCCTGGAAGGGGGATCGAACCCGCAACACAGGCATGTGCCCTGACTGGGAATCGAACTTGCAACCTTTCACCTTGAGGAATGAAGTCCAAACAACTGAGCCACACCTGCAAGAGCCAAGTAGCTTTTTAAAAATCATACTATGACCTAATAAGAGGTTGGGTAAATCAAATGTGGTGATACATACATTTAATGAACTACTCTGTAGCCTTTTTAAATGTGGACATGGATTTATAGTTACTGACATGAAAAGTCAGATACATTGTTTTGTTATAGTAGAGCATGTTTAATGTGTTAAGGATAATAATAGTACTGATTACATAGAAAAACATTTTTAAATTCATGCTGGAAATTTACTGAAAGTGTTGAGATGTCCAGTTTATTTTAAAATACCTCCGCACTCACAAATGATCTATCATCTATCTAGACAGAAGATACACATCCACATGTATATAAACACACAAAGCAAAAACGGCAAAATGTTAACTAACAACGAATTTAGGAGGTAGTCTTTTCGTTTTTACTATTCTTGTCTTTAGCGTTCTTTATGTTCAAAAATTTTGTTACAGTTCTTTAGCACATGTATATCATTATCCTATTTTTAAAAGGGAAACACGCACATAAATATGTATAAACTCTCAAATGCTTAGCTATGATTATCCAGATGTGGGCTCACATACTCTTCTTTATACTTTTAAATTTTGTGCCATGAGCATGCATTTCACTTTTATATTCAGAAAAAAATCAAACTATTCCAAAAACTTTCAATTCAGAACACATGACTGTTCTTAAAATAAAAATGTAACAGACAATGTCACCATGCTCAACAAACGCTGGTGCTCCTCTCTCACCTGTGATGAAGACCCCGCAGCTTACAACTCTCAGTGAGCATCATCGTCACCTGAATTTCAGAAGCTTGATCTGTATAAAGAAAAAGACACTGTCTTGGGTGATACTACTACATGTGACATTAATATCTTCTGCTATTAGCAAATAATGTGGACTATATCTTTGAGATTATAAGGTAAAGTTTCCTTGTAAATCACAAGTAAATTTAAATGGGTCTAGCTTAAAATTCTATTGTAGTAGGTAGTATTTCATTGAATAGGTCGACATTAAAAGAAGCCATTAAAGATAAATTTGACTACATAAAAATTAGAAATCAAGGTTCCATAAACAAAGTAGAGAAAGTTCATAACAGACCGGAAGGATATCTGCAACACATAAGGTGTACAAAGGGCTATTTTCCTTTCTGTCCCTCTTCTTTAAAGAGTTCGCACAAATCAATAAGAAAAAAAACTGAAGAAGGCATTTTCCCACTGTTTGAAAAAAACATTTCCATTAAGTAAACAGTATATTTTCATTATAAAATTAAAACTGAGTGTCAACTTTTAAAAAATGGTTTTCAATACCAAAATCAAACTTAAGAGTATTCTTAAAAACACTTTCAAAGAAACCAGTAACTATTTTGTGGTCAACAGTAAAAATAGTAATAATAACTTATAAAGCTTTTGATCAACGCAATACGAGGGAGAAAAAGATATAACGATTGGCAAACTCAAGTTCCACATCCCAGCCCCACCTAGTAAAATGCTGAACCAACAGTAAGGTCCAGACCCTGAACTCAGGCACTAACATTACATGTCACATTCAGTCCCTAGAAGCGGAGCTGTCAAAGCTGAGAAAATGTAAATTTCTTTTACTTCCAGCTCTACCTGATGGAATCGCTCCCTCCCCCAGCACTTGTTATGAGTGTCCCCTTCCCAGACAGCTTCAGTTAGTTAAGACTTTCATCGGAACGTCAAAGAAGTGGACAAAACGCCAAGAACGTGCAACGCTGGGCACTTGTTTGGAAAAGGTGATCCACACCACTGTCTATGAAATAAACTCTAGTTATCTAAAAGCTGCTTGACGTTTAGGATCGTGTAGTAAATGGCAGGATGTGCCTCGTTCCTCTCTATGTAGTCTGAGTAATTTTTAATGAAATTATAGCCAGGACTACTGGGGGGCCGGTAGGATCTTTTTGGATTGAAAACTAGTGATAGTTGGAGGTCCACACCCAGTTGGTAAGAGTTTACCTTCCCATCAACTGGTACAGAGAGCCAAGTAAAACAGAAGGTAATTTCAGGATGTGTCATTTTTTGCATACTTTTCAAGTTCTTAACCTTGATAAACATGTTCTATTAAGCAAGAGATACCTGAACTGCATGTGATGAGCTAAGAAAACTCTGAATTGGAGAAAAAATAATTTTATCTACTTAGTAAGAAAAAATAATTTTCCTGGATTCCTTTCCAAGTCTAGCCCTAGTCTTTTAATTTTAAATACTGAAAGAGCTATCTTTAAGATGTATATATTTGAAAAGAATATTATAAAATAATTTATATTCTAGAAGTTACAATAAAGAACAAAATGATAAATACATTCACAAGTAACAAAAAATTAGCTATTAGAGAAAATAACACCAATAACCTCAAATTAATTCATTTATTTTTATGAAATTCAATTTCACAATGATGTGTGAAATTCAGATGCCTAACTTTATTTTTTTTTAACTTTTTAAAAGATTTTATTTATTTATTTCCAGAGAGGGGAGGGAGAAAGAAAGGGAGAGAAATATCAGTGTGTGGTTGCCTCTCACGTGCCCCCAACTGGGGAGCTGGCCCGCAACCCAGGCACATGCCCTGACTAGGAATCGAACCAGTGACCCTTTGGTTCGCAGGCCAGCGCTCAGTCCACTGAGCCACACCAGCCAGGGCCCAGATTCATAACTTTAATCTCTGTAAATTTATATTGAAATATTAAGTATCTATGCAAAACTATGAATTTTTTAAGAAGCCAAATTCCAGATTTCCTGCTCATGCCCAAAGGTAAAGGTCAATGATCATTTCAATACGTATTTTTTGCATTTTAAGCTGCACTTCTAATTGTGTAGCACGTAATGATGCTCACAGATTT
Source organism: Desmodus rotundus (assembly GCF_022682495.2). Lineage (NCBI taxonomy): Eukaryota > Metazoa > Chordata > Mammalia > Chiroptera > Phyllostomidae > Desmodus > Desmodus rotundus. Next base: position 105,101,780 of record NC_071394.1, on the reverse strand, counting down.
GTGAAAGAACTCTGTCAGTTCTATGTAGGTTCAATTAAAAAATAAAAATAACGCTGTCAAAGAATAAATCTCAGAGATACTCATGGAGTCATCCAACCATTTGGAGGCAGGGACTGTGGTCAGTGCACTTCCTCTCGGTTTGCTTGGGAAACCGTGACCATCTATCTTGGCTAAGGACTCACTGTGCTTTCTCTTGTTTTGTCTGTCTCAAAGGGAACATTAAATACAGTGTTAAGACAGAGAAACAAGCAAATGACTCCGATTCAAGTGTATACGGAAAGAGAAATCTTATCTTGTGAAACAGTCCCAGTATGCACATTGTGTTTTCTTATCACTATTATTTCCTTCTTTCTCCCCTTCCAACCCTAAATCAACCCAATTCTGTATGGAAATCTCTTTTGTTAAGAATCATCCAGAACAAATTAATAATAGCCCAGTTCTAAACTGTCCACAGTATATTTACAAACCTCAGAAGAAATATTAGAGTTAAAGGGAAATGTTTCCTTTAAAAATGGAGACAGTATATCCAAAGGCAGTCATGACTAAACTTAAGGCTCAGTTTTTATATTGAAGAAGAGTAAATTTGTACACTATCCTTCAAAACTAGTTAGAAAATCTAGTGGGACCTAATTTCAATACTAGCCTTTAAGATTGTTTTGGGGCCAGGAAAGGCAGGTGAATAAAATGCTGAATAATACAGTGAGTTAAACCATTTACTTAGAAAAGATAAAAAGGTGTGTGTGTGTGAGAGAGTGGCATTTGTACCACCCTTAAACAGCAATTTTGCTAAATTCAAAGAAATCAAACACCAAAGAATTTGTTAGGTTATTACAGCCGATGTCACCTCCTACTCATAAACTAAATTTAATTTTGCCCTCAGTCTCTGCATTCAAAATGCTAAATTTGCTTTTCCCAAAATTAGTGTCTCGTCATCTCAGTCTGTATCAGACGGTGCCAGGCAGCAAGCACTTTGTAAACGAACTACCACATTTTTCTTTCTCTTAAAAAGGGTAAACAGGCTCCAACGAAGAATTATTTAAGCTCTTAGAAACATCAATTATAATATTAAAATTCTAATGCTTTAAAGTCTTACTAGTATTTAATTTACTAATATTAGGGAATAAGCCATATATAAATAATATTACAATGTATTTTGATAGGGAATCTCTAACTTAAAAACTTATATAAAACAGTAATTGAAAAAGCAGGTATTACATTTCTCCAAATAGTTAATTAATATGTTTATGAAAATAAAAACTAGTGCTACCTTTTAGAAAGTAATCTGGCAATATCTTTCAAAATTTTAAATGTAATACCTCTTGGGGCAGCAAGTCCATTCATCGCTGTCCATGCAAAACTGTATCAAGACACGCCCACACATGGACACGTGGATGAGGGTATTTTCCGCAGCATTATGTATAACAGCGGGGGGAAGGAGGGCAGGGGGAAGGTAATTCATATGAGGTATAGTGGGTTATCTTTTTTCTGTATAATGTGCAGTACTGGACAGATGGAGAGAGAGGAGGGAAAACTATTAACATTTGTTACTTGAATTTATTGGGGTAGCACTGGTTAATAACACTACACAGGTTTCGGTTGTACAGTTCTACAATACATCGTCTGTATGTGGTATTATATGTTCACCACCGCAGGTCAAGTCTCCTTCCTTCCCCGTACGTTCCCTCTTTACCCTCTTTTAACTGCCCCCCTTAGCAATGTGTGGTTTTTTTTTTTAAGGGAAAAAACAAAGAATTTTAACTTAGGAAAACCACAATATTAGATACAGCAACAATGAAGGCAAGTGGATGCAGTTTAACTGGAAGCCTGAGTCATATCTAATAAATGTTTAGTGTCTTAATTTATTAGACTTCTATTTTCTATACCTTAATGAGAACAACCCACATCTCCTTAATAGTCTCATGTGAGCTAACTTAACACGGACAGGTTTATAAAGGTCTGGCACACACTGAGAATTGGAGTCAGAATTTAGCTGGCATGAGCCCCCTTAGACAGGAAAGCATATGGAAAAAGTATGGGAAAAAAATCCTACCTTTCACTGTTTTTACAAATGCTTGTTTTTCTTTATTTGGATCTTTTTCATCTATTAAAATCCCATGGAAAATACGCCCAAAAGTACCTAAAAGGAAAAAAATAATTAACAAGATCATAAAATAACCTTCATAAAATTGTAAGTGCAAAACTTCCTGGCACAATCTAACTTAACGATAACAAGGACATGTATGTAGGATCAACAACATTACTATCGCCCTAGAGTAAAGAGACCCAAATCTTTGTTTTTTAAGGCCTGTCAGAAGTTCTTTGTAACTATGAAATAATTTACTTTTAGAAATCTCACAAGTACATGAGAATTCTTCCTGAATTATCCTAAATAAACTAATGATACCGCCAGGAACACTGAAACTCAGTAGTGTGGTATCCACAGAGGCATTTATGAGTTTCTGGCTTAGCCTCAGAACAATGACAAAGGAGAGAAATGGGCTACTCTCACACATTCAAAGACAACACAAAAATCTGCTTCTGTTAATTACTATTTGTCACTGGGGACAGTTGAAGACCCTCACTTAGCTGTGACGGACCTACAAGCATCCCAACCAACAGATAAATTCACATGACTCGTATGTATCCAAAACATTTCAAACTGAATTATAAAAGGGGGGAAGTGGGATTCTGTATTTAACAACTTGCAGAGCTCAATGAAATATTTTGTTACTAATTTCTGTACTCTTCTTTCAGCCTCTCTCCAATCAATACCCTAAAACTCAAAAACAGAAAGCAAGGACCAACAAGTGGAGAGGGAAAGGGTACTAATATCTACCAAGCATCTATCATGTGCCAGTTCATTTAATGTGCATTATTTCATCTAGTCTTCATAACCAGACTACCAATAAAGAATGTAGTCCAAATTTACAGAAGAGAAAACTGGACATAGAAGATACTCATTTTTCCAAGGTCACACTGGTAATACTCCATGAGAATGAGACTAGAAGTTGGGTGTAACTCCAAAGCCCATGCATGCTCCTTCTGCTAGAACCACATGCCATCTGTCATAGAAAAAAATTACTTAAGACTATTTCAAAGAGGGCAGCTAGGTAGTGATCATCTTTAAACAACTAAACAGCCCTGGCTGGTGTGGCTCAGTGGATTGAGCATGGGCCTGCCAAAGGGTTGCTGGTTCAATTCCCAGTCCAGGGCACATGCTTGGGTTGTGGCCCAGGCCCCCAGTAGGAGGCACTCAAGAGGCAACCACACACTGATGCTTCTCTCCCTCTCTTCCTCACTCCCTCCCCCTCTCTAAAAATAAATAAAGGCAAATTAAAGATTTAAACAAGGGGAAAGTGAAAATCAGTTTTATAAAGAAAATAAATTGTGGAGCCCTGGCTGCTTTGGCTCAGTGGATGGAGCACTGGCTTGCAAACCAAAGAAAATAAATTGTGCGCTGCTTTCTATCCTGAGACACAAAATTCTTAAAATTTCTTAAAATTTGAAACACAAAAATGTTTAGTGCTTACATTAAATCTCCCCTGAAAACCTGATTTTGAGATAATAAATACCTTCTTGGAGTACATCTTTTAGAGTTATCCTCTCCCTGGATATTGCTATATCCTTCACCTTAGCTTTGGCTTCCAAAAGAGTGACACTCCTTAGATCGTTCTTCTCTATCCGCAAGGTAGGATAACCTGAGGAGCCAACAAAGCCAAACCAAGAACTATAAATACCCTTATTATGGCGTCAGCGTCAACGCGTCCAGTTAGAACCTCAGACTCGAGGCACAGGAATGAACGAATGTAACAACCATAAAGGGAAAAGGCACACACACGCACAGGGGGAATGACTTATGAAGGTAATACTCCACTTAAAAAAAACCACACACAACATTTTTACACCTACCCCAAAACCTTATGATGCAGAATTAACCTAAGAAACATTAAAAATAATATTACCATTACCACCACTCCAACTGCCTTTCAGCCAAAGGAAACAAGTTTTGATTCATGGAATTCAATTTAATCTGCTTTACGGACAGCTTGCCTCCCATAAAATTTTCTAACATACTCTCCTAACAGAAGGGCGTTTCAAATGAAGAGATGTTTGTAAAAACATCTTTTCTTTTAAAATATATTGTCAATTTAATCATTCTGACATTCATAGAGCCTACTGATACCATGGTGAGATTCATATTTGCTTTTCCATTCCCTTAACTCCCATTCGGTTTTTAGTATGATAACAGCAAAAACAAAATTTCTAGCCATAAATTAAAATTTTCATTCCAAAAAGTTAGAATAAAAGGAGGATCCATTGTTAGCAAGGGGAAATTAGAATGGTATCTCCACTGATTTATTTGCTGTGGGAGATAATGGGAAGAAAAATCCCAGGGGAGTTAGCGGACCTAGACGATGATCACCCACGGCTGCTCGAAGACAGACACGAACAGCTCTGGGGAACTGGGGAACGAGCGGTAGCCCTGGCACACCTGCCTGCACTGGACGGCGGTTTGGCCACGACGTGCCTGCGTGTGTGAGTGTAATGTGAGCACTGTGTCTGTTTACTACTGTCTGAGGTTCTCGGAATTTCTTGGACCCGAGGTCTGTTGTGTTTTGCTATTTTGGAAAACTCTTGGCCACTGTGTCTTCGAATCGTTTTTCTGCTCCTTTTTAAAAAATTTATAAACAAATGTATGTCCACTGAGTTTTTAATAACTACTTATTTTATCACACATAATAAATGATTTTTCTTCTTAAGGTTATATCCACAAAAATGGGGACTTTTTTATTGACTATAACTAAAAAAGTATTTTAATGAATAAACGTATTCCCACTGATTTTTTAACAGAATTTCCTCTTATCATATATAATAATTGAATTACCTGCCTCTTTAATGGCAAATAATGACAAATTGCCTCTAAAGAGCAAAGACTGACAGCCGAACATTACAAGCAGTGTGCTCGCGCTGCACAGTCTGGACTACTTTCACATTTATCATCCTATTTCCTGAAGAACTCGCACTTCTTTCTTTTGTTGGTAGTGATGACAACTGCTGTTAGGACTTCTTTTACATGTCTTTTAGTCTACAGTGCCCCCTCTTCCCCTTTTCTTTTTCTTGCCACTGTCTTATTAAAGAAACTCGGTCAGTTATACCAGAGAATATCTGGCATCTGCTTTTTTGAATATCATTTAACTTCTCTATTGCTTGTAAATTATAAATCAGTTCTATATAAATCAGTGATTATAACTGATTATAAATCAATTATAATCAGCCTGATTAGATCTGATTAGGTCCAGGCTAACTCTTGAAGGTGGGAGAGGAAACACGAAAACCTCCGGGGCGGTGCATCGCACCTGGGAACGCAAACTGTCTGCAATACTTGACCCACTTTAGTGGCGCAAAGTTTCATTAGCGGATTCAGATGGCGACAGTCTGATTCCTCGAATGGTAAAGTTTCCATTTCCCTTTGTTCACAGCATTTTAAACATTAACAATCTTTTCCTGAGTCAAATATCTTTTTGGGATTACAAATATAATTTCAAATCCTATCATTCCTTCCATGTTGATTAGCTGAGATTCTTCTGTAAAGAAATAGTTTGCCCCTGAACCAGCGCTATCTGGTTACTCTGAAATACGGTTCCTGAAGCCGGCTGTCAGTTAGGTATTTATCACTGGTATCTTAGATACTTCATAATGAAAAGGTACCATTACGAACTCATGGATTTTTACACATTTTACGTTGGATGCTCAAATAGACCCATTTTTGCGAGCTCTTTGAGTGTTTCACAGCTTCGTTGATTTGGGGCTCAGTAACATGTCCCAGGTTTATCTTATAGATTTCTGACCCAGTCCTGGAACCATCCATTTTCCCCAAGAATTCTGGTTCTTTTTATTGAGACAGTATTGAAAGACCACAGCAGGGCACTGGGTGAAGAACAGATATTCTTAGCACTACTTTACTAGAGAAAAGTGCTAGCCCAAGGGAGGTAACAGCTAACTGCCTACAAGGAACTAATTTAACTAACCAATGGCACCACTGAGTGGAGCCCTGAACTGTGACCCACCAAGTACCCTGATGATTACGCTGTTCCTTATTTGTATGGTCCCTGATGGCTCTCTATGTGTAATTTATACTCTAAGAATGATAACTTCCCCCTAAACATGCACGTTACAGTATAAACACTTTGATCAAAATCCTTTTAAGGAAGTCAGATCTCATGCTCTCACTTCTAATAGAAGCTAGTGTCTTATCCTGATGAGGAAACATACAGTCCTTACCAGAGCCCATGACACCGTCACACAGGTCTCTGTCTCCATGCACGCAATCGCTTATTCCCCTACCGAAACACCTGAAAACCTTCCTTCTGAATTTCTGTAGAAGTGCTTTTGCAGTCAAATGCTCTACCCCTGAGCTATACCCCCACAGAAGTGATTTTGTAGCCATTTTAACATACTTGATCTACAGAAGTCTTCGTGAAACTAAATCTAGCAATTAAACTTAAATTTTATTTTTCACTCTCCAATTTTAGAAAGTCTCTTTTAATGCTCTAGAAAGCAAAAGCTGAAGATCAAGCCTAGGTCTGCACTTGTAAGATACTATGGACAAAGCGTGGTACACATGTCCCATAAGTAACTAACCACACGGGACCACTGACAGACCACAGAAGACTTCAGTAAATCATCGTCAGAATTGCATTAACTCTTACTGGTAATAGGAGTTGCATTGTTGGGTGTGTCGGCTCTCAGATACTGAGTCGTCTGGGTAGAGGGCTGAGACAGCCCTTGCGAACTGCTGCTGGCACTGATGCTGCAAACAAAAGAAATAGGCGGCAAGTCAGCTTCAGCGAGAAGTTTCCTTCCTCCATGCATATGAAATGCATGCAGACATCATAACTAGCCTGAAGTCCTGATGGGGATCACAAAATGCACGGGCCTCCATCACAAACGTTCCATTCTGAAATTTTTAATCTACCCCTGTACCTCCACAATCACGTCATTCAGAAATGTAGGGGCTAGTCCTCAGACACCACAGACAGCAGTCATATGACAGTACACTACAGGAATGACGAGTCACCTCTCACGAGAAGAGCACAGGCCATTCAATTAGACTGCTTTTAAGAAAAGGAACAGAAAGACAGGTCTCTTTTAATGATGGTCCGAAATTAAATGGCATACAGATGAGGGAATAACAAAGCATTTACTAATTATTTTTGTTATTACTAATATCATGCATCACCAATCCTCAGAATGACCAGGAACGACAAGGCACCCATTTTGGGAGTTCTGAGTCCTACTCAAAGATATTCTGGAAATCAAAGTTGTTAAACAGTCCAGGATACAATGGAAATCAAAGTTGTTAAACAGTCCAGGATTCAATAATGGGTAGGGAAAGGAGGCATTACCATCCCCAAATAGGCGGAAGATAAAGAACTTCAATTTACTTCCCATAAAATGGGATTAAGAAAAACCTACCTCCCAGGAGTTTTGTGAGGCTAAAGTTGTATAATATATGCAGAAACACTACTCAGATATTCCCTGCATCCAACGTGCACCGTGATGGTAGAATGCCCAGACCCCAAATCATTTACTACTGTTTCTCTCCAGTAGGTGGCACTCTTGTACCAACTCAGAATTCTTCAGAAGACTGGGCATGCAAAGATGTCACCAGTATATCCATGTCCACTTTTTGTTTTTTTGTTCAACAGATACTTAGTGGGTCCCTACAACAAGCAAAGCCCTATGTTAAGTGGTCAAAACAAACCTTCTTTGGAACCCCCAGACTTACAATTAAAAGAGAAGCAGGCAGCAGTTGGGAATCCACCCCTGGCAACTGTTAAAGCCACTATCTACATAGCTACATCACACGAGGAGGAAAATGAAATTAAAATGTACATTTTCTAGCACTTCATAGTTTAAAACCAGTCTAAATAAATTATCTAATTTGATTTTCATAAGCAAATGAGGTTAATTATAGAGATATTAACTCTGCTTTAGCGTTACAGTTAGAAGTAAGGGCGAAGATCACTTTCCTTCAGAGCACTTACTGTAATTTCTATTTCTCTATTTCTGCGTAACTTTATTACTCATTCAACAAATACTTAGGAAGTGTCTACTACATGCCAGACACTGTGCTGGGTGCTGGGAGTCCAGCAGAGCACCCAATATACAAAGACCCCTGCCCTTGCGAAGCCTGCAGTCCAGCGGGGACTTCTTCTCTAATGTCTGTCTCGCCCACGCAGACTATCAAGTCCAGTGCCATCAGGACTACTTTCTAGCCACCACTGTTAGCTTGCCTAGCATGTAATCGATAATGGCTAATAGAATAGGAAATAGCGGAAGAAATCAGTCCATCACTCCTAGCGCACTGCACCTTTCTGAAAACATCAGTCATGATAACAGCACTTACTATGTGTGGTTTGTGTCCTAAGAGCTTATGGTACTACTTCACTGAAAGTTCACGACATCCCTAGGAGGTATGTGCCATTAATATCTCTGCTTTACAGATGAGAAAAACTGAGACATAAAGATGCCATATAACATACTAAGGCCATAAAGCTAGTAAGCAGAGCAACCAGAGTCTAGAGATGCTCTGGCTCCAGAGTCTATGCTCCTGACCACCAAGCTATGCTCTGAAAACAAGCAATAATTTAAGTTGCTTTTATTCAGGCAATGTCTGGAAATCTTCACCTGAAAACCAGAGAGAATTGGAACCAGTTCATGGGTGGTAACAGACTATTTCAGCAGGCAGAGGTGTATGTCCCAACGAATCCCAAAGTTGTCACACAACTGTGGCCCACGTGGGCTCACAGCCCTGGCACACGTGCAAACACTCAAGGACAGCGAGTGCATCAGGACGGCTTCTAAATGTCATGTTCTTCAGTGACTCCTCTAGCTCCACCTGTGTCCTCTCTGAGTCCCATCAAAAAGTTCCTGCTGCCTCATTTCTCCCTCAGTGTTTCCAGAGACCATTTGTTCCTCTCTAAAACCTAAATCTAACTTCAACACCACCACATACACACAACATATTCTGAAACACATCACCCATGCATTTCTCTTTTCATTCTTATCTCCTTTCTTTTTTCCCGCTTCTCAGGTAAAGAAAGTAGAGCAGTAAGAACAGAGAATACTTAGAGGCAGATATTGAATTCAACCAGGCTCCCCGTCCCCTTGGTCCCAAATGTGCTCACCCACTGCATGAACAACACTGTGTTAGGGCTGGCGGCCAGCAGTAGGTAACACACACTGCTCTCTAACTGGAAAAAGCTTACATTCTAGTAGGAGAGACAAGTATACAAAAAAGTGATTTCAGGAGGAAAAGGTGTAAGAATTGCTACCCACAAGAGAGAGATGGAGAGGAAGACAAAGAGATGAGAGGAATGGGTAGCTGGAGGTGGGGGGGGGGGGTACTTAGAAATACTTCATGACAGAGACGGCAATAAAGTTGAAACCTGAAGAACAAACAGAGTTTGGGCTGCTAGAAAACGTAGGGAGCCTTGGGGACAGTGGGAAAGCATGAACAAAAGTCCTGAAGGGCGGAGTGCAGGGCAAAAGTGAGGGACAAGTAATCACTTGCCTGGAGCGCTAAGAAAGGATATGGAAAGAGAGAGAGAAAGGGTCAAAGAAGATGGGAGATACATCTTCACATAGAGGAGGGCTTTGCGAGCCAAGGCATGAAGCTGGGAACATCTCAGCCAGCAACTGGGAGTGACGGAGGAGGGAAAGAAGAATCGTGTACTGGAGACTGTATCGTTCCACCTTTACTTCTCACCCTGTCCTGGCTGTAATGTCCTCCTTGTCATCTGATTCACCCAGGCTGGGACAAGCACCTTTCATTCCCCACACTACAATACACATACCATAATCATCAACTTTACAAACTTTGATAATTATGGGTTAATGTCAAAGATTAAATACCTGAAGCCATGTGGTATATCATTAATTTTTTTAATTCCCAGCACTTAGCATATCTAACCCAGGGTATCTCAAAGGCTACACATTAGAGTCATCCAGGAAGCTTTAAGAAAAATAATGATGCCCAAAGACCACCCCAGGCCGATTATATCAGAATCTCTGGAAGGCAGGACTCATGTACTGGTGTGTTTTAAAAGCTTACCCATGACTCTAACATGCGACCAGTTTGAGAACCAATGATTTACCGGTAAATCATAGCAGGTTCCAAATAAACGTTTACTGGATAGATGGATGGGTGGATGGATGGACAGATGGATAATGATGGAGGAACAAACTAGGTGGAAGAAACAGGGCTATTTTTAAAAGTTACTAGGAGTCTGGTCATACCAAAGGGGATGAGGAAAAATTTTTGATCTTGGCCTCTCCGCCAACTAATAAACTATAATTTCTGACTTTACAAATTAAAAAAAAATAAAATTAGAGAAACACAATGAAGGCAATCACAAAGACAGTAATTTTTCATTTGGCTAGGGCTTAATCATCCTTTCTCCTTCCCCCACACCCCTGTGCACCAGTGTATGGGCTCCCAGGCAACGCAAGTAACTGCTTTTATTTCCTTCCTGTCCCAAAACATGTACGATACCTGTCATCCAGTTCAATCCTTTTCATACTATGAAGGTGCAAAACAGCTAAGATTATTGCTACAAGAAATATCACTGCACAGCAAACCCCTACGCTGATATAGAACACGCGTGTAGAAGTGGTTGGAGCTGTGTGTACAGGATCATCTGAAATAAAAATGAAAAGCACATTAAGCTTTTTAAACAAATTCATCAATAGCTTTGTGACCCAATATACACAATAAATATCTTGTTCTTTGTATAAAAAAGATTACTATTTTATGTGTCCATTCTTTGATAAGATGCAAGTTCGCATAATTTTAGAAATGTTTTGTGGTTTTTAAAAACAGAACTTCACACAGAACTTTCGGTTGATGAGCACAGAAGTCCCAAGCAGTGCCGTCTATAGAGTGTGCTGCGGGGAAGGAAAGGTTCCAAGGTGTGCTGGCCAGTACAGGAGCATTTGAAACATAGCTAGTGCAACTCAGGAACTGAAGAGTTCCTTTTATTTCATTATAATTAAAGTTAAAGAACCACCTGTGGCTAGCAGTTACCATACTGGACAGCGTATTTCCTCAACAGTGACGCCGTAGAGAGACCAGACATCACTGTTGCCAACCAGCAGTGACTCACAGGAGAAGGACATACAACACCGCAACCCGTAAGTTTAAAAAAAAAGTTTAATCTTTTTCTCTTTTGAGAGTAACAGAAATTATTTTGCTTATATGAGTTTAAAGATAAAAGAAGAAAAACAAGACTCTATTCATGAAATAAAATGCTTTATATTATTCAAAAAAGAGAAAGAAAGAAAGCCTCAGCAATAAAGAAAATGACTCAGAGAAACACACAGAGGCAAAATGAGAAAGAGACACAAGGAGACAAAGGCACAGAGAACAATGAGCAAGCAGAACGCAAGACAGAGAAAGAGAACTGGTGTGATTGGGGACCTCAGTAAGTTTTAGTGAGAGCTTACATCGTAATTCTACTGAATGAAACCAGAGAAATGAATTTGGGTTTTATCCCAAGTGAGATGGGAAATCACCGCAAGCTTCCAAGCAAAGGAACGGCACAACTGTCACACCTGAGGACAAAAGCAAAGATGGCTGCCTTCCTGCTGTGCAGGGCAGGGAGAGCCGAAGCAGGGGACAAGTGACAGGTCCAAGAAAGCAACAGGGTGCTTCAGCAAGAGTGTTAAGACTGAAGATAAGAAGTTAACGGATTGGGAAGCAGAGTCTACAGACCTTGCTAATGGAGTAGAAAGAAAAACAGGAATCAAAGCTCTGGCTTAAAGAATGAGGTGAAGAATGCACCTTTACAAAACAAACAAAAAGCAAGCTAGGGGAGAGAATCAAGAGTTTTGTTGTGTCCAAGAATATGTAGCACACATCTATGGAGATGTCAAGCTGACAGAAACACAAGTTTGGAGTTTGGGGATAGGTTAGGACAAAAGGTGAAAGTTACAGCTTTCAAAAACCTGGAAATAGGATTGCTTTCTAACACTCTGAATCACAAACAGTAAATCAGAACACACAAATGCAAAGAGATCAAACGGCTTCTAGGGCATCTGGCCTAGAGTGCAGCCCAAATGAAGGCATGACTCTCCACCAGCCCGCCACAGGCTGTTCCGTCGTGGGAGGGGCGCAAAGGAATGTCCCACAGGCTGCTATTGGCGGTGCCTATCCAAATACACTCCATGGAAGAGGAACCCTCTGCTGGGCAAATCCCCCTAAAGCACCCTACCTGATTATCCCCAAATCCCGGACTTTCGCATGCACTGTTCCCATTCCCCACTTGGACATCTCACTGCCACCTTTCAGGTCTCTGGTGAGATGTCACTGTCCTCAGAAAGCTGTCTCTCACTCCTTCGAGGGAGATCACACACCCCTCCCAGGGGTTCCCAAAGCCCCGTGCCTTATCACAGCTGGCCGCACTGTGTTGTCATCACTGCCCACTGCCTGTCCATCCCCTCCACCATGGTCAAGCCCTTGAGGGCAGGGTCTGTTTGCTCAGAATTTAATCCTGTGCCTCAATGATACCATCTGGAACACCACAGACTCTCAATAAATGCTGAATGGATGGATGGATGGATAGACGGAAAGGGAGGAAAGGAGGAAGGGAGGAGGGAAGAAATCGAGGGAGACCAAGAATATGCAATACTCTACTGTCTTTGAGAGAAATAACATCCTACTAGCTTAAAAGAAATAGGTAAGATCACCAGATTTTTAAAAGGAAACTTAGGGGGCAGTGATTTTTTTTAAATAGTTTTTCTTTTTCTTCTCAGAGATAAATCTAAATGAAACATTCTAAAAAGGCCGACAGTATCTCATATTATTTTACCTTCAGAAAAGGTCTACTGTGGGACATCCAGATACTTTTTGCCTTCTGAGCTAACGAAGACAAAGGAACGGGAAGCAGTTTGTACCAAAGGAAAGTCTGTACCATCTACAAACTGTTCTTGCCAAAAGAGTGGGTCCTAAACCTAATCAAGTACGGAATCTAACTACCAATTTATAGAACAGAGAAAAACATGTTAAGTGATACCACAAGGATGCATATATGGAAAATTCTACAGGACAAATAAATCAATTTCTTCAACAAATACATGGTGTCAGGGGAGAGGGCGATTTCTGGCTAATACAAAATACATGTGAATCAAGTACAGTGTATATTGACTTCATTTGTATCCTGATTCAGGGGAGAAACAAAAAAGACATTCCTGAGGTTGATTTGAACATGGACTAGCTTTTAGGAGATATCAAGGAATCATTGTTAATTCTGCCATATGTAATAAACCAAATACAAGCGAATAGGTGTGGGATGATTGCAGGTTGCTTAATGACCTTAAAAAGAGATCCACACTGAAATATTTATGGGTGAGATGACAGGATGCATGGTATATACTTTAAAATACTCTACCCCTTCCCGCCCACCTACCCATCCGAAACAGGAGGAGAGACTCAATGGAACAACACTGGCAAATGCTGATTATTACTGAAGCAGGGTGATGGCCACGTTGGGGCTCATCTCGGCTTGTGCATACTTGCAATTCACCTCCACTTTTTAAAAACTTACTTCCACAGAAGAATCTAGTAACCTTTCAGACATGCTATTAAAACTATCTCAGAAAGAGTAAATCTCAGTGATGTTTCCATGTCAGAAAAGGAAAACAGAAGTCTAAGTTACTATCTAACACAATCATTACCATAAAAACAAAAGCCGACTTTGACTTTCTGCTCTGTAGGTTTCAATAACACGGTAGCTGTCTTTAAGCTTAGGTGTTCACCTGAATGAAGTTGGCTGAGGGTTATGGCCAGGTCACACGTCAGAGTCTCTAACCTTCTGCTAAACAGATGAAGATCTGACTCGTATTTCATGCTCACACTTTAACTATGACCATCTGAAATGATGTGATATGGATTCTTGCTTACAAAAGTTTCTTGAGATCCCTTGTTATGAAGTATGTATGAATTTTACCTCGGAAGAGTTTTTAACATTCTAATAACTTCATCTGACTGTATACCAATCTACAGAACATCAGCGAATTAAACAGCGTGGCGTCATTTCTCTTTTGACGTACTGGAAACCACACGGCCTCCGCACTTCATGCGGTCACGTTCATTTGCAATCAACCATTTTTCATCCCCAGTGATGGAGAAGAAAAATACAGTAACACTTACAAATAGTTCTGCTAGTGTTTTTGTCCAAGGCTGAAGTTTTTACTTCTTCAAGTTCTGAATTAAAAAGGAGATAGAAGATGCTTTAGAAATTATTTTTCAAGAAAATCCTTAAATACTGTAATTACATTTTCTAAATTTTCTTTCACAGTTTTATATTTTATCAGAACACTGCCTGAACTAAGTAACAAGGTATTTGTTGCAAGATAATAAATGATTATTATTCTGATAATCATCACTATAATCATCATTAACCAAAGGGTGTTCCACACAGATACTCAATGAAAGAAGCGTTTCTGTGGTCAAGAAGTTTAAGGAAAGCCACACACTGTAACCCCTGTGGAGGTTCACAGTGCACATTAGCAGAGTGTAAAGGCTCTAAGCCCCAGGTGGCAAACACAAGGCCCGTGGGCTGAATCTGGCCCTCCACCATGTTTTATCCAGCCCGGCACCTGGCTTCTACCCGGCAGCAGTGCCGCGCTCCTTTCACCTAGCGAAGGAGTAGTCACATTTACACAGTCCTAAAATTACATTCGGCCCTTTGAAGGCAACCACCAGGCTGATGTGGCCCCCGGTGAAAATGAGTTTGATACCCCTGCTCTAAGGAGTTCTAGAGTAACACATCTGTCTGATCCAGCAATTTCCACCCTCATATGATAAAGGAAGCTTTTCTTGCCAGTAACCCCCACTAACATTCAGTGTAGTACAGATGCATTTTCTGTGCAGTTTTAATGTCATGGGATGGAAAACCAGATAAACAAACCATATTAGCATCACATACTAAACTAAGCGTCATGATTGGGGTGGTCATTAGTATGGCCACCAAATAGAAAGGGTGGTGCTATATTAAACTTAAGTCTATAACAGAACAGGAAATTACACCAACTGTTAATTTTGAAGTTAATTTTCCTGTATATATATAAAAGGAAATGGAGACGGCCTGAGATCAATCTGAGTATCAGCTGATCTCTAACCTCAGGCAATACTAGCACTGGTAGGCTCCACAGACCAGCATTCTTTGAGCATAAAACAGGACCGTCATGGACAGTCATCACCCACCTCCCCTGGGCATTCCTCACCGACTGGTGTGCGAGCTTAGGCGGCCTCTCAACACCCAGGCTCCTCACGTTAATTATATAGAGACTAGTGGGCTAGACAGTCTTTCAAGTCTACTTTTAAAATACATAGGAGTAGATACGTGGTGAATACACTAGAACAGAAGAACATATCAAAACACCAAAGCTAACTATCTCCATTTAAAAAATGTCCACTCTAATGCAGTACAGCTTTTTTATTGACAGGTACCTGGACATTAGCCATTATAACTCACTTGGTGGTCTGAGGTATTTTCATAATACTCAGCATTAACTCCAGTTAGGAAATGTGTCAAGAGGCAGTTTAATACCTGGACTAGGTACAAACCACTAGCTGAGTTTGTGCTCCAGCTGTAGCACTTAGCTGTGTGACCTTGGCAGTTGGTCAGATTCCCTGAGCCACACCTTCCTCTTCAGAAAATGGAGGTAAATGAGAGAGCCTACTGCCTAGGGTTGTTGTAAGGGTTAAATGAGTTCAATGCATGTAAAGCACTTGGACGTAGTAAGCACTTAATAAGTTTGGAGGGATTTTTTTCTTTCTCATGTACTATAATTTCATAAGTAACAGATTATTCAAAAGCAAAAGCTACTAACATTTATTAAATACCCACAAATGGTATTCTAAGCTTTAGGTTAGATTCAATTAATCTTTAAAAAACAACAACAACTCTTAAACAGGTTAGTATGCCCATTTTACAGTTTAATGAACCTGAGACTTAGGTTAAGTCATGTCTCCCAATCTCTTGCCAAGAGCAGAGCCATAATTCGAACCCAGGTCTATCGGGCCCCGGGCCACACTTATGCGTAATGGTAACTCATAAGGGAAACCCACTTACTCCCTACTCAGGGGCCCCTATCAGAATTACCTGATTTCCTTAAGTCTCCAGCTGCTGTAGTGCTAGTTCACGTTCCTAATATAAAATTCCCTAGCAATTCTGATAAAAGATTTTGAGAAAGCAGGGACTGAGTGGGGCCTGAATGGGGTTCCTGGCTATGACGTCACCTGGTGATTACTTTGGGATTTCATCTGTTAGTACTCTTTTTCTCATTGGCAATTATAATCAAGATTTGGTTAGAAATCTGTAAAAAAAGACTAGAAAATCTGTTTTTGACTTTGTCACATCTACAGATAAAACACATACTTTGGTAAATAAATTCCTTACTTTTGTAGCACATTTTCCTTCGTTTAAAATTTAAGACTGTAAAGTTTTTTGAAGAATTTACTGTCAAGTTGAGCTGCATTAGTATCATAACCTCAGAATCTACTTTGCCAGTACAGGAAAGCTCGACCCGAAACACTGTTTAAAAAAAAAAGAAAAATTATGTAAAATACATTTACATAAGATACTAAACAGAAACTTTCAGAGAACTTATCTTCAGACTACACAGCTTCAGACATCAAATACTTGTTACAGAACAAACCAAGAAATAAATGAAGAGATAATTATTTTCAACTTTTGCTCATGATTTTTAATATTGCTTTTTCCTCTTATTATAACGTAGTAAAGCTACAGCATCGTAAGGCAAACCCTGCTACCTTACCATGCACATCAAAAAAAACAACAATAAAAATTATTTGATAAAGAGGTGAGACAATTCACCACCAAAATGCAGTATGCACTGCTCTTAATGAAGAGATTACATATACCGTGTAAACGAATCTGATAAATTCTCAACTACGAATAAGTAGAAAATACCTTTCTGAACAGAAAGTGTCTTTAATTAATTACTGTAGCAATGGGATAACAGACTTTGGTGCACATCCATTTTCTTCCAATCTTTCAGTTTAGGATTCTTTTTCTACAAATTTAGAATATATCATTCTACTATCCGTATGAGCACCTAAGAGACATGGGCATTTCTGAATAGCTTTACTGACCCACAAAAATTAATCAGCCCTCCTATGCTTTCTTAAAGCTTCAATAAATGTATGTCACTAATAACAGTGAACTGGACTGCCAGAGACTTCCACAGCACTGCTCTCGCTTAAACTTCCAAGTTTAAAAAATTCCCGTTTTCTTAAAATCTCACATCTTCAGGAGCCTTTCTCAAAAGGCTGGTGCAAAAGTAGTTAAACTGGTGTAAATATAACATTTAAGTCATTTACTACGCCGTGCCCTGAGTGCCTATCCCGTGCCAGATGCTACGCTAGGTGCTGAGGGTAGACAGTTGAACAAGACAGCGCCTGCCCTCAGCGTGGCCACAGGCTAGCAGGGAGAGGCAAAGACAAAGAATTCTGAGATACAGGAAGAGGCAGAAAAAGGACGGTGCAGATTTTGAGCCTTGCAGAGTATTCAGTATGAACAGGCATTTACAAGCACAAAAGAGGGAAAGATGGTCCCAAACACAGAGACCAGCACGTGCAAAGGACCGATACCAGAACTGCACGTAGTGTGGACTGCTGGAACGCTGGGAGAGTGCAGAAACAAGGGCAGACAGACAGGCAGAGACAGACAGTAAACGTACAGCACACTGGCTGCAGAGTCTGGGATGTATTCAGTTGACAGAGGTCGGGCACTGATGGGCATGGTGTCACACTGTCAGATCATCCGGGCCACAGTGTGGGAATTACTCCAGGAGGAACAAGACCAGATACAAGGACCCAGAGGCCAGGACCAGCAATGCAGAAAAGGAGATGAGGAAGAGTGGAGCACAGACAGTTCTAGAGATGATGGAGAAGAGGGAATGGCTTAAAACACAGTACAGATAATCAACGTTTATAAAAACTACTTTCCAAAGTTCTTATATATCTTATGCCTATGAAATAAGATGTACTACACATCAGTATAGTATACAAACTGTTTTGGGGAGGACACAGGGGACACAACTGTAAACAGTATGTTAACTCTGTCTTTGAGACTTACCTGATAAAGTGCGTGGAACTTCCCCCTGAGCAGAAATGTTGACCTGGGGCATATCCATTGCCACAAAGTTGTCTACTTGGAATCCTAGCTTATATTCAACCTGTAATGTGGAAAAATAAAGAAACTGGATCTGTGATAACAGAAAGGACACTAACAACTTGACTTCACTGATTAGCTCATTAACTAATGAATACATGAGCCTTTCCTGTGTACAAATAATCTAGCTGTTAAAAAATGCAATTGTTAGAAACAATCCTAGGAATTTTCAAGTGGATGAAAACTCAACCCAGCCGGCCACCCTCTACCTCATGAATAGTACCACTCTCCTGTAAAACTGCCATCTAGATTTCAGAAATCCTGCTGAGAACTACACAGCCACTGACAAAGAAGCCCCAGAGAGCCGCTGGGATGTGTCATTCACACACCAAGACTAGCCAGCAATGCCTTCTCTGGCTGATAAAAGCCAAGCTCTGATGGGCTCCATGTGGCTGGGAGACCCACTCCCACAAGCAGATTCCAAGGCAAGAATTTCTCATAGAACATCTAAGCCACGTTCTCTAGTCCCACATCCACCATTAAGCAAGTTCATGGTTGGGTGCCCATCTAAACTCTGGATCTGTTTCTCAAGTAATTCAGAATCCAGAAGGGAAAAGAGATGACTAAAAAGATGCCCCTGGAACACCAGTATTATCTACTGATACCTGGCCTACATGGCTTGAAAGAACCAAGCAGCATCAATTAATAAACAGTCTTGCTGCTCAGAAAGATGTTCATGGAAGAAAGAGCACAAACTGCAAAGCCACAGTGGAAATTCAGAATGGCTGCACCTTGCAGAGCTTCAATGAGGCCTCATGTTTCACAGTGTTCTTTGCACTGCCCATGGGGTTTTGATAAGAATAGTAATCTACTCCCATTCAGTGGTCACAAAGGCAGCTTTGGTGAAGGGTTAGGGATGGTGGAAGCCAAGGGGCAGTGGGTTGGAAAAGAGTCACAGGAAAGAGGTTCAAGAAGCCATTATTTGAAACATTTTCTTATTTTCAATTACAGTTGACATACAATACTATATTAGTTTCAGGTGCACAACCTAGTGATTAGACATTTATATAACTTACAAAGTGATCACCCCAATAGGTCTAGTACCCACCTAACATCATACATAGTTATTACGATATTAATGACTACATTCCCTATGCTGTGCTTTACAACTGGCAATTTGTAAATCTTCTTTAAGAAACTTAACTAGGAAGAATGGAGCCAGGCAGTAGCTGGGGAGGGGGAAACAGTTTCCATAGCTTTTCTTTCTTATTTTATCAATAGGAGATATTCAAATGAGTTTATATGCTAATGAAAAAGGCCAATGAAATGGGACACCATAAAGAAGGAAACTGAGAAAGAGTATCATCCCAGACTGTAAGAGAAACTACTGTTTTGCAGTTATTGTAGGTACACAAACTATTGTTAATGGCTGTATTTGTTAAGTGTAATGTTTACAACAAAGAAAATGTTCTTGTTGCTGCACATCAGTGACTTAGTGGCACCTTGGCTAGGAAGTGTCCCTTCTCACCTTAGTACACCACAATACTGTCCCTGCCACCAGGGGGTGCTGGAGAGCTAGGGCCCAGAGAGTCTGGGCCAAGCAGTAGCAGGCTTTTCAGCAATTCTCATTGACTAAACAGTAAGAGAATGCACGGCCTACATCCCTATATCCATGCCATCTCTAAACAGGACCGTACATGGGGAGCTAGTGCACAGAAGAAACTGGCAGTCAGCAAGAACTGGATTTGGAACCATTAGAGACTATGTGATCCTTTGGTAAATTATTAACTTTCCAAGTTTCAGTTGTTGTAAAAGGAAGGTAATAGAACCTGTTATGAGGATCAAATAGGATAATTAATGCAACACATCTAACTGTCACCTGGCACCGGACCCCTCTGATGAATGCAGATTCCAGCAGAATCAGCAGTCAGTCCAGATTAGCTACCCCACTGCCCCACTGCACTTGCCACTGACCAGCCTGCTCCTGACCCTAGAGATTCACTCTGACACAGCCTTCCTGTGCTCTACCAAGAACACTGCTGCAACCCTTCTGTTTTACACCCCTCTACCTTGAGAACCCCACTATTCTAAACAGCCGCCCACACTCTTAGCCTCTTCACGATGTCTTCCCCACCTGTTCCCCAACCTGGCTTTCCTCAGAAGTCATGTCCTCCCTTGCTTATCATTCAGTTCCCACAACACCTGATCCTCAGGGACTAGGCAGTAGGGCTGTCATTCTTTTAGGACCATTAGGTCCTTTCTAGACACCCCTTCCCCACCAAAATCACCTACATGCTGAAGCTCACACGTTTTCCTATCGGTAGCCATTTGTCATACCATCAACATAAACAACAGGCCTGGGACTTAGCAGAGGCCTTGGCCCTTGGCTCACTTTTCTCCTGCCATCTTCCTGGGGGCTTCATCATTCAATATTCCTACATACTAAAGAACCTTCTCCATACCCAAAACCAATGCAAAAATCCCACTCTATCAAAGATCCCATCACTACCTCTGATTCCTATAAAACCAGTTCTTTGTCCCCAGCACTCTAATTCGGTCAACATTTATGAAGCACATTTACAAGCCAAGGGCTGTGCTCATAGCTGTAGTGCAAATAGCCAGTAAGCTATTTCCCTCCTCTCCAGCCCAGCCAGTGACCTGGTTTCATTTTCCCAGAGTCCCTGCACCAAAGAAGATAGTGTTATTGACACTGTCATATCAACATCCCGTCAACTGGCTCACTCCCTTCACCCTGACAGGGCAGCCCCAGCTCCTGACCGTCCCTCATTCTATTCCTGCTGTCCAGCACTGTGGGAGGAAGTCACATCCCAGGAGAGGAGGGTGCCCTCACGCTATGCTGGCCCCCGGGGTCAGGGCAGCCCCTTAATACTGCTCGGCTGTCCTTTCCTCACCAACCCTCTCTCCCTGGTGTCCCCATTCCAAATCTCAAAGGACCTCAACTGCTCACCACCTGCTGCTCTGCCCGCTTCCCCACTCAGCAACATTCTTGTCCCCTTCAGTTAGCACACAGGAACCCCCTCTCTGCCTTTCTTTTCGCCATGAGGAAGATCTGATAGAACGCCCACACTTTACACCCATCCAAGGAAAGTTCTATTCTCCTATCCAAATGCTAAGTCCTTCTCCTTAGTACACGAGGTTCTAGCCCATTTCACCATGATGGGATCTCGTATTATCAAACGGTCTTTCTCGCTCTCCTGTATCTTTAATCTCCCCCATGTGCCCAATTATACTAGACATATCTACCTAATAATCTTATAGTCCTTGAATTTAACAGATTGAAAGCCAACTTATGTTTCCCCACACTTGACTATCCCCTTGATTGCAGGACTCAAGTCATGATAAGCAGAGGTACAGCCAGTCAGGGACCAGAACCCCTGGGAAAGCAGAGAATAGCACACGGGGTCAGAGGCCTTAACTGCAGTGCTGAGGACAGGGAGCAAGACTCACAGCAGAGCACCTCAGCATGAGTGGAGAGATGGGCAAGGCGGAGGGAAGTGAGCTTGTGAGTGAGCTGGGCAGCATGGGGGGCAGGAGCAGAGGTGGCAAAGGGGCTCAGTAAGATGGTTGAGAAGGACAACACTGTGGCCAGAACAGCAGCCTAGAGGAGTAAGTTGGAAAGCATGGAAGTCTGCCCTTTGCTGGCTGCCTTTGTGAGGGGCTGTCAAAACATGCGAGGCATTCACAAAGCAGTTCTCTTCTCCCTCTGGAATCTTTAAGATATAAATTTTAAAACTGCAGTTTCTGGGGTCAGAGAAGAAACTGACCACTGTTAAACTCCCATTTTCTGTGCTTTGGCATCTGTCAATCCATATGGGCTCTCACTGGCCAGTAACCCTTTGAAGAAATGGGTCTGTTCTACAACAAACATTTATAATCTACTGGAACAAAGGAAATTTGAACAGCAGTTGTTTGTCAGAAAAAAAGAATGAGCCAAAATACTTCAGAAAAGAAACTAGTGAAAATATAAATATTTGAATAAGCTAAAAAATAAACATGTCTGATAATCTTCCCTTACTTGGTAACAAATGGCAATTGCAAATAGGCGACTGATGAGTAAAGCCATTTCCCTCGGAAACACGGTACAGATTTAAAGTGAATACACTTGCCTCCAGCTGAACAGCCTCTTGGTTTCTCTGAAATCATCAGGAGCGCTGCCTACCCCATAGAAACCCCACTGCAGGGGATGCAGCAGGCTGCGCCCAGGGGCTGCTGGAGGAACTCTGGGCGCGTTCCCTGCAGACCCTCCTGACAATGATGAGAAATTCCAAAGCCAGAGAACAGCTACGGGGTGGGGGTATGTACGGGAAGTGTTCTGCCACCCTTTGATATATTTTTGCCTTTCAACTCTCTAAAATATATATATTGACATTTAACAAGTGCAGTTTCTTTCCGGATATTGGAGAATGTTTTGGAATACAGAAGAAACTAATTATCTGCTAAAACAACCCAGTAATTTTTGCTTTTTAAAAGTGTGTGGCCTTGTGAAAGAGTAGCATTATCAGAGTTCCCATCCCATCTGGAAACGCAATTACCCAGTGGTATTTATCTGCCACTCACTATGGCAATGTGACAAACACAGCAAAAATAAGTCACAGCCCCAACCTCTGAGGAGACCACAATCCGTCTGGCAAGACAAAACAGAGTTGTGTAAATACTCAAGAACAACACTATTAGCAAAGCTTTGATGTGTGAAAACTAATGTTAAAAATATCTGCAACGTGAACTGACATACCAAGCATGGAGAATCTTTCATCTGGCGAAATCTTAAAAAACAAGAAGTGAGAGTTTCTGATACAGTGTTAGAGCTGGGGAGCCACGGCCCTCCTTCTGAAAGTTCCTGACCACATCCCAGAGCCCATGTGATCCGGTGAAGAGCCCTTATCCACGTCTCTCCTGCCCCCCCTTAGCATGACTTTCCCATTTCAGGTCAGCTCTACTCTCCGCTTCCCCCCAAATATGGGTCTTAGTTTCCTCTTACAACAACTGATCAATAAACCCAAGTACAACCATGTAATAATACCTGATGCAGTCACCTGAAGGGAAGATAAAGTCCAACTCTGTAAGCAATGAGAAATTCACCAGGACACACTGAAAAACGTGCCGTGTATTTCTTGTTCAAACACACACGCACGCACGCACGCACAGATGCTTCTGCACTGCAGCATACCTCTAGAAGGGGAGGCTAGAAGCAAGTGACAGTGGTGCCTCAGGCAAGGGGAGCAGGCGGCCGCATGGCTACCAGGTGGCTCCAGGAAGGGGTAAGGGACTTATTTTTCACCGTTGTACCCCTTATGCCTTTTGGATGTTGCACCATGGGCATACACTGAATATTCAAAAGATTAATTTTCAAAATAAAAAATCTTAAAACTAATCAACTGTGCTAAAATCACCGGAGATTATGACCTGAAACTGGAATTACGAGCTGTAATGGTGGCCGAAGCCTGACCCTAGATTAACACACATATTCCTTAGCTTTTTACTGTAAAATGTTTTAAGATACAAGATGATTACTTCCTCTAAATTCTTACACCTGTTACAGATGAACTTAGGAAATTAGTTTAGCTGTATAGTCAATCTATGAATTCCATTCATTTTTCCAGATTTACAACTCGATTCAGAATAAAATAGCTGAAGGAGGCCCTGTGTGCAACCGGTGTCAAATGCGCCCAGCCTATGTTTTCATGCTTCTAGAAGCAGGAAATGCACAGCTCCTCAGGCAGCACATCGCAACTCTGAAGGGCTTTACTGTTCAGAAGTTCCCTGCCGATGAGCTGTGCCCTACGGCTTCTACCTGCACCTCTTCTGCAGTTGGCGAAGGAGCATCTGTGACTAAGAACCAGGTGCTGTACCAGGCACAGGGGACACAGAGAAAGACAAAAGGGGTTCCCACCCTTGGGGCGCTCAGCACCCAGGAGGGACACAGAAAAGAAAATCACCGCTGCACTACTCTTAAGAGCACGGTGAGGGCTGTGAGGGAGGAGAGGGAGGCACTGGGGGCACAGAAAAGGACACTGACACAGTCAAGGAGAAGTAACACCGGGTCTGATGAAGAATGAGGAAAAGTACATTTCTAGCAGAGCAAACAGTAGCTCAGGGCATTCGAGAAATTGCCAGAAGGAAAAAATGGCACAAAACAATTAGCTGGAGAGGACACAGAAAAGAAAGGCAAGGACAAGACGCGAAGGCTTCCTAAGAAATCAGAATTTTATTCTGGTGGCAACTGAGAATAGAGCCTGGAGCAAATTTGTACCAGGTGCTCCTAAAGGCGAGTCCAGAGACAAGGAGACCGTGTACAAGACCGTTTTCATATCTAGGTAAGAAACAATGGAGGTCCAAACTAAGGATGAGGCATTAGGTCCTGAGAGAGGCAGGAGATGAATTCAAGGTGTAATTATGGAAGAGAGGAAGGTGTGAGAGGAGTCGAGGGTCCCTTCTCAGCTTCTGGCCTTGCCACGTGACTAGTGCTGATGCCCTCCAACAAGTCAGTGAACACCCACTGCGTGGGGAATGTCGTACCAGCAACAGCAGCCCGAGTGTGCACTCATGACAGTGTTTAAAACCTGCCACAGAAGTACTGCAGTTTAGATTATGCTGTAAGAGATCGAGTGAAGAATACGGAGACACAACAGAGCCGTACACCATGAGCCCAGGCCACCAGTGCTTCCCACTCAAACAACGGTTCATCTGAGCCCCTTCTTCTGTCTACTCTCCTCCACTGCAACTTCCTCCTGGGACAGGTTCCAAAAACTCCTCAAACACCTTCTAACAGTCTTGTCAGCTCCCTGATATGCATTCCAAATAAAATTGGAATCACATATCAATACATATGTGTTTTTTACAGGAATGAATAAAAGGTTTAGTTCGGTTCAATGGTAAATGCCACATCCCACATTATCTTTTTAGTCAGAGGTCCCTCCTCAGTCACTTGCCCAGGAAGCATCCTCATGACCTATCAGCATTCTTTTCTCCTAAATGAGCCCAGAAAGAATCCCACCTCGTTCAAGGTCACTAGAGTAACTGGAATAAACCCTCTACTATTTCACTTGATGTCTCTGTTTTAAAATACATATATTATTTGTATTTATATTCATCACACTAAAGGTAGAAAAGGTAACAAAGGATTACTTATCATTTCCTGGAGAATATAAGAATCTACTCTGCCTGAAAGCCGTTCACAGAAATTGGATCTCAGAGTTGCAGAGGAACTTAAAATTCAAGACCAGCCAGCCACTCCACAAATGTGTGAAGACCTTCTACAACACTCCCACCAAAAGGCCGCCTAGTGCAGATCTGACCTCCTCCAGCGAGAGGGAGCACAGTATTCCTCGTGATAGCACTGGCAGAAAAGTGAAACCTATTCTTAGCACAGATGCAAAAACGAGGGGTTGAAAGTGTGATGAGGAATGGGATTTTTAAATACAACTTCAAATGATCTCTCCACAGTTCCTTACCCGTCACAAGGAAGAACACTTTACAACAGGGCAGAAACCCGGCGAACTAGGTGATCAGAATCAACACTGCCCGCAACAGGACAAGCTGACATCACGGGCGCTGTGAAGGACAGTGCCTCTGTGGTGTTAGAGCCAGAGACACTCCTCAATCCAATCAAGGGGAGCCTCGGACAACTCAAACTGAGGAGCTTTCTACACAGTAACTGGCCTTTATGTTTTCAAAATGTCAAGGTCAAGAAACACAAACAATGGCCACGGGCATGTTCCAGAATAAAAGGGGACAAATTTGCATGCATGACCCTAAATTAGATTTAAAAAAAAAAAGGAACTATAAAGATTGGCATAACTAACAAAATGTGAGTGCTGTGGTACAATAATAACATTGTATCAATGTTAAGTTTCCTTTGATCATTGTACTTTGGTTATGTAAAAAATAACCTTGTTCTTTGAAAATATACACTAATTAATGTATTTAGGGGTAAAGAGATGCCATGCTTGCAATTCGCATTCACATAGTTCAAGGGGAAAAAGTGTGTGCATGTGAGGGTAGGGAGAAGGAAAGACAGAATTAATGATAAAGAAGGCAAATGGAACAAACCAGTAACAACTGGTGAATCTGGGTAATGGATATGTGAAAATTCTTTGTATTATTGTATCAAAATTAAGTTTACCAGCCCCTTCCAAATAACAAGGTCACACAATGTTATGCCAGAATATGGAAAAATGTATTAGCCCAGTTTCCTTGAAGAGTTCAAGTGCATACTCATCGAAACCGACATATCTCAGATTAAATGTCTCAGGTGAAATCTTTTCTGAATTATCTATCCCAGTAATTTTGCCTCTTCAGTATATCCAGGTTTACCATGGAGTAAGTGTCCTTAATTGTTTCACAGAAATTTTTCTCTCTTTACATCTGTTTTTGCATGTTTTCATTCTAAGGATATCTGTCCACTCCTAAAAGAACACCGTATTAGAGTATTAGCACACCCCCTGGCAACAATGCTGGACAGCCTGGGGTGCTCCAGACGGCAAGGCACACATGCCTTCCCCAGAATCCACACGAACTCAACTTCAACCACATTCCCACAGCTATGTTTTAATGCATGTTATTTGTGTGTGTGTAATGTTTCTATAAAGTATGCATGAGTGCACTTAACACAATAATATGAATATACGCATTTTACTTTTAATATTTAGTGTTAGGGAGTGAAGAAAAGGACTATGCACCTTTATTCTCTTTGTAAGGAATGTTGGTTTATTGGTACCATCTTGGGAGACGGAAGGGAGAAACACTTCGGCATTGTCAATCCAAATTTTAAACATACACCTTCTTTGACCCAATCATTTCACTTCTTGTGATAATTTATCATTCAGAAATAATGCCACGAGTGCAAAAAGTTTCTGAACAAAGATGTCCTTAATGTATAAACATACACATTTATACACACATACATACACATATGTATATATACACATGTACACATTCACACACACATTTTTTCCATGTTTCTGTATTTATCAATAACAGCAATGAAAGATGAACTACCAATTGTTTTCATCATCCTGTTTCCATGGATTCTGTCTGCCAAATGAAGTGAAGGAAACTACTTAAAGGAGTGAAAGAACGCACTGTTTGAAATAATAAAGTGCTATTACAAATCCATGTGTCATACATCATACATCCATATACTCTCATATTACCACGGCGCTAAAGAGAATGAGTTAAACCTTAACTGGAGAAATGGAAAGATGCCAAGATATGGTATTGGGTAGGGGAAAATGCTGTTTAACACGTGTGTCATAAAATCCCCTTTTTGTTTAAAAAGAAAAAAAATGAGCCTTGAAGTATTACCAAACTATAAATAATGATTACTTCTGGATATAGATGTACAAAGTCTTAAAAGTTCTTAAAACAATTCTATAATACTTGAATTCTCCCAATAACCATTATCGCTTTATAAGCAGAAATAAAAATCTGTATTAAAGTGGTCAAATTTAACCAACTTGCAAAAATACAGGACAGACACTACTTTTACAATACTTTAAAAAAACACTCTACAATAGGTGTTCTTATTTGTTTTTAGTAGCAAAATTATTTTTATTTCCCAAATAAAATCCTACTCAGAAGCCTACATACAAAGCTGACTGGAGGAAGTGGGCTCTACACGCAGCCTCCCACTCTTGGTCCCAAGGGAAAACTTGGGTTCAAGGAGCCCAGACAGTCAGAGGAAAGTGAAGCATTCAGCAACAAGGAAGCCAGGCAAGAGGTCCTTACGGTTAAAGGAGCTGAGCCGCAGCACACAGGGGTGCCCGGGTCAGCTGTACCTTACTTTCACTGTTTCCCCATAAATGGGAGGACACCACCCATTATATGAAACACGTCTACCACAGCTTTCTCACCGACTCCCCCACCCCCACTCATGTCGCGTCACCATGACAGCACTGTCACTAGCAGGTCCAAGTGTCCCTTCTTCAAGCTAGACCTTCATCCCTGTTTGAAAAGCCGGGAAGGATGTAAGTGTCCAGGCTGCCTTCATGTTAAAAGATGGGAGAACATCTAGAGGAACAGGCTAAGGATGGAAAATATAAATCTGAAAAGACCCGGTACTGCTACAGCCACTGACCCTTTTGGGCAGATGGCAGCCCACCCTTCAGATACAGCCCTTGCCTCAGCCACTGGGCCTGGGTGGCCCTGACCTGGAATCTCTGGTTGGCCACTCTCTTACCTTGGACTTGGCATGCCAAGTGAAGTGCAGGAAGTTTGTCTCACTGGGTACTAACAGGTTGAAGGATAGAGCGTAGTGACTAATAAGGTCATTTCTCACATAATAAAGTTCTGCATCAAGACCTAGAAAAAAACAGAGAAAAAAAGAATTAAACTCCTAAAATATTCTCAAAATCATTAACCGTCAGTATTTCAACTACAAACAATAGGATGAAAATAAAATTGATATACAAATGCACATCCCAAATGTCTCCCATTCTGAAGCAAGAAGGACATGGGGTCTCATCAACACCGACAAAGATGAAGAAACTGGGCTTCAAAACAATTAAGTAGCTATCTGGTTAAACACAGGATGCTGGAACCAGAACTCTGGTAGTCTCCCCGTCTTCTGAGGGCCAATGTGACACTCTTCCTTTTGGACACTGTGCTTCTCAGAGTAACGCCTACAAACAAAAGCCCCTTGTCTCCCCCAAACCCATGTGGATTTAGAAAGAGAGATCCAAATGGAAGGCAGAAAGGCACCTGGTGAAAACACTACTGTCAGCCCAGGCCTCAAGCCCCCAGCCAGAGGTGACCTCCGCTCGCTGCTGGCTCGTCAGCAGGATGCCCTGAACGCTCCGACAGCACACTCACAACAGCTGTCGCACAAACACACGTCCTCTTCCCTGCAGCACATCAAGATTCTCCTCGTATTCTCACACGGTTTTCTGCACAAAACACATGCTCGGTAAACTCCTGCTAAACAGCGAGTTGGCACTTCAGATAGAGCAGAAGTAATTGTGATGCCTGAGAAATACTGGAGAAGTAACTCTCAAATGTCACTCCGATTTGTCACGCCCCTTCATCCTCCAGGTACTTAAAATTTTTCTTTAAAATTAATTCAGTTTTTTAAAGCAAAAATTTTTAAGGTGAAATTTAACCACTAACTTGAGTAGCAAATCAGAAATTACTCTGAAAAGATATCAGGTAACCCAAAAAAACCAATTGAAAAGAAAATAAGAGTATTACTAAATTCTAAATACTTGTGCCCATCGAAGAAGTAAAACTGAGCCCGGCTCACTGTTTACAAACGGGAAGGTGACAGGGGCGTGAGCACGAGTGTGAGAGAGGTAAAGAATCAGAGGCTTTTTCTATGAGAACCCAAACGAACTGGAAGAGTAAAAGCAGGGAGTAGCTTCCTCTCAGCTGATTTACTGCTGTTTAAAGTTGTGTCAGGTGTCCCTCTAGTAACGCATGACATACGTTGTCCACACATTGGAGGGAAAAGGTACAGAGGAGACCAACTGAAATGGAAATGTCATCCTTACTGAGCCTGCACTTGGGCCTCACACCTCGCGGTAGCAGAGGAGTCAAGATGGGGGTCTCACACCTTCTAAGAGTCAGACACAGAAACAAATAACTGCCCCAGGCACTGTTGTAACATTAGTCATCTCATTTCTGAACTGAATCTAACACAATCACCAATTCGGAAATAAGATTCGAGGCTTCCATCGGGAGAAGTTGCTGCCCTGGCCGGGTAGCACTGCTTTATTTATCCTACAGAGGGCATGGAAAGCAATGGGAAAAGAATAGAGGTCTTCTGTAAAAGGCTCTCCCTGCTGGCAGGACAGAAAGTGCTAGCAAACATCTGGAGGGAGGAAATCGGGGAAAGGAGAAGAAAGAAGGTGAAAAGATGAGAGAAAGGAGAAAAAAGCAACAAGAAAGCTGGGGACAAAGAAAACATCAGCAATCACAATAACTAAATAGCACAAATTTGCTTTTTTAAAAAAAATCTGAATCTTACTTTTGTTTAGATTAATGCTCTTTACAAACACCACACCTGGAATAATATTTTAAAATATATGCCAGGCAAAAGAAAGGAAGGAAGAAGGAAGGAAGGTGGATGAGGCACTATTAATATCAAACTAGAACTCAAAGTAAAAGATTTTACATCAATAAATCCATTAATTAATATCAAATTTATCAAGACAATTTCCTTATTAATAAAAACAAGGACAAATAGTAGTGCAACTAACAAAAGAGTTTCAAGTACACAAAGCAAAAACCACTAGGAATAAAATCAAGAAAAACCAGACAAATCCACAATAGTTGGAAACTAACATGCTGTCAGAATACAAAAGATTCAAACAGGTAAAAATTTAGTGTGAGTATATGGTTTGAACAACACAATCATAGAACACAAAACAAGGAGGGGGGTAATCATTAATTAATCCATACACTTTAAAAACAATGAGTTCTAACTAGAAATAATAGATGACCTTTTCTGATCAAATACCACAATAAGGAAATTAATTACAGTATAGAAAGACAAAAGATGATTATTGAAAAGATTAATGAAATAGTTACACCCTCTGCAAGACTAAGAAAAAAACACAAATTACCAGTATTAGGAATGAAGAGGAAACATCACTATAAATCCTACAGGTGTTGATAAGATTATGAACTTTATGATAATAAATTTAATAACTTATACAAAATAGAATAATCTTTGGAAAACAAAATTTACCAGAACTGACAAAGAATTAAAAATCCAAACAATTAAAAAACCTTTCTTCAAAGCTCCAGGTCCAGATGAAATCTTCAAACATTTAAGAAAAATTTAATACCAATCTTACATAAATTCTTTCAGAAAACAGTTCAAGAAAATACTTCCTAACTCATTTTATGAGGCCAGCATCACACTGATATTAAAACCTAATGAAAACATTATTATAAGAAAAAAGTTATAGATGGACATTCCTCATGAACATAGGTACAAACATTCACCATAAAACATCAGCAAACTGAATCCAGCAATAAATGAAAAGGATAAAATATCATAACCAAGTGTGTATGAAAGGTTAACCTTTAAAAGTCAATGTATTTTTACAGGAACTACTATAAAGGACACATGGACAAAATCAAGGGAGAGGGTGGAGGTGGGGGAGGGAGGTGGGTTCAGCTGGGGTGGGGTAGAGGGATGGGGAGAAAAGGCATACAACTGTAACTGAATAACAATAACAATTTTTAAAAAGTCAATGTATTTCAACTCATTAATGAATAAAGCAAACAAAAAAACAGATCATCTCAATAGATGCAGAAAAAGCATTTGGTAAAATTCACAGCCTCTTAATGGTAAAAACTATTAGCAAACTAGAGAAAGACAAACTTTCTCAGTCTGCTAAAAAGCATCTACTAAAACCCTGTAGCTAATCAATGGTGAATTATTAAATTCTTATTTCTGAAATCAGAAAAAACAAGACAAGATGTCCACTTCCATCACTTCGACTTTGTACTGGAGGTCCTAGCCAATGTGTTAAGATAAGAAAATGCACAGAAGTTGGAAAGGATGAACTAAAACTCATTATTCAGAGATGATAGGATTATGTGCGTAGGAAACATGATGGGATCTACTCAAATACTATTAAAACCAATTCCTGAATTCAGCAGTTTTAGAAACAAGACCATTAAAAAAAAAAAAAAACCACCTGTATTTCCATATACTTGCAACAACTGCAAAATAAAATTTACAAAGCAATACCATAACATCAACAAATAACTAGAAATATGTAAGTCCTCTAAATTGAAAACTACAAAATGTGGCTAAGAAAAATCAGAGATGACCTAAGTAAGTGGAGAGACCATTTTCTTAGGTAAGCCTCAATATTAAGATAAGTCTCTCAAATTGATTTAGAGATTTAAAATAATCCTGATCAAAATCCCAACAGATTTTTTGAAGAAATTATGTCTAAAAGGAAATTTAAATGCCAAAACAATCTTGAAAACTAACAGATGATGTTGGAAGACTCACACTCACTGATTTCACAACATAATGAAGAGCCACAGTCATCAAAACAGGGCGTCGCTGGTGTAAGGAGAGGCATCATCGATGAACAGAACCCAAAAATAAACCCGCAATTATACAAAGAAATTTCCATAAAGACACCAAAGCAGTTAAATTAAAGTTATATACCACACAAAAACAAATTTGAGATTGATTATTATAAACCTAATGTAAAAGCTAAAACTATAAAGCTTCTGGAAAAAAAATGTGACTATCTTCACAACCTGGGGTAAGCAAAAATGTCTTGGACTGGTCACACAATATGAACCAAAAGAAAAAAAAAACTGATAAATTGGGTGGCATCAATATTAAAAGTGTGTGCTCCTCAAATGGCATCGTGAAGAAAATAAAATTCAAGTCACAAACGGAGAATATATTCACAACACATCTATCTTTTTAAAAAGGACTGCTTTCTAGAATACATAAAGATCTACACAAGTAAGACAACTCAATTAAATAAAATGGGCAAAAGATGTGAACATACATTTTGCAAGAAAAGATAGGTAAATGAACAATAAGTATATGAAAAGGTACTAAACATCATTAGTCATCATCTAATTCTCTACCAATTAAAACCACAATGAGATACAATTACCACCCACAAGAATGACTAAATGTTGGCAAGCATGTGGAGCAACTGCAATTCTCACACACTGTTGTGGGAGCATAAAAAATGCTCAACTACTTTGGAAAACGGGCAGTTTTTCTTATTAAGTTAAACATACAACTACTCTATGATCCAGTAATTCCACTCCTAGGTAGTTATCCAAAAGAAATGAAAACATATGTCCACATACACACACATACAAATCATACATGTACGTGATTTTTTAAAAAGATTTTATTTATTTTATAGAGAGGAAGAGAGAGAGGGAGAGAAACATCAATGTGTGGTTGCCTCTCACACACCTCCCACTGGGGATCTGGCCAGCAGCAACACAGGCATGTGCCTTGACTGGGAATCAAACTGGGACCCTTTGTTTTGCAGGCTGGCGCTCAATCCACTGAGCCACACCAGCCAGGACTGTACATGAATGCTGACAGCACTTATTCAGAACAGCCAGTACGGGGAACAATACAAATGTCCATCAACAGATGAATAACCAATTGTGGTATATTTGTACAGTGGAATACGATTCAGCAATGAAAATTAACTATAGAGACTTTATAACAAAAGGGATGAATCTCAAAGACTGTGAGTAAAAGAAGCTATACACAAGAGTACATCCTATATAATGCTATTTATATAAAGTTCTAGAACAGGCAAAACTAATTTACCCTGATAAGAAATCAGATCAATGAGGTTGCCTGGGAGACGGGTGAACTTATTGCAAGGGGGCACAAGGAAACTTCTGGGGTGATGGAAATATTCTATTTCTAGTTGGGGTAGTGCATGTATTTTCCAAAAGTCAACCAACTACACATTTTAAATCTGCTCATTTCATTATATGTAAACTAAAATTTTTAAAAGAAGGGAAAAAAAGTCCACAGTTTTTACCTCTTTGTTCTAACCTTAAAAAGCTTGCAAACCACAGAAAGTTACTAAAACTAACATATAAAATCTTAGAAAAAACTAATTAACCTTAGGTAATCAACAACTTCCGAATTTAAACTTCAAACATCTTTCACAGGGAAATAAAGAACTCTGGTCCTAATAAATAATACTTATAATGCCATTACTGGTAATAACAACAACAATGTGTAAATATTTAAGTTTTCCAGACATAGTTCAAAATATCAAGAAATCTAGGGGTTCTGTAAATTTAATTCCCTTAAATAGCTAGGTTAAAAAGAGCTGTAAGTAGAAAAGAAAGAAAGAACGAAAATGCAAGCACATCCTCAAACCATTCTCGCGGTCATTTAATAATTTGTGGCTTAAGTCCTACTTGAAATTGCCTAAATTCTTACATCTCATGAGACTGAGGGGATACAGCCAATTCCCTTTCCAACTTCCTGAGGCCATCTGTTCTCCCCAAACTGCTAAAGGCCTCTCCTGTTCTACCCTCTCAAACTCTAGATAGAAACCCTGGTTCCTAACTAATAAACATTCTCTCAGAACACACATGAGCAACCTCACAACACTCTCACTGAATGCTTGGCAAAGACTGGCGTCTGTAACTTTCTGAAGCTTCTAAGACCTATTTGGCCTTCAGTTTTTGCTGGTGTGCTTACTACCTGGTCATCCATCCACAATCCCTTCTCTCCAATAACCCATTTGTATACTATCATCCCCTAATGCCACTGTGACTTTCACAACCTCCACCTTCTAGAAGAACAGCTGGCCCCGTAGAGCCCAAAGGACCCACTCTCCCACCCTCATGGGCACTGCCCCGGTTCCATTTAGGCATATGCCATCAAACTATGCCACCTTCTATCCTCCCCAGTGTCTTGCTACTTCATTCACTGAGGATTCTGGAACCAGTTTATAAGGTTTCTACACATCCTTCTCCTGTGACTTCTTATTGCAAACTCCCAATTTCCTGGAGACCAACCCACTCTCAACCTGTCCTTCAATGGTCCTTTTATTCTTCAACTTCAACAAGTTTTCATCCAAACCAAAGCAATCCATTTCTATGGACAGCAGCAATATGTAAATTGCTCTACCACCAAACTCTTTAGCTCCTTCCCTTTATCGTTACAATAGCTGTTCTCTAGGCTCCTATCTCCAGTGTCCATAATCCTTTAGTTTCTCCCATTCTATTATACCAATCATTTCTCATTTTCTTCTTACCACCCTCAATCCCAAATACTTCAATTACCGTATTTTGCTGTGTATAACGTGGTCTCATGTATAATGCGCACCCACATTCTTGGCCCAAACTTTCAGGAAAAAAGTCTTTCATTTTAATTTTTTATTTCAATTTTTATTTACTTATATTTAGAAATAACACCTATTATCGTGTTCCAGGGTATTATTTTGCATACAGGTACCATTACTGCTTTCTAGAGTCACACTTTTAATGCATAAGCATAAATAAAAGAATTAAAAACATATAGCTAGGGAATTAGTACTATCCAAGTATAATGCACATCCTTATTTTTCCCTCAAAAATTTGGGCAAAAAAGTGTGCATTATACATGGCAAAATACAGTACTTACTTATCAGTGCCTTCAGCTTTTCCCCACCAGCCTACGTCAGGCACGCATACCCTACCGTGAAAACACGCAATCTTGAACTGACTTGACTCCCCTACTCTGTTTTCTCTGGTGTGATAACTGAATGCTGCATAATCCTGGATGAAGCCATTCCCACAAATGAGAGTCACTATAAAACCCTAACTTCTATCTTCAACAAATAAATTAATATTCATAAGCTACTGACAGTTTAGAGCCCTGTGACCCACCAAAATAAACTGATAATTTGAAATTCACTACCCTAGACTGAGATACTGAAATTGTAATGCAATCACTAACCAGAGTTGCTATTTTCTGAGTACAGACTTTGAAATCATTTGTTTTGCAGTGGACACTCTTTATTGACGACGGCATTTGATTCCTAGTGGGAAAGGGTTTGAATTTTTTCAAAGAAGCCACGCAACTGAGAGTCAAAGTTTTGCCTATCAAATTAACAAATATAGTCTGTTATGTCAGAAGACAGGTTCCTGTAACACCAATTAGCTTCTAACTGGTTAGTAAATGAAATAACAATGCCAGTATAACATAGAAATTGTGTCAGTTCCCATTTGAATTTTCCCAAGCAAGGGGAACTGGAAAAGCAGGTAAAGAATTGTAACTTTCAGTGGGAGAAGAAAAGACCCTTTCTCAGCTCAGCTACTACCAGGCAGGAGTCCTCTCAGCCCTATTTTAAGAAAACTAAAAATAAGCACCTGAGCCCAGAGCTGCCCCTTAGAGGAGCACTGCCTGCCTCTGCACGGGTCCTGGGCCTCAGCAAGCTGTACTTCCTCTTGTGCCATCTCTATAGCGGCCTCCCTGACTTAAGGAAAGCTCCTTTCATCTGCACTGTATCTCAGGACCATGCAAGCCAGAAATCTCCATCCTATTATGTTTTAATATCTTCAACTCTCCTCTGAGGGAGCCTCAGCCATCATAAGTGGTTTAACTGGGCTGTCCAAGTTATCTCATAAGGTACCAATTATGCTTTTGTTAGTACTTGGTTTGAAAATTGCAGAGGTCTTGAGTGGTTTGCCCTTAACCTTATTTTTCCCAGAAGGCCTGTTATTTTTAGTGAGTAGGCAATCTTAAAAGGTTTTTTTTTTAAAGGAATGTATTTGATGTAGTAACAGAAACACTTATAGTCTTTAAATATAATACTGAATGTTAGGCAGGGTATGGCAAGCAAGCAATTTGTGAATATATATCAAGGTTTCATAAATATTTATACTCTTTGATCCAGTAATTCTACTTCTAAAAATCCATACTAAGGAAACCAAATAAAGATACAAATTTTTATGTAAAAAGATATTAATCAAAGTACTGGCTTGGCAAAAAAGTTCATTTAGTTCTTTTCCATATGATGGCTCTAGTAGTGCTTAGTTGTGTTTATCTTCATTCGAAACCATTTTGTTAGATTGTATTTTGACAGCTGTCTTATCAGCCTGCATTAAAAAAAACCTTACCAAAATTGGTGAATTTTTGCACAGCCATCTTAACATTGAAGATGGAAGAAAATACACGTTTTTGGCATATTATGCTTTATTATTTCAAGAAAGGTAAAAACACAACTGAAACGCAAAAGAAAAAGGATTTGTGCAGTGTATGGAGAATGTGTTACTACTGATAAAATGGGTCAAAAGCGGTTTGTGAAGTTTATCGGTACTACTGCCATTTTGGCCAAATAACTCTTTGCTGTGAGGCTGTCTTATGAATTGGAAGATGTTTAGCAGCACCTCTGGCCTCTACCCACTAGGAGCCAATATTGGGAGATAGCTGACATACTCAAAATATCCCAATAAATAAAGTTATTGATGAAAATAAAAAATGTGTCTTTCGTTTTACAGAAAAAATGTAACAGGCTTTTTGGCCAACCCAACAACATCTAAAATTGAAGAAAAGAAAGAATATAAATGACTGGCAATAGAGCACTGATTTTTCAGCTTCGCTTTCTTTGGAAGAGAAGAGGTGATACCCCACATCACTATACCCCTTTGATCAAATATCTCCCTGTTCATCTATGTGACATACTGAGCTTCCCCTTGGAAGACAGGTTTTAAAGACCAAAAAGCACTGAAAAATAATAAGAAGCCATGAACAGGATTGTTACAAATAAATTATAATGAACTAGATTTGCTTAAAATGTAACATTAAATAAAAATGGGCAAGATACAAACTATAGGCAGCAAATTTGGAATAATATCCGGCACCTAGAATAGTTTTTGCATGTAATAGGTAATAATAAATGTGCAGTGAATGAACGTTAAACGTGTATCTATATGCACAATGTGTGTGCCCCATATTTCAAAAAAGAAAGGAAACATCAAAAAAATATTGACAGTGGTTGATTATGAATAGTGTGTTATGGGTTATTTTTTATTGCATGCTTTTATTTTTTCTTCCCTTAAATTTTCTATGAAAACTAAGTTAACTGAAAAAAATTAGTCTTCATAAATGTTTAGAGAAATATACATACAGCTGCAGCAATTCACCAAACAAAAATCCAATTATTGCCTAAAATAATACATAAAGACCAGTGGGAGCTGGAGAGAAAGCCCTCAAACAACAAAAGAATCACATTCATAAAAGAGTCACATTGGTAAAGGTACATCTTTGACATATCAAGATTAACACTAGTAATGATAAATTACTAATGACTAAAACGCTTTCCTCCAACTTTCCTTTAGAATACCCAAATATACTGAAAGGCAAGATTTGGCAAAGTGCTATAAACTGAAAAGAGAAGATCAAAGCTCAGAGAGAATTTCCACATGCAACACTGACAAGAGGACTGAAATGAGGTGAAAATTCTTGCACTACCCATGCTCATATTCTGAATGAGAGTAACAGGGGAAAGAGACTTAAATAAATGGAAACACATCCCATCTTCATGAATTGGAAGGTTTACAATTGAAACGTGGCAATACTACCCAAACAGATCTATCGGTACAATTTCTATCAAAATTCTAACCATCTTTTTCTGCAGAAATGAAAAGCAGATTCTCCAATTAATATGGAATTTCAAGTGTCCCCCAAGAACCAAA
The DNA here is from genome assembly GCF_022682495.2 of Desmodus rotundus. Classification (NCBI taxonomy): domain Eukaryota; kingdom Metazoa; phylum Chordata; class Mammalia; order Chiroptera; family Phyllostomidae; genus Desmodus; species Desmodus rotundus. Next base: position 105,063,402 of record NC_071394.1, on the reverse strand, counting down.
CAACCTTGAAAAAGAACAACACAGGTGAAGGATTCATACTTCCCTATTTCAAAACTCACCACAAAGCCACAGAAACCAATACAGTGTGGTCCCAACATAAACACAGACGTGTAGACCAAGTCCAGAAATGAACCTATATATTTCTAGCCCATTAATTTTTGGCAAGACCATTTAATGGGGAAAGAAGAGATCTTAAACAAATGGTGCTGAAAGAAGTACCGTATTTTTCAGACCATAAGACACACCTAGATTTTAGAGGAGGAAAATTTGAAAAAAAAAATTGAAGCAAAAATGTGGTTAAATATTTAATAACATTCTTTAAAGCAGAAATCCTGTAGTGAGCCAGGTAAGCTACATTCGGACTATAAGACCCACCCCCATTTTCCTCCCAAATTTGGGGGGGGAAATGGGTCTTATAGTCCAAAAAATACGGTAGACATCCACAGACAAATTAATAAAATTAAGACTGCTACTTCACACCATAAGTAAAAGCTAATCAAAGTATTGATATATCAACAACCTAAATACAAGGCCTTAAATGTTAAAACTCTTAGAAGAAGACATAGGGAGGGCTTCATGACCTTGGATTTAGCAATGGATTCTCAGATATGACATTAAAAGCACAAGCAACAGAAGTAGATAAAAATTAAATGCTTCTGTGCATCCAAAGACATTATCAAGGTGAGGGACAGCCTACAAAATGGAGGAAAATGTTTGCAAATGCTGTATCTGATAAAGGCCCGGTATCTATAATATATAAAGAACTCCTACAACTCAACAACAAAAAGACAAATCAATTAAAAAATGGGCAAGGGCCTTGGCTGGTGTGGCTCAGTGAATTGAGCACTGGCCTGCAAATCAAGGGGTCACTGGTTTGATTCCCAGTTCAGGGCGCATGCCTGGGTTGTGAGCCGGGTCCCCAGCAAAGGGCGCACGAGAGGTGACCACACATTGATGTTTCTCCCCCTCCTTCCCTCCCTTCCTCTCTCTAAAAAGTAAATAAACAAAATATTTTTTTAAATGGGCAAGGGACTTGAAAAGATCTTTCTCCACAGAATATACCATACTTTGCCATGCACAATGTGCTCCTGTGTATGGTGCACACCCATTCTTTTGCACACTACACACAGGATTATTATACCCATGGTATGTAACCATTATACCCATGTATAATGGGCATCCTTATTTTTCCCTCAAAAAATTTGGGCAAAAACGTACACATTATACATGGCAAAATACACTATACGAATGGCCCACAAACACATGAAAAGATGCTCAACATTGTTATTCACTGGGGAAATGCACATCAAAACCATAATGAGGTATCGCTTCACACCCACTGCTGTTAATTAACAAAAACAAACAAACAGAAATCAGCAAGTGTAAGCAAGGATGTGGAGAAATTAAGAACTTTTGTACTCTGCTCGTGGAAATGCAAAATGATACAGCCACTGTGAGAAACAGTTTGGTGTTCCTCAAAAGTTAAACAAGGAATTGCCACATGACCCACAACTCTACTCCTAGGTATACGTTCAAAATTGAAAACGTACTCAGTCAAGTACACTTATACACATGTTCACGGCAGCATTACTCGTAATAGTAAAAATGTGGAACTAGCCCTACTGTCCATGACAGATGAATGAATAAACAAATTGTGGTACATGCGTAGAATGAAGTATTATTCAGCCATAGAAAGAAAGGAAGTACTGATGCATGCTACCATGTGGACAAACCTCGAAAACTTCACGCTAAATAAAGGCCAGCCCTATTCAGCTAGCTCAGTTGGCTGGAGCATCGTCCTGATATGCCAAGATTGTGAGTTTGATCCCCAGTCAGGGCACATATAAGAAGCAACCAATGAATGCATAAATAAGTGGAACAACAAATCAATGTTTCTCCCTCTCCTTCCTCTAACATCAATAGACAAATATAAATAAATAAATAAATAAATAAATAAATACCAGATACAAAAGGTCTCATATTGTATGATTCCATTTATATGGAATACCCAGAACAGATAACTCCACAGAGATAGAATGCAAATTGGTCATCGCCAGGGGCTGGGCACGGGGGAGAAGGGGATGAGAAGCAACTGCACAATGCGTAAACTGTTTTACTTTGGAGCAATGGAAATGTTTTGGAACTAAGCAGAGGTGGTGGTTGTACAACTACACGTGTATATGTGCTAAAGGTTACTACTGAATTGTTCACTTTAAAAGAATTAATTTTATGTTATGTGAATTTTACTTCAACAAATTATTATTAAAAAACAAAAAAGAAAAAGAGCTGGTCCCTGACCCATAAATGGGGAGGGAGTGTAATAAAACCAGCCTCCAGTGACTTGAAAGGATTACAAAGAAACTATCACTTACAAGAGAAAATCAGGTTTCAGTTAAGCTGAAGAGATAAAGAAGCTCTGCGAAGAAAGTCAGAGGAGACCTCAGAACAGACCTGGAGCTCCACAGATCCAGGGGCAAGGCCAGGAGAAAAGAGGACACGGCAGGTAAAGCAGAGTGGGTCAGGTGGAAAGGGGCTCTGCTGGAAGGCAGGCAGACACAGGAGTGGCCAGCTGTGCACTGAAGCAGTAACATTTTGTTGGTAGAACGCACAAAACTTTCCTCTTCTAACCTAGCTGCTCAATTACCATCACCAGAATGCCGATGCCAGCGAAAACAGGAATGTTGCTCTCGCTAGAAAAGATGACATTTGTTCATAATTTTAAGAACCCAAAATCCAAGCTGAAAAACCAAAGTTATTCCTGCAAAACTCTCAACACCCGGTAAGAAAATTTCTTTTTTCCCTAGACAATCTTAAATTCAAACTTAACTCAGGCCTGTATTCTACATGACTTGGCCTGTCCAGCTCAAGTTCAAAAAAAATTTTTTAAAGATTTTATTTATTTATTTTCAGAGAGAGGCGAGGGAAGACAGACATACATTGGTTGCCTCTTGTTTGCTCCCAGATCGGGAGGCAGGGGGCAGCCCCCTACAGGGGAGCAGGAAGGGGAACCCAGCCAGCAACCCAGGCATGTGCCCTGACAGGGAATTGAACCGGAAACCTTTTGGATCACAAGCCAGTGCTCAATCCACTGAGTCACACCAGCCAGGGCTCAAGTTCAAATAATTTAATAATTCAAAACTTTTTCCAAACGATTTTAAAAGTTAACTACTGGTTTCCCAAGGCTACAACAACAGATGATCAGTGTCAAAGAGCAAACCATCCCCCTTTGTAGAAAGAGCCACCTTTACAACACTTGCTCACAAGCCTGTCTCCCCCAATACCTTACAAGCTGGGCTGGGGGCTTAGAACTGGTAGCTACTCAAATGTCAGATGCATAAATAGCTGGCTATTGATAAAAATCAACTATATCAAAGATGGATTTTGATGAACTAGACGAAATGCTCTTTTTTGTTTTTAAAGTCAGAAATCAGTTAAGGCAAGAAAATAAAAGTGATGTCATGGAAAGAGAACTAAAGCACAGTTTCTGCTAATAAGTGGCTGAACTTTGGCAACCAAATATTTAACCACCTTCTCCAGGCATCAATTTCCTTAACTGTAAAACAAGGGAAGTAAACCAGATGATGTTATTGTCCCTCCTCAGCCACAAAATCCTATTATTCTATGATATCATCCATGGTTTCCAAATGTCAGCCAAAACTCTATTTTTTTCTATGATATCATCGACAGTTTCCAAATGCTAGTCAAACTTGAGTAAAAAAAAATTATTTAGTCAAGATAATCTTCTAGGTTCTGAGGACAATGTGGTATATGAGCCAGAGGAAAAAAAGCCAAAATCACTTACTACATATGAAATCATTAAATACTCTATATTTTAATCGACATTAAAAGATAAATACGAAGCTCTTCAAATTTTCCTAGGTTATAGAAACTAACAAGCTGAAATAGATATAATAAAATACAATTTGTCCATCAGAATCTAATAAATCTACAGTCAAATTACTCCAAGAAAATTAGTGAGACCTAATATTTAACTGCATCATAAGACAGGGAATTTACAAATGTCAGACTGTAGGAAGGGGCATGTCTTCATAATTAAAAAAGAAAAAGCATATAAATCTCCAATTACTGTAGCTGTTTAAACAATCATCTTGTAGATCAAGTACGATTTTTTATGTAATCCTCAGTCCATCTTGTACAACCTGAAGTATCCTGACGGAGCTGGGTGGAGGTGCGTACATACACTCACAGAGAGTCTACAAAGGATGGACGTGAGTTTCTAAGAGCAAGAAGATGCACACGATCCATCGACAACAGAAGACAAGGTAAATAGGCCACCACCCTCCACCCCCTTCCTCCAGGATGCCTCCACATTTCCTGCCTAAGACTGGCCTCCTCAGAGGAAAAGCAAGAGGACCCACCCCCTTTCAGTCCCTGAGAGGTCACTACAGAGTCAGCTTCAAGGGAAGGAATCTCCGGACCCTCCCAAGGAAAAACCAGGCATCTGTAGTCACTGAGCACCGTTCCTCACTTCAGTGAGCACCTTCGCCACTTTAGGAAGAAAACACGATATGAGGTCAAAATCACTCATTCACTTAAAAGCAATCCATGAGAATGGCTCTTAGTTATCACTGAATTAACAAACCAAGCTCCAGGTCGGGTGCAAAGACCCACTTACTAAGCATCTCCCTGCCCCTATCCTCCAGAGATTACATTTCACTATAATCCCAGACCCCTGAAAATGGAGGCCCAAACCTATCCACCACCAGTGCTCTGCCAGGTTTGCCTCTCTCATAACTGTGAAGATATCACCCTTAGGAGAAGTTATGTGAAATCTGTCACTTCTGATTTCAAATGGGTGACTCAGATGATGCACTGTCACTTTCCGCGTCTGAAAATACTATGGAGATGGATAAGAAATTAGAGAGCGAGCTGGACACTAACCTACAGGATCAGGGAACAAGATTTCACATTCAATTAATATGTCATTTAAAAATATATCTATAAAAGAACTCCCCCAAAGGTGTGATTCGTACCACAACTGCAGAGATGGTAAAGGTGATTCCTAAATCCTATCCAAGGATAGTAAGGAAGAAAAACATAACCCATGATCTGTAGCACTAAAACATAAAGTTCCAGTATCTGGTATAAAAAAATACTCTGAAAAAGAGATGTGTCATTGGTTCCTGCCCTATTTAAAGAAAATGATCTGACGCTTACACAAGCATTTTGGGTACGGCCCTGTAACAGAGATGGAGTCATTTACTCATAGTTGGCCATAATCCCCACTCCAGTCCTTTCACAGGCAACTCCTCACAGGAGCACGCTCCAGTCAGCTGTGCAGGCCATTAGGTAGTTCGCTGTGACCCCGCGGTCTCAGAGCACAATGGAAAACTCACAAACACCACTTCTCCCTGCCAGCACAGGGAGCTTTGCAAAGTGCTAACTTGGGGTCCAGTTCCAAATCTACCTGAATTCTTTTCTCAGGCAAGTCACTTAGTGCTCTGCTAGAAGTCAGTTCCATGAAGCAAAGGTCTTTATTTGTTTTATTCATCATATTATGTCCCAAGCCCCTACGATACAGCCTAGTGTAGACTCGATAAATCATTGTTCAGTGAGTAATAAATGCTGCTACTCAAGGCAATCGATCAACCATGTGATATGTAAATGACCTCTCTGTCTAACATTCTGTGATTTTGGTTTTCATCCAAAAACATGTAAATCCCCCACCAATAACTAAAATAAAGTGTTTTGAGGATTATGTAGCATTTCCATATGCATTACAGCAACTATGGTAACAGACATCCTGTTTTTGGTTGAAAAGCATCTTACCTTATATTGAAGAGACCAACACTCAGAAACATTATTTACTTGTCTACCCACATATAGCAGGAAAAGATGGAATTAAAACTCAGTATGTAGCTTCCAAATCCAATACTGCCCCACACAACGCTATCTACTATATACCTACACTTGTGCACCTGTGCACGCACACACACACAAACCTTAGGATGCTTTTCTTTAAATTGGACTAAATTCCCTTCTTTAACAAATAATTTAGAGTTAAACAACTGTAGAAAAGATGCAAACAATCAAAAAGATAATCCTTGGCCATTTCTACTTCTGGACAAAATTAAAATAACAAACTAGATTAACCCTCTTACCTGAAACAACAACAACAATGAAAATCAGACAAAATATATGAGAGTTCAGCAAGACAAAGACAGTAAGGAATGCAGGACAAAGAACCAGAGGAGAGGGCTGCACAGACAGAGCATCCATGATCTCTGTAGATCTCAGACCACATCCTCCAGCCTTCAGCTGAGTAGTGATCAGAGCAAGCACTGAGAAAGGATAAAAGGTAAGTAAGTGTCTCGTACCTACTCCCACCAGCCAGACTGGAAAGCTTCATGATTCACATGATTCACTGGAGAAAGTACACAGAATGCCCTTTTTTTTAGAGGTTTATTTTATTCTCATTCAAGAAAGAGTGGAAGGGGGAGAGAGAGAAAGAGAAACATAGATGTGAGAGAGAAACATTGATTGGTTGCCTCCTGCACACACCTCAACTGGGGATTGAACCTACAACCTAGGCATGTGCCCCGACTGGGAATCTAACCTGCAACCTTTTGGTTACCAACCAATGCTCCAACCAACTGAGCCACACCAGCCAGGACCAGTATGGTCTTGACTCATAACGGTGAGTAATTAGCCCTACGCTGAGCACTGTCCATGTCCTATCTAACAAGTCTTTTAAGCAAGAGCTGAAAGGATCAAACTGTTCACAAGTAACTTAACAGTCCTAGAACAAAAGCCAAGATATTTATAGGAATACAAAAACATCCAACACCCACCATGGAAAATTCACAATGCCTCTCATTCAGTCAAAAACTACCAGGTATGTGAGATAGACAGATAGATAGATAGATCAATTAAAACCAACCCAGGACTGGCAAACAAAGATACTGAAACAACTTGAAACAACTATTATAACTGAACACATGATCAAAAAGTTAAGTAGAGCCGTGGCCTAGTGGCTCAGTTAGTTGGAGCTTTGGGAGCATCGTCCCAAAGACCAAAAGGTTGCTGGTTCGATCCCTGGTCAAGGCACATACCTAGGTTGAGGGTCTCCACCAAGTCCCTAGGTTGAGGGGTGTACAGGAGGCAATTGATAGATGTTTCTTTCACATCAATGTTTATCTCCCTCACATCGATGTTTCTCTCTCCCTAAAATCAATGGCATATTCTCAGGTGAGGATTAAAAAAAAAAAGTTCAGTAAAGACACGGGAGATATAAAAAGCTCCAAATCAAACTTATGAGATGTTTGACATGAAAAAACACACTGGATAAAATTAACAGCAGGTTGGGCATTTCAGACGAAAAGATTTCAGACATTATACTTCCCAGCTTTTATTTATAGAAAAGGCCAGAATCTCTCCCGAATCCTTCACATCCTTTAACTGTAGCGTGTACCAAGAGTCTCCTGGGAAACTGCTATGTGCTAGGATATGGGCTGGCCTCAGTGCAGTAGAGGAAAGGCAGAAAGTGATGGGCTCAGGGACACAAGTCTGTTTGTAGAGGGCATAGAGAGCTGTGGAAGCCAAGATGGGTGGGCACCTTACCCAGGGAGGGGGGCACAAGGACAAAAACTTGGGAAAATTAGGCAACTTCAAAGAAAATAAGCTATTCAAAACTAATTTACTTAAGCTTCTATTCCTAAGTGTAAGTTCAGTCCAATCCCCCTTCTGGATAATAACTTAGCAGACAATGAGAAGTGACCAAGAGAATGGTGACCCCAGTAAGGTACAAGATACTGAATCCAAAAAGAAAGTATGATTCATTCACTTATTCAATCATTGAGCTTTTACTGACCATCTACTACATACTAGGCACTGTCTCAGGTGCTAGGGACATAGAGTGGAACAATAAAAGAGGCCTCACTCAAAGAGAAGAAACTTTCCTATGGGACTGGGGGGAGGTGTAGAAACAACAAAATTATCACATGCTTAAAGAAAACAGAGTGGGACAACCCTAGAAAGGCAAGGCTCTCTGAGCAAGTGGCGCTTTAAGTGGAGATCCAGAAGGCTCCAGCCACGTAAAGATCTGGGGAAAATACGTGAGGCAGAGCACTCACCTGATGCAGACGCTAGGGAGAGAAAGAGCTTGGCACCAGAGAACCACGCACATGGTACACACAGCGGGGGGGCAGGGGGGGAGAGAGGAACCCCTGGCAGACAAGAGTGTCAACATAAACGCTCATTTCTAACTCAGGAAGATCGGAGTAGCCTACATATCCGATATTTACTAATTATTGCTCACTTCTTAGGCATGATAATGGTTATTATAAATTTTTAAAGAGTCCCTATTTTTTAGAGATACATAATAAAAAGTTTACAAAATTTTAAGTCCGGGTTTGTTTCAAAACAATCAAAGTAAAGGGTAGGGGAAGGGAGGACAAGGGAGCGGACTGGGGAGTGGAGAGGTACAGACAAAACAAAACTGACCATGAGTTATTAATCGTGGCCTGGATGATGGGGACACAGAGGCTCAGCAAACTACTCTGTCTGCTTTTGAATGTTTAGAATTTTCCATAATGAATACATTTTTTAAAAAGCAAACTTACTTGAAATATAAGGGGGTATTTATAAATATAAATGCCCCCTCCTGAGGGAATTTTTTAGGGTGGTAAAACCATTCCGCGTGATATTCTGGTGGATACACGGCACTGTGCATTTGTCAAAACCCATAAAACAAAATGAACCTTAATGTATGCAAATCTTATAAAATTCTGTAGGTCAGGGGATCCTGGAGGAAATATAGCAGAACAGATGCCCACTTTCAGAACCAGCTTTTGTGGGACTCAGATGCCCCCGTTAAGCTTTCATCAGGGGTCCCTGCAAGACCCTCAAAGTCCAAGAATCCCTGCCACACTATACAAAACTTATTATGTGTAGGTATCCATGCCTTTGTCTAGCAAAAGGCCCTAAAGCTTTTACAAAAATGGTTGAGAACCACTGACATTTCTCTTGCCCCCAATTTACTAGCTGAGACTGAACTGCTTTTGCTCTTACACCTGATGGCAATACCTCACTACGATCATTTGGATTCCCTGCAAGGACATTACTACACAGCCGTTACCACAGCAAATAATAAATACCACCAGTGAATTTCACTACTCTGAACGTTGTGACAGGCACCAAAAAAAAAGAGAAAAAGAAAAAGAAAAGAAAGAAAGATAAGGTGGAAAATTATGTGTAAGTTTTCTTTACAATACTATCTATTTATAATACCGTATTTCATTTAATCTAAAGTGCACCATTATTTTTTGTGCTACTAAGAATGAAAAGCAAACCGCCAATTAACTGATGACTGCCCACGGAGTGCAAAATGCTTCCCATTTCAGCGGTGTTCAAATGTAGAAAGACTACACATCTTACAATCAATGAAACGTGGCATTCAAAAGGTTCATTAGCTGTGGCCCATCTCAGGTCTCCTAAACAAATCGCTCAGAGTAGGCCGAGGAACCTGTATTTTGTTTGCATCCCTCCATGATTCTGGTTAGATAAAGACTAAGTAAACTGCTAACCTGCAGAGGCAGCACAGTAGAGAAAGCATGTACTTTGGAGTCACACAGCCCCAGGCATCTCTGTGACCTCCAGCAAATTCTGTAATTTCCCAGAGGTTCAGCTTTATCTGTAAAAAAATGTCAATGCCACTTACTTCCTATGGTTGATAAAATAAGAGAACACATGTGAAGTATTGCCACCTAGCAAGGGGTGTATGACAACACACATATTTATTGAAGGGCATATTTATTCATGAACAAGACATAACATTTATCTTACGAATAAGAATGGGACCTATGAAACTGCTTTCAGAAATACTCTACCACTCAGCACTGTCACGTGCTAGGCACAGTAAAAAGAATCTTCAGTAAGTGTTTACTCTATAACTCAGCAATATGGAGGCTTTTTTTTTTTTTCTGGCTCATCACATTTTAAGAGGCCCTACATAAATGAAAGCTGTTTAAAAACATTTTGATCAGAAATATCGTACTTGATTTACATCAACAAGGATAACACAAAAAAGCATACTTTCAAGTGTGATATAATTTCATAGTAGCTAATGGCTCTGTTTCATGTCCAAGTCCTTTTTTTGTTTGGTTTTAGTTTGTATAACTGGCAAGTTTTTTCAGAACACTGGCATAGCTGCATTAAAATTCCAAAAGCAACCCTGTGGGGCTTCTCCATTCACGGTGTTCAAAAAATACCTTCATGTTTTGCTTCTAAAGTGACCCTTAAAATCCAAGCAGTATTTTAGGCAGCACCTTCAGAACTGACTAGTCAACTCAGGATGTGACTCATAGGGGACAGGTTTAGCTATAATTGGACAGAGTTCTACCACATGTGTAGCATGAAGAAGGAAAAAATAACTCAAAACCCACAATTGCACAATGTCTCACTCAGCTTTGCTCTCCCAATGAAGAACACATGGATTCAAACTGATGCTGTGTCGATGCCACCAATCCCACCCAGAACGCCCAGGGCGAAGAGTCTGCTGCAGGGTGCTAACCCACCTCCCCCCGCACCCCACCTCCTCAGGGTTTCAGCAGTGGTAGGATGTGCCAGGCACTTCGGCAGAGAGGACACCCTCACGGCCTTCCCGCACCAAGCACTTGGCCTGAGGCTGAAGAGGAAAGAAAGATGTTGGGACAAGAGCAACACATGGCTCATCTCATTTTTCTTTCCCTCAACCACTTCCCAAAAGGAAAGAGTCCTTCGATTCAGCTGCCCAGATCTGAAACTCTCGACTCCTCTGTGACTCCTCCCTCTTCTCTAATGCTCAGGTCTCCACCAAGTCTCCCGCAAACTCCCTGTAAATTCCTCACAAATCCATCCCACCCCTGCAACTGCCCGAGCTGATCCCTCTTATCACAAGGCTGACTTTGTCCCACTTCCCAGATCCAGCTTTTCAGTCTACAAGCCATCATTCTCGGTGGGGCCAAAGGTATCTTTCTATAACTCAGTCCTGACTGGGCACCGGCCTCTCCTAAACTCTTCAATAGCTCCTCATTACTTATAAGATAAAATTTAAAGTCCTAATCCAATCTCAACCTACTTCCCAGCTTTATACTCTACCACTCCCTGACTTTGCCGATTTTTCTCAGCCTAGCCACCTTAGATTTCTCCTACCCCTTAATTTCACACACATCTGCTTCCACAGGACTATGGCTTTGGTCACACTATTTTCTTTGGCAAGAAATGTTTTTTTTCTGCCTATCAAACTCATCCTTCAAGATGAGACTCAAATGTCTCCTTTCCTAAAACACTCTAAGCCTCTCTCCCCTCCCCCCTTCTACTGTCGAAAGTCATCACTTCCACAGTAACTTATCTCAAATCAGTAATATAACTCTAACAGATATAACAGTCTTGCCTACAAAATCCTAAGTTCCTCAAGAAAAGTTCAATAATTTTGAGTCACCATTTTCTACCATGATAATGGGCTTCAAAATTTTTTACTGGGCTGCTTTGGGGAGCAATTATCTCAGTTAGTATTGGCCTGATTTTAAATAAGATGTGAACAATGAGTAACTCTTCCAGGGGGTATTTATTTTAACAGAGAAGCAAGTTGTCCAAAGCAAACTGCTCACTGCTCACTTCTAAGCGCCTATTCTTAGAAGTCCCGCTGACCCCTACAGGTTCCCCGTCACCGCCAATACTGCTGCCACAACCAGGTTATGCCACAACCCTGCTCACTAGCATTTTACTCCCACCTCCTAGTACTGCCGCAGCCACATACCACTTTCACAAGCTCTGGACTTTAGGAAGTGCAATTAGAGAATGGGAGAATGAAGATAATGGTCCAGACCACAAGCAAGCACATGTGGCAGCAAGCCTGCAGATCACACTCCTGGAGCACTCTGGGTAGTCACTCCTCCCGAACTGAGGGAGAGGCAGTATGGATTCCGGACGCCGGCAGGGCGGAGTCAAGATCTGACACTCTCCTCACTGCACAAAGGGCCCAGACTCAGTCCTTATGAGTAAAATGAGAAAACGGATGCCTATGATGCCGCTTGTTAAGAGGAGTAAATGAGAGCAATGAAGCAAGGCCTAGGGACACAGGGATGCCACATAGGATGAAAAGCTCCTGAGGCTTCGGAGTCCTCATACAAAATGGACTTCCATCAGCACTGCATGACCACTACCGAGGAACTGAACTGGTTACCTATACCTCCTCCAAGTCCGTTTCCTCATCTGCAAAACGGAGCTAACAGCAGGTACCTAACACGGGGATTGCCTTTGGACCTGACACAGAAAAAAGATCCACACAACAGCAGCATTCTGAAAAGTGTGGGCTGCTACTTCAACCACCACTAATCTTCTTAATACTGTTATTCAAAAAAAACCAAAACCCTGCTACAACACGGCACCAGCTCTTCAACAGTCAAAGAGCCCAATCCTACCTGTTATTTATACATTGTGGAATGACCACTAGCCTTTATCCCCACTTCCTCCCAAAACTCTCCCAAAATGGTAACAATGAAATCACAAAGACACGAAACCACAGAGACAAACAGAAAGAAAAGAAGACAACAACACATTATACATTTCAACAACTTTTGCAAGCTGGATAGCAGTTGAAGGAGTGGTCACTGCCCCTCAGGACTCCTGAGCAGCTCAGCAATAGAGCCCAAAAAGCCCCGAAAGGCCAGCCTGGGCTCAGGCCTCATGAAGGGGGAGCTTCTGAAGCAGGTATTCAAAGCAGTTGGGCCCCCAGGTCCAGCAGGAGGCCCAAAGTTGTTTCTAAAGAAACTGAACCACACTGGCAGGAGTACTATACACAGAAGTCAGAATCTAACCCAAACCTAGGCCACTGGTGTATCACAAACCTACCAGAGGCCGAAAATTGCAGGTATCTTCTCTGTAGACACTGACTAGTCCCAAAGAAGATGTCAAAGTGCTGATATGGGGGGCAGACGCCCAGTGAAAAGTCCACCTGTACCCCCACCCCAGGGCAGTCGCATTAGCCCACCAGCACACACACATTTGCTCTCCCTTAATCAACTTTTCAGCATCTTGCTCTTAATTATAGGCAGCCAAGGATCACTGGACATTTGTGACATAAACAAACATAAAACAAACCCTGAAATTAACAGTCACAATGGAGGAAGCAGAATATTAACAACATACTAAATATATCAAATAGTTAAAAAACAACATGCACACACAGATAATACATCTATAAAATAAGAATGAAATAGAAAAGGACAGAGAGAATGAAAAAGAGCTTCTAAAATTTAAAAACATCATTGAAATTTAAAAAATAAAAGCTTGGAAGACAAAATTAAGAAATTCTCACCTTCTTTCCACTTTCAGTACAAAGATATAAATAAGAGGCAACATAAGTTAAGAAAATCTGGAGATTCAATAACCAAACCAATAGATATCTCAGAAAGAAAGAACAAAAAATGAAGGGTAGGAAATTCTCAAAGAAGTAATGGACATTTTTGGAAACTGAAGGATGTGGTTCTCTAGATTGAAATAGCCCACTAAGACAAGATGGACGATGGACCATGGACAGAAGGAAGGACCCAAACAAGAGCTTATAAAATTTCAGAACATTAGAGAAAAAGACTTCAAAAAAAAAAAAAAAAAGAAATCAGAATGGCTTTGGATTTTCATCAGAAACCCTAATGCCCGAAAAATTGTGAAAATGCCATCAAAATTGTGTGGGGAAAAATTTATTTTCAACCCAGTATTCTAAATTTGCCACATCATCTATAAAAAGCATGCAGACCGGACAGACCCTTCAGCCATTCAAGGCCTCGGCTAATTCACCCTCCCGTGTGCCCCTTTTGAAAGGGGGATACACTTCAACAAAACAAAGCACAACCATTAAAAGGAAGACAGGAGATCTAGAAAACACAGGCTCCAAGACAAAAAAGAAGGGAACAGGAGTCACAGGAGAAACAGTCCTACTGTCCAGAATGGAATAAGAGAATGGAAGGCTCTGGAGGGCCAGTGTCTAAGGGGAAAACAAGTGGCACTGATAGATGATCTGATGTGCAATGTGGAAAAAAAAATCAAAAGGCATTTAACATATTTCTTGGAGGAGTTGAAAGAATGTAGCCTTATATTAGAAAAACTAATCAAAAAGTTTAAAAGGCAATTCATTATTTGCTCCAGGAAAAACAAAAATGGTTAGGGGGAAAAAGGCAATCATGGGTCACTATTTAATTCGGACGTGAGCAATAAATATATATGCAATGATGTAAATACTGACTGCTGGTTTTACCAAAAATTGTTATATAACTACATTGGGGGGCCTGGGGAACAGAAGAGGGCAAGTACTCAGTTATGACACTAGGAAGTCAAAATCCTACTATACACTGATTTAGAAATATGAAAGTAAAACACAGGAAAAAATAAGGAGAACTGGTGTAAGACAGTAACTTCTCCTGGAAAGTAGAGCCTGGAGGATTAAAAGGCCAAAGGTGGGAGAGACTGTTGTTTTTCATTTTGAGCTTTTTAGCACTATTTGATATTTTATAAATTATGTGTGTGTGTTAACTGATTAAAACAACAATTTATTCTCATATCAAGGGCAATTCTTTCAATTGAAAAAGTTGCCACTATCAACTTTTTTATGTGTCTTACTTGGTATTCCAAACTCATTGTCTCAGAAATTATAAAGTAATGGTTAGTTTTTCCCAAGTCAGCTTTCAGAAGGCATTTTACCCATAAGGACATAAAAATATGATACGAAGTAGTATTTCAAGTAGTCTTAAATACCGTAAGAGTTTCTGTGGGGAACTGCTTTCAAAGAAGTCAGGAGGCCTGGTATACACCTCAGTCCTACCCACTTGCTCTTCTGCACCCAGGTGCAGCCAAGGAAAACTTTAAAGGCAGAAAGTATAAGGGACATGAGAAGGGAATGGAAAGAGAGGACCTGGATCTGGCAGGATGGATAATCAAGAGACTCACTGTAACAGGTCAACTCTCTCTGCATTGGAGAAAATACTGCTGAAGGTCCCTCTTGCCTCAGAGGTGGACCAGGTTGATCAGCAAGGCATCCTCCCCCTCTGCTCCCAACAGCCCATTCCTGCTCATCAACAGATAACAAATACATCATTTCAAGTATTAATTAGCAATCATTATTTTCCACCATGCCACAATCAAACTTCTATAGTAGAAACAATATCTTCACTTAATTCAATAAAACTTTGTGGGCAATGTCAACACTATGTTTGATTTTTTTTAAAGATTATAAAATTGTGTGACCTTGAACAAGTTACGTAAAGCCTTCCTTTAGTCATCTCTAAAATGGGAATAATGATGCCTACCTAATCAGATCACAAGAGAAGTAGAGGAAATGATGTGTATAAAACAAGTAGGGGCAGGTATATGACAGGCACTCAATCAGTGTCAGCCTCTGGTTGTCCCCTGCCCCCTACCCCCAACCAGACTGGTTTCTTACATGTAAACAGTCACAAATTATACACATGCTTTTAACAACGGCAAAATAAACTTTACAAAACCATGCATAATACATTGAAATCTTTTAAAATTAATGTGATGAGTCAACTTATAAGCATTCATTAGTTTTCCTAAACCTTAGTTTTATGATCTAAGTACCGACAAAACTTGCAGTTCTAATTCAGCTAAACTAGGTTCAGCCGATTCAGCTAGACGAAAAAGAGGATTAAAAATGCAAGACATTATAAAAACACAGCATTCTTCTTTGGTTAAAGACTGCAAACCCCCGTATGTAACAATGTCTAAACAGTCTGCTAAAAGCAATTCCTCAAATACCTCAAGGAAGTCTTTAACTTACAAAAAACAAAACTGTCCAATAATTGATGCTTAAGAGATTAATTTTGTCAACTCACTCGGATGCACCACAAACCTGAGACGACATAAAGGGACTGCCATAACACACAAGAGAAAGTAAAGGTCTAGGTATGTGCATCTACCAAAGACTTCCCGTTTGGACCATTTCTACCACACCTTCCTCTACGGGCTCATTCCAGAATTCACAAAGTCCCAACTCGAGAACACCGTTATGTTTTAAATTCATTCCCAAACGACAAAGCTAATTAAGTAGAACAGAACCAATTTCTCCAAAGTCAAGTTCTCCTTTCCCTACAAGGTATTCAAAGTAGGACAGGGGCCCAGAAATACAGGGTCAGTCCACACTCAAACACATCCCAGACAAGAATCAAAAAGGTACCGAAGAAGCTAAAAGGGGTGGGCTACCTAGAGATTCATTCACCATTTAAAAGCATGCTTATCAATACCAAGATGTGGAGACTGCCACGAACATGTAATGAAATGTACTTATAACCTCTCTGTCTCTCTCATTTTTTTTTTAAGCATGATAACCAGAGAGTATGAGCTCAGTCAGTAGTGAGCCTCTCCTGGGACATCAAAACAACCGCTAAGGCTTTACAGATTTAGTCAACAAAAAACGTGGATTTCAAGGTGTCCAAAATCCAGGGCCCTAAAGTGACACGCATAAGAAGGGTCAAGGAAACATGGTGCGGCAGGGAAGAAAAGTTGAAAGGGCGCTTGACTCTAGAAAATATGGTGAAGGGCTCAGGAGGCTACGGGAAGGATGGAATGGGGTGGATCCCGGGGCTTTCGCAGAGGCCGAGGGGTCCCCAGGTCTTTCCCGGGGAGGAGCGAGGGCGTAGGGGAGAATCCAAAATGCTGACCCCAGGCGGGGGCGACGCAGGGACCACACCTCCCACTCAGCTCCACA
This sequence comes from Desmodus rotundus, assembly GCF_022682495.2. Taxonomy (NCBI): domain Eukaryota; kingdom Metazoa; phylum Chordata; class Mammalia; order Chiroptera; family Phyllostomidae; genus Desmodus; species Desmodus rotundus. The sequence goes on along the minus strand of NC_071394.1, from coordinate 105,046,682 downwards.
GGCAGAGGCCGGGGCCCCGAGGCGACCCCGGGTGCAGGGACTGGATGAGGATCCCCGGGGAACCGGGAGGGGGCCGACCCAAGGCTCAAGGCGCGCGGACTGGGCCGTCCTCGGCCGGAAGCCGCCGGGGCCCGGCCCGACCTGCCCGCCCCGGCGCAGGCGGCCCCACTCACCGATGAGCCGGCGCACCTCGTCCTCGCTCAGGTAGAGGCTCACGCTGGGCCCCGCGGCCGCGGGCAGCAGCGCAGGGGGCCGCGGGGCCGGGGCGGCGGCTGCGCCGGGCGCAGGCAGCAGGGGCACCAGCGCGAGCAGGAGCAGCAGCGGCGGCGGCGGGGCTCTCAGGCCGCGGGCCCCCGGGAGGCGGCCCCGGTGCGGCGGCCCCGGCCGCGCCGTCCCGCGCATGGCCACCGCCGCCGCCGCCAGGAGAGACCGTTGGCCGCCCGCCGCGGCGCCGCCGCCGCCCACCCCCGGCCCCGAGCCCCTCACAGCCCCGAGCCGGGGGCGGCCGCCCAGCTCATTGCGCCGCCGGCCCGTAGCAGCCGGCCGCCGCTTTAAACCGCCGGAGCGCGCCGCCGCCGCCGCCGCCGTCGCCTCGGCGGCATCGTCCACTACAAGGGGCTGGTCGCGGGGGCGCGCCCGTGCGCGTCGCCGCCGTCCCGAGCGCGCGCGCGCAAGCATCGCTTGCTCCGTCCCGGCCGGGCTTGGCGCGGAGCGCTTTGATTTTAAAGTGCAGTCTCGGGAGAAGGGATAGCAGATCACCCTCTAAAGGAGTCTGCCCCCGCCCCCACGTTGTTACCAGCCTGATGTGTGCTTGTCTATTGTCTGTAACACCCTTACCGCGGCGGGGAGTGCGGGCAGACAGGCCCGGGCTGTGCCTGCAGCCGAATGGACACCCCAGACCCAAGGAATACCTGGAGGCGGCCACTCTGGTTGCAAAAGAGAAACTTGCGTTTTTGCTCAGTGAAAAAATGGAGAAAAATAGAAATCACCTTGTATCCCACCATCGGAAGTCAACAGTAACATTTCTTGTTTGTTCTCATGCATGTATACTTTATACATTTAAGCCCTTCTAAAAGAGCTTAGCAAACTTCACCAACCTATTGTTAAACGTTACAAATTTTTATTCTTTTATAGTTGTTCTGCGTTCTTATTATCAAACTGCATCTGGGATCGTAAACCCGTGGTCCACGCCGGACTTTGACAGCCCCCTCTCCCAAGAATGTAACATAGTGTGCAAATGTGTGTCTGTGTCTGTGTGTGTTGTGTGTATGCCTGAGCACACAGAGAAGTGGTATGCACATCTCATCATTTGGGAGTCCCCATCTCCCAAAGAGGTCAAGAATCATGGATACATAGTCTTTTTTTAGAGGCAGCTCAGGGAGGCCTTACGAGGACCTTGATGTATTTAAATGATGCACCCGCTATTGCGGTCAAATTTGCTCCAGGTGCCCCGTTTCTCCGTGAAGCTTCCAAGCCTCCTTGCCCGTCCCGGGCGACCTCGCCCCCATTGTCAGGTCCCAGGCCTGACCCCAGGCCTCCCAGCGGCCCTCGGCCAGGGGAGCAGCTGCTCCTGGGCCAGGCAGCTCCCAGGCGCAGTTGCTCCACCGCAGTGAGGCCCTGGGAGGCGGTTATTTTTATCCTCGGGGGAGGCGCTGGGAAGAGAGAGGCTGATCAGGCCCAAGTCCTGGAACTTGATTTTCTCCTTCTGGGGTGACAGAGAAGGGTTCCATTTAGAGACAGGCTGGCCTCGGCTTATTAAGCTTCAGCCCGCCAGCACAGTACTGCGCCCATCATTCTGCGGGAGGAGGCTGGGCAGAGCGTGAGGGCTGAGGAAAAGTGCTCCACCAGAGACTGATCAAAACCACACAGGTCGGCAAAAATACTTATGTTGGAGCAGGCACTGCTCCCTATTAGGGGACGAGCTCTATCAGGAAGGGCTTGGGCGCTGGGAATGGGCTGTGTGGACAGGGCTCCAATTCAGAGAGGAGACATTTTTTTAAAGGATGCCATATTCTCTGAATTTTTGAAAATGGCTCACAGTCCCCAAGTAAGGAAGCTCCTGTCTTCAATGCAATGTCCTCTTATCAGTGGCTTCCCGAGGCAGTCGGTGATACAAACACAGCAGAGCTGTCACTCAGGCCTAGCTGGGTTCTGGTACTTGTTCATGGGGTGGCCTTGGGAAAATTACTTAAACTCTCCAAGCCTTGGTTTTCTCATTCATAAAATCAGGGTGACGATGCCTGACTCACAGGGCTTTTACAAAATTTAATTGGAGAAGATGTGAGTAAAACACGTAGGCAGATTCTGGACTCTGTGTCAGTCACACACCCATTGTTATTGCTATTATAATTAATCCCTTCCCTCTAATGATCACTTTCTGGAAAGTTTCATCACCAATAACCTCCAAACCATTCAAACCAGGGATCCTCAGGAATTTCATTCAATATAGCACCACACCTGGCCCAAAGCCAAGCTCAATATATTCTTTGTACCAGGCAGCATGCTTGGCACAAGGACATAGAGATGAGCAAGTACATCCTTGAGGATGTACTATAAACAAATATTTATTGCACATTATCATCATTGCTATGAAGAAAAAGTTAGTGGTTCTCAAATTGTGGTTCTCAGACCATCAGGATTCTCACTTCAAACCTTATAGAAATGCAAATTCCTAGGCCCTACTCCAGACTAACATAAGTAGCAACTTCTGTTAGCAATGCCCAGAGAACTGGTATGCACATTTTATCATTTGTTCTAAGAAGTCCTTGTTCCCCAAAGAGCATCATGGGACTTCTAGGTGATGCTGGCCACTCTGTCAAGAAAAACTCAGCTCTACCCTCTCTCTTTTGGACGATTGCAGTTGTCTCTCACTGGCCTCCCTGCTTTCCCCTTACTCCTCTAGTCTGCTCTCAACACAGCACCCAGAGCCATCCAGTCAAACATCAGCCAGATCATGTCACTTCCCGGCTTTTAGACTGCCGATGGCTCCCTAACTCATCTAGACTAAAAGGCAAAGTCCTTACAAGAAATCAAGGAATTTAATAAGTCACCAACTATTTTTTAAAAAGATATTAAGGCAGTGCTCACTCTCCACCTTTTTCTCTTCCCTTCTGATCTTATCTCCTTCTATCCTCCTGGTACTCACAAAGCTCCAGCCATAATGGCTTCCTTGCTGTACTTCCAACACACCAGATGCAATCCTACCTCAGGGCCTTTGCACTGCTGTTCCCTGACCCTGGAATGCTCTTCCTTCTGACATCCACAGACTTCATCTCTCACCTCTTCAAATCTATACTTAAATGTTAACTTCTAAATAAGATTAAAACTGTGAATTTCCCAACACTTTAACTTCCCAGGGAAGGAAACAGTTCCCAGTCTCTCCTGGTCTCACACAAAGCTCTTCCCATAACCCCCTACCTATCCCTGGAGAAGGAGTCCCCTCTCCCTCCCCAGCCAAGGTATGGGTGGCAACTTTTGACATTTCCCAATAAGCCTCACCATGAAAATGCTGGGAAGCCCTGACCTCAGCCTCCTGAGGTTTCTTTGCCTAGAGGAAATGAAGGCCACAATCACCACCATACTCAATGCACTGCCCCCGCTCTTGGTTTTGCTTTTCATTGTGGTTGACCTTACTCTGCTTCTCCAGGAGTCAAATTTCAGAAGGACTGGAAAATACCATCATCAGGACTTGCTTCACTACTCCTTTAAAAAGGACAGCCTTGAGCTTGAAATGCAGCAGGGTGGGTGGGTGGGTGGGAGTGCATGGTGGGGAGGGGCATATGAAGCCTTTGTGATAATAAAAACGACTGGGGTGTTCCCTGCATGGAGTCGCCGATGCCCCACTTAGAGTCCCCTGGCGCATGTAAGGATAGACACCCAGCTCCGGGAGCCCTGGGAACAAATCCCCAACCGGGACTGTGCTCACTCAGCGGGGGAGGGGTCTACAAAACAGTGGCTCTAAGTTCTGGAAACTGCCCCTTCCTTTGCCAGAAGCACTTGGGGATGCTGCTCTGTGTACTATAGGGCAGTTTACTATTTGGGTTTTTTTTGTTTTTTTGTTTGTTTGTTTTACTTTTTAGAGACAGAGGGGAAGAGAGGGAGAAAGAGGGGGAGAGAAACATTGATGTGTGAGAAACACATCTATCAGTTGCCTCTCACATGCCTGAAACTGGGGAACCTGGCCCACAACCCTGGCATGTGCCCTGACTGGGAATTGAACCGGCAATCTTTTGGTTTGCAGGCTGGTGCTCAGACTACTGAGCCACACCAGCCAGGGCCTAGCTTTTAGAACTTCTCCCTTCACAAGAAATATAGTAACCCACTGCATTGTGAAGGAGTCAAGTGGCACCGACTTCACAGTTCTGGTGATAGACTGCACATTCTTGCACATGCTTCCTTGTGCACATGTGTAGGCATTCAGAAGGGTAGGTTCTCAGAAGTGGAATTGCTGAGTCAAAGGAGTTACCTTTTCATATTGATAGATTCCCCTTACTTGTCCTTTGAAAGACTTCGCCAATATACACTACCACCAATGGCATAAATGAGAGAGACGAGATAATACAGTGCGTCATTGTTTTTCATTTTGCTTTTGACAGTCTGGGGAAAAGAAAAATAAGTCATTGTTCAATCTGCATTTCCCTCACTAGTGAGGTGGAGCGTCTTCTCATAAATATTTATTGTCCATTCGATTTACTTCATGAAGTACCTGTCCACAATTTTTGACTACTTTCCTAGTGAGCTGTTTGTGTCTTACTGATTTGTACATAATTTCTTTTACTACATCTCTTTTCTTTTAACTTTGGTTATGATGTCCTTTGCTCAATATAAATTTTAGAGTTTTCTTTTAGATAAATCTTCCAGCCTTTTTCTTATGGCTTCTGGATTTGCAGTCTTGCTTAAGAAGGACTCCACAATTAAGAATTTGTATATTCTGCTAATGCTTTTGTACTTCTCTCCTTTTAAAAAATGAGCTCCTCAGTCCATCTGGAATTTATAGTTATATATGGTATATGACATGATATTATTTTTTCCATATGGGGAGACATTTGTTTCAAACACTATTTATTGTATTTATTGAATATTCCACTCGTAGTAGTTGTAACCAACTGTATTTTAGTCAGGGTTCTCCAGAGAAACAGAACCAATTGGGTTCAGAGGAAGAGAGAGAGGGAGAGGGAGAGGGAGCATGATTTGAAGGAATGGGCTTATGTGATTGTGGGGGCCGGCAAGTTTGAAATTTGTACAACAGGCTGGCAGGCTGGAAATTCAGGGAAGAGTTGATGTCGTAGTCTCAAATCCAAAATCCGCAGGCTAGACACTCAGGAAGAATTTCTATGTTGCAGTCCAGAGACCAAATTCCTCTTCTTCAGGGAACCTCAGTCTCTGCTCTTAAAGCCTTCGTTCAATTGATTAGATGGGGCCCACCCACATGATGGAAGATAATCTGCTTTATTCCCAATCTACTGATTTAAACGTTAGTCACATCTAAAAAGCACTTTCACAGCAGCATCTAGACTGGGGTTTGGCCAAACTGGGCGCCAGTTAACACATAAAACTACTGGAGCCAGCCTTCCTGTTCTTTTCGCTGTGCGTGGCTGTCGTTGTTATGCATGGTTGTTGGTGTCGAGCAGCATGTGTTTATGGCATGTGGACTCCTGTGCGCGGCCACACAGCACTCCAGGCATCAGTGCCACCACACAGGGTGTCATTTGCACTTAAGTGTCAGAATCGCTCCATGGTTTTCCCAGCCCCACAGCGGGGCAAGAAGCTGCACTGGAACTAGGGTTTCACTGGACTGAGTTTATCTTCCTAGGCTTCATTGTTTTACTGAAGCTGTCTCTAACCCTTGCCTTAATTTTACTACAAATATAACCGTAACAAATAAACAATATATTTGTGACACAATGCGTTCTTGAAAAACATCATCCTTTTTCAATGGTGCTGTTAAGGGTGCCTGCTATGAATTCATCAGCCAAAGAAAGAAAAAACACTGTTTTTTGCCTGTTCAAGAGGATCTTTAACTCATGATATCCTTACATGCGTAAGGTCAGCCTGGCTATCCCCACCCCCAGGACAGAGTTAACAGACCAGTGCTCTCAGGAGCTTGGTTAAGGAAGCTAAATTGGATGAATTAGGAGTGGGGCTGGGGACTAGGTTAGGGCTTCCAGGGAAGGAGTGATATATGTATATATAGCTGCCAAGAAAACCTTGTGGAGGCTGCAAAGGAGAAGGGTTTCAGGTTCTGTGAGGAGGCTAAATGTCTGTGGACACTGAGGGATGGCCCTGACTGCCCTAGGGGCCCCTGTCACTAAGCCCCGTTTGTGATGAAGGCCCTGGGAGGGCCATTTCAGAGTTCTGCCTGGAGTGACAGCGCTGGTCCAAGCTGAAGTCCGAATCTTCATAGCAGGAGTTACACTGGCAATCCTCCTAGTGATATACCACGACCAGAGGCTTATCTTTCCACGCCGCTCTGGACTGGGCAAGCCTGGGATTCTGCTATGACTCAAGGGGAGGGGAAAGGTCACAGAGAATGACTGGTACAAGACTTCTTGCCAACCATTATGCATGGTCCTCAGAGCCAGGTTTTATCTGAAAAAAACTAAAGGTGTATGTCATCCTTGCAATTTAAATACTGTGGAGCTGTCCTTACATGTTAGGTACATATTTTTTTTAGATCTGGCTTCGTTCTCCTCAGATTCCTTCTGCTAGATTCTGTTCTTTCTATCAAAGTCTATGGAATTCCTCCTTTTACTCAAAATATCCCTTCTCTTCAGCATCTGTCTCCACCCAATTCTGTCAGTGAAAATATATGAGACCCTGCAGAACTCTAGGAGTTCCTCATTCTTCCTGTAGAAAATATCATCCTTACAGGTGGTCAGTTTGCATTACTTAAACCCCCTGCTTAATGCAATGTCTGCATTTCCTCAGTGCTGTTCTGCAAGGGAAGCCAGAGTCCTTACACTCTGTTCCATGATATACCAGCTTGGTAAGAAGTTAAGAGTTGTTCCACAGCTTTGGCCGGTGTGGCTTGGTTGATGGGAGCATGGTCCCATCCACCAAAATGTTGCAAGTTCAATTCCCAGTCAGGGCACATACCTAGGTTATGGGTTTGATCCCCACATCGGGGAGCGTATGGGAGGCAACCAATCAGTGTTTCTCTCTCACATGGACATCTCTCTCCCCACCCGCTTCCTCTCTCTCTCAAATCAATCACCATATTTTTAAAAAAGTGTTCTTCCACAGAACGGTTTATCCAGTAAGTTCGGGGAACATGGCACACCCATGCCTGGCTGTGGAGAATCAATGCACATGAACGTATTGAAGATTATGTAAAGTCCTCTTAAACTTTACTTAATTCCAATATTCCCATGTTTATTTAATCACAGGACACTCCTCTTGCGGCACACTTACTGGCATCGCCAGTTCTACAGACCAGGTGCAGTGGAACGGTGGGGTGAAAGGGACATTGGAGTGAAAGGAATGTCCTGGTCCACTGGGCCCCTTGACAGGGTCCCTGTGCTTCCTCGGGGTAACGTCATCCAGTTTGCAAAACAGGGCGGAGAGACTGGATAATTTTTATTCAGCCTTGAGACTGAATCTGACCACAGTTAGAAAGTTGGGGCCAATGGGAGTAGCTGAGAATTTATCCAAGAGCAAGCAGAGAGCACTGAAGAGCAGTGAGACAGATGAAGGCTGAGACCCCGACTCCCTAAGCCCCTCCAGCTCTGTGACCCCAGGCAAGTTATAGGTTCTTAGTTGTAAATGGAATTAATATCAATTCAGCAGCTGGGATTCAGAGAGGAAGACAAGAAATGGTCTATGCAAAGCAACCAACCTGTTGCCTGGCCCATAGGAAACCTAGTTGTGAAATTATTGCCATAGTGATGATACCACACAGAGGAGAAATGGCAACACATTGTTTTGATTTATTTTTATAATTTTTTTCAAAAAATATATTCATTGCTTCATTATTCTAATACTCTATCACAATACCGATCTCTAATAGTTTCATATTTGTAATTTGCATATCAATAAAAATGACCTCAACTTTGAGATTCGTTTTTAAAAATTTTAATCTTTATTATATTTTTTCCCTTACCATTTAGTCCCCTTACACCCCCTGCCCCCAGCAATCACCACCCTGTTGTCCATGTCCATAAGTTTTTTTCCTTTTTGCTCAATCCCTCCACCTTCTAACCTCACCCCGCTACTAGCTGTCATCTGTTCTCCATCTATAAGTCTATCTGTTTTGCTTGTTACTTCAGTTTGTTCATTAGATTCCCCAAATGAGTGAAATCATACAGTATTTGTCTTTCTCCGATGGGCTTATTTCGCTTAGCATAATGTTCTGCAGGCCCATCCTTACTATTGCAAAGGGTAAAATCTTCTTCTTTTTTACAGCTGAGTAGAATTCCATTGTGTAAATGTCCCATAGTTGTTTTATCCACTCATCTATTGATGGACACTTGGGCTCCTTCCATATCTTGGCAATTGTAAATAACACTGAAATGAACATAGGGGTGCTTATGTTCTTTGAATTAATGTTTTGGATTCATTAGCTATATTCCCAGAAGTGGGATTGCTGGGTCAAAAGGGAGGTCCATTTTTAATTATTTGAGGATTGTCCATACTACTTTCCACGGTGGCTGCACCAGTCTGCATTCCCACCAACCGTGCAAAAGTGTTCCCCTTTCTCCACATCCTCGCCAGCACTTGTTGTTTTTTAATTTATTGATGACAGCCATTCTGACAGGTGCGAGATGGTATCTCATTGAGGTTTTTATTTGCATTTCTCTGATGATTAGCGGTGTTGAGCATCTTTTCATATGTCTATTGGCCATCTGTATGTCTTCTTTGGAGAAGTGTCTATTCAGGTCCTTTGCCCATTTTTTAATTGGGTTATTTGTTTTTTTGGTGTTGAGTTTTATAAGTACTTTATAAATTTTGGATATTAACCCCTTATCAGATGTATTGGTGAATATATTCTCCCATTCTGTGAGTTATCTTTTTTATTTAACACTTTGAAATTTGAATATAATTGATTTGTAACTCCTCATTTGCTTCCAATAGGTTTACACATACCCCACCCCCAAACACACAAAGCCCCTTTGTTCCTAGGATCTGCAGGCTCCAATTTCACCCTACCCAGAATTCCCAGTGACACCAGGGGCACCACCCTCCACCTGTGCTCTTAGTTGTCTGTGCAGAGCTTTTCCCTTGCAGCGTTTATGTAATAAACTTTATTAAAGATGTGGGGTAAAGGGCAATGGGGTTGAGGGCAGACCGGGAGGGGTTCTAGACCAGCACAGACCGGTCCAAATCTTGGCAGGACAGATTAGGCACCTCTAATCTCTACATGACAGTCCCACTCCAACCACCACCCGCTGAGAGAGTGAGAGGACATCTCATCCCCACCTCCCAAGGCTTTCCTCACATCTCTCCCCTTTCAGGATGCCCTTTAACCCTGCAATTCTGGTTTATGTCCTCTGCAGAGGAGTTTAACTATCTCTTTGTTTTATATTCTCAACTGTTCACCTTCCACGTCCACACAGGTGTTTTGTCAAACAAAGAGCCTTGTGCTCAGGAGGAATGCATGCCTGAAGGGAAGATGCAGCTGCAGTCTGTTTTGATTTTAAATATTAGCTTTCCTCCCTCTCTCCCACAATTGGAGTTATTGCTTAAATATGTCTAGGGAGAGACATGGCAGGCAGACACACATGTTAGATGGGTCATTTTGGTGAAAATTTAGAGGACAGACTAGAAATGGAATGGTAAGACCAGAGGCTGGGAAACCAGGCAGCATGACTTCCCCAGTAAACCAGGTGAGGGAGGATAACAGGGAAGTGGGGGTGGAAATGAGGAACCTGATATGAGGGATACGTATGGGATAGGGTTAATAGGATTGATGATAGATTAAGGTTGGGGGGAGGAAGCAGAGGCCAAGGATGAATCCCAAGTGTTTGAACTAGGACCGGGTGATAGTGGTGCCGTGATGAGGGAGAGAGAATGACAGCAATGTTAATGCTAACCTTCCAGAGCAGTGGGAGGAAAAAGGAGCAAGGTCATAGAGGATACATCATGGTGTCTAGTTCAGATAGTTCCCAAGTGAAACCAGGAGAGGCCAAAACAGAATGAGACACTTCTGTTTAAAGATGGGAGATTGAACACAGCTTTTATCTCTGCAATCTCCCTGAACCCTACGAAAATGTGAGGAAAGGGATATTTTTAAGGGCATAAACCCAAATGACAAATAGGAAGTAAGAATAAAGACAAGAGTCTTTATATTTTGGGAGCTGAAGGCAGGTGAACAGTGGTGACCGACTTAGCTAAAACCGAAGTCAGTAATTGAGGCACCAGTATCTCTGAAAGGGGAATGCAGGAAGGGCTGAGATGGGAGGATCAATTCTCTCCTTCAGAGGGATATAGCCCGCCACGTATTCTCCCCAAGCTAAGCACGAAGCTGCAAGTTTATGATCTGGAAAGGATGTAGCCGAGGTTTTCGAACCGGAGGACATCAGGTAATGATGTGAGCCAACATGCCACGATACAAATTGGAGGGTAGAGTAAAAGTCTGCACACTGTGCGGGGAAGAACTCCCCACTCTTTACTTTCAGCGTTCTTCCTTCGTCTCACTCCCAGGATGCTGGCAGCCAGGTGGGAGACAGGAAGACTCTTCGCCAGGAAACCTGACCAGTCCAGAAAAAAATTTCTAAAGGTACTGACATTTGGTCCCCTTTCCACCTTTATTACTCCAGGCAAAGGTCACCAGTGAAGAATCAGATTTGTAGCCTCACTCCTGATTATGAAAGGAAAGGCTACAGACATCAAAGATCACTAGGTATTTGAGGTAATTCTTCAACATGAAAGGCAAAGGCCAAAATAAACAGAAAAAAAAAGAAAACTGTATAAATAGATAATACCGAGAAGACAATATTTAAAATAGATGATAATAATAATAATATTCCTAGAGAAATTAAAGATAATATAGAATTAATGAAATAAGAACAAGTTGCTTTTTTTAAAAAAAAAACAATGTCATAAAAACAAAGAGCACTTTGAGAAAATAAACTATGACAATAAAAATTTAAAAGCTACTATAAAGGTTGAAATAAAAAGTTAAAGAAATATCCCCCAAAATAGAAAAAATGGAGAGGTAGAAAAGGGGAGAAATAAGATAATTAATACAGATGACAACTGTGCCACAGGCAAGAGAGCCCAGATGGTTCCACAGGAGGACCCAGGAGCAGTCTCCAAGAAGGGGGCAACAATTTAGAGATAAATACATAGAAAATAAGCAAAGAGGGGAAGGAGCAATTATGAACTCCAAGGAAAACAAAAAGTTGTGAGAGAAATGAAAGGCAGTTAAAATATACGATCAGGCTCCCCTGTGACTGATGCTTGCCTTGCTGAAATGATGTAAGCCCTAAATCTTGATGGACGAAGGGGAAGTTCGTATGTATGGGAATCTTTCAAAAGAGCTCCATCTTCATCTCTCATACTTGGAAATCAGTAAATAGCGCCTAAAAACAAAGAAGTAACAATATAATCCCAGTCTTTAGCAATGTACCGGTAGAAGAAAATATCAAAATAATCAGCTAACGTGAGACTGGGAGTGGGGGACATGGGAGGGGGCTAGAAGACCTCTGTTTTCCTAAGGTTTTAGAGAATGGTTTGACTTTTAAACTACGTATACCTATAGCTTTGATAAAAATTAAATTAAAGGGTTGGAATGGGATATAGAGGAGTCAGCTTGGACACAGTCGAGGGGTTCTGCCCAGGCAGTAATTGAGCAGCCTGGTAGACCCCTTTCCAACTACATCAACTTAGTGAAAAGCCATGTACCTCCTGAGACAGGATCAAACACAAAGTCTTAGTTTGCAGCAGAATAACAGCTGAGACATCAAATAGCGTCTTCACTCCCCTCAACCACCACACAAAGCCTGCTAACAAGAATGACAGACTGGTTAGCTTACCATTTCAAAGACTTTCTGTTCTCTGGTGGATGGCAGACAAAACAGTCTGGAAAGTATGCACAAACTCGGAGAACTGGTTTCCACAGCGCGCGCGTGAGTGCGTGTGTGCATGTGTGTGTGTGTGTGCGTCCCTTCCACCTACATAAAAAAGGGCTTTGTATTGGGGGAGGAGGGAGAAAAAGGAGACAGCACAATAGAGAAAGTAACTCCTTCCCCTTGGCCTTAGTTCTGATGTGAGGAGAAAGGGAAGGGAGAAAGCATTGCTCGAGAGGGACAGGGGCATCTAAGAGAAGGGAAGACTGATGGGTTATGGGCTCAGCTTCCCAGCTGCAGTCTCTCAGGTGTGTCTTGCACTTTCTGATAAAGGGAAGCAAGAGGGCTGGTGGCATGGTGCACTTAGATATGAGTGGCTTCCGGTTTCTCACAGGCTCAAGTATGGCTTGCAGTGCTTCCATGAACTCAGAGGGAGCCACAAGTCAGCTGGCAGTGGGTGGCAAGCTGGCCTGGTTGGGGAATGAGCTTGGCCTGCCCCAGGAAATAAGGGAAGGATAGGCCTGTTCCTTAGAAATGAGGGAAAGATGAGACTGGGCTCCTTAAGATGGAATAGAATGTGCCACTGACCAGAGTGGCCATACTGTCATCTCTGAGAGAGCAACACAGACCACAGGATGTTGGCAGCTGACAACAACATGGGTCCCAGACGCATAGGAGACCAAAAAGGGACCCACTTCTCTCTCTGCCTGGTGACTATGCTGATGATCAGAGTTCTCAGACTATGCCGGACCAGGGAGGAACAGGGGGAGTAGAAACAGAGCTCTGAGTGCCAATCTGAGAATCACCCCAAATTTGGCCGAGACGTCATGGGCTGGGACTCCATGCGCCAGGATCAAATTGGCCTCCAGAAGCCGGGACAGAACCACAGGGTCAGAAATTAAGGCCAGTTCAAGGAGAAATGACTAAGGCTCCAAAGTGCACACTTGAGCTTTGTGAATGGCCATAACTGGTTATTATCTTGCACTTGTTAATATCCTTTGAGTCAAGAGGCCACAAAGGCCTGACAACCCAGTTATCATAGCAGTTTAAGAGCTGTTGTAATTGGATGCCTACTAAGGGCCAAGTGCTTTCCACCCAGACCTCATTAAATCCTCATACACCAAGTGAAGGAACTGGGATTTACACAAGTTGAGTGACTTGACCAAAATAGGCAGTAAACAGCAGAGCCAGAATTCAGAATAAGTTTGTAGTGATTCCAAAACCTTTGCTGACGTTGAAAGATGCCATGTCCAAGCTGTGCTTAGCCAAAGAGCCTGATTTCTAGAAAGTAAATAGTGTCTGGACATCAGCAAATGAGCACACACTTCTCTTTATGGAAGTGGCAGGAGTTAGCACTTCAGCAAGGTGGTGTTGGAGTAGGAAGGTGTGGTCGGTGGTGCAGAATGGCCGCCAGGTGAAAGCCCAGATGTGCAGTTAGGTGCTCTAACCTGTTAACGGTAGCAGAGGCAAGTATTGAACAAGAACCCTGAAAGTCTTCCAGCTCGAGGCATGCCTTTTCCTAAAGTGATTTGGAAACTTTGGAATGTGTTCAATACATTTCTGTTAAGTGAGGTATTCAGTTCAAGTTCTTTAAACTTGTGCCAAAGAGCTGTCAACTTAGATCACAAAAGATCATAACATGAAAAGCTCTCTCTTTTGGCAAGATTCATCAAGCCCCATGCATGTCCCTATTAGATTCTTCCACATCTGTTCTCCCTCTCCTTTCTCAGGTCCCAGCGCTGGCTTACACCTTTATCACACCCAGCCTAGGCCACTGCAACAGCTTCATCCATTCAGCAGGCGTGGCTTGAACACTATTCTGTGTCAAGAATCAAACTCAGTATTGGGGACCAGAAATGAGGAAAGTGTGGTTCCTGCCCCCAAGGAGCTCCCACACTCAGGAGAAGATGAGCACAGATTGCCACTGCCTGCCCCCAACCCCCCTCTTTCCTAGCAAGAGAATTACTGTCCTATGTGGCTACCCACCTGGACTACATTTCCCCAGCTCCCTTGGGCTTCGGTGAGGCTCTGTGACCAAGTTCTTGACAAAGGCGGGTGCTGGAAGTGACGCGTGCCACTTTCAGGTCCAGGACATCAGGCTGGTCTCCTTCACTTCTCTTCCACCTTCCAGACTGGTGAGAGCCTGGATCTGATGGTGACCAAGTTTCTATCGTGCAGTTAATGACATTACCCAAGGGGACAGCAAAGCAATGCCTTAGAAGGACCTGGGTCCTTGAATGACCATGAGGTTCTCACAACTGTTATATAGGAGAGAAAAATAAACATCTATGTAATTTAAGCCACTGTATTTTCGGAACTCTTTGTTATAGACACTTACCTTTACCCTGACTATAACAGGAACATAAAAAAAAAAAAAAAAAAGAGTGGCCAAAGTATTCCTGGTGCTATGACAGAAGTGGAAAACCACTTTAGGTCGGGCAGAAAACAGGCAGATGGAAGAGAGGGGCAGGCAGTGCCAATCTTTGCCTGGTAGAGGGCACTCTTGCACTGAATCTTGAAAGATGAGTGTTTTCAACAAATCCTACTAGCAGTTCTTATCTCCCCTTCATTTTCTTGGTCTGCTATTGTTGTGCTTGTAACTTCTTTCAGACAGAGTCTCCCTATGCTCCACCTTTTAACGCCTACCCAGTCTTCAAGATCCGCTTTCTTGAGGGAAGCCCTCCTTGACTTCCAGGAGTGATATCTCCTTCCTCCAAAATCCTGTGGCACTTGATCTTTATTATTTCTTGATCACCCATTTATATTAAAGTACCAACATCTGGCACTTTCCGGTAGCCTCCCCAGCATCTAGCACCCTGCCTAAATTTGTTCTGGGTTCTCCAAAGGTATAGGTGTGCCCTATATATCTATTGCTTTGTAACAATCTGCCTCAAAACTTAGTGGATTAAGATAACAATTTATTCGTATTGATCACAGTTCTAGGGCTTGGCTGGGCTCAGCTGGATGGTTCTTTCTTGGGGCCTTGCATGCTGTTGCAGTCAGCTAACACGTGGGGCTGGAGTCAGCTGAAGGCTTGACTGGGCTAGATGTTCTAGATGATTCACTCATGTGTCTAGCCACTGATGCCGCTGTCGGCTGGGGGCTCAGTAAGTCCTATAAACCACGGAGCCTACATTTGGCCTCTTCATGGGACTTGAACTTCTCACATAATTACAACTAGATTCCAAAAATGAATGCCTAAGGGGATTGTGCAAAAGCCTTGTGACCTAGCCTCAAAAGTTCCAGAATATCACATTCAACTGGTCAAGCACCTCACAAAGGCCAGTTAGGGCTGGGGAATTAGACTCCGTGTCTTTTCATAAGGAGCAGCAGTTGCATTCAGAGAGATAGAAATCAGCAACAGTCTTCTTTGGAGACCATCTCACCATACCGTGTAAGCATGGGATCTGGAATGATTGTTGCTCCCAAATGAAAACAAGTGACCATCCGGCATGTCTTCATCTATAGATAAGAGCCCCAGGGAGATGGTGCTTCCCTTCCTCTCTCAGTCAATGAGAAGGATTCAATGTTATTCCGCATTGACCTGGGGATGGGAGAGACATCCAAATGCCAGAATGCCCTCCTAAATCTGATGACTCAGTGTTTATGAGCCAGGAGGTTGCCAGGAGAGGATGGAAGAGGCCATGGAGAGCAAATGTCTCTGAATTAGGGTAAGGGTATCTGTTTTCTGTGTTTCTTCTGAAAATCACTTACCTTCAGCCTTGTCCATTAAGTGTGGGGTTTTGGGTCAAGTACTGAAGCAGAGCTAAAATTAGCAAAGGAGTGTATGATGCTAAACTTGGAGGAGGGCTTTCCTGAGCTCTTTAGCTGCCAATTTGATTGGACTTAGGCCGTAGCATGGCATCTCTCCTGTATAGCTTTTGGCTACAGTGAGAGGGGGCCATTCCCCACAAGCTACCACCAGCCACATTGGCTTTGAATCCTGTAGTGGATTGAATGCCTCCCCCCCCAAAATGTTTCTTCAGGCAACACTTTACTTGTTTTCCTCTTACCTCACTGATGGCTACATTATTCTGGGGTGTGCCTGTGAGGGTGTCTCCAGAAGAGATTAACATTTGAATCAGTAGACTGAGTAAAATTCACGGTGGGCACCATTCAATCCACCGAGGGCCTGAATAGAACAAAAAGATGGAGCAAGGACAAGTTTGCTCTCTTTGCTTGGGTTGAGACATGCATCTTCTGCCCTTATACATCGTTCCTTCCAGCTCTAGGGCCTTCAGACTCAGGCCTGGACTTGTACCGCCCCCATATTCTCAGGCCTTCAGGCTGTAACGGCCTTCCAGCTTTCAGACACAGACCGTGGGACTTCGCAGTCTCCTAACGGTGTGAAACAATGCTTGTAACACATCTCCTCTTATGTGTATCTTTTTGGTTCTGTTTCTCTGGAGAACTCTGATGAATACAGTCCACACATCGCTGGGGTCTCTGAATGCTCTTCTTCACTCTTCCAAGCCATTCGTTTATTGAACAAATCAGGTGATTATATGTAGAGTTTCCTACATATTCTCTGTATTTTCTGTAAACTTGTAGTTGGGACTTGATTAAATTCAGGTTCATTTTTTTTTCTTTTTTAGTAACCATACTTCGTGGTGTTGGGGACTTCTAATTGCATCACATCAGAAAATAGGTAATGTCTATCTGTCTCTCTTTTTGTGATGTTAAGATTGATCAGTGGACAAAATGATGTGATATCTGGGATTTACTTTGAAGTACCCAGTACGGTGATAGAGTGAGGAGAGCGGGGTGTAGTTATGGATGAAACAGGATTGGCCAGGAGCTGATAATTGTTAATGCTGAGTGGTGCAGTGTGGGAGGGTGTGAGTACAGCAGGCAGGATCATGGGGGCCCACCTTGGAGGCTGACTGCCTCATTCCTCTGTACATATTAGTTGGAAATTTATAATGGAAAACTCTCATCAACTACTCATTTACCCTGAAATAAAGTTTTTATAGGAAAAGCAAAATAAGTTCTTTATTGTTTTCTTTATCGCTTTTCAAAATAATAAGCTGGTTTCCTAACAACCACTTATCTGACCAATGACATATTAGAATTCTCATTATAGTGCAATAGCAGTAAGCCATCTCTCCACCTTCAATGAAGAAAAAAAAATCAAAGTGAGTTTTTGTTCTTTGTAATGAACTTCCTGGCACCCACATTCCTCTTGGGCTCACCCCCTACCCTGTCTACACTTTAAAAGATTTTGCTGGGGGCTGCGACGCCACAGCCTTCTCATTGTGTAGTCCTGGATGTACTTGCTGATACAAATCACAATATTAATCTGTGACACAGACCCCAAACCATGTAACTGTCATAGACAACTTGAGACAATACAACCTCACGAATCCTGAAACAAAGGCTCCTAAGCTAACCCTCCATCCTCTCCACCCACCCTCCACCCAGTAGATAGACCAGAAGGAAGAAAGAAACATCCAACCAGAAAAGAATGAAGAAACAAGAATTCAGAAAAATGAGGAGAGGCTTAGGAACCTCCAGGACATCTTGAAACGTTCCAACATCCGAATTATAGGGGTGCCAGAAGGAGAAGAGGAAGAACAAAAAATTGAAAACTTATTTGAACAAATAATGAAGGAGAACTTCCCTCATCTGGCAAAGGAAATAGACTTCCAGGAAGTCCAGGAAGCTCAGAGAGCCCCAAAGAAGCTGGACCCAAGGAGGAACACACCAAGGCACATCATAATTACATTACCCAAGATTAAACGCAAGGACCTACATCCAAGATTACTGTATCCAGCAAAGCTATCATTTAGAATGGAAGGGAAGATACAGTGCTTCTCAGATAAGGTCAAGTTAAAGAAGTTCATCATCACCAAGCCCTTATTATATGAAATGTTAAAGGGAGTTACCTAAGAAAAAGAAGATCAAAAATAGGAACAGTAAAAATGACAGCAAACTCACAGTTATTAACGACCACACCTAAAACAAAAACAAGAGCAAACTAGGCAAACAACTAGAACAGGAACAGAACCATAGAGATGGAGATCACATGGAGGGTTGTCAATAGGGAAGTGGGAGGGGGAGAGGGGGGGAAAGGTACAGAGAATAAGTAGCATAGATGATAGGTGGAAAATAGACAGGGGGAGGGTAAGAATAGTGTAGGAAATGTAGAAGCCAAAGAACTTACAAGTATGACCCATGGACATGAACTATAGGGGGGGAATGTGGGAGGGAGGGGGTGGGCAGGATGGAGTGGAGTGAGGCGGGGGGATGGGACAACTGTAATAGCATAATCAATAAATATATTTTAAAAAAAGAAAAAGAAAGAGGATTTTACCAATTGGAGTTCATTCTGTTCCTCTGAAGGGGCTCTGTTAGAAAAGGGATTGAATTGACGGGCCATTTCCAGCACTGTTCGTGCAGCAGAAACACAAGGAAATGCAGGAAGGGGGAGAATTCCTACACCCAGGCCCACTCCCAGACCTCACAGGTCCCAAGATACTTTGGTCAAAGTTCTCATTTATTTGTTTGTTTGTTTGTTTATATGCTTGTTTGTTTTTATGTATCTATTTAGTTTAAGGAATTGTAGAAAGTCTTACACTTCCTACTAGTTGGAAAAAGAAATGGCACAGCACTAAAGTAAGTTTCATTTGGTTTAAAGGTTTAACTATCAATTAACCAAATCACAAAAGACAATCTAGAAGAAAACAGAATCAAATGATCAACTTTATGGACAGGGAATGTTTGTAAGCATTGACATGAAAACAAAAAAGACAGGAAAAAAAAAAGAAGAAACCACAGAGGAAAAGACTGATGAATTTGAATAAATAAAAATTTAAAACTTCTGTGCAAACAATGCAAAACTGATGCAAAACTTCTGCAAAAACAACGAAAATAAAATAACCAAAATAAAAAGTCAAGGAGACCAGAATGGGAGCAGGAGGGTGGAGGCTCTGAGGCGCAATTACCACGACCAGAAAACTAACATCTTTGTTGTAAAAGTATTTATAAAAATTGGTTTAAGAAATTAAGGCTTTATTAAATAATGAACCAACAGCTGTGCTCACAAATCAAAGTAGAAACATTGCCATAAACAAATGTGGTGAAAGATTAAAGTCTGTGGTAATCACAGAAACACACATTAACACAAGGGAAAAGTATGACTTTTTGCCCATCAGGGTGAGAAAATTTGAAACAATAATTCTTAATCCTGGTGACAGTGCAAGAAACTGATGTCAGCGTAGATAGTGCTTACCCTCCATGCAAATCCTGGGAAACAATTCGTCAACTTGACGTAAGAGCCATAAAAAGTATCTTCGTGCCTTGAGTCAGTTATCTCACATCTGGGAATTTATCCCAGGGAGATAATCTAAAAGAAGAAAGCAACTCTTCTTCGTGATGTCCACTGAGTGTTCCTGTCATCTCAGGGTGTTCTGGGTGACCTGGCCCTGAGTCTACCATGCTCCTGGTAGGTGGCACTTGGCCTGTCCATGAGTATGTGTTTGCATTAGTTGACGTGCATGGCCAACTTTGGGATTTTAGTAGAAGAATGCAAAAGGACCCTAGAGAGGATATAGATGAGGACCATGGGTGATGGGAGGGTTTGAGTCTCCAGCACCCCAGGACTGGCTGCCTCACTGGTTTTGATGCTTCCCGGGAGAAGCAGAAGGAGCAGAATTAACAAAGGGCTACGTGAGACTCCGCATCCAAGCAGTACAGCTGCAGAGCCTGATGGTTGAGTGCCAAGCAGAGCAAAGCTAGGAGCATTCTCCTCCCCTCTCCACGTTACCATAGACCAGCAGACTGTCTAGGTGCAGAGTTCTCAGCAGTGTCCCACAGAATTCCTGGAAGCAGACGAGGTATGGACAGAGGATAATAGCATAAATGGAACACGGGATGGCAGGGACTACATCTGCCTCATTTTCTGCTGCATCCCCAGATGCATGTCAGGCATAGTATCTTACATACAGCCACCACTCAACGCATATTTCTTTTTTTTTTTAAGATGTTATTTACTTACTTTTAGAGAGAGGGGAAGGGAGGGACAAAGAGAGGGAGAGAAACATTGATGCGAGTGAGAAACATCGATTGGGTTGCCTCTTGTAGGCACCCCTATTGGGGACTGAGCCCACAACCCAGGCATGTGCCCTGAAAGGGAAACAAACCAGCAACCTTTTGGTTTGCAAGCCAGTGCTCAGTCCACTGAGCCACACCAGGCAGGGCTCAATGCCTGTTTCTGAATGAGTAGTCATCATCCACCTGAGGACTCTGGGACTAATCTGGGTGGGTGGGGATGAGGGCTAAGGCTCGGCACAAGTGGGTGGTGACTCAGATCTGACAATATAGCAGTATCAATGACAATGTGGTCCCAACCACAAGCATAGTGAAACTGGGGCATGCTGATCATAGTTATAATATTGAAAAATTGGAAACAATCTAAACGCCTAACCATAAAGTATGAGGTGTGCAATTAATGAAAAGTCATGCGAACATAAAGGTGAAGAAACGGCCAACAAGCACTCTGGGTTTTCTCCTCCGGAACACACGGAAGACGTCACTTTCTAGGCCTCCCCACACCCTGCCTTGCCTTATGACACGGTTTCCCTGTGTAACAGGCAATAATCACTGCCTACTTCTTGTGAAGTCCACATGGGTGAAAAAAAAAGGTCTTTGAAAAGTGGCAGTGCTAGAGAAATAAAAAGGAATGGTGTTATTTTCCATAGCAGGTATGGCATCAGGAAATGGAGACGGAGGCGTAACTGGTGCCTGCGTTACCCAGAAAAGCATTTTTTCCCTCACTGCCACCTGGCTTGGCTCAGGTGCTTAAAGTTGGCTCAGATTTGATCTATTCCTCTTGTATATTCAGGGCTCATTTGAATTCGCTGGGCCCTGAGAGGTGCAGTGAGTGAGTAGATGAATATCTATGCATGAACAGAGCCCCTACCACTGTGCCTTTCTTGTTCCCCAAGATTGTGCCTGGGACGAGACATCTATTTCTCACCAAATACCTATATGCCCTCCCACATTTCCCAGCCCTTCGGCAATTATGTGGAGCCACGTGACCAATTCTGGGCAAAGGGCTGTAAGTGGAAGTGATGGTCCTCACTTCTGGGCTGATGCATATAAGCACCAGAGTGCATCCCTCCATCTCTCTTCTTCCCTGCTCTGAAGGGGGGACCAGATGGCCCAGCTACAATTCAGAAAGAAGAGTCTCTGTCAGTCTCGCTGTCTGAGACCCAGTGGGGCAGCAGAACTCCTGCCAATTCATTTGGACATGTACATTTCTGTGTTATGTGACTGAAAATGTTGAGGCTGTTTGCTAGCAAAGTAAAGCTTATCCTCTCCTAGCTAATACAAATGGGACAGCTGGTGGTTCTCTGCAGGGAATTTGAGCCTGGCACAGCACACAGGGAAAATGTTAAGTGGCATTTGTCCTTGGCTGTCAAAGCCCCCAAATCATTCCTCTCTCTACTTGGCATACTAAGAAAATAAAGTATATATTTTAGAAATATTACTTATTTATTAAAAAATTAAAAACATAAGTGGCAAAGAGAGACAGGGAGGGAGAAAGGAAGAGAGAGAGTGAGCGAGCGAGCTGAGCCAATCGGATTATCCCAGTCTTTTGATGGCTCCCCCGAAAAGTCCTGGTGGGACATGGGAAGGAGGCCAAAGGGGGCCTTGAGCGAGATGAGTGAGTGGAGAGAGATTAGACCAAGCCTGTGGAGAAAGAAACACAAAACCCCCTTGTTCTGAACTTTCCTGGCTGTGATTCTTGCCCTTGGGTTTCATTGTTAGTTTGACAAATATTTATTGAGTGTCTACTATATGCCAAGCAGGGTTCTAGTGCAGATGTTCAGCTTGAACAAAACACACTACCTGTCCTCATGGACCATACATTTTAGTGGGGACACAGAGAACAAAACCAATGACTATGCGTAAGGTGGTAGGTTAGGAGATGACCCCTGTGATGGAGAAAAGCAGGGAGAGGTGATAGAAGGTAGGATGGCTCCAGCTTTTAAAGGGTGGTCAGAGAAGGCCTTACTGAGAAAGTAGTATCATCAAAGCAGAAACCTGAAGAAGGTGCTAGCAATGCAGCTACCTGGGAGAAGTGCAAGGAACAATGAGGAAGCCAGTGAGTGTGGCTGGATGGAGAGGCCGAGGAAGACAGTAGTAGGGGATGAGATCCAAGAAGTGCTGAGGAAGGCAGATCATGGTAAGGACTTTGCTCAGAGATAGGACACGACTGGTGGATTTTGAGCAAAGGGGTGTTAGGAGCTAATTTATATTGTAAAAGAATGACTCTGGCTGCTATGCAAATAGGGTTGCCAGATTTAGTAAATAAAACTTCATATTGTCAAGTTAAATTTGCATTTCACATGAATGACTATTTTAGTAGAAGTAGATCCCATATAATCTTTGTGACATATTTATTCTAAAAATGTATTTGTTTTTTTATCTGAAATGTAACTTTAACTGAGGATCCTGTATTTTATCTATACATGAAGAAAGTTTTAGGGCATCAGGATGAAAGCAGGAAGATCACCTAGGGCTGTTGCAATGAACCAAAGGAGAGATGAGGGCAGATCAGATCAGGGAGGTGGGTGATAGGGGGTGAGAAATAGCTGGTTGGATTCTGGGTATATGTTGTTCCCTGTGTATTCTCTCTACCTCTGTCTCTATCTCTATCTCTGTCTCTGTCTCTATCTCTGTCTCTGTCTCTATCTCCGTCTCTGTCTCTATCTCTGTCTCACCTTTTATGTGAGTTAGTTTGATTCATTTTGCAACCAAAAACAGAGGAAAAGGGGTGGTGGCCATGGGCAGGATGTGGCTGGGGGTCTTTGGACATATAGGGAGGATGTGGTTTTTACCACAATTTTCACATAGTTTTAAAAAACCCATGAGACTAGAATTAGTCACTCAAAGGTAGAAAGGAGCCAAAGGTCAGGTGACAGCCCTAAAGAGCTCTGTCCCTCCCCACTCAGGGACACGGTGCTCAGGTCCTGCAGAAGTGGGAAAACACTTTGCTATGACACTTCCTTTTCGGTTCCTTCCCCTGTGGCCACCAGGCATCTCTTGGCTGGAGGATGGCGGGGGGAATGGTGACCTGTAACTGGATCTTTTTTCTTCAGATCTTTTGATCTGAGCCAATATGCCGAGGATGTACTCAGAGGACAGGGTCAACATCCTCCAGGTTGTTGGAGATGCAGAGAGGGAGGGGAGCCCCTGCAACGTGTCGAAGTGCCAGGTGTGTTACTCATGACAAGCCAGATCCAGACATCATCCCTCTCTTCACGGATGAGGAACTGGCCACAGAAAGGTATGGCAACCTCCTCGGGGTTGCTTCGCAGGACTCGCTAATTTCCCATCGTCATCACTTGTCTAGTTCAACAGAAATCACTTCATTGCTGATGAACTGAGAGCCTGAGAGGATATGATAAGGCAGCTGTAGGGTTTTTATTCCACTAAGAGTTTAAGACCAAATGTTTGGTCAAAAGAGACCCACATAATCCTTACCAGCTGGCTTGCCTCCCGGCCTGCCTCCTGACTCATTCCTTCAATTGTTCAACAAAAGTATACTGAGCATCTTCCAGATGCCAAGTTCTGTGCTAGGCCCAAAGATACGTTGGTGAACAGAGACTGAACTGAGACGTTGAGGTTTGAAGGAAAAGAACAGTTCATCAGGTCAAGGGGGAGGGATAGGGAAGATGTCGCACAAGGAAAGCTTGTGCCAACACTCTGTGGTGGGAGGGAGTGTGGACAAGACCAGGCTGGAGGGGGGTGATGCAGAGGCAAGGACGCTGTGAGAGTCTCTGGCAAGTGACATGAAGTCAGGACTTTAATTTTTATCTCAAGAGCCGGGAGATGCCATGGGAAGTCCTTTAAATTAAGCAGGACTGCAACTTGATCAGATGTGCACTTTGAAAAGGTAAAACCCTGAAGTCTGCCCTAGAGGACCAGTTAGACCCATTAGGCTCCACCCATATAAGGAATAACAGGCATGTGTTCAACAGAAAACATAGAAACTAAGAGCATGGTTTCTAAAAATATTTTTTAAATATATAAGGTACAGAACAGTGGGTATCCTATTCTATCATTTGTGCAGAAAAGTGTAAGTATAAAAACAGTCCATTTTTGTTATTCACAGTAGTTGTGTTCTGTAAAGTTGCCACGAACGCTGAATTAACAGGTACTGAACTACGGCTCCCAGGGGGAAATGCAGGGTTAGATTTCCGTGGGGTTCTGGTCACAGTATTTTCATCAACAAATCAATGCATGCACAACTTTATTTCACGTGTGTTTCTGCTTAAAGACATCTTATTCAAGGTACATTGTTGATTCATTAACATTGAACTCCTAGCCAACAGCACTGAAACAAACATGCCTAAACAAAGTTCAAGTAACACATATATTTTCCCCTTAAAGCACATCAGACCTTTCCTGCACTCTTAGGAACACCTGACAGCACTTCAGCACTGTGATTGGAGGCCAATTGAAACAGCGAAATCGGCAAAAAGTACAAAAATGTGAAGAACGTAGCACTAAATAGACTGCAAACAGGGCACGTATTTACAGGACCAGAGCTGAACTGAGAAGGCAGAGCGTCGCCTCATCTGACCTCAGCCAGGAACACGCATGTTGGGAGCCTCGGATCTTTCACTGCTCTGCACCAGTGTGCTGATGCCTGTGACAGCGCCCCGAGTACTGATTTGGGGCTTACAGATGCACTTTAGCAACAGACGCACTTGCAAATAGGAAACCTATGCATGTGAACATCAACTTTATAGGGGGAAATACTCTCAAACTTAGATACAAATTGCAAAAATAAAAATAGTACATGAATATTCATCAACACTTTACCCAGATTCAGCTATTGTCAACATTTTACCCCGTTTGTTTTGTCGTCTGTGTGGCCACCCTCCCGCTCCCATGCTCACACACACAAACACACTTTTTTTCCCCCTGAACCATATAAGGGCAACTTATGTACTTCGTGGCCCTTTACTCCTAAATACATCAGTGTATGTTTCCTTGAAAGGGGGATTATCTTCCATAACCACAGCACACTTACCAACCTTGGCAGATTGAACATGGATACAATGCTTTATCTAATCTACAGTTCTCTTCAATTCTGGAACACATCCACAGCCTATCGTTGTGTTTTGTGATGTTGGTGCTTTGTAACCAACACTTTTTTAAAAAATAGAATATCTCGCATTTTAGATTTGTCTGATGATTCCTCACAGTCAGATTCAAGTTGTACATTCTCCCCAAAATGCTGCAGAGGCAATGAGGTGCAATATAATTGTTTTAAAGCACATGGCGTAAGTATGTAAGGAAGCTAAAGACACGGGTAATGGGGATTGTCTTTGGAGAAACCAGCTGAGACCCTGGAGGAAGGAAGGGGGGAGGAGAGTGACTTTCCACTCTAGGCTCTTCCATACCTTTTGAATTGTGCATTAGGTATATGTAGTACTTATCCGTAAACTAATTTTAAAATTTAAAAATATACATTTATTGATTTTAGAGAGAGGGAGAGAGAAACATTGATGGGAGAGAGAAACATTGACTTGTTGCCTCCCATATACACCCTGACTGTGGATTGAACCCTCAAACTTTTGGTGTATGAGACGGCACTCCAACTGAGTCACACCAGCAAGGGCTTATAAACTAATTTTTAAAAAATCCTTCACCCCAATGTTCATGGCAGCATTATTTACAATAGCCAAGTGCTGGAAACAGCCTAAGTGCCCATCAGTAAATGAGTGGGTCAAAAAACTGTGGTACATTTACACAATGGAATACTACACAGAAGAAAGAAAGAAGGAGCTCCTACCCTTTGCGACAGCATGGATGGAATTGGAGAATATTTATGCCAAGTGAAATAAGCCAGGTGGTAAAAGACAAATACCATATGATCTCACCTATAAGTGGAACCTAATCAACAAAAAACAAGCAAAATAGAACCAGAGACATAGAAATAAAGAACAAACTGACAGTAACCAGAGGAGAGGGGGGGAGGGGGATAACAGGGGAAAGAATGGGAAGGGCCAAGTCAAGGAACATGTATAAAGGACCCATGGACATGGGCAACAGGGTGGGGATTGACTATGGAGGGTACAGGTCAAGGGAGAGCAACGGGGTGGGGGCAGGGGAAATTGGGACAACTATAATGGAACAACAATAAAAAAAAATCCTATAAGGTCGGCGGGTCTGGTATTATTACTCCCATTTTCCATTGGCAGAACCAGGCTCAAGAGGATAAGTGAGCATCAGGAAGGCCTCTACTCCCGGCCTGTGGCCCTGTGACAAGTGCCTGCTGTCACTTGAACTGCTGCTCTGAAACCAGGTGTGTGCGGGTGGTGATGAGTGTCTAAAGGAGGGGAGAGTGAGGGCGGATGTTGGGGAAGGTTCCCCAGTGGGAGGAAATCCTTGAGCTGAGTGTGGGAAGGTGAAAAGTTAGCCAGGTGTCCAAGGGTTACAGAACTAGGGGGTGGAGGGAGGGAAGAGGAAGCAGGAAGGAGGGTATTTCAGACAGAAGGTGCCTTAGATCCAGGGTAACAGGCTTGTAAATGTCCACACCCACCCAGATCTGCAAAGATTAGGATCTTCCTTGGCAGTCCCACCCTGCCGTGCAGTGGGG
This sequence comes from Desmodus rotundus, assembly GCF_022682495.2. Classification (NCBI taxonomy): domain Eukaryota; kingdom Metazoa; phylum Chordata; class Mammalia; order Chiroptera; family Phyllostomidae; genus Desmodus; species Desmodus rotundus. The sequence goes on along the minus strand of NC_071394.1, from coordinate 105,020,060 downwards.
AAGCCTAGGCTTGCCTTTTAACAACAGGCTGGTCTTTTTACGTTGAACAAGTCTCCTCTCAGACAGAGCGTTCAGTCTGTTTGGTGATAAACTCCCTCGTGCGGCTGGTTTCCCACACTTGGGAAACTCACTGTCTTTCTCAGCTTTGTCCCTCTCTTGCCCTCACCCCAAGATGCCATCTGGATATCTGGGTAAATGAGGGCCTTTACCGTACCCACTGAAGTTGGCGGCAGGATGGGGCTCAGTACACCCAGGGCCTCTGGACCTCTGCCGCTCTGAGGGCAGGGGCATCGGCTCCTGGCAGTTAACATGAGAGATGAGGTCGGTCCTGTATTTCATTCTGGGGTAACGTGCTGCCAGGACCAGCTACAGAATTTGCAAGACCCAGTGCAAAATGAAAATGCAGGCCCTCCTTGTCCAAAAAGCAGGGAAAAAAGTACTACTACAGGCACTAACATAGTAAAGATTTTCCTATCTTATGTGGTCTCTCTCTTCATTTGTCATGGTATTTTTCTAATTGCCATTGAATATCATTTTAAGTAAAGAAAATTAAAATTTCATGCTATTACTATGAATTTTGCCATTCATCTTTATATTGTGCAATGCCAGTTTTAAATAAAAAAAATTAAGAGCATTTAACTCATGCATTTTCAAAGTGAGTGTTTGGCTAATACAGGGAAATAGGTAAGTAAGAAAGTATACCATACAGTTCCTTGGCTGTTTGTGTTTCTGAGAAGGCCACTGCCTTCTTTTAATTACTTGATTGATTTTTAGAGAAAGAGAGAGGGAGAGAGAGAGAAACATTGACTTGTTGTTCCACTTCTTCATGCTCTCACTGGTTGGTTCTTGTATGTTCCCTGACCAGGGCTCAAACCCACAGCCTTGGAGTATCTGGACAATGCTCTAGCCAACTGAGCTACCTGGCCAGGGTGCCACTGCTTTCTTTCTGCATTTGAATTAATTTGGGTTCAAATGGAAAGTGTGGCCTCTCAGGATTGTCGGCTCTTGCTTACTCACGTAAGTACTCGCTGACCTTGTACTTACGGTGCATCTTGCTAAAACCTCACACGTTATGGGGCTCCTGGAGTCCTGTGCTCCTGGCACTTTGCCAACACTGTATGTGCATGTGGGAACGGGGGTCAAGGGACAGAGACGTGAACACCATATATCATGCATTGTCCTGCTGGCCCTCACTTCCAATACTCAAGTTCAAAACTAAAAATAATTAAAACAGGAACAGCAGAGCATGAAACGAATGCTTGCATGGAGGCCTTTCTGACTCCGTACTTGGAGGTTCCAAGTACGAGGTAAGCATGTTGTGGAAGCTGCATAGCAGGTTCTACACAACATACAACCTATGTTGTATGAGAATGAGGGTTGCAGGGACCAATAGCACACATGCATACTGCCCAAATATCCTCTGCTCACGCACATGCTCCGTCATGCCGTCAGGCTTTATTTACACAATACAAGTTCAAAGATAATGTTAAGAATTTCCAGACAGCCTTGGCCAGGTGGCTCAGTTGGTTGGAGCTTCATCCTGTCCAACTCCCTGTCAGGGCGCATTCCTCAGTTTCAGGTTCAATCCTTGGTCTGGGAGCCTACCAGAGGCAACAAATGGATGCTTCTCTCTCACAGTGATGTTTCTCTCTCTCTCTCTCTCTCTCCTTTCCTCTGTCTCTAAAATCAGTAAACATATCCTTGGGTGAGGATTTAAAAAGAATTCCAAGACAGTGACAGTCCACGATTAAACCAAGTGCAGGCCCCGCTGAGCAGGGTGCTCTATGCATTTGCCCAGGTCATAAGCCCATGAAGCTGAGGGTGGGGAGGGCTGCCCACTCCTCTCTCCCTCTTCCTGCCTGTTGGATGTGGTGGGTGTAACAGTGCAGCTTTTGCGGTCACCTCGGACCATCTGGATGAGGGTCACATGTAGGAATGGCAGAGAGAAAAGCGCTGATGGACTTGGCTCTCTTGCACTTTACCAGCCCTGGAGAGCCAGCCTCCGAGTATTGATATGACAGAATAAATCTGCATGTGTGTTCTAAGCCACTATTAATTGTGTGTTTAGAAGCTCTATAAAGTCAAACGTAATTCTCTGATATAGCACCTTTGTGTTCAGAAACTTCTGGATTTCCTGCAAGCCACTTAGAGGCCATGGGGAGCCACGCGTGGGACCTCTGGCTGACGTACCCAGCTATCCAGCTAATTCCGGCTGTGGCTGCTGAGCCATGTTCTGTGTCATATGTGAAGGGCCGTCCCGTGGGGCTTGTCTTAGACCAGGGGTTGGCAATCCATGTGGCCCATGGACTGGCCACCTGTCTTGTAAAGAGAAGTCTTGTGGGAACCCAGTCGCTGCGCGTTTGTTTAGGTCTTGTTCATGGCTGCTTTTGAGCTGCAACAGCAGAGTTAAATAGTTCCGCGGTAGTTACTATTCGGCCCTGTAAGAACAAGTTTGCCGACTCTTATCTTAGGAGACTTCACTCTCTAAGAAAGCCACCGAGTCTGCCACCGTCCATCTAACCCTGGGGGCGTGACCCCCGTACACCCGAGTTCCACCACCACCTTCTCCCTTGTACAATCTTCGGGCCAGAAGGATCAGGCTTTCCCCAGGGTATGCTGGTAAACATTTAACAACGGGCTGCCTGGAGGGAAAAAAGGCCCTCGTGTGTAACGTTTGCCCGAATCTGTGGTGAGATATTCCCATGGGGCTAATGTCGAACAAACAACACGACGCCAGTGGGCTCTGGGAAACGCTGAAGACCGTCGCTGTGCGCAGCACGTAGAGACCTTTCCTCGCATCCGACCTGGGCTCCTGCCCCAATTCTGCGTTTGTTAGAACCCTACACTCTCATCAGCCAGGTCCGGCTTTTGATAGACCAATTGCAGCTACAGGAATTTAGAGACTGTAGCCCCCTGGCTTTCGGCACTGTTTTCCCCTTTGTCAAGGTTCAAAATATTTACAGTCTGTTCATTACATTTTTTGTCTACAGATTGAGTCTAAGATAGTAAACCCCATATAAACAACATTACTGTAACATCTAATTATAATGTTATAATTGTGTAAATATTTGCCGCAGAATCAAGAAGTATGACTGGAGCTCTTAAGAAGAAAACAACTTTATATCGCTTACTAAACATCTGTAGGTCAAAGGATACTGCATATTCCAGGCATCGAAGTCCAAACTAGTATCCATTCATTGTTTTTTTCTCTGTTTATATTTCTTTTTACACTCAGCTTCCATTTTTAAAAATTTCTCTCATTCTTTGTTGAATTACTTTGTTTTAGTAGGACATCTTCTTGAGTAATTTCTTCATATGCAATGCTTGAAGGGTATATTTTCTAACGCCCTAGACTGCAGAAATGTCTATTTTGCCTTCACTTTGAACAGCAATTTGACTGGCTATAGAATTCCAGAATCAAACGACTTGCAGATTTCCTGCAAAATCTGATGCAAAAATCTGATGTTAGTCATTTCTTCATACGTAACCTGTTTTTTCTTTTGGGAAACTTTTTTCTTTATGCTTGAACTTCTGAAAGTTTATCCAAATGCATTTAAATGTGGTATTTCTTTACTCCTCCTCATTGGCTCTCAGTATGTTCCTTAAAATAACACAAAACCAAAATAAAACATTTATTTGGTTTAATATCAAAACATATCATGAGCCCTGGCTGGCGTGGCTCAGTGGATTGAGCACTGGCCTGAGAACCAAAGGGTCACTGGTTCGATTCCCAGTTAGAGCACATGCCTGGGTTGCAGGCCAGGTCCCCAGTCGGGGGCGCTCAAAAGGCAACCACACATTGATGTTTCTCTCCCTCTCTTCTCCTCTGTCTAAAATTAAATAAATAAAATCTTTTTTAAAAATGTGAGGAAAACAATGATGGCAACAATTATCTCCACCCAGGTAATTCCAGTGAACACTTTTTAAAGCATAAAATAACACAATGTCATGCAAAGGGTGAGCAGTTCTGGACCCTGTGAAACGGAAAGGCGCAGCTCTTCTCAGCGCTCCCCTGCAGCCTCGCTCCCCGTCTTCACTGCTTCCTTAGGTACCCATCCGTCCAGGAAAAAATGATTACACTGTACTGGCACATAGCAAATACTACATGTGGAAAGTGAATCTTTTTAAAGAGATTCTATTGATAATAAAGATCTCTGAAGATAATGTTATATGTAAAAAGATCCTATAATGAGGATATCTAAAGATAATACTATATATACGTAAAAAGTAAATCTTTTTTAAAAATACACACCGCACATACCTGACACAGTCTTCCTTCCTTCCACTCTGTGACTGCACCCCCGTGGGTCCAGCCAGTGCTTTGTTGGTGCACTGAAGTCATTTCAAGTTCTCCGTCCCTACAGACAACACTGCAGTACACACCGTTGAATGATATGAATATCTTGACATACTTTAGTGAGCATACGCAAGGGATGAATTCCTAGTAGTGATATTGCTGGAACTACGAGTAAGGACATTTTGTTCTATTTTTATTGTTTATCCTCACCTGAAGATATTAATTTTAGAGGGGGAGAAAGGGATGGCAGAGAGAGAGAAATATCAACGTGAGAGAGAAACATGATACGTTGCCTCCAATACACACCCTGACCGGGGATCAAACCTGCAACTTAGGTACACGCCCTGACCTGGGATCCAATCCGTAACCCTTTGGAGTAAGGGACGATGCTTCCACTAAATGAGCCAACTGGCCAGGCTATGAGTAAGAGCATTCTAAATTTTGAACATGTTTTTCTGCAAAAATTTTGTACCATTGCATTCTCAATAGTATTATCTAAATGTCTCATTCCCCACTTACTTATTAATACTAGGTATCTTCAAGCTTTCTAAGTGTTGCCAGTCTGGAGAGGTGACAACATTGGGGCTTTCATGGGTATTTCTCCAGCCGAATGTGTGGTTTGGTGTTATTGCCTGTGTTTACTGGCCATCTGAATTTCTTTTTTCTGACTCTCCAGTCATGTTCGTGGCCTCAGTGGAGCCATTGCCAGATGACCTGTGTCCTTCTTTGCCTCAGGAAAATGTTCTTTGTTTACTTCCTCAGTTGTCCCCTCTCCTCTCTCTTCTCTGCCTTTCCCGCTGCATCTAGACTCCTGGATTTGTCCTGGTGTCATTTTATTTTTATCTTGTATCTCCAATCTGTTGGTCTTTTCAAGCTGCCTTAAAGGAAATGTTCCTCAACACTATCTCTAACACTTCTCTTGCTTTTAAGACATTTTTAGATTACTGTTTTTTTTTAAATCAAAGTTGTGCATGAGGATTATTTCATAAATAAAATTTGGCTTACATGGTTTACAGATAACACTGTCCTGCAATTTCTTACTCCTGATATCCATTATTAAACTTTTTAGCTATTTTTTTTTTTTAGCTATGTACTTTTGTATTTATCAACTCTAGCCATTATCTTTGCCTTCCTACTAGGGGAGATGAAAATTTAGCAGTAAGACAGCCTCGCTGCTCCCCCTGCCCAGCTCTCCTCCCTGCTGCTACACTATGTCCCAACTTCTTGTTGAATTATTGGTTTCTTTTGGGGGTTAATATGTGAGTGTAGTTTATGGCTGAGTCAAAAGTTATGATTGCGTCCTTTTTATAGTGGAGTTATTACTATTATTATTATCACTATTGCATAGATTTATATGTAACTTTAACTAAGGCCTGCTAAACCCTCCCAAAGGAATTCTAAAGAAACTTGAATTTGGAAGCGTTCTTTTCCATGGATTGGCTCTTTCTCTGTTTCTCTCTTTCCTCAGGTCTGAGGGCAGAGCCTGGACAGACAGGATCAGGGTGTCATGGAGGGACAAGAGGCGGGGAAAAGGTTGGAGGCCTGGGAAGGGGGAATCAGAAGCACAGCAATCAGGGAACTGGAGGCATAGGGGTCTGTTGTCTGACCTCAGAGTGTCTCCCCAAAAGTATTATTTCTGATGGTGGGTGGTTCCCAGCCCTTCTCTTCCACTCCAGCCACCCCCAAGCTCAACAGCTACACTGGACCTTTGCCAGAGAGTTGTAACACTGTAGCAGTTTTATTTTTCAAGCAAACAAGAAAGCTGGAACAGTGAGGCACCGACACTTTTGCATTGATCAGGAAGGGCTGGGGGGGGGGGGGCGTTGGCAGGAGGAACATGTGATGGTTTGTGCTTCCTGAAGGCAGAGGCAAGCCACAGGCAAGTCCTCCGTGCCTCCGGCTGGGCAAATGGAGTGAGACGGGTGGGAGAGAAAAAGTCCAAGTCATGAGTAGGGGGAAGTTTCAGCCAGGGCAGAAGCCCTTCCCTGATCTCAGCACCCTTTCCTCCCCAACCCTGCCTACCACATCCTCACATTGTAGGTGTTTAAGAAGTGATATAATTAATAAGTTCAGTGAGCTCAGGGCACCTCTCAAGAATGTTGGGATGGGTAGCTAGAAGCCAGAGGTTGGCAATTCAGGTGCAGGATGGGGAGCAGAGCAATAAAAGGCCCATGCATTTTGATCTTTCAGCTCATCTGGGCAAATGTGTAAATTCTTCCAAACTGTGAAAGGACTGATAGTCCCAAAAGGGCTCTGCTAGAGTTTGGCAGATCCTGTGTGTCTCTTCTAAGCTACCAGCTCCTCCTTCCTTCTCCATCACCAGTCTAGGGGAACACTCAGGGGTTGCTAGATTTTAACAGAATCAAATTTTAGTTGGTTGGAGTCCCAGCAATGGAGCAAGAGTGGTTGAGAGGGTGCACCTCATCCTTTTTCCTGTCTGCTTCTGGACTGTGCGGACCTAAACCCATTCCAAAGAGTTGCGTGGTGACACACCTCTGGAAGGCCACCTGGGGAGAGGACTCCTTACTCTTCCTGGTCCTGGCTTTGTGCACTTCCTGGTGGCTGCAAAAACTACAATGATTAGTCCCCAGACTACCAGTCTAGACTGGCCCCCACCACCCACACTGGGTAAGACCAGGTCTGTTACTTAGCACTCACCTCTATTTGAAAGCTTCTTGTGATGGGCGTTTGTTCAATTGTGTTAACCCTGCCTACTACATAGTAGGTGATCAAGAAATAATTGTGTCATGCAGTAATAAGCTCGTCCGCGCTCAGAGTTTAGTTCTGCAGTGTGGGTAGAGGAATAAGGGACACTAGCTTCCCCTATGTCACCTCTGCGCCCCTCTGGGATGTGCACTGAGCATCTTCCAGAGCTCCCTGCCTTCCTTCTGTGGCTGTACTTGTGTGCTCACATATACAGCAACAGGCACACACACACACACAGGCTCACGCTTACCGCACTTGCCTATGTCACGTTCACTGCTCACTCATGTGTACTAGCACAAGAATGTGAGCTCCTGCTTGAGAATCTCCCACTCTTCTTCCAGGGCTGCACCCAGAGACATTTTTCAGGTGCTTGTACATGTCTAGAGGCATCAACATCAGTCATGAGTCCTTCTTACATACACTGTTTACTGCTTTTCGTTCATCATCTCATTTAACCCCAGCAAGGAGTAGGTAGGTCTGCTAATTGCATCTAATGCCAGGGACTCAGAGAAGCTAGTTTGTCTGAGACCACACAGATGAGCCCAGATAAGAATCTAAGTCTTCCCTACCTTCGTCTGTGCAAATAATCATGCCAGAATAGCTGGACTTCAAACTGAAGATTCAGCAAATGTGAAAGCAGGAGGGACGCTGAGGTTCTGAGGCCTGGTGTGTCTGAGCCACCAGGGGCCGCTCTTTCCCCATATTCAGTCCTGGAACCTGGCCGCTGTCCCCCACCAACCTTAAGAATGCAGGCCGAGCTTGAAGCAGAGACCCTAAGGCAGTCCTCCAACCCTATGGGCCTGCCTTCACAGGGCCCTCAACGCTGCCTTTAGTCTGCCTACCCCCAACCTGACAACAGGGAGTGTGGGAGCTCAGCAACTGCAAATGCCAAAGTAGAAGTCTGAACAGGAAAGTGATTTTTCTGCATTGTCAGAATTTCTTCCTCTCCTAGGGGCCTGGCTAATTGCTGTGTCTCATCCTGAGAGTGGAAGGTTGGCTTTCACAGGTGGGACCCTTGCAGTGGGAGGAACCAGTTCAGTCGGTGGTCTCCAAATTGGGTTGTGCAAGATGGTCTGCCAAACACACTAGAACATTTATTTATGTATTCATATTTTCAATCTAAAAATGAGAAGGTAGCCCTGGCTGGGTGGTTTAATTGGTTGGACCATCCTCCCTTGCACCAGAAAGGTAGTGGCTTCAATTTTCAGTCAGGGCACATGCCTAGGTTGTGGGTTCAATCCCTGGTTGAGGCATGGAGGGGAAACAACCAATCTATGTTTCTCACATCGATGTTTCTCTCTCTCTCTGTCTCTCTGTCTCTCTCTCTCTCACTCTCTCCCTTCTTCTCTCTCTACAATCAGTAAGTATATCCTTGGGTGAGAATTTTTTTTTTAAATGAGAATGTAGCTTCACTAATATTTGATATCCAGACTGGTGTTGGCTCTCTCATTGGGTCGTATGTCAAGCAGCCTAGCATGTGTGGCATTCCAAGAGGAGGATGGGGGGCCGTGGCAACCCAGCACAGTCTCGTGTCCCCGGTGGGCTGGACGTATGCGGTCTATCACCTAGCTTAAATACAGCAACCTGACAGCATGGACACGTAGCTTTTAAGGATTCCTAGGAAGAAACCAAGGTTTGACGGTCATACTAACAGTTCTTGCACCAGAGGAAGATAAATGACTGAGCTGTCATTTTCACTCCTTGTTTGAGCTCCTGGCTGCATTCTGACAAGAAAGCAATGACAGTCTAAACAGATCTGACAAGACATCAGTCTCCCAAACTCTGACCTGTGGCAACTACTTGAAATTGTATCAATTATCACTGATGATGAACCTTACTGTAACATCGAAAATAGCTGTGCCTTGGTATCAGTAGCAGTAGCGACTGACAGGAGGCCCGCTCTGTGGTATATCCGGGGTGCAAGCAAAAGCATGTTTGGAGGCCAAGGTGCCAATCAAGACCATGGGGATCAGAGATCCCTGGGGTGTGCGGCTGACAACAGTCCAGCGTTCCTGTGCTGACGGTTCTTAGGGTTTGCTGTGGGCCGAGGGCCTGAGCGTTGGGTTCGTGGAGATGAAGCTGGCACTGTTCTATGCCAGACGCTGCCACACCGGTCCTCTGGGACTGGGTTCCGATTCCAAGTCGGAATCAAGTTTTGAAACTGGGTGGATTTTGGTTGCTTTCGGTCTGCCTCAGGAGGCTCCAATTCCTGCAAAAGCGGAGGAGGGGGAGGAAGCCTTCCACCGCATGGCCCTCCTCCGTGCTCACTGCGGTGAGTCTACTTTGTGGACTCCTGGCTTACTGCACATTTTCCCGCCCTGCACACTCTGGGTTGCCCTCTCAGCCCCCTTTCCTGTGTGCTTCCTTTCAGGGGCAGAAGATTAAAAAATCTTATGGGATTCGTCCACACTTGACAGAAGGAGAGTTCATTTAAGTGGACTTATTGAGGACCGATGTAAGGTCATCTACACTGCTCTTGTCAAAATGCTGCCCGAAAACCAATGGCATCGGGCGTCCTTAAGATGACTTTAAACACACATTCTTGGGCCCCACTAGCAACCTCATGTCTCAGAATCTGTGAGTGGGCCAAGGAAATGCATTTGAAAAAAACCCTGCTCCCACTGCCCACCAACTGGTCATTTTGAAACACACTCAGAATTTAAAGAAATATTACTCTGTATAAAGGTACTTTTAAAAACTATAGTTTTTCAAACAGTTCATTATCTCTGTTTTTCTGAATGTGGGAAGAGTAGGACATGGCAGCCTTCTACTGGTTTTAAGCACGAGGGTAGACTGAGGCTCAGAGGGGGTCAGCTACTCACCCAAGTGTGCGACAGCATTAGCAGCGGATGGGAAGTGGTCTTCCCTGTGCGGTTCTCCTGCACATAGATGGACTCTCAGGGGTTGTGGGGAATGAGATCATGCTCCACATACCAGTGAAGAAAACACTGAAGTAACTCCATGGGAAGGGGGTGGATTTCTGGGGCAAATTCATCCCTGAAACCAGATCCCACCTGGGCCCAGTGGAAATTACAATCCCACTCATCTTCAGAAAATCACCTCAGAATTCACAGCTTACAGGCTATCTAGTCCAGCTACATGACCAGCAAAATCCTCGGAGATTCTTTAGCAAAAGATCAGCACAATGGCATCTTGGCCTTAGGATACTAAAGAGGACTCTAGAGCAGGGGTCCCTAACCTCTGGGCCGCAGACTGGCACCAGTCTGGGCGTGTTAGGAACCGGGCCACACAGCAGGAGGTGAACTTGAATCCTGAAACTATCCCCTCACTCCAAGCCATGAAAAACTGTCTTCCATGAAACCGGTCCCTGGTGCCAAAAAGGTTGGGGACTGCTGCTGTCAAGCACAGGCAAGAATTAAAGTTCCATCTTCTGGCAGAGCCCTTCCTCCTGCCCCATGTTCCCTCGCCCGTCCCAACTCTTTCAGGGCCTGGAGAACAGCGCCTTCCATAGGACCCATTGTGCCCACTCCCGACTCAGACCGGGCCAGTGCCAATCCTCAGTCCTCCCACTGCCTCCTGGGCCTGCCTCTGTCTTGTCACTTATCACTCTGTGCTCAACTGGCCCGGGTGGGTGTCTGTCTCTCCTAGTGGACAGTAAGTCTTTTAAAGGTAGAGCCTGCGTTCAGTAAATGTTTGTAAAATGAATGGGCTCATCACTGGGGCTTCTCTTGTGTCTAACTGAAGTCCTTACACTTCCAGCACCCCGACACCCCACTGAGACAGAGCTCTGGCACAGCCATCTGATGAACTGTCACACTGGTGTGAAACATCTAGAATGCCCATTTTTTGTGTCATGGGGAAGAGGCAAACCTGGAGCCAGGGCAGCAACCTCAAACTGGAGCTGCGTGGCTTCTTGCCACCTTGTCACTCTGGGCCTGCCTCCAGATGCACGCTCCTGCCCAGTAGGAAGGGACCGCTGTATTTCCTTCCTCCTAGAGGCTTGGAAACCAAGTGAGCAAGGTAAATCAGCTAACGAACCTGACCTCCACGCCAGCTCTCCTGACTCCCCGCCTTTTCCTGCAGCCAAGGAATTGGCCAATGAGAGTTTGGCTTCTGCTTTTCCCCACCTTTTCTGGCAACATTCACAACCCTTCCTGATGGTGAGCAATGCAAGTTCCAGGCATGCCTTCTTTCGTTATTGGCTTCCCAGCTGTCGCTTTAACCACCAGGCGAGTCCTTGACTGGTTGTGGGCCGATAAACATGCAAATTCCCATACACAAACAGTGGTAGGCTGCAGCTTCTTTCCCACTAAGAATGACACATGTCAACAGGCTCAGAAAATGGGTGGAAGCCCATCCTTCCCGGCACTGTCCAACATTCCTGGTGACCAGGTATCTGGGGAGACAGGCTGCCGGTCTCCTCATGCAGCAGTAAGTAAACAGTCCACACTCTCCTTCAACTCCCTGGAGGGTGGAAATGAGTTAAACAGGTAGAGCCCAGTCCTGGTTTGGAGTTGTCAACATAAGAAATGTCCAAACCTGTAAAGAATTTTTATGAGTTTATTTGAGCCAAAACTGATGACGTATGCTGGGGAGCAATATCTCAAACGAGAGTAATAGTTTTGCATTTTCTTTCGTTCTTTTTATTTTAAATTGTTTTTTAAATTTTATTTTTCAATTACAATGGGCATTCAACATTATTTTATATTAGTTTCAGATATACAGCATAATGGTTATATAAATTTACAAAGCGATTCCCCCAATAATTCAAGTGCCCCCTGGCACCATACATAGGTATCACAATATTATTGACTATATTCCATGTGCTGTACTTTACATCCCCATAATGCATTTTGTAACTATCAGTGTGCATCTCTTAGTCCCTTCGCCTTTTCCCCCAGCCCTCCCAACCCCTCTGACAGCCATCAGTTTGTTTTCTGCAGCTATTCTGTTTCTCTTTTATTTATTTTTTTACAGTTTATTATTTTTACAGTTTCTTTTATGCACTTGAGGTTAAGGAGGGAAGAAAAGGAAAAGATTTGAGGGTGGAGAAAGCCAGGCGGGGAATGGATTACAGGATGGTTGGGATTGTATGCTCTCTGGATGGTGGTTACGGCCTATTTCAAAGGGTGTTAACCTAGGTGCACAAAAACAAGGGACAGTGCTTGCTTAAAACGATGATAAAAATGTTTACTCAAAAGTTATATGCCTGAAGTGTGACTACCCACCGTGACCTGCTGAGTCAGGAATTTTGGATCAGATCACTCTGTGAGGTTACTTTCCACACAACCCCTTTTCTTGCCCACAAGGTAGAAGAAACTCTGTTGTGTACATGTTGCAGTGGCGTTTTGATGTTGGTTCATTGTGTGTGTGCATGTGGTGTGAGACGTTTCTACGCCATGGTGGAAAACCTCAGCCTCGCGGCTTTCAACTTTCTTGAGGCCTCAGCTCACATCAGTAGCAGCGATCCATGCTATGTGGAACAGCAGTGCTTTTTACAGTGGGGACCAATGTACAGATCTACTTGGCCCATTTTCTCAGTTTTCAACCTAGAGTCATAGGGAGTAGGGACAGGCTGCATTGCCTTCCCTTAAGCCCACAATGCAGCGTGAGGAAGTCACTTTGTGGCACAGGGGGAGGACTGAGGTTCATTCATCTAGTCCCTGGTCCCAAAGGTGCCTGTGGAGAGGAGATGACACTCAAGAATGGGAGCTTCCCGCTGAGGGACCCACCTCGGAGGAGGCCCAGTGGTGTAGGAGCTTTAGAGAAGGTCAGGGCCAGCTCCCTCAGTACCCGATGGGAAGACAAGACAGGAAGTGGCCCTGGGGGTGGGATTTTGCTGGTGGGGCTCTGGGGAGCCATCGGTTTTAACCTGAATTGATTGGCATCAAATAACAAAAAACAAAGACCACAGTGGAGCGGGACTGCTGAGATGGAAGCAATGAAAGGCGTTCTGGCATCCTAATATAGTGCGCGGAATCTTCCCGAAAAAGGAAGAAAGGGATTCTTGGATACAAAAGGCGGGCTGAAAAATAATAAATGGAGAATAAAAACAAAAATAAGTTTACTGTTTAACTTAAAAAAAAAGAAAAAAGGTTGGATGGGGGCATGGAGAGCCGGGAGAAGGCTAGGAGGGTTGCAGGGCAGAGGGCGCCGACCACTCCTCGGGCCGCCTCTACCGCCAGGGGGCGCCACCACAGGCTCGGAGCCCGTGTACACTAGGACGAGGAGGGGGCCGGGCCAGGGCCGGGGCGGGGCCCAGCCTGAGCTCCGGCCGGGTCCCGAGGAATGCGGCCTTTGGCTCGTACCCTGTTCACATTCCGGCCCGCGAGGAATGTGAACAGGGTGTTCACTACGCGCCCTGAACGCACAAGTTCGGTCCCCTCCCGTCAGAGAACGCCCAGCAACGGCTCCAGGGCTGGTCCCCTCTCTGCCACCCCAGAGAGCCCGCAGGACCTCCGGGTGGAGGTTAGGTCCCTGGGGCTGTCAGGCCAGCGGGTATCAGGACCAGAACCCCGGGCGGGGTAGTTTGAGGTCGAGTGTGGTTTAGAAAAGGAGAAGAGCCAAACGTAGCCTACTGAGGCACCAAGAAGGCAGGCCAATAGCTGGAAGGGGAGAGAGGGTCTACACTTTCGCTCTCTGCCACCTGCTTCCAGGGGCACAGAGACCAGACCCTGAGATTTACCCACCTTTAGGGCATATAGTGGATGGCAAGGCCTAGAGAAAAGAAAAAAGCAGACGATCCATTCTGGGATTAGGTACTTTCTGACCAGCCAGGCAGTGACTGAATACCCAAAACTGAGCATTTAATTCATTCAACAAATATTTACTGAGCTTCTGTGCCAGTGTCTGAACTAAATTCTGAGCGCACAGAGGTGAACAAGCCATCACCTGTCTTGAGGAGCTGACATTCAGATCCTACAGACTGCTGCTGAAACACCCAGAGAAAGCAAGGAAGCCCATGGTGCTGGGAATTCAGAGGACTAATTCAGATTAGGGTGGAAATCTAGGAGGGTTTGGGGGGAAAGCTGCAAGGGGATCTGAAAAGCCAGTAGGAGTTAGCCCAAAAGGTAGGTGAAGAATGTTCTGGACAGAGGGAACCTTATGTATGGAGACCGAGGGAAGAGCTTGTGGTCTGAGTGGCCCCCAAGCAAAGCCTGGGCTTGCCTTCCCCATGAGTACCTGCCAGGCGGCCAGCTGAATCGCAGCAAGGATTGCGGTGTCTACCTCAGTCAATTCCAGGATGCTGGCTGGTTTATGAAGCCCCCACTGTGCAGGAGGTACAGTGGTTGGGCCTGTGAAGAGGGTGAGGGAGGTAGGGACTCAGCATAATGTGGAGACGGAGAGATAAGGCCCATAAAGCATCTGGCATGGCACGCAGGACCTGGTAGGCGCTCAGGCAACGTTGACTGGTCTTTCATCACTTGGCTGGATTCACGGACTCTTTCTCTTCCCCTTCAAAGTGGCCATTTCTGCCTCTGAAAGGGCAGCTGTCCAGTCCTTCATCCCTTAGGAGTTGCTGGACAGAGGAGATAGACACTGTGGTCAGGTCATGGAACTCCCTGTTTGTTTGTTTGTTTGCTTTGTCCCTTCCTGGTTGAGGAGGGGGAGCATGCTGGAGATGAAAGTGCTGTCATGGGCTATGGTCAGGTTCTGAATGAATGAAGCACGGAGGGTCAGGGACAGGAAGGCTGGAATTGGGCCACAGTCCGAGAAAGGAGTGATAAAAGCCTGATAAGAGCTAAGGAAGGAGAACAGAAAGCAGTGCTGGGAGTTAGAGACTGAGGAAGCAGATGAGACCAAACTCTGAGTCCAAGGCTCCAAATCCACCGTTAGATCCTTACCTGGTGTGGTTGGTATGAGTCTGATCACAAAAGGCCATGGGGTATCCTAGATGTCCCCACCTGTGTGTCCCAAATGACCCTGAGTGATAGAACAGGAATGTTTACATCCAGAAATTCCTTGTCAGGCCCCCCCTCCCAGGAATGCACTGGGACCTAAATTCTTCTGTGCAGAGGAAAAGTGCAGGTCTTGGATGGCCTCTCCAGCATTGTTCCTTGGCAAACACAGGAAGATGGGTTTCCTTTAGATTTGCGGTGCTGACAACTGAATCCGGCCCTCCCCCCCTTTGGGGTGAGGGGTGGGGAGGAGGCCGAGGACCAGGCAGTCGATGGAAAATAAACACCCACTTCTGCTCCTCTGACTTATTTCATGTTCTTAGAATTTCCTCTCTTGGATTTTGGCTTTGTTAATTTAAAATTCCACACACTGGTTAGGGCTGGGAAAATCCCTTGTTGCTGTTGCCATGGAGAGGCAGCTGTACACTCGGGGCATAGGCCCGATGCCTTGACCAGTGGGCCTGAAGCCCAGTGTCCAAGTGAGCTCTCCGTCAGCCTGTGTGAAGGAGGCTCTCGGGGCTGGGTGTGTGTGCTTCTGCGCAAGCATGTGCTAGTCCCACAGCGGGGACGTGGCAGTGTTTTAGTTCCAGCTGTCTGGGCCGGGGCCAGCCCAGGGTAGTGACAGCTCCGTTAAGAAATGGTGGGGATCTCCAAAGGGGCCTTCAGGCGGGCCTGTGCAGTGCATGCACTAAGAGGACACCCAGGCCACTAGAGAGCTGTCCCTTGCCCACGTGTCTTGATCTGCCTCCTTTCCTGAGCTTTGTGTGGTAGACTTGTGGGTCCTGGGCTTTCCGTCCGAGTGTGGCTTCTGCCTCTTGTCCTTCTCTCCTGACACCCACTGCCCACGAGAACGGTTATTGTATTGTTTCCTTACTTTCCCAGTTCCTTCGTTCATTCATTCTTCATTCCTGCACTCGCTTGGCAAGTATTTGTTGAGTACCTACCAGGTGTTGGGCACTGGGCCGGGTGCTGGGAATCCAGAGATGAATAAACTGGAAAAATTGAAAACAACCTTAGGAGCCCAATAATTAGTCATATGAACACAAAGTGTGAGCCACACACATGACCCAGGACTGGGATGAGAGCGAACACAAGTGAGGTACTTGCTTGGGACAGAAAAGGTAAGGGGTGCCAAGAAATTCCATAATCAAGATAAATAATATTTTAACAAATAAAAGTCAACCCATGCTGAACAAAACAGCAACATTTTAAATAAAGACAGGATCAGTACCAGTTCTATGCTGGGCCTATTGGGACCTGAGGCAAAGGAAAATCCGACATACAGATCCTGTGTTCAGAACTGAATTCAGCATTTATCATGTAAGCATTAAAATACATCGTGGAAATGTGCCTGTTGACGGGAAGGAACTCATGGCGTGTTGTTGAGTGAAAAGCGAGAGGCTGCAGAACCATATGTGAAGTCAGTTCCTATTGGAAATACCTTTAGGTACTGGAAACTATGAGAACGTACACTGAGATGTTAACAGGCTTTTTCTCTCTTTTATGGCCGTTACCTTGTTTGTGTTTCCTGGTTATTTTAACAGCGAACATGTAACACTTGTATGATTTTCTTAAAGTTACTTTTTAATAAATAAACACAAACAAGAGAATTGTAGTAGAGCGTGCTGGTCTGCAGCACAGCTGACGAGGAGCTTTCTGACCTGTGAGACCCTGGAAGACTGTCCAGGTCACCCCCCTTCTCACACCGGCAAGGAGGCAGGGCCAGGATTGCCACGCCCACTTTAGAAATGCGAAGCCACGGCTCAGTGAAGTGCAGGGACTTGAGAAGAGTAGCCATCTGGGGGTGGTGCACAAGGCCTTTGCATGCAGGCCGGTCCTGCTAGAACCTACATGACCCAGAGCACCATATGCCGAGTCTCTTGCTTCCCAGCTTCTTCCAAACAGAACGTTCTAGGTCTCTCTTCTTCATGCCAGCTGCCCTCTGTTGGCCTACCACTTCCATTTGGTGCGCTTCTCAACTGAGAGGAGAAGTGTAGGAAGAAAACCTGCAAGAAATATCTGGGGAGGTGTGGCCGGCCCCTGTTTGGGCCGTCAGTGAATGACAGTGGGCTTTGTGAGTGACTGAGAAAGTATTTGCAACGTTATGTTTTGCTCTCTGGCACAGACACGCCCGCAGACTGGCATGAATCATAAGTAATTCCCTAAAGCCCCCATCTGCCTGGAAATGCTTGGTGGTACTTCCCCGAGTTCAGAGCCATCAGCCCTGCATGCCAGTAGGCTTAGCTATTCCCCGCCCAGCCGCAAACCTCGTGCCCCTCTCCCGGGGAAGGTTCCAAGGGCAGAGGGATCCAAGGCAGACATGCCACCTCTGGAGCCAGTGACCACTCTGGGATTGTGCTTACACAGCCTCAGAGCTGAGACCCTCCTGAGTGTTCTCTCTGTGACTCAGCAGGCCTTTCGTCTTAAGCATGATGCCTATGCGGGACAAAATAAAGGCCTTTTCTCTTCTAAGGGGAGGGTTCTCAGGCTCCAGATCACCCTTAGCAGCGTGTGGTCTCTCCTTGTCTACTGAATGTCACGAAACAAGAGTGCCCTTGGTTCGAAGCATGGGTGCGGCAGATTGCAGTTCCCAAAGACAGCCTTGATGATATTTTCCTTGGCTTGCTACGCCTGTGTAACTAAGCTATGGCCAAAGACGTGTAAGTAGAATTATCATGTGGAAATTTCTGAAAGTTTCTTTCAAAGGGAGGTGGAGTGCCCTTCTTGTCCCTTTCTCTGTCCTGCTGCCTGTAATACGGATGTGATGGCTGATACAGAGCTCTGGCGGCCTTCTTCGGCCATGAAGACTTGGGTGGGCAGAACTTTTAAACAAATATCAGAAACCCAGAAGCTATGAAAGAAAATAATTTTTTGACTAGATTAAACTTTCAAACTTTTTGTAACAAAAGATAACACAAAAACAACAAACAAGAGATTTGGAAACTGTATTTACACATATGGTCTGTCCAGAAGGTATCCAGCCATGTAACATGAAAAATAGAGACATTTATTGAAGAAGACACAAGATACAAGAAACATTGTATGTAGGACAATGACACCTCAGTCCCCTTCAAAGCAGCCGCTTTGGGACCTCACACAGTTCTCCCAATTGCCATCAGCTGCCCCATTATATTTTCCTGACTCTCATCAATGGTCTGAATCTCTTCCCTTTCAAAGATGATTTTAGTTTGGGGAAAAGCCAGAAGTTGCGGGGTGCCAAATCTGGGCTGTGGGGGGCTGAGTCACCTGGGTGATTTGATGTTTCACCAAAAAACTCTGCAGGAGACATGGTGCATGAGCAGGTGCGTCGTTATGATGAAGCTGCCAATCACCAGTTGCCCATAGCTGTGGCCTTCTGAATCACCTGAATATTTTCCATGGAGGAATGTTGAAGCCTAATGCAATATTTGATACAGATTCGTTGCTCTACTTGCTCAGTCATTTTCAACACGATAGCCACACAGTACACATGCTCCCTCAACAGCGTCTACCACCCCCACTGACTAGTACAGCGGAGTTGTTACTGTTCATGCATGCACATTCCAGTCCACTCTCCTTGGCTGCCAGGTTACACGGATGTCGTGCAAACTGTTCTCGTTATATTAACAATGGCTGGACTTTTTCTGGACAGATTATTATATATATATATATTCATTGTTGTTGTTAGTAGTTTGGGTCCTCCAAGAATTAGTCACCAAAATGCAATTCAACTTGCAAGAGGTTTACTGGAGAAAATCTCCTGTGAGTGAAAAATGGGAAGTTTTGGAGGAGGCTGGAGAATACAGCGTGGTTAGTTCTAAGAAAGTTTTGGCAACTGGGGTGGGGAATCCTTGCGTCAAAGTCCCAGGTTTGTGGAGTCCTGTGTCCTGCGAACAGGCCTGCTTCAGTGCCCCTGTCCTGCTCAGTCACTGGCTGGGGAAGCCTGGCCTCAGTGCAAACACTACGGTCAGAGGTCTGAGAGGCATGTTCTCGAGCTGCCCTATTCACACGTGGATTTGCTTGCATAAGTATGTGTGCCTACAGATGGACACATGTGTACATATGGGTATGTGTGTGTATCTATGTTTGCATATATGTGTATATAGAGGCACAGAGACAGGTATGGAAGGATACCTGCTAGGTTTTTACATGCATTATTGGAGGGGAGGTCCTCTTTTAATCAGTTTAACAATAACCCACAACCTTTAGACCAATGGAAGGTCCTCTTTAAAAATACAAGAAAAGATTGCACTAAAATCCCTAATATCCTAGCCTCTTATATTCAACTGCCTATACAACATCTGAGGGATCATCAACTTTAACACGTGTAAAGATGAGTTCTTGAGTTTGCCCCCACCATTGATGACCCCCCCCCTCTTCCTACAGCCCTCCCCAGTTCCGATTCCTCGTGTCTGTAGATGACCCGTGTTCTTCCCGCTGGGAGCCCGTGGAATCTTTTCCTTCCACCAGGTGTTCCGAGATCGCACCAGCTCTCGTCTCGCTGTGAGTCTTTCCTCGTTTACGGTACCGGGTACTTGCTAGGGGCTTGGCTCTTGTCTTTCGGTTTGGGGAAATTTCCTTATGACAGCTTTACATATCATTTTCCTTGCACTTTCTTTTTGAATTGGGTCTTTTGACTGAGCCTCCACATTTTCTCATCTTTTCTGTCTTTTTTCATTTTATTTTTCTCTCTGGGTGATTTCTCTCATGACCAAATTTTTCTATTAAATATGGTCTGTTTTTATTTTAGAGTCACATTTTTAATTTCTAAGTTCTTTTTCCTCTGTCTCTAAAAAAATATTCTTTTCTAATTTCACGAAAGCCATTTTCTCATCTCTCTGAAGATACTGCTTTTCTTGACAGCTCCTTCTACTCTGCATCACCTGTCGTCTGCTTTTACTCTGCTTCTTTGTTGCGGTTTCTGCCTTCCGTGTGGAGAGTCTTCTCGAGGGACCAGTGATGCCTGCATTTCTGTTCACGTTTCAAGAGGGGTGCTAAGGGAAGCTAAGTGGAACCTTGTGCTCTGCTTCCCTGGAGTCTGATAGGAGGACCCAGAGGTTGGTTTGAAGAGTTGGTTTCTCTGGGTCTTTTCTCTGAGGCCATTCAGTTTCCTTTGAGAATGGTATAACCTCCTCCTCTGGGTTAGGGAAGGCAGTGGTGGGGGTATGGGGGGAAGGGGTTGGTGGGCATATTTTTCAGATGGTGACTCTCACTCAGTCCCCTGTGTTTCTTTTTAATTTTTAAAGATATGTTTCTTGATTTTAGAGAGAGGAATGGAAGCTAGAGAGAGAGAGTGAGAGAGAAACATTGATTGGTTGCCTCCCATTTGCACCCCAACTGGTGATTGAATCCACAACCTAGAGGTGTGGCCTGACTGAGAATCGAACCCCCAACTTTTTGGTGTATGGGATGACGCCCCAACCAACTGAGTCACACCAGCGACTAGGGCTCAATTTCTTGTTTTCAGTGCTGGGTGGTATCCCCCACCCCACCATGGCCCTCTGTTGTGCCCCGAGTGCCTCTCTCTGGCGTCCCTCAGGTTTAACTTCTCTGCATCTCCTCTGGGTGAGATAAATTCACCTGCTGACCAGCTGGGGAGGGAGCCAGGGTCTAAATGCTGTCTTTGCAGCCTGTGGGCCTGTGCCCTGCTTTCCACTCCAGCCCCTTCTGCACTGCTGGTGTCCCGGCTCCTGAGCCACCTGGGCTTTCCTGCATGAGGGACAGATGGGCATCTCTTGGGCAGGGCCCTCTGAACTGGCCCTTAGCATTTAGCCTGCCCACCTGCCATTTGCTTTTCCTCTTCTACAAATGCACTAACATCTTTCATCTGTTAGTTTCTCCTCCCTCCCCCACCATCTGAGGGTCCCTGTGGGTTTTGTCATCTTGTACGTGTTACTCTGCAGTTTGTTTTTCACTCAGCACTAGGTCATGGGCATTGTTCCGTGCCTGCACATTCAGGTCTACCCATCCCCTGGATGTCTTGAACTATCCCTTTATCACGCCGACACCTGGCGTATTCTGAATTCTCACCCTTGAAAACAGGGTTGCTGGGAGCTTCCTGTGCATCCTCAGTGGGCTTGTTTTCATGCACTCTGCTCTCCACCCTGAGCTTCAGTCTGCAGGACCCTGGGCTCACAGATGCATCAGCTGCCCTCTCACAAGGAAGCATCCAGAGTGTGGCTCTTGCCCTCCAGCGAAGGAAAAGGTGTGCAGGGAGGTGCTGGGGAGGAAATGGGGCTTCTCCACCAATGGGCCCATCAGAGTGCTCGCCACTTAGTCACTCTGATTATCTCTACTTTTCTAGGGAGGAGGCCTCACCGCCGTGCCCTGGGCAGCACGTGAGTCAGAGATGAGGCTCCTGTCCCACCCTGGAGCCCTGGTTCCCAGGTTTAAGTTGCCAGGCAGCCTGCCACAGAGATGTCATTGAGAGGGTGTTCAGGCTTTAACACCACCCGACAGCTTGGGCTGAGGAGATCTTCAATGGTATTTATTTATTTTTTGAATGAGTAAGAGATCCATAGACTCTTCACATTCTTGGATTCAAACACAGTAAAATTGTCCCTCACATTCCTGCTGCTCAGCCAAGCGGCTTCTTTCATTACAGGCAACTGGTGCCAGTTTCTAGTACATCCTTAAAGAATGATTTATAATGGGGGAGAAAAGGCAGATAAAAGCCCACAGTTCCTTATCTGGAACCTTCGGGGGCAGGTGTGTTTGGGAATCTGGAATTCAAGGTGTGTACAAAGTAGCTTCGTGGGGGGAGTTCACAAGTTGTTGGTGACTGTGACACCCGGGAGCAAGCCCGTGTGAGCGGGACCCTCACATTGCTCAGCAGAGGCAATGGTGAACCACTACTGCATTTTCTCTTCTCAATCTCTATCTTTCTTTCTTTTCTCCCTTGAAAACCCTACAGTGAGACAGCTCCATCTAGTCATGGGACAACAATAAAGGTAGTGCGTGTTACGGCACACCCCAGGAGAGTCCGTGATAAGACACTAGTATTTCTGCACCAACGAGGGTAAGTAGAGCTGCACTCAGCTTTAAGTCAGTTCAGGTAAATTCAGGTTTTGCTACCAAATGTGTCTGGGCCAAATTTATTTTAAAAAAACAAAGCAACAAACTTCTGTTCTTTTAGGGACTTTTCAATTTCATAATTGTGAATAAGGGGATGTGGACTTGTGTTTGTACAACTCCTTGTTTAAAAACTCATGGTATATTCTGTACACACTGGACCAGTACTACAGACTTCCCTGTCTGCATCTGCAGAGCATTCTATGATACGTGTGGATCAGAATGAATTTAGCCTGTTTACGGACACTTGGATTATTTCCAGTTTTCTCCCCAGGTGCTTCAATGCTGCAATGAATAACATTGTAAACTCATTTAACACGTGCAAACGTATCTGTAGGGTAAATTCCTAGCAGTGGAATTGCTGGGTCCATTAATAATAATGATAACTAACATTTGCATGGCATTTACTAAGGGCTGGGCAGTGTGGTGAGTGCTTTACAATAATTAAGGTATTTTAATCTTACAAGAATCTCCAGAGGTGGGTTCTGTTACCATCCCATTTTACAGAAGAGAAACACTGAGGCACGGAGACGTTCGATGGCTTGGACAGCTGGGATTCAGACCGGCATTTTCTGGCTCCAGCTCATTCCCTTAAACGTTACATTCTACTGTTCTCAAGGTTGTGGGAATTTGTAACTCAGAGGGACACTGCCAAATTGTTCTCCGTACGAGCTTTACCAATGGCTGTTCCCACCAGCAGCGTGTGAACGTGCGTGTTCCCCCGCCCACGCTGCGCTGAGTCAAACTTTTTGATCTCTGCCAATCTGATAGGTGAAAATGGTATCTCTGTGCAGTCTTAACTTGAATTGCTTTTACTATGAGTCAGGTTGAGCATTCTTCATCTAAGGCGCATCTTATTTCCTCTTCCACAAGTCACTCATTCGTATCTTTTCCTCATTTTTCCATTTGGTTACATCTATGATTTGTGTTGAGCTATTCCTATCTTAGGAAGGTGAGTCCTTGGCGATTCAAGTTATACAGATCTTTTCCCAGGTAGTCATTCACCTTCTGATTTTGCCTATACCAGTTTGGGACAGAGTCTGGTGAGGAAGTCAGTGAAGGCAAAGGCTTCAGGGCTGGGCAGTGGAGGGAGGGGAACACAGAACAGATCCTTGAAGAGAGATGCCGTCTGCTGAGTGAGGTGGGAAGGAAGGCAGGTGATGGAGAGAGTGAGGGGGACCCCTTAGGGTTCAAGTCCACTAGGTAAGGCCCACTCTGACCTGAGGCTGGGGGGAGGTGGGGCTCCATGGCAGACAGAAAGATTTCTCTCCAGGAAAGCACCGCCCAGCTGCAAAGCTGTGGTCAGCTGGTAGTCCACAGCGGTTGGCTCCTGCAAGATCCACTAAGCTTTTGGACCACGTTTATTTTCTACGTGAGGTGGCCTTGGCCAGTGACTGAGCCAGGTGGTGGTATAAGGGCCTAGCCATGTCCACATTTCCATGCGACACCGAACTCCTGGAGCAGGCCCTGGTGGACTGGCCGGGTCTGTCAGGGCTGCACCCCAGTCTGAGGGTTCCAAGTCCGTTTTCTCCCTCCTCTTTCACAGGAGTTACTCCTCCCTCCATAAGTCATCTGGCAGTCCAAACTCCATCTCTGCATCAGCTTCCTGCCAAACCCAAAGAGCCAAGACTCCTAAAATCTTTTGGTAAAAATCAATATAAAAATTTCAGAACTAAAGAGCCGTTCTTCTGTTGAAAATTTTTGGTTGAGTCTAAGGATTTTCTTCTTATTATTATTTTTTTCCTATTTGGTGGTTACTATAAATACCCTTTCTTTGGCTTGGACATAAAGTGAAAATGTCACCCTGTGGGTGAAGGCAGCTGAGGGTGGCCCTGCCAACACCTGGGGGGGATTCTGATCTCAGCTCAGATACTGGAGGAACAGTATGGAGTGGCCAGTTTGGGCCTGCGGGTGATGGGCCAGGCAGGCCAGGACCTCTGGAAAGGTCTCTTAGGTGAGGCATGCGGGAGCACCTCCAGCACTTGGCCCCATGCCACACAGGGCACGGCCCTCAGATGCAGCCTCGCTGGCAGTGCAGGTGGACTGAGTGAGCCAGCCCTCCTCTGCAGCCTTTCTCTGGCCCTGTCATCTGTCCTGGGGCCTGCTGCTGTGTCCTGACAGGTCTCCCACCCTCTGCCTGTTGCCAGAGTGATTCCATCACACTACTTCTCGGTTTTAACCTTTGGGTGGTGCAACCCGGAGTCCACCTCCCTCCTGTGCATACCAGGCTCTTCATATACTGGCCCTTGCCCTTTTATGTCTCTTTTTAACCATCTCCGTCCTTTACTTCTTCATTCCACATCCACAGGACAACTGGCTGTTCTGAGAACCCAGCAGGCTCAGTGTCCCTCTGCTAGTCCCTCTGTGCCTGGGACACCCTTCTGTTTCTCTCCCCTCCTCCAGGCCCCACTGATACATCAGCTTCTCAGATTTGCTGCATTCCAGTTTCCTTAAGAGACTGCACTAAATATTCAATGGTGCTCTTAATTAGTTAAACCCCATTCCCCACCCACCACTCTGTGGAAGTACTGTGTCTTTGAGGATGAAGGTGTTTAGTACAGAGACTGGACCACGTGAGGGCTGGGGTTAGATGGGTCACACATACATTCCTGGAAGATAGCCTAACTGACATTTCTTGGCCATTCTTCTTGCAACCATTTCCACCCCATTCCTACCAGACATACCTCCATAACCGCAATCACTGATCAACATTAAAACCACTAATTTGGATCAGACATTCTTTCAACTCTCTCACCAAGATTGTCTGAAATGTTGAAAGGCAATAGAATGCAAGCCAGCCCCAAAATACTTGTTGAGCATGTACGATGGGCAATGCATGGAGGTAGGTGACAGGCTGGTGGGTTACAAGGACGCACAATTTGCAACAGAGTACATGGCCCCGGGGGAACAGACCACCCAATTTGTAGATAACACAAATACCAGTCAACCAATGGCCTTGCATGGTAAGTGACCCAGGTCCTAAGTGAGAGGGGACCTCAGAAAGAGGACACTGCAGCTGAAGCAGCCAGGGAGAGCTTCCCTCAGGAGGTGGGGATTGGGGTGAGTTTTGAAGAACAGCAGGAATTTAGAGAGACTGGACCATCAGGAGGGCCTCGAGGGAAAAGGTGGCTCATACATCCCTCAAGAGAGCCCTACTTGTGTTCTTTGAGGAACCTGGGATGCTTCAGATAATTCTTTACAGCACGTTCTCAACCCTGGCTAAGAATTTTAACTGCCTGAAAGCTGGTTCTCATCTCCAAAGAGTGTGATTGCATTGGTCTGGGGCGCAGTGTGGGCGTTGGGAGTTTCACAAGCTTTCCAGGTGATGTCTGAAGCACTGCGGGGCCGAGAGCCTCTGCTTTGCTGGAAGTTCAGCCCCTGTGAGACCTCGGCCTCAGGCCTCAGGCGCACACACACCTGTTGGGCGCTTAGCATACTTCTGAGGCAGGGCTTTCTTTCCCCCTCCTGGACAGGGGCCACTCAGGAAGGGGCTCTGGCTTCTTCCATTCCACTCACACACCTGGTGTCGGGCTCCCCAGAGCGTGTCTCTTCCAGTTTCACGTGGAGCAGTCCCCTGGGCCACAAGCTGCTTGGCTTTCCCTCTGCCACCGAGGCCTCTCTTCTGGCGCTGCCCTGAAGCTCTGGAGGAGGCTGTGGCCATCCTGAGGGCCTGTCTCCTGGGAAAGCACCATTTTCAGTGGGCCTTGGCCCTAGCGAGACACCCGCTGGGCAGAGGCCACAGAGAGAATTTCTCTCCCTGCATTTCCTGGCAATGGACAGGGCCTGAGTAAAGTCCAGCTTGCCCTTTGAGGTCACTTCCACTGAATGGTCTCAGGAATGCAGTTCCTCATTTCAGAGAATTCCGTAGGTGTGGCTGTTGGCCACCGGCCAGTGTGCCCAGGGAGGAACACATTTGTCACAGGTTGGACTCAAGGAGGACCTCCTTCTTTTCTACAGCAGAGCAGGGTGTCCAAATGGCTGTGGGACAGGGTGCACAGTGGTGACAGTTATGATTTTCTGACAAGAAAGATTGCTAAACCCTGGGGTTTGCAATCGAGGCAGGAGGTGAAACACCCTGGCTCTGAGGCTTTTTTCTTTAGTTATTGATTTAAAAAGAACTTCATCAACTTTGTTTCTAAAGCATACATATTCTTTATTAAAAGAGAAAAAATGCAAACAGCACATACCCAGAAGAAACTGAGATCCCATGGGCTCAAGAAAGCCACCCGCGTGCACCCTCTGTGAGCTTCTCCACAGGCAGTCTGCCGGCCTGCCAGGCACTGTGCTGGGCAGGGGCACGGAGGGCACGACCTCGGCGAGCACTCCCACCCAGTCCTGGGCTCGCATAACTAATACGATGACTCTCTCTCCAAATAGCCCTTCTGGAGACTTCCCACCATCCTGCCTTCTTGGAAAGGATGTCCAGCACGTCCCACACCAGAACCCAGCCAAGGAGAGAAGATGCCGAGGTTGTGGCTCATCTTTCTTGGGTCGGGAGAGGCCTCGGAGCAGTCATCTCTGTTGCCTCACAGCCCTCCAGCTATGCTAGGAATGCTAACCATTTCCCTTGGAACCGGCAATACTGAGCCCAGCCTCCCCAGATATCTGCTTTGCAGACAGATAAAACAGAAGCATCCTGAAAATGTGATCTTCCACTGGTTACCTTAGGCGGTTGTGTGGGTCTGCTTGCCTGCCAGGAGTGTGTCTGCTTGTAGAGTCCATCTAAGAACTGTTAGTGGGCCAGCCTGGGATGTGGCTATTCCCCGAGAGGGCAGAGAACTCTCTGGAAGGGGCCTTTGAAGAGAACAGGAACCAAGCAATGCCCCGGGGCCCTTTGCAGGGGTCCAGCTCCTATCCCAATACTGGTGTCATTGCTGGCCAGTTCTGGGGTCATTTGGGTGCCTTATGGCTCCTGACATGTCTGGGCATAGGGTTGTCTTCACCAGCAGCAACTCAGCCGGTCTACACCTCCTCTGATTTTATGGCCTGAGTGGATGGGGACAGTGGCAGGGGCAAGGCCATGTCAGACTTGGCAGAATGTGTATGTGGAGAGGCAGAGGACACAGCTTTCTGAGTAGCGCTCACCTTTCAAGAGACTGTGGAATGCCTCACCACACCACTGCAGGCGTGATCAGGCCCTGGCGACCTACAAAACCGTCCAGACGTGGGTCAGGTGGGTGCCCTGACTCATTCCAGGGCAGCCTGACTTGGGAAGGGTGGGAGTGGGGCGGATTTATATTCCCGAGACGTTGAAACCACCTAAATGTTCAGTGATGGCTCAATGAATCATGATGTGTCCACAGGCTGGAATATTATGTAAAAGTGATTATTGTAAAGACTATTTAGCAACATTGTAAACGTTTACAATCTAGTGCTAGGTGAACAAAAGGAAGACACGCATATATTTTGCACATGAACAAAAGAAGGCTGAAAGAGGCCTTTGAAAGTAGCTGCTATGCTACAGCTGTGTGATTCTGAATCTTATTCTTTTCAAAGAAAGCAGTGGCTTTCAAGTTAGATCTGGACTAGTAGCTAAGCTCTATTTCTTACTAGAAATTACCCTGGCAGGTGGCTTAATGTCTCTGAGTTTGGTTCCTGACCTGTGACATGGGTACAATAATTCCTGCCTCCCAAGATTCTTGTGATGATCAATCAGATGCTGTGTTTCCTCCCTTCTCGTCTTCCTTTCTTCCTCCTTTCTCTCCCTCCCCCTGCTTAATGTTCACTAACACACCACGGTGCAGTTACCCCTAGATGAGTCTACCACCGAGCTGTCCTTGGGACTCTTAAATGTCCCTCACGCTCAGGGAAGAGTGTTTGCCTGTTTGTGCTCCAGCCAGAGCTGGAGCCCATGTGTTTGGAGGAGGAACAGTGCTAACAACTATAGTCCCGGTCACCAAGGGCAGCAGATGTCTGTCTGATCCTCCCTCTCAGAGCTGCAACGGAGCTGAGCACCTCTAGTCCCCAGGCAAAGTCGCAAAGGCCATAACCATTGAAGCCGGGGCCTGGGGTACCAGCCTGGCCGACACTACGCACTAAGCGGACCCTTCTCCTTTCCCAGCTGCGGGGCTCAGGCCCTCTTATCTCTAGCAGGATTGACTGTTCCCAAAGCCCAAGGCAAAGAGGTGGGGAAAGGGGTGATTTCCAGTGGCAAGTGACCATACACTTTTCATTTTAAGAGTATAGCATGTAGTATTTCTTCCATTTGGAAGGAATAAAGCAGTGGCCGTAATGGTGCACATATAATGCTGTGGAATGAGCTGACGTTAAGGGAAATATCACATAAATAATAGCTGCGGCTGTGCCTGGATGTGTCGAACAACATCCAGCGGGCCTGGGAATGACTGAATGAAGCCCGAGGGACGCTGGCCTACCGTCTGGCACCCACCTTCTAACTCTGATCCAGCCTGTCTCTTCCAGTGTCTGTGCCCTGACCCCTCCTACTGCAGCCGGAGAGATCTTCCTAAAAGGAAACTGTGCATTACAGGGCAGCACCCCTGGGAGAAGTCTAGACCTCTCTTTGGCAAGATTTCCAAGGCCTTTTAGGGTGGGACTCTCCTTATCTTGCAAGCTTCCCAGTCACCTTCACCCTCTTTCCCCCTTAGATTCCTTTGTCCCAGTCTTCCAAACCCAGCTTGCTGGCTGGGCCTCTGAGTCTTGGGATGTGTTGTCTCCCCTGTGATGTCCTTTCCCCCTTATCTGTTTCAAGGACTCCTATTAAGCCTTCGAAACCTTTTCAAGGGCTTCTTTCTCCTGTGAAACTGTCTTGACCTCTTTGCAGAGGGTTAACCTTGCCTTCCCCTCCACCTCAAACACCATTTTACCATGTGCAGCCCCAAGTTCCTGTTTCCCCGACGTCTCCTTCATGCGGTGGTCAGCGTCCTGGAACTTTGTACTGTCATAGGAATATGACAGGGGCTCAACACTAATGAAAATAATGTAACTGTAGCGATTGTTTGGGAAGTGTTCTCTGTGCATTATCTCATTTCATCCTCGCAGACTCGCTAAGAGAAAGAAACTATCAACACGCCTGTCTCAGACGTGAGCAAACTGAGGATCAGAGACATAACTCATTTGTTGCACAGTTGAGAAATGAAGGAGCCAGCATCTGAACACAGGCTGCTTAACTTTTGCGTGAGGCCGTTAGGGTAAACCGCTGCCTAGCCTCCCGCAGTTCAGAGTTGCCCCCTGAGTGGGGTGCACTTGGTGGGCCTCTGGCCCCACTTGGGTCAGGGCACTGACCCCTTGCAGCCCACCAGGCTGCAAGCATAGGCTCCTGGGCTGCTCTGTCAGGGTCACAAGGTAGAGGTGGTGAGCAAGAGGAAGGGAGAAAACAGAGTTGAGTCAGAGACCTTGTAGAATTTTGTGAATTCTGGGAAGAGAAAAAATGGCCATACTTATTCCAAGTATGTCAAAATAATAAGGAGCTCTTACTGTTTACATGCAAAAATCTCAAGCAGCCAGAACCTGCGAGCAACAGCCGGGAATCTGAGACCCAGAGGCCCTGGGCTGGGGTCCCCCGGCCCTGGAGGGGGGCAGTTGGTGGAGGTGGGGAGACACAAGAAGGAAAGGCATCCTTACAGCCCCAGCATTTCCTGCAGGAACAATTTCGTCCGTTCCTGGAATGTGGGTGGAGCCTTCCAGCGTGGAAAGGGAAGTGAACTGCTGCCTCCCTCAGAGCCTCTGATGCCCCCGCCTCCAATCCCCAGGCTCAGCAACCTCCTTTTGGGGGGGCATCAGGCTGTCTGGGAGAGCCTCATTCCTCAGCAACCCTCTCATCCGGGGAGAGACCCTGCCCGCCGAGAGCACTGCGGAAACACATTGGTTATGAAAAGCGATCTGCTTTCAGAATACCTGCACCAGATCAGGTGGAAGCCAGGGGAGGGAAGAGGCCCCGATAAGAGGAGGCTGCATGCGTTTGGGTTGGGGAGGAGAACAGCAGACAGCAACCTGGCTTCTCAGCCTTTGGAAAGCTATTTATTTTCACAATTCTAAACATCTGAGTTGAAAATGGAAACGGACAATTAATGAGCAATCTTCAAGCACTTAAACATCCATGAATGTAGCCAACACACATTTATTCATCCATTTAGTGTTTGCCCTGGGGCTGGATATGATGCCAGGGGCTGGATGTTGGGGAGTATCTGGCGTGTCTGGATTTATGTTTCTCACTTGGCAATGAGTTTGCCTGAGATTCATACTCACACTGGGCCCCACCCAGCCTGGGAATCAGGACTTTTGGGGAGGGATCTGGAATTGAGGACTTTGAAAAACAACCCAAGTGACAGGGATGGGAATCACTGGTCCAGATACAATGACCAGATTGGAAACATGTTTGTCCAGAAGTATCCACAGTCCTATATCTGGGAAGGGGTGGGCACAATCTCCAGGTTGGATTCATTCATTCATTCACTCATTTCACTGGTGCTTCATATTTATTGAATTCTTGTCAGGTGACATGCCCTAGGCAGGGGGTTGCAGACTGACCCCTACCTCCCGGGACTCTCACAGGTGTGAAGTCCCATCATGCCACTCCCCTGTTCTACAGTGCTCCCCATTTTATTCTCAAGAAAGCCAACATCTTTACAGTAAACTAGCAACCAGTGAACTCTTCCCTGGTACCTCCCCGACCTCCTGTTCCACCACCCTCCCCTCTGCTCTCTCTGCTCCAGCCGCCTAGCCTCCTGCCTTTTCCTTCCACAGGCCTTCACTCTAGCTGCCCCTTCCACCAACATGCTCCTCCCCCAGGTCCCCTCTGCTGACTACTGTAGGCTACAACTTGTCCCCACCCCCAGCACCCCCCAGCATCACTTACCCTGCTCTTCTGATTTCCCTGCACTGTCCCCTTCTAACTTTTTTGTCCTGTTCTCATGTATCATGAATATCACTCTCTGTTGTCGATCTCTCTGTCTTCTCCCATGGAATGTACCTTTCCTCTGTCCCTCATGTTGGCCAAGCATCTAGAATAGTGCCTGGCAGACAGTGTGTGCTCCATAGATATTTGTTAGTGATTAGCAAATAGTAACACAGTCAAGTGTAAAATTACTAATGTGGGAAGTGCTGGCTGGAAGAGAATGAGAAAATTTGTCTCTGAGCTCCTCCCAACTCTATAATTTTACTTTTGTTTTTCTTCGAAACATCGTTCAGTATTTACAGTCATCCTGTGTGGTCAAGATTGTTCCTTTCTATTTTTGTTTATCATTGTGTTTTCCTGTGGCCTGGGCCTCAGGAAGGGAAAGTGTGTTGAAGGCCCAGCCGCTCTCTGCCCCAGGGCTCTCTGTCACATCCATATGAGCAAGGGTAGCAGGTGACCTCTTGGTGTCCAGGCATGAATTCAGCCTGTATGAGTCACTGAGACTGTTCAGAAGGCTAAGATAATGGGATTTTAGAACAATTGTAAAAATACTTTACACACCCTGGTTGGTGTGGCTCAGTGGATTGAGTGCTGGCTTGCCAACCAAAGGGTCACTGGTTCGATTCCCAGACAGGGCACATGCCTGGGTTGCAAGCCAGGTCCCCAGAGGGGTGAGGTAAGGCTAAGAGGCAGCCACACATTGATGTTTCTCTCCTTCTCTTTCTCGCTCCCTTACCCACTCTCTAAAAATAAGTAAATAAATAAATCTAAAAAAAAAAACGTGACAGCAGGGAATCAACCGGCAGATTCAGGAGGTTCGAAGGCTTCTGACCTCTCATGGAAGCTCAGGGAAAGAGAATTCCAAGGAAAGGGTGCTCCAGAGTGTCAGGTATTTTGTGTGTGTGTGTGTGTCGCATGAGCACACAAGCCAACGTGGTTGTGTAAAAGGAGCTGAGCCAGTGACCCCCACCCCCAGGATCCCAGCACTGATCAGAAAAACCACCTCTCTGAGGCACAAGGACAACCACATGGAAGGTCAACCCATCGAAGAAAGGATGTGTCAGCCCTGGAGGCAGCCCGCTCGGCCCAGAGGGCTGAGGGGACAGCAGCCTTCGCCCAGCCATCTGGGCCCTCAATTGTCCCAAGGATGGAGTGGGGGCAGCAGGTCATCACAGCCTGTTGCTCTCAGTCAGGCCCTTATTTTCTGCCTCCAGCTTCTCTCCCCAGGTGGCTTTGGGCATCTGCCTGTTGTGAGTGTCACAAGGGTCCAGAATCCTGGTCATGGTGAGGGCTGTCTTTGTCCTGATGTCTGGGCCCCTTTCCTAGAGCCAGGCATGGGATCCAGCAAAGCGAGGATGGATAGCAATCAGGTCAAGGACAGAGTGCCGTCCTGTGTGGTCTGGAGTAGGGTGGCCACCCACAGGCATTTTCCTGATGCCCAGGCATTGCTAGGTGCCCCAGAACCATCACCCTTCTTTAAATGGGCTGGGGGCAGTGCCCGGTGAGCCCGGAGGTGGTGGCTGTAGGTGGGAGTCTGCAGTGAGGGGAGGAACCCTGGAAACAGCTGAGTGCAAGGGTCTCAGGGCAGCATGAGGCCGTGTGCTCGGACCCCAGGGGAGCAATGGAGGTGGAGACACCAAACTAAGGGGGCTGCAAGGAGAAGGGCCAATGCAAGAGCTGTTGTGGGCCAGGTCAGAGCTGGCACACTCCGGCATGGGGGAGACAGGTCCCAGGCAGTGACTGAGGTCGCATGGTAGGGTGGGCGGGGGTCAGGTCTGAGGAGCTCACGGGGAGGAAGGAAGGCCGGAATCTCTTCTGCTGGGAAGGAATCCAGGCTGGAATTGCTTGGGGACTGATTAAATCACCCCTGTCTAAAGCACATTCTGTGTTCTGATGACCCAGATCCAAGTCCCAGTCCCTCATGGATAGGTTTCAAAGCTTCCACCACCGGCACCAGCTCCCTTTCCTGGCCTCTCCCAGCCCGGGTGCTTCCCGTACGGGCGGCTTCTTCCTTTGCTCCTTTGCTCTTCTCCCACTCATCCCTCACGATAAAATGCCATCTCTTCCTGGAAGCCTTCCCTAAACATGCTGGAGCCCTTGGTGACCCGGAATGATTCTTTTGTCTGGGAGTGTCCCTTGATGAACAACAAACACACCTGCACAGGTGATCCAAGGCTGCAGGCAATGTGCACAGAGTGTGAAGGCTGGGGTCAGGGGAGCCCACTTTCACAATCTCCTCTACCGAGGCTCAGGTAAAATCTGCAACGAACCAGATCTACCAAATGCGGGGCCAGCGCCAAAGTGAGTATGCACAGAGTATAAGGGCGGGGGTGGGGGTGGGGCTTCCACGGCCCAGGCTCTGACTCTACTGTCCAGACCAGCAGGCCCCAGTGAGGGCCCCTGGGATGAAAGAGTTCTGTGGCCAATGCTTTGAAAATCTCTCCATGCTATACATCCTCTACACCCATTAGCACATGAAAGGCTCTGGCAAGTCCTGCAAGAAAGTGCCTGTTTGAGATTATCTTACTCGGTGCTTCTCCTGGCCAGGGAATCTGGTGTGTGTGTGTGTGTGTGTGTGTGTGTGTGTGTGTGTGTGACAGGAGTGTGACTCCTGTCAGCACTGCCTGGAGCTCTGGCGTTGGATGGGCTCGAACCTCCTCTGTGCCCAATAGGCCAGGTGACTTCAGGTAAGTTCTGGCCACTCAGAACCTCACATGTCTATTTGCAAAATAAGATATTCTTTTTTTAAGATTTTATTTTTATTTATATTTAGAGAGAGGGGAAGGGAGAGAGAGAAACATCAATGTTTGAGAGATACATCAATCAGTTGTCTCTCGCACGCCCCTACCTGGGCACCTGGCCTGCAACCCAGGCATGTGCCCAGACCAGGAATCAAACCAGTGACCTTTTGATTTGCAGGCTGGCTCAATACACTGAGCCACACCAGCAAGGGTGCAAAATAAGTTCTTAATGTAGTCAATGAAAGGGAAGACAGGTTTGGCTGGGAGTCCCGGGAGGACATAAGGTAGGATGCTCCCGTGGTTCTAGCTTCATAAATATGGTCTATGGCTCGTGTGACATAACAGGAACGAGTATTCTGGAGGGCATGATCCTGGGAAGCACACCCAGGAGCCCCAGCAGGAACCATATCCCCACCCACCCACTGAGCAGCCATCTGACCAAAGCACCCCTTTCCGGGCAGCTGGCATTGTGTAGGATCCATGCTATCCTAGTCACCCACCCTCCAAGCCTTGTACCCCAGGCCCTCCACATTCTCACCGTATACAATGTCTGTCTGTTCCTCCTTTGTGTCTTGCTCTCCCTCGCCTAGCCACCCACCTTCCATTCTCATTCCCTTGCTTTAACTGGCCAGTTCAGCCAGCAGGTCTCAGCTCAGATGCTCTTTCCCTGTGAAGCTTCCTGGCTCCCCCAGATCACGGGTCTCTGCTCTGTGCTGCTATAGAGAGCCTCTGCTTCCTGCTTCAGAAATACCTGCTCCACACACTGTGAGTCTTTTATTCCCTGCTTCTAGCCGGCTTGAGCTTCTCTGTGGCAGGGCTGCTGCACCACTGGTGCCTAGCACAGTGTTAGAAGAGGTGCCAAAAATGGTTCCTTGTTCCCCCTCGCCCGCTCTGGGCCCATTCCTGGTGTGCCCTTCCTCCCTCCTTCTCCTTTGGGGAGCTGTAGACTGCATCATCCTTCTGCTGCTGAAAGTGATGACTCACCTGTCCCCACGTCAGCCCCACATGGTGAAAATCTCCCTCCCAGGAGCATGAAGGAAGTTCCACAGACTATGGCTCAGCCTCGTCTTAAGGAGCAAGTGAGAGGGGGTGGGGGCCTATGCAAGGTGGGAGGTGCTGGGGATCATACCCCCTGCCCTATGCATCTTCTTGGTTTCTGCCACCTAGGGTTGTGCACTGGGGTGGTGGTGTGGCCCTCAGCTGATGTAGGTCCTGGGAACCCAGGCATCCTTGGCAATTGCTGAGCTAGGCAGTGGCAGGGATGGGAAGACAGTGCTCAGCAGCACAGCCCAGCCCAGACTGCCTGACAGGTGATGGGGAGGAGGACAGCAGTACTGATGAAAGTGCAGGTGAGGGCAGGGCCTGATGGGCCCTAGGGCCTTCTCGCACTGCCAGACTAGCCCAGTGGGAAGCCAGAGCTGAGATGGCCAGGCAGGATGCAGAAAGCTTGGGGACCAGGCCCAGTACTTCAAGAAGCCAATGGGCTGCTAAAGGGGACTCCATTCTGGGTGAGGCCTAAGGCCTGATGGTCATGATTTCTGGCATGCCCAGGTAGTCTGAGTATGGGAAAGCCTGAGCTTTATCCCAGCAGGGAATCTGCTGAGGTGGGTGCCCCTAGAGGTGGAGCTACCCTACCCACAGGCAACTTGTGTGCTCAGGCCCCTGTAGGTGGCAGTTGAGAGCTTGAAGCCAGAGCTGCCAAATACCAAAGTGTGTAGCACTGTGGGCCCTAGAGTGGGGTGGCAGGCCAGCAGGGTGGGTCACCATCTCCTCCTAATATGCAAAACTGACCTTGCCACTCCATGCCTCCAATCCTGCCCTGTGCCCTCTAGGCAACCGGGATGTCATTCAACTCCAGCCTTGGCCTATGAGGCCTTCGTGTTGTGGTCTGGCCCTTCTGCAGCCTCACCTCTCACTCTTCTCCATCTGGTGAACCACTCCATGTCCCTCTGCCTAGAGTGCCTGGGACCCAAAGGCCACCCCAACACCCCTCCAAGTCCTGCTCATCCTGCACTTGCCACTGCATGCGGGGAGTGGTTCTGATCCCCATCTGGTTCCTCCCCGCAGCCCCATGGCCCCTGCCTCCCACTGCCAGCTCAGTGCACTGCTGAGTGGGTCCAAATGTTGTACTCTTGACTAAGTCCCTGAGGATACCACGGTACAGCCTCTCTCCAGGATTCTTTCTTCAGCCTACAGAGTCCTACAGTTAACTCCTCATCTGATGACAAGGTGCACACCGTTCCAGAGCTTTCTGGCCACCCCTTTATATTCTCACATTTCAAAATTCCAGCAAAGAATGCTCATTGGCTCAACTTAAGCTAGTTGCCCCTCCTTGGACCAACCACTGTGAAGAGCGTATAAAAGAAAATGGCAGTTCCCATTCAAAGCACATGGTTGGAGAGGGTGAAGAGCAGATCCTAAGAGGTGAGTGCTGGTCTGGAAGACAAAAGAAAGTTTAACGTTGCATGAGTGAATAAATGGATAAATGAATGAGCCGAGAACAACACACATCCTTCAGATGATGGTACAGCTTCTGCAGTGTTTGTAAATCATTCTCATAGGCTCTTACAAAAGTTTTATGAGCCCACATTTTACAGATGAGGAAACAGGCTTGAAATCACACAGTGAATAAATGCAGCCAGAATTCCACCTCCGTATGGCATATGAGATGTGTGCCCTGGGAAGCTTTCCTCCCACATAAATATGGGCAGCTAGACCTCTCCTGGGCAGTCACTGGAGAAAAGGGCAAGTGTTTTCCTCTGAGGGAGGCAAGAGGGACTCTGCCAATGGTTAACTCCAAGACCATTTCTGCACCAACTCTCTTGTTTGAGAATCTTCTCTTGTCTCAGTCAGCATTGTACACGAGGACACAGCTTCTTCTTTGGGGATTTGAGATCATGCCATCCTTGCTTTAGGGTTAGACTATGATTCACAGCAATGATTATCTGAGCTTGTGAATGGAGGTATAAGGGCATGGAGGTCATTATTCAGAAGCAGACAAAGATGAGGCAGCCCTTGACCTGGGATTTAAAGGGCAAATGGGCTGCTCCCCCAACACCCACACACCCACACACCAGGAAATGCACTGCTCTCTTCTGTGCCTTTATTCTCACACAGCACTTTCTTCAGTTCATCACGGTCAGCTGCTACACTTGCTTCTTAAGGGCAAGGCTTGCTGCTCATTGTATTTTCCCAGAACTTGAAGCCTATGACAGATTGTTTGCACAGATGACTTCAATAACTGCTCCCATCCCTGTATGTATGCCCCTCTGCAATGTGACTCTGCTGCGTCTTCCATGGTGGAGTCTATTTCCCTACCCCTCGAATGTGGGCTTGACTGTGACTTGCTTTGACCACTAGAATGCAGCAGTCTGGTCCTCAAGAAGTGCTGCAGCTTTTCCTTTCATCTTCTTAGAATCTGCCAAGCTACTCATGAACGTGCTTGGGCTAGCTGCTGGAGCATGCAAGACCGACCACATGGAGTAGACAAGTGCCATTGCAACTGAGGCTCATCTGACTGACTTCCACCAGCACTAAGAGTCAGACATATGAATAAGGCCATCTTGGACCTTCTAGTCCCACTAGAGCCACTAGAAGACTGTAGCCACACTAATGACCCAGACGAGACTAGCAGAAGAATCTCTCAGCTGAGCACAGCCCAAATTGCTAACTCAAAGAACTATGAGCAAATAAAATTATTGTTGTCTTAAGCAGCTAAGTTTTGAAATGATGTGTTCCACAGTAACAGATAATGGTACATTATCTATTTGCTAGTTGCAGTGGGCTGTGTGTCCCAAAAAGATGTATTCAAGTCCTGCAGCCCAGTATCTGTCAATGTGACCTTATTTGGAAGTAGAGTCTTTGCTGATGTAATCAAGTTAAGCTGAGGTCATACTGAATTAGAATGGCCCTAAATCCAGTGGCAGATGTCTTTATACAAGAAAGAGGGATAGTTTGGTACAGAGACACAGAGGGGACACCAGGAAGAAGGCCGTGTTACTGCAGAGCCAGAGATCAGGGGGGTAGGCAACGCTGCTATGCACCAACGGATGCAAGGATTGCAAGAAGACACCGGAAGCCAGGAAGAGGCAAAGAAGGATTCCCTTCCAATGTTTTTGGAGGGAACATGGCCCTGTTGACCCCTTGATTTCAGACTGATGGCCTCCAGAATGGTGAGAGAATAAATTTCTGTTGGTTTAAGCCATCTGGTTTGTAGTAATATGTTATTGGAGCTCTAGGAAATGAATACATTGGTTCAAAAGTTTTGCTCAGAGAGTGCTGACTGGCTGAGAGCAGAAGCTGAGAAGCAAAGGGGCATTAACCCACATTTCAGCACCCTCCCCTTCACTCACCATGCCGCTAGGACAACACTGTCCAGGGCTCAGCCACACACATCCTCTGCCCAGCCCTCAAGGTCTGGCTCCAAGTCTGCAGGGTTTGATGCTCATGGCTTTCTTTCAAATGAAGCTGTGGTGTATATGTGTGTGTGTACCCTCATTTTTTTGCACATAAAAGTAGCTTGCAAACCATTAAATATGCTTAGAAAATATTAAAAAGTAGAAATAAACCAAGAAAAATTACCCATTGCTATATTTTTATCTTCCAGAAACAGGCACAGTCAACATTGGTTTGTAAATCTTTAGTCTTTTTTAAAAAAGTGTATTGTTTTTAGAGAGAGGAGGGGAGAGAGAGAGAAAGATTTGTTGTTCCACCTGTCCGTGCATTCATTGGTTGGTTCTGACAGTGGACTGAACTACAACCTTGGCATATCCAGATGATGCTCACCAACCGAGCTAGGCGGCCAGGGCAAGCCTCCGCCTCTTTGTCCACGCCAACATTGACATACTACATGTGCCGTTCGGTGTGCCATGTTTTCACTCAGTGATACACCATGGACTTTTTCTGTGTCAATGACTGCAAGTCTGTTCACTCAGCACACATTCACTGAATACCAACTATGAGGCAGACATTTCACAGAGCCCCAGGATGCAGTGATGAAGAGACAGTCCCTGTCCTTGGGAAGTCTACAGCCTGTCAGTGGACACAGGAATCAAGCACACAATTACAACAATCCTCTTTTGATTTCTCTGTTTTGGGGCCAGTTTAGAGTTACAGAAGTGTTGCAAAGACGATTCAGAGCTCTCCTGCCCCTTCACCCAGTCTCCCCATGGCTGTAGTACCATCCTGAAAACGAACACAGCCCTGGTGCAACACTTACCCAGTGCAGACGCTCTTTTCCACGTATACAATACGTATTTCCTGTTCCGGGCTCTACCCCAGGGTCTCATGGTACAGGCAGTTGTCATGTTTTCTCAATTTCCTCCCATCTGGGACAGTTCTTCAGTCTTTCGTCACCTTGAGACTTTTTAAGAGTACTGGTCAGTCACCTTGTAGAGGCCCCTTCATTTGGGTCTGTCTGATGTTTTCTCACGAGGAGACCGAAGTCTTGCCCTGTCAGAGAGGACACCACAGAGGCGGCGAGCCTTTCTCAGCACGTGACATCAGGCGGTACGTGGTGTCTGCTGGTCTTATCGTCTGAGATGTTCACCTTCGTCGCTGAGGTAAGGTGAAATCCGCTGGGTTTCTCCACTCTAAAGTGTCCACATTCCCCTTTGTCATTCATAATGATTTGTCTTAGGATGAATATTTTGAGACTATGCCAATATCTCATTTCACATTACCTCATTTAACACACTAAGTTTAATATCCACGGGTGGATCTTGCCTGCAGAGATCTGGTGTTCTAATGGTGCTTTTCTATTTCCTCATTCCTTCTATATTTATTACGTGGAATTCTTCTGTAAGGGAGAGTTGTCACAAATACCTCTTCTGTGACAATAATGAAGAGTTTTACAAGCTTGTCATGAGAACATAAAACAGAGTGACCCGACTCAGTCTGCAGTAGTCAGGGAAGTCTTCCCTGAAGAGGTGACATTTAAGATAATTCCGGCAGGACCACAAGGAATGAGTAGGAGAAAAGGCTGAGGGTAAAGAAGGAATGTTCCAGACACAGGGAAGAGTCTGAACAAGAGATCTACACCCAAAGCCGACAGAGACATACGAAACGGCGTGGCCCAGTTCAGCCCCGTAGAGCCCTTGGCCACCTGGAGGGGTTTCCTCATGTGAAAGGAGCAGCCGCTTCCTACTTCACACGCACTCTTGCCAAGAAAAGTCTAGGCCGTGGAAATGACGGCCTAGAATTGCCAAAGTTTCTGGTGTTTAGGAGAAGCTGGACATCTGGTTTTTATTTTCCATAAAACTTCTCAATCTTTTTCATGCTGACAAATAATCTCATTCTTAAAAGCCAAACAAAACCTGTGAGCCATCAGGGGTGTTTTGTCGGTTTGTTTTTTTAGACTTTGTTATTTTAAGCAGTTTCAGGGTCACAGCAAGACTGACAGGAAGGTACAGAAATGTCCCACGCATGCCTGCCACCAGCCACACACAGCCTCCCCCATTACCAACACCCCCCACGAGGGTGGTACACTTATGACAAAACTGACACCTCCTACCCACCTTGAGGCCACAGTTTACACTAGGGTTCACCTTGGTGTTGCACACTCTGTGGGTTTTGAGCAATGTATAATGATGACACGTATTCACCATTATCATACCATACGGAGTAGTTTCATTGCCCTAAAAACTCTGCTCTGCCTATTCCCCTCTTCCCTCTCACCCCCAGTTGTCAGTTTATTACCTGTGCCTGGCTGAATCATAATTTATTCATCAATCTCCTGTGGCAGGACCCCGCACTTACTTTCAATTGTTCACGGTATGAACAATGCCACATGAACATCCTTGTACAGACAACCTTGAGATCTTTAGCTCCAAATTGTGGCGTCTTCATTGCCAGACCCCATGGCTTTTCCAGACCCCACTCTCCTTCACCCCTCCACCCCCACATTCTCCTGAAGCCTCAGGTCCGACTTTACTTGTTCTACTGTTCTTTTCCCATTTACTTCAAGAGTTGGCTGAGACCACTCTGGAATCCATACTGTCAGCAGAGTCTGTGAGGTGATCTGGGATGTGGTCCCACAGAAGGTGCTCAGCTTTCACCTGGGTTGAGGGGCACAGCTGGTCCTGGTCTTGGGGGCATTTCAGGTCAGAGTCCTGGCTTCTCTAGCACTGCTGATCTGCTTCCTGGAAGGCACGGGCCCAAGGCCAGCTCTGCAAGCACTCTGGTTGCTCAAAGGGCAACAGATACATTCTTGGTGGATTCACTGAATTGCTCTGATACGACTGGTATGGAGGAGATAAGGAGCTCCGGCCTGATGCCAGAATCCAAGGAGGAATTCCCACCACATGCAGAGGGAAGGACTTGGGATTCACTCCTGGGGCTGGCATCACCCCAGTACTCTGGCCAAGCCCAGCTTGCTTCCAGTGGTGCTTGCTCCCTTGTTCCACTGCCTTTGTGACTGGCCTGTTTTTACAGGCAGACATGTGGTGGGGGATGGAGGGAGCCAAGGGAAGGGCAGCTTTCCCTGTTCCTAATGCTCCTACTCAAGGAGACAAGGGAAACTTTCTTTCCTCCTGGTCCTAAAGAAGCCTTCATCTGTGTCCAGGTAGAAGGTGAGGGAGGACCCTGATGCCTGCTTCTGATGGGGGTGGAAGGGTGCCTTATGTTCTCTGGGTCTTGGATTGGCCCAAGTGCCATCTACTGAGGGATTTTTAAAGTTATGAATAAAATGAAGCTATAAAAGAGTCTGCTGTCAGTGGACTTCCTTCTAGAATAATTTATAAAATAATAAAAATTACCATAAAGACAATAATGTCCCCATTTACTGAATACTTACAGTATGTCAAGCACCAGGCTACGGATGCTTCATGCACTATCTCACTTAACCTCACACGAGGCCTGGCCTTAACACAATGGCTGAGCAGGTGTTGAAGCTTATTCTGAAACCAGGGTTATTCATCTGAGCCTCGGGTCTGTCAGTAGGGACAGGCTCGGCTGCCACAGCATCCAGAACCCCTGACTTGGATTGTAGCAGACAAAACCCGCTGCTACAACACACCTGCTCACCTTCCAGATGGGAAAGGAAGAAGTTAAATGATCTTTATTTGTAGACGACATAATGTTGTGTACAGAAAATCCTAAGGAATCCACTAAAAAATATATTAGGATCAATTTTTTAAAAGTTCATCAAAGGTGGCAAGACACCAAATCAAAATATAAAAATCAACTTTATTTTTCTACACTAGCAATGAACAGTCCTAAAATGAAGCCAAGAAAACAATGATATTTGTAATAGTATCAAAAAATAAAATTAAATGTGTAGGCATATATTTAAGGAAATAAGTGCAACTGAAAGCCACATTCTGGTGTGAACAGCTGAAAAAATGGAGGGACACCACCTTGGCCGGGCCACATTCTCAGGGAGGAGCAGGCAGACCCAGCCAGGCCTCCCTGCTGCAGCCCCAGCAGTTCCTGCCTGTC
The DNA here is from genome assembly GCF_022682495.2 of Desmodus rotundus. Lineage (NCBI taxonomy): Eukaryota > Metazoa > Chordata > Mammalia > Chiroptera > Phyllostomidae > Desmodus > Desmodus rotundus. The sequence goes on along the minus strand of NC_071394.1, from coordinate 104,978,117 downwards.
TGCAGCGCCCAGCGCTCCATGACCTGCTGCCTGGCTCTGCCTGCCTCCCGGGTCCTTCGCCCCATTTAGGAAGGGGATTCTAGTGGCCTCGGCCATGACAGCTCTGCAGTCATGTCTGTATTTCATATTGTGCAGGTGATGAGAGCTCAGCGACGCAAAGTCTACCATGGTCTCTCGTTTCGAGAAAAGGTGGAGAGGCCCGGCCTGAAGCCCTGCTCTTCAGGCCATGGACACTGGCTGCACCTTGAAGTAGAAGTTATCTGCTGCCTCCTACTTCTGCAAAAGCCCAACTTTTCTTAAATTGACTTTTTATTTTAGAACAGTTTTAGACTTGCAGAGTCATTATGAAGATAATCCAAAGAGTTCCGGTGTGCCTTGCACCCAGTTTTCTGCATTATCACCATCTTAATTAGTGTGGTACATTTGCCACAATTAAGGAGCCAATATTGACACATGATCATACTTCATACTTCATTCAGATGGCCTCAGTGTCCCCCTAACATCCTTTTCTGCTTCAGGATCCCATCTAGGATGCCATCACACATGTCGTTGTCCTGTCTCCTTAGGCTCTGCTTGCTTGTGACAGTTTAAAAATGCAAGTTTTAGCTTCAACATGGGGATGTAGAAAGAGTCTGAGCTCTGGAGTTGGACAGACCATGACACAAATCTTAGTTCTGCCCTTATTAGCTGGGGACCTAGAGTGGTTTATGTATTTTAATTGTATTACATTTACTGGGGTGACATTGGTTAACAAGATTAGTTAGGCTTCGAGTGTACAGGTCTATCATGCGTCCTCTGTATGTTGCATTGTGTGTTCACCATTCAAAGTCAAGTCTCCTTGGTCACTGTACATCTGACCCTCTTCCCCCTCTTCTACCTCCCCCGCTGCCGTCTGTGTCTGGGAGCTTTTGTTTTTCTCGTTTGTCTGCTTGTTGCTTTCCGTTTTAGTATTTCCCACACATGGGTGAAATCATACGGTTTTTGACTTTTCCCACCTCACTCATTTTGCTTAACATGATACTCTCAAGACCCATCCATGTTGTCACAAACGGCAGAGTTTTGTCTTTTTCGTGACTGAGTAGTATTCCACAGTGTATGGGGACCACATCCTCTGTATCCGGTCCTCTACTGAGGACACTTCGGTTGTTGCCATGTCTTGGTCGCATGCATAATACTGCAATGAACATGGGGGCTCATATATTTGTATGAATGAATGTTTTCAAATTTTTCGGGTAGGTATCCAGAAGAGGCATTGCTGGGTCATATGGTAGCTCTATTCTTAGTCTTTTGAGAAACCTCCGTACTGTTTTCCATAGTGGTTGCACCAATTGACATTCCCACCAGCAGTGAATGAGAGTTCCTCTTTCTCCACAACCTCTCCAACCCTTGTTATTTCTTGTCTTATTGATGATAGTCATTCTAGCAGGTATGAGGTGGTATCTCATTGTGGTTTTGATTTGCATTTCCCTAAAATGCAAATTAAGTGAAATTAAGCATCTTTTTATATATCTGTTGGCCATTTATATGTCTTCTTGGGAGAAGTGTCTGTTCAAGTCCTCCGTCCATTTTTAAATTAGATTGTTTGTTTTGTTGTTGAATTGTATGAGTTCTTTATGTATTTTTTATATTAACCCATTATTGGAGGTGTTATTTGCAAATATCTTCTCCCATTTGGCTGGTAATTTATTTATTAAAGGTTTTATTTATTTATTTTTGGAGAAAAGGGAGGGAGAGAAACATCAATATGTGGTTGCGACCCCCCACTGGGGACCTGGCCCATAACCCAGGTATGTGCCCTGACTGGAACCTGAACCGGTAAACCTCTAGTTTGTAGGCCAGGGCTCAATCCACTGAGCCACATCAGCCAGGGCTGGTAGAGTAATTTATTTAAACTCTCTGAGCATTAGTTTCCTCACCTGTGAAAGAGAGGCAACGTTCTGTAGCTTGCAGGGCTGTACCCTGCAAGATAACACAGAAGAAACACCCAGTGGAGCTCCAGGACACAGTTACGCTCAGCAATAGCAGCATTAGTGATGTGTCCACTTGTCTCCCCATCCTCCCCATGCTGAGCCCGTCCTCAGCCCTTGCCCCACTCCTCCTCTCTCAGTACACACTGCCCCCATTAGGAACACTTGCCCCTGATGCACGCACCCTCATGCTGCACGGCCCTAATCAAAGGGCCTGAATAAAAGGCAATGCCTATTAATACCTGCTGCCCCATGACCCCTTAACCTTCTGGCAGCGTTTTCCAGTCGACCTTAGGTCCAGGCATGTGGGCCAGCACATCTAGTCATGATGACCTACTTGTCAGGAATGCACACACTGCCTGTTCCTGGCCTTGAGTCAGCCCCCAGGAACTCTGACATCCTCTGGCCCAAGCCTGACCCCACCCCAGTCTTGTCCTCCTGAAGCCTTGGTGGTGAGGGGACCAGCCTGCTGGTTGCTCCTTTGGGGCTGCATTAGAGACGGCCAGGTGGATGCATGAGTAACTTTGTCCCATCTCTCTGTCTGCCACTCACTGCAGATGCTGGGGGGTTGCTCCTATTCGAAACTCTCTTGGAGGGACAGCGAGTCTATGTATGGTGAACATGTATGTGTTTCTGGGGGTGTGTGTTTGGTGTGGGTGAGGACCCACAAGAATTTGTGTGTGTGTGCACGCGTGTGTAAAAGTATGCATGCCCATTTTAGTGTACCTGAAGGTTTATGATGGATGTCTGTGGTCAGGTGTGCACGCCGGCCAGTCCATGAGAGTATTTAGAGTCTGGCGGCATGTGTGTGTGAAGGGTGCGTTTGCAAGTGTGAAAGGGTGCTCCGTAAGAGAAAGGAATCTCCACATGTGCACTGTGCCACGTAGCCTGTGCTCAAAGCAGAAACCAGTCCGGCGGATGGAACTTTCCTTACTGTCGTGGCCCTATACCGAGGCAGACACGGGAGCGGGGCTCAGACCTCTTGGGCTGGGAGCACCTCCTCTGTTTGCTTCTGCAGGCAGATGTACTGAGCTCGGCAGGCAAAGCCTTTCTACCAAGAGGATGTTCTCTGTTTGATGTTCTGTGTGACCCTGGTGTCAGGTGTAGGGAGCTGGCTCATGAAGGAAGACAATCCTGAGAGGAGGGAGGAGACCAGGTACAGGGAAGCCACACTCCTGTTTAGGATCCCAGTGGTTCTGGGGAGGCCCTGCCCAGGCTTGAGACTCTGCATGGACCTCTGAGTGGCTATAGATCACCCCAGGCCCACCCAGGACGCAGGAGCCACCCCAGGGAGCTGCAGGCTGTGCAGGATTCAGGGGGGTCATCCTTGGGCCTCCCCTGCACAGGGATCCCCATTTCATCCTCCTTACAAAGCTCCCTCTCTCCCTGCCTCCTGCCCCTCAACCCTCAAGAAGACTTCAACCAGCCAAAGTCCAAGTTTGCAAAACTCCTTTTTGGAACGTACCTTCCTTAGACAGACCTGTGTGGCTCACTCCTTCACCTCCTTCTAATCTTTACTCAAATACCCCCTCAGTCATCCCCCTTTTAAAATTGCAACTTTTTCCCCAGCCTTATCACCTTGCTGTAACTTCTCATACCTCTTGCCCTCCTTTGTGTTGCCTCAAAGCTCTTACCACCTTCTTACACAGTGTGGACAGAGGGTGCCCCCCGCAAGAGGATATGAATGCAGAAGGTGAGAGTAAGCATTCAAAAACTCTAGACACTCTAGAATCTATAGCAATGTGACATTGCCAAGAAACCCAAATGAAGACCAGAAAAAAGATGAACTAGCTTTTCACCATGGAGGCTTCAAGAATCATTGCTCTAACACACTTGATAAAATGTATTCATTTTTCTGTTTGTCTTTCCCACACCCTTCTGCTACCTGAAGGCAAGCTGCACAGGGCAGGATTTTTATCTGCTCTGTCCCTCCATCTTCGCAGCACCCACAGTAGTGTCTGGCACACAGTGGGTATGTGATGGGTATTTGTTGAATGAGTGCACCTGGAGGAAGGGGTTTGAGAGGGTGAAGCATCACCTGCCGGACAAGGGATGGAAGAGCTGCAAACGCTCGCTGTCCCCCATCCCTGCCTCCCTATGAGCACAGTGCTTGTGGTCTGAATCCCTGTGAGTTTTCCTGGGACTCAAGTACCATAGGACATGGCTGGGAACTGCAACCCTGATGAAAATTGTTCCACCCTGCTGCTACCCCCGGTCTGTGCCCAGAGGGAGCCCAGGGCTGGCAGGGCCGCACAGGAGCGGCTCTCTTGGGGGTGGAGGGAGTTTGGCTCCACCAGCTATTCCCACGGTTGGGGCTGGCTGGGGCCCACGTGGCCTGCAGCGCCTGGGCCTGTTTCACGGGCCAGCCATCCAGCAGGGCTGGTTCTGGGCTCACACACCCACGGCTGCGGCGGTGTGCTCGGCCACTCCTCTCTGCCTCGACCCAAGCCCTCAGGCTCAGCTTCTCCTTTTCTGACCTCAAGACTATACACACAGAATCTCTTTTGTTCTCCTTTACTGCCAGTGAACCGTGGGGGCCTTGTCGAGGAGGAAGGGCATGGGCCTGCTGGCCAGATCATCCTAAGGGTTTGCCACCCTGGCAGCATTCAAGGCCACTTGTGACCCCAACAGAGGGACCAGGTGTAAGCTTTGTGTCATTAAAAAGGTCAGTTACATCTTTTTACCTGCTCTCTCTCAATCAAGCAGAGCCACAGACTAATTTCTGCCAACAGGGGTTCCCTCCTTTGCAAGTCTCACCTCTCCTCCCTCTCACAGTCTCGGGGAGCACAAAGGAAGCTGGGGGGCGGGTGGAGGCTGCCAGGTGGAAGTGATGTTCAAGCTGAATTTGGATGGAGGGGTTTTGAGTTAAAAGCCAAAAGACAGGAGAAACGTTCAAGAGAGGAAAAAAGATGAGAAAGGCATTCCAAAGAAGAGGGATGGCACGTGCGAAGGCCAGGAGGGAAGAGAGACCACAGGGCACTCGGAAGCACCCAGCTGTTGTGTGTATGGCTGCGTGTGCATGGGAAGGTGATGGAACCAGAGCCAGAAAAGTAGACGGGGACCAGTTCTTGCCAAGAATACTCATTTAGCCAACACTTATGAGATCCCCTGTGCCTGGCTCACTGTGGGGTATAAAGGTAAATCAGATGACAGGAAATAAAGGTGTCTGAACACGTCATTTGCTTTATTCATTATTGTACCTTCGGTGCCCACCACAGTGCTGGGAACATGGAAGGAACTCAATAAACATCTGTAACACGAATGGATGAATGACTGAATGAATGAGTGAATGAATGAGTAGATGAGAAGAACCCTACAGAAAAGTTAGTCTTGCTGAAGCAGAAAACCCAAAACTTAGAGAAAAGCCTCTGGGAAGGGGGACTGCTTTTCTGTATTTTAAATTAAAGAAAGTTACTACAATTTTCAGGGCAAACCCTAGCTGTGGCTTCTGCAGTTAGTCACCCTATGGTTGAGATTTTGGTATTTTTGCTGCTGATGCAACATGCTGTGAGGATTTCCACAGTGCATTGCGTTGAGCAAGCAAAGGCTGCAGAGGAGAGGCTGGGCAGGGCCGCCCAGAGCGAGAAAAAAAGAAGGCCAAACTGACGCAAGGAGAGGCAAACCTGTGCAGGGAAATGTCCGCATTGTTGCCCAACCGCACCTGGAATGCGCCCCAGGCAGGAGCCTTTGGACTCGCAGGAGGCCTTTATCTGAGGACAGTTCATGACATTTGGCCCACTCAGAATCGAAAGCCGACAGACAGGCCCTCAGAGTAGAAGAGAATGTGTCCCTGCCACAGCTGAGTGGTGTGGCTCTCTGGGGCACCCAGGGAGTCGACTGCGAGATGCCCCTGCTCTGTCCCCCAACCCCCAAACTCAGGCTGGGGCAGGAGATTTGCTTGGTGGCTGAGAGCAGGGTGCAGACATGGCCTGGCCGCAGATCTGGTCCTTGGCCAGCTGGTCAGCCCTCTTGTCCAGGCTCTGTGGTACTATCTCCCGACTGGATTCCAGGACCCCTTGTTGTGGGCGCCTCTGCCCCCAGGGGAGTGGGTTTTGGTGGGGACCCAGAGCTGTGGTTCCATCTGCCCCCGTCAGAGGAAAACTGCAGCTTCCTTGATCTCCAGCTCCAAGCCCTACCTGGGAGAGACAAGGATGGGCCCGAGAGACGGGAGTTTCCCAGAGTGTCGCTTGTTTGGGGAGACAGGCCCTTGCACAGGTGCAGGAACACTCAAGTCAGTGAAGCTGTGCTTCGAGGGGCTCGCCTGACCAAGCCCCTTCCAAGATCTAATTTTGTGTTTTCCGTTTTGCAATCGTTTTCTTGAAGAGAGTCCCCCAAGTTACATAAGCTTCGGGCCACACAAAACTGAACCCACCCCTGCCAAGGCTTCTTGACTGTGGGAAATCTTGAGCAGACACTGGGTGCCTGGAGGGAACCTCTGGCCAGGACCTCCACCCCAGCAGCCTGGGGGTGGATGGTGGAGGGCTCCAGCCCAGAGTAGACAGTGTCCTGTCTGCGTCCCAGAGGAGGTGTTGCTGAGCCGGTGGGCCGGGCCAGCTGGAAGGAGACTGTGAGCAATAACAGGTCAAAAGGCGCCTTTGAGAAATAAGGGCCGACAGTGTGAATGCGCCAGAACAAATACCACTTACAACTCCGAATGGCTCACCAGAGGGGCACCTGGTGATGGCACATGGTTGGCTGCTGGCTTAAAAGGGACGTTGTGACATAAAGTACTACTAAACTGTACACTTTAAAAGGGTGGACTTAATTGTATGAGAATCATATCTCAGTTTTGTTAAAAGGATGCTGAGAGCCCGGTAGCTGTGGTGCTCTCCTTGTGAGTGCACTGGTGGGTGGCACTGGTGGGCACTGGAGTTTCTGGGCATCGGTCACACTCAGCCAGGGCTGTTCAGGGGCCACTGTATCCTGGCCAGGTCCTCGCATAGCTGGGAGACAAGATGGCGGCACCTCAAGCAAGATTCCTGTCTATCTGGGGTCCCTGGAGGCAGTGGGAGGCCTCAGCCATATCTGGGAGACTAGGCTTTAGTTTGCTGCCCCTATCTTGGCACTTTCCTCCAAGGCCTCTAAGCTAACATATGGCTGATCCAGGGAAGGAGTTAATGGTTAACCAGGAGTAGAGAGAGAGAGGAGAGGGCTAGGACACCCTCGCAGGTAGCCTTGCAGCCCTCTGGAGCCTCCACCAGCAGCACTGGGTGGAGGCAGGGCAGGGCTCTCCCCAGCAGAGAAGCTTGGCCTCCAAAGGGCCCAGAGACACCTGTGAGACCCAGGGACTGGTCCCCTCATTTCCCAGTGCCCCTCACCACAGGTGCCCAGGCACAGGGGCAAACACTCTCCTCCCCAGAGCCCGCCCACCTCCACCCTGGCCTGCAGCTCCACCAGTTTCTCCACGGGTTCCGGAGCTTCGTTAGGTTGGAATGCAAAGTGCACTGAGAAGAAAGGGCTCCTCAGAGCCACTGGTGACCATGTGGCGAGAGCCCCAGTACCCTGCAAGGGCACCAGCTGGAAGATATGAGCCCCCTCGCATCTTTTTCCGTGACACACACTCAGGCACAGGTGTGCATGGACACACACACGCGCATGTACATGTGCTGGGCAGGCTGGGTTAGTTTCTTCACCCTCCGGTCTGTGCTGAGGAAATATTCCGGTGCCTTTTGATGGACTAGCTCCTGCAAAAGGCACAGATGCTTTGCAAGTCCCTGGGCAAAGGTGCAGAGGATGGGGTGGTGCTCTTGTCAGAACTTATTGCACCTGGGCCTGACAGCATCCCAAGGCTCTTTTGGGGGAGTGGGGAGGTGGACAGCAACCTCTTTGCTAAGCCGTTTTTAAAATGCCCTGCCATTTTGTTTGGATACCACATCATAGCAAATGTAGCTGTGGGCTGGTGTGGCCGAGGGAAGAGCTGTGGGAGCAGAGCCATTCAGGCCACCCAATGCATCCTAAGAGGGCAACCTATGCACATGGCAAACCCCACCCCAGTCCAGGCCTGGTAGCAGCAAGGTGGGCATGGATGCCGCCAGGTGGTGGACACAGGTTGAAGAGGGCTGGGGTGGCCAAGGGATGGTGTTTGTGGCCTCTGCGTTGTCCTGCGTGGGGAACCCTGCACGGAGAGCTTCCCGTCCTATGGGGCCTACTGCCATTTGCAAGGTTGCTTTTAAAAAGTCTTTGGATGCTCTCAGCTTTTCTGTTTGACTCCAGTTTATTGTGGGCAGATAGGCTGGCTCAGGAAGACGTGTTCTCTAGGATCCTATTTACTCATCAACATGGCCGCTGAGTCCCCACACCTGCCCTGGAAATGCTTCACCCATAGCTGCAGGGGGTGACTGCTCCATCAGATGCCCACAGCCTCTGGCCGCCTGCTGCTTTGTGGTCAGATTGACTGCCAGCCCACATCCTGTCTGGGACCTTGGTGTGCCGGCTGGCCCATGGAGACAGGTACTATTGCTCACGTGAGAACACCTGAGACTGAGTGTTTTTCTTTTATGGATGGGAGGGCATGATTTCCTGCACCGGGGTCAAGAACGCGGTGATGCCACAGCGAGGGAGAGGCAGTGCCCAAGAATGTCACACATGTCACCCTCTGCCCGCGCTCCCAGAGGGCAAGAAGAGCACCCGGTTTCTCAAAGGGTCCCAGACAACTTTCTGTGCTGGGTGTGGTGGAGAGAAGATAGGAGTAGGAGGAAGGGTACGGCCACCTTTGGACACCCACTCCCCCTGTGGGCGAGAACCAGTGTGTGGCCACATGGAGCCAGTTAGGACAAAACTACCGGTGGAGGCTGCCCACCTATCAGACCCTTCTAAGATGAAGTGTTTTCTGTGCAGGTGGAAAGCAAGCCAACATCCTCATTCTCTTTAATGCGGCCTTACTAACCTCCCACCACTGGTGGATTCTTGAAGAGATTATACCATGTGCCATCCTAACCTTGCGAACAGGGATGGATCTGCTACCTTGCCCACTAGTATACCAGTCAGAAAATGGAAACCAGCACCCTTCACTGCTCGGTACGTGGAAGGGCAGTGACCCTGAGCTGGCTGTTGACGGGTGTGCTCTGGGCAGCATTTAAGAAGCAAGGCACACAGGAGCATAGGGCCGGGGTGGGGGCACAGCTCAGAGCCGAGAGTGATCAGACGCTGTGATGTGGTGGCCCCCACAAAAGCCTCACGCCACACCTGGCTTCCCATCATTCTCACTGCAGTCTCCCCTGTACAGACACTACTTTTAATTATTATTATTTTTTATTAAAATACTGTTACACCCAGTGGAATGCAGCAGCAATCCTGGTACGGGGTGGCATAACAAAACAGCCGTGTTTACATCTTAAATATTTATGATAACTTAGACACACACCATGGTCTTTGGCAGAAAATGTTCACAGCACAAAAAAATACTTTAAAAGAAATACCAAATATTAATCCAAAATATATTAAGTTGTTTTTTTTCTTTTCACAATACTTTTTTTACCTTTTTTTCTTTTTTCTCTTTTTGCTTTGTAAACAATGCACATGAACCAAATGTGTTTTTTTTTTTTTTAGCTTTAAGAGGGATAAGGGGATTTAAAAAAAAAAATGCAATTGTCCAGCAAATGCAAATGTTTAAAAAGGAACCATGGGAATAAAATAACACATACAGAACTTAAAAACAGGAAAGGAAAAAACAAAGATTCAAGGAGAACTAAAAACAGTCACAACTGCTAACACCCCCCCAACGCCCCTGGGCTGAGTTGGGGGGCTCTTTAAGACCAGAAGTCAAAGCCAGCGCTGCTGGCGGGCTGCCTCGTGCGTGCCCGCCTCTAACTCCAGGCACTGGCCCTGCTGCCGGGCGCCGGGCACGGGTAGCTCCAGGAGCCAGCCTCACGGGTGCCATTTTGTGACGGTGGCTCCCTTCAAAGGACTATTTGAGTCGTGTCTTGTAGTTCATTGACGAGTTTTCACCAGCACTGCTCCCTCGCTCAATTCCTCCAGGAGGGGGAACAAAGACCTGATGAGAACACATCAACTTCTCCAGTTTCCCTGGAGAGAACTGGCGCAGGGGGTCCCCGAAGCAGACGTCTGTGGGGCGGCTCACTGCGTGTGGCTCAGGGTTCATATCCAAACCGACAGGATATCCCAGGGACATGGTCTGCAGAGCCATCGCAAGAAGCTGTTGATTGGGGGCAGTGGGGGGGGGGGGGTTTCTCACGGGCATTTAAAACAGGGCTCAAGATGGGAGGAAAAGACAGCCAATATCTCGTGGATCAACCAGTATCAAAATCCATGGGCCAAGAACCCGAGAGCAGGAGGTAACTGGGAAGCCGCTCAGATGTTACAGGCGGCAGGACGAGCGCACAGAAAGAGGGGCCAAGTCCGAAGCAGCACGCTTCAATCTTCTGTTCCACAAGAAAGGGAATTATATACAAACTGCCCAGCAGATCCCAGTCCATTTAAAGAGCCCTTACCCACTCCAAGTGAGGGGTGACGCTGTGGCTTCTGCAGGACTAACACTTTCAACGGTCCCCCAAAGAAGCAAGTCCTTGTGATCCCAAGGAGGCAGTGAGTAGCTGAGGAGCAGATGAGGTTGGCTGGGACCACACTTAGCCAGAGAGGAACACCGTGGCCAACTTGATTATGGAACTAGCCTACCTGGTGTCCGTGGGCAGCCATCCTTGGCAATCAGCCCCTTAAACGAACACATCTATTCCCTTCCTCCCTGACTGTCACCTGGGGGTGCGAAGGAGGGGGGCAGTCAGCTCTCTCCTAGGCCTTCAGTGGCTTCCCCAGCAGCAAGGCTTGGCAGCAGGGAAAGGCTGAATCCTCATTCTGCATGGGCCCAGGAGCAATGTGGGGCTAACAAGCAAGGTCTTCTGGGGCGCAGGCACTCTCACAGCATCCCTCTTCCCTCTAGCATCCTTCCTAAGCACCTGGGACCAGACAGTCAATGGGAATGAGTGCCTGGTTGAGGGAAGTGGAGGAGCAGCAGTTGGAGGGGCTGCTGGAATGGCCGAGTGGCAGAGGACAGCAGGGGATGGTTCCAAGTCCCCCTGGCATCAGCTCCTTCAGATCAGTATCTCCACCATGTCTGACAAGTCCTGGACCCGTGACGCAGTGACAGAGTCTGCAGAGACCAGAGCACAGGCACACACATCAGCGAGTGCTTCCAGAGCACTCTTTTAAACCCCGGTACATTCTGCAGGTAGGCTCTTTCTGCACCAACTTTTCCCACCTTAGCTGCCCAGGTACCCACTTCCCATAACCTGGCCAGCGAAGCACAATGCTCTGCTCCCTCTCAGCTCTCCACCCAGACTACCAACCTCCAGCGTGCAAGACACATTTGTTTATAACTTTGAACTTCTTGGAGGACTTGGAGGGAGGGTGGAGAGCCCTGAGGGAGGCAGGCTGCAGCATTCTTTTCATGCCTGTGGTTTTCTGAGATGTGAGGCACAAGCAAATATGCAAAGGCTAATGGGAATGGGAGCAAATAATTTAAATGGCATCTTCTCAACTTTCTCCTTCCTGGACTCTTTTTAAACAAAGCCTTCTGACTCGAGGGTGCCATGAGGATAACTTGCCAAGTTCCATTATCTTAGATATTTAGATTAGCAATTAATTATGTAAGGAAGAGTAGGAAAGAGGAGGTAAGTGTCTGCCATGGGGTCCTTTCTTTCTGAATTCTGGATCTGTCTGTAATCAGGCTTTTCCACTCCTCTGTTCACGTATCCGACTAGCCCTCGTGTTCACACTGAGGTGAGCTGGCTCGTCCGTCACCGTGGGGCCCTCCCTGGAGTGGGGGCTGTGAACAGAAGGGCTCTGGGAAGGGGTCTGGTACCGCCCTTCACACCTCAGTGACCCCTCAGCCTTGCTAGACACAGCAGCTGGGGAAGTGGGGACCTACCCAGTGAGGCTGTCCTCTGGCCACTGCTGCACCCCAGAAGGCTGTCGGGCTCCAGCCCCAAGCAGGCAGTGGTGCCATCCGGGAGGCCGTCAGTCTGGGTGCTCCCATCCCTGCTCCCGTGTTTGGCATGGGCAGGAAGGGGAGCTGAGGCCACTGGCTCCTCCGCAGGGGTCCTGTCTGCTGGAAAGGCAGGGGGTGAAAGTCATTGCTCAGTTCAGGAGATGTGGCCCCCACAAAGAATACCCCAAGTTAACTGCACTTCCTGGGGGCACAAGGTGGCACGGGTCGCTCTGGATGAGCAAGAATGTTCCTGTTGAGACTAAATGCTCCTATTTCCAAATGGGAATAACCATCAGGCTCGATTGGTTTCCAAGTGTGTGGAGTGGTAGAACCCTTCTTTCTTTGTAGATTAAATCTTAAAATCAGCAGGGATTCTAGAATTTCTATGGCATTTACTTAGGAGGAGGCGTGGAAGAGGGTTTGCCTTAAAGGAGCATTTGCACAGGAAGCTTTATTTTTACTTAGATGGTAAGGGGCTGGCACCGAGGGGGATGCAATTTACGGAGAGCGGGGCTAAGCACCCCTTTTCACAATGGGCTGCAGGATCACTGGAATCAGAATATAAGCCGGCTCCCCAGGGAAGAGGTCAGGAAGCCCTGGCTCCTCTGAGCCTCAGTCCTGGGAGGAAAGGCCTGAGAGCAACCTACCCTTCTACTATGCCTCCCACAAGCCCCTGCTCACCTGCAGCCAACCAGGCAGGGACATCCACTTGCCGCTCACTAGAGGAGAGTCCCTGCCAGCCCTGGGTTCCTGCTGCTGCAGCCGCGAAGATAGATGGCACGGACTTGGCGGGCCGCAGGGAGCCCTGGGCGGCCTTGCTGGGGTCTTTCCTGGAGCGCTGCTGCAGGACCTTGATCACTGCGTCCTTCTCCAGGATCTGGGCGTGGAGCACTTTTAACCTGAGGGGAGGGATCAGGTCCACCTCGTTAGACACACAGATCCAGCAGCCTCTCCCCTTCCCACCTGGCAACAGCTGGAGGGAAAGCCCTGCCTACAGCCAGGCTGGACCCAACTGCCTTTGCAACAGGGCCAGGAGGGGGCCTTCATAAATGTCATCATAGCTTCGGATTTTGATAACCAACCCTTCAACGAGCTCTTGAAAACCACCCCTTCTTATACCAGCAGGTCATCAAGGGGTAGGTTCTAGACTCGTCTGTTGATAGCAATGGCAGCCCTCATCCTGGGTTGCAACACCCCAAAGCTGCTGACCATAGATGAGCTCAGTTGATGTGCTTGTGCTTTTGAGTCAGATATGGGTAAAATGAAATCTTGAGGGGCCTCTGACATTATTTTTGGAGAGAAAAAAATACTAGCTATCTCCAAGCCAGGGACCCAGTCTTCATTCCTTCTGGGTGGTACATGGTGTGGACTCAGCATGAAAGTCTCAGTCTTTGATTTACATGGTAGAAGGGGAGTGGGTAGACGCCCTGAGCTTTGGATGGCACCCAGCACCTGCACAGCCAGGGTCTCCGGTGCAGACCAAGGACTCAGCTGCTATCTCTGGGAAAGAACATGCCTACAAAGCCTGGTGTGCCGAACACACAGGGTCAGCTCAGAATAGGAGGGACAGCTGAGCCATGTGGGGAGAGGGGCCTGTTTACCAGAGATCAAGGACATGGCAGAGACTAGACATTGCTGCCTCCCACCCCCATCTCTGGTGCCCTGGCCTGTAACGCCGAACCTGCTTTCCATCTCCTGATGCCTGTGGCCGCCGGCGAGCAGGCCCTCATTGAAGCTGCTGCTGGGTGAGGGCTGGGGGGAGTGTCGGATGAGAGTGGTGTCACGCTGGGCGGCAGCTGTGGCGGCGGCATCCATGGCAAACTGCCTCATGGCACGTTCCTCCAAATACTTCTGCTCCCACTTGGTCATGTCGGCTTCCAGCGCCAGGATCTGCTCCTCCTTCTCTCGCAGTTGCTCTGACAGCCGCAGGGCACTGAGCTCTGGGGACCCACCACTGCCACTGCCACTGCCACTGCCACTGGGGGTGCTGGCCTGTCTCTGCAAAGCAAGGAGCACTGTGGTTAAGGACAGAGGTTGGGGTGTGTCGGCCACTGGTGCTCACCCCGCAGGAGGGCTCTCAGTTATGCCTGTGCTTACCTTACTGAGCCACCCACAGCACATTCTCCTCCCACCCCACTTCCACCCAGAGACAAAGGAGGTGCCACAGGATCCATGAATCCTGTGGCCAAGGTACAGGAAAGATCAGGGCTGCCTCTGCACAGGGTGACCACATACGTTATCCTCCCAAATGGGGAAGGTGTGCTCTTAATAATGACACTGGGATAACAGGTATAAACTAGGGCAGAACTGGGTATACCAAGAGGTTTGGTCAACCTTCCTCTTGTGGGGAAGGATAAGGCTGGGAGTAGAGACAGAGCTCTACCTGGTTTGTAAATACCAGACTCATGCACACAATCCAAAGGGAGGATAAAGATTCAGGATGTGGGTGACCATCTCTCTTATCTTGGGAAGACACATGAGAGTTGGCTAGTCTTCTGGTGGTTGAGAGGAGCCTTGCAGCGAGGATGAGGAACAGATCACCCTTGCTTTCCAAGGTGGACCTACACCTGGTCTGCGCTGGGGCTCCCCAGCTCACCTGCTGTGCACGCAGGGCCTTGAGTTCCTGCTCCAAGCGAGTGCGCAGACGCAGCTCCAACTGCTCACGCTTCTCACAGGCAGCCTGCAGCTGCCCGAGTGCCTGCTGCAGCCGCTCCACCTTCTCCACGTAGGCCTGCTTCTTGCGCAGCTCCTCCTCAGCTCGCGCTGCCCGGCCCTGGGCATTGCTCAGAGCCTGCTCCAGCAGCTCAGCCCGCCGCCGCTGGTCCTCGATGGCGCCACGCAGCAGTGCTATCTCCCGCTCCAGCTTCTCCTGCTCCTGCTGCTGCTCATAGCCTGCAGGGCGGGGAGGGGCTCGGTCAGTGTGTCTCATGTAAGGGTCCGCTGCAGGGCCAGAGGAGGGACCGGCTCTGGGGCCTGCCTGATGCACTCAGAGGCACTGTCTCTAGGGAAGAACCATCACAGCACAGTGGAATGTCCTGCTGGAACGGACTGTTCTAAACCGAGTCCATCAGTGCAGCGGCCACTTGGCACGTGCGGCTGTTGAGCACTTGAAATGTAGCTAGTTTGAGGGTGAAACTAAAATTCTCATTTTACTTAATTTTAATTAATGTTCATCTTTGGGCCACATGCGGCTAAGTACCTGTCATATAGGATGGTATGGGTTCTAGAACAGAAGGCTGGAGGCCTGGGACCTGGGCAGGAAGAAGGGAGGATTCCTTTACTCTGGGGGACGACAGGGAGGACACAGGGAGCCCAGGTCAGCTCAGGCTGAGTCTGGATTTTTTAAGGCTGGGCCCAAAGCTGGCCTCATTCCTTGATGTAGAAGGAAAAAATGGGGAAGATCAATATTGTTGAAAATTGAGCCGTTCATACTGGGCTGGGGTGGAGGGGCAGACAACGGCAGCAGACTGAGAGTTTGGACCTAGAGGCCGTGACCCCTCCTGTGTGGGTTCACTCACAACTTAGAGAGTTCGCAGGAGGCCTGTACCCCAACCCAGTCTCATCATAACCCTCCTGTCTTAGCGCTCCAGGTGAAGAAACTGCCAAGGGGGACAGAGGGAGAAGAACCAAACCTCCGCATGGCCAGAGGCCCAGGGAGGGCAGGGTGTGGCCAAAGCAGCCAGAGGTAGGGGTCTGTGTGACCTGCCTAGTAGGAAAAGCAGATGGCATTGGTGATAAGGATCACACTTCCTTACTAGTGGTGGGGGGCAGGGAATTGAGGTCAACCAGAGACATTTTCCCTGAGAATTCTGCTTTCCCCATGCTATTAACAGGCAAGGAAGAACTGCTTGGCTTTCCTCAGCCCTTGGGGAGGGAGGGGTAAGAGGTCTTAGCTTTCTGCTTCCAGTAGCTTCCTGCCATCTAGCACAACCTCAAGCGCCCTGGCAGGGCCTGAGAGTCCTCAGACCTTAGCCATCCCCAGCCACCAGAATAAAAAACCAAGGGCTGGCCTGTTGGGGAGGGGCGGGGAGAGCCTGGAGTGGGGAGGAGACTAGGGGGAGGGGCCGGGGGAAAGCCTAGTGAGCTGTGGGGGGAGCAGGGGCCTTTCGCTTAGAGAAATCGAGGCCCCGCACCTGCAAGCTCCAAGTCTCCCTTTGTGTTCACTCTCTCCCAAAGCAGCAGGCGGGAGGGCCGAGCAGCGAGGGAGCGGCGGGGGGACGGCCAGAGCGGAACAGCCCAGCGGCTCAGGAATGCCAGGCATCCAGGTCACCCGCGGCTGCGAGATTACTGGCTCCAGCCAGGAGCCAAGAACAGCCTGGCGCTCGCTCCCTGGGGAGCGGAAACGCCTCCAGGCCGGCTCCCCCACGCCCCTCCTCTGCCGGCTCCCAGAAACTAGCCTGTGACTTCCTTTGTTTGGCAGATCCTGGGCCCACAAGTAGGCCCTTTCCTACAGGACAACCCCATTCTGCCTCCTTCCAGCAACCAGCCCTCTGCAGCCTCCCAAAGGCTGCCCCCTCCCCTTTCTCCCTCACCATCACCACCTCCCTCCCACAAACAAGGTCTTTGCCACCTCACCCCACCTAGCCAGTACATCCTAGCACCTCCTGCCCCACCCCCACTCACCCCTTTGAGGTGCTGTCAGCCACAGCTCACTCCTCGAGTTACCCCACCATTTCTGGTCACCCCCTACTAGCTATGCCACCCACGGTAGGATTCCTGATGGGTGCCTGATTCCTTCCTCAAGGCCACCCTCACCCAACACCATCCACTCCCAGTCCTCTTCTGGGCACACAGCCCCAGCTACCACTATGGCTCAGAGTAGGAGCTCAGTGTTTCCTCTGTCCCTGCCCCACCCCCCATGCTCCTCTCCCCGAACCTTCCAGCTGTTTCTTAACCTGTGGCCTCCTCTCCACCCCTGCCATTCCCTCAGAGCCTCTGTTTCTGAACACTGGGGGCCCCTTAGTCACTGGTCCCCAGGGCCAGGACACCTGTACCCTTGAACCTCTGTTTCCCCTGATTCTGTTCCTTCTGCAGGCTCAGCCCCTCTATCTTCGCCTCCCCGCCCCAGCACCTCCCTGGGCCTGTTCTCTCTCTGCTCAACTTCTGATGGACAAATGAGTGATGGAATGGAATAGCCAATAACAAACTCATCCAGTCTTCAAGGAGACTTCACCAGCCCCTCTAGATAAGCTTCCCTGACCCCTTTTTTAGGCTGCACCTGCTGGTTCAGCTCAGGAACCCATTTTTGCTATCTTCAGGTGCCTCCACACTCCCCAGCTTCTCAGCCGCCCACCCGTTGGGAGCTCCTACCCTTTCTGTTGCCTGAAACTCACTGGGACACTCAGACTCTTCCTCTCTTCCATCTCACTGTCTCCAGGGCACGATTCCACCTCCTCCACTGCCCCCTCCACCTGCTTCCAAAGCACACTGCACTGGCGGACAGCGCCCCAGCTCAGCAAATCGCCGCTCCCCAGCTGTCCCCAGTAAATAGACAGCCAGGTTTTATTCTTCTTTGGAAGCCGCCCCTCTCACCAAGTCCAGCACAGTGCTGGGCACACAGCAGGCGTTCCGTAAACCTGTGCTCTAAGCGCTGGTTTGACAAGGGAAAGACCCAACGCTCCCTGTCCAAAGGGGCTGCCGTGTTCCCACCAGCACACACCTGGCCAGGCTTCTGGGTGGGACCCCTACTCACTCTGAGCAAGCAGCTTGGCCACCATGTCCTGACTGCTGGCCTGGGCCTCCTGCGTCTTGCTCGCCAAGCGGCGGTTTGCAGATTCCAATCTCTCTGTTTTAAAATAAAGGAAAGATGTTTGAGTGTCAAATGAAGCTGCCTGCCCAGGTGAACCCTGGGGTCCTATCCATGGGACTGCATCTTCCAAGCTAGGGATGGGCTCACAGGGGAGCCCCTGGGGCCACATAGATGAGAGCTCCCCACGGGGCTCCAAGGTCCAGAAGTCAAGAGACGAGCATCACCCTGTCAGGGTGGCCCCCAAGGGGTCTCAACGTGGCCCCCTTTGAGTCTACTCACGTTCGTTTTTACAGAGGACAGAGATTTTGAATTTCCCCTAAAACGGAGGAATCGACCCCTCTGTAGACACTCCTGCCCCTCCACCTGGGTGGCCTGCCCTCACCTCTAAGATCCCGGTTGAAGTCCTGCAGCCTCCTCATTTCGCTGTCCATCTTGTTCCGCATGGTCTTCTCCAGGGCCTCCCGCTTGGAAGAGGCCTTCGTCAGGCTCTCGTGGGCCTCAGAGAGCCGCTGGATTTCACTTTCCAACTGCAAGAGGCAGACAGCAGAGGTGAAGGAAGGGGAGAGTTCCTAGGGGGTGTGTGCCATCAAAGCCCCCTCCTCAGGTCCATGCTGATCTGCTGTCCCTCACAAGTGAGAGAGGAGAGGACATAAACGAGAGCAAAACACTCCAGGCAGTGATAGTGGGAGCGTCAGAAGCTTGCAGCATGGGGCGGAGGTCCAGGGGACCAGACTGCTGAGACTAGCAAGCAAGGGTCTTGTTAACTGTCCCAAGGTCCAGATGCTTAGCGAAGCCGGGGCTAGGTACTCTGGAAGCACATGCCTCTAAGGGGAAAGCATTTTACTTCTGTCTGGCTTCTGCTGAGAAATCTGAGCCCAGTGGGCCAGGAGCGGGCACAAAAAGATTGCATCCATGTTCTGAGGTTTGACCTATTTTGGACACTACAGGACATCCATGGGAGGCTTGAGGCCACCTGCTAAAGAATGGGGCACTGGACCCCAGCCTGAGCCACCTCTGCTGGGAGTATTTGCTCCTCTGGCCATCGCCATCCACTGCAGAGCCAGCCTGGCCCAGCTGCCCCTCCCACTTGGCCGCTGGCAGGTTCCGCACGTGCTCCTAGCTGGCCTGTGATTCCAATAAGTCGCTGGTTTTTTCCAAGAGGAGGGGTTGTCTCTTAGGCCAGGCTGGGCCCAGAACAGGCTTGCTGTTGTGCAGGGGACACAAAGAGCTCTCTGTGGGAGGTGTCCGCAGGAGGGGAAGAGTGTGAGTGTGAGGGAGATGGTGAATGAGCTCTTTCTAACCACCACTGGCCAGCAACTGCTCATGCTCCAGACCTGCTCTGTGGCCTCCCGGCTGCTCCCCAGCTGTCTGGAGTCAGCCAGAGAGGGTGCATGAGGGATTAGGGGGTGGGAGGCAGAGGGATCGGAGAAAAGCCCAGCCAGACAAGCTCTCAGACTTGTTGCCTCCCCTTCTACTCCCTACTCCCCATTCAGCCTTCAAGTCCTTTCCTCCCCCGTCCCTCTAAGGCCACAGCAGGGCCTACCTTCTCGATTCGGACAGCTTTCTCTGCTGAGCTCTCCAGCTCCCTCTGTAGCCTCTCATTGTCCCTGTGTAGCCTGGCATTCTCCCTCAGCACAGTCTCCATCTGGGCCAGCTGGGCACT
Source organism: Desmodus rotundus (assembly GCF_022682495.2). Classification (NCBI taxonomy): domain Eukaryota; kingdom Metazoa; phylum Chordata; class Mammalia; order Chiroptera; family Phyllostomidae; genus Desmodus; species Desmodus rotundus. The sequence goes on along the minus strand of NC_071394.1, from coordinate 104,958,795 downwards.
GCCTGAGGTGGCTGAGGAGGCCTGGGTGCTTCCTGGCCCCTCCACACTGGGTGGACTGAGGGAGCCTAGTGGGCCATGACCAAGAGCAGCTGGGTGTGAGGGTGGAAGGTGCTCCTGGGGTTGTTGCAGGTACTGGTACTGCTGCTGCTGGAGGAATACGGGAGGCATCTGGGCCTGCAGGATCCTGGGGACAGAAGAGATGGTGCTCAGAGACTGCACAGAGCCCTACGGCTCCCACCCCGGAGCAGCCTGAGTTGGCCTGGCCCTCCAGGGCATACTAGAAAGACAAGTCAACTGAGCCTCCCCACAGTGGGAAAGGCCTTTTCCACACGGTGTCTGCCTAAGACCCTCAAGGGCCAGGAGAGCAGAGTTAGAGGGAATTAAGACCAGAATGCTGGTTTCACACCCAGCCTCACTGTGGCCAAGGCTTTGGGGATCCCCCTGAGCAGCCCCGGACTTCCTAAACAACCAGTGCTTAAAGAAGGCATCTTAAAAAATGCGCACTCCATCCTTCTCATCAAAAGCAGGTTCGTTCTGGGTCTGGAGGCCACAAGGATCGTGACTGCGCACACGGCCTCCCAGGCCCCTGGGCCACGTGGTGGCTGAGGCCCTGCAGCTACCTCTGCGTCTATCAGAAGCCTCTAGTTTCAGGCGTTACATTAGCACCTGCCGGTGCGGCACTCTCACGTCCTCCCCTCCTATTTCGGGTCCCTGGCAGGACCATTTTTAGAAGGCTGTGGCTAAGGTTGGAGTGGCGAGACAGACGTCAGGATGAGAGTCTGAGCTCCAGAGCCCGACAAAATAGACCTTTAACTCCCCAAGGGGCCGGCATGGCTTTGCTAAGTCACGAGGGCAAGCCTCTCTAGCCTTGCGTGGTCCCTAGTCAGGGGCCTGCGGCAGCCACTGCCACCGTGGTGGCCCATCCTCCACCTCTCCTAGGGGTGACCACAGCTTACTCTGCGTTTACAGAGTAAATGTGACCCGACACTGCATCTTAGGTGTGGGGGTGCCCCTGGACCACCACAATAGTCTGAGTGCAACGTTCTGCTGGCCTCCAGCACTGGTACAACACAGGCCTCAGGGTCCTGTGTCGAGGTAGGGAGCAAAGAGCAAGAGGCATGGGGTGAAGGGTGGGGGTGACACAGACCCTTTCTGGTGTCTGTGACTCCCCATGTGAAAGAACAGACTGCCTTAGTTCTACCAGAAAAGGTCCGATTCCTAGAAATCCCATGAAAACTGAATTCCACTTCTGTGTCCATCACTGTGGTGCTCACGCCCACCGCCCTCCATCCTTACCCCCCCTGCAGCCTTGCTCCCTGTTCTTCTGAGGACCCTCAGTGAAAAGAGCCTGCCCCCCAGGTCCCAATAAACAGTCCTCGTCTGAGCAGCCCAAAGGCGAGGCTGGGCACATGTAGTTCTCTTCCTGCCCAGGTAGGGCTTCCTGTGAGAGCTGAGCAGAGGGTCCCTGCTGGGATGTCCAGGCTCTCCCTGCTCTGCTAAATGTGGCCTTCTCGGGGTTGCTTCATGCACTTGCTCCCCCTGCACTGGGCCTGGCAGACACAACTGGCATTCTTTGGGGATGACTTAGCTCCCAGAAAGAATAGAGTCTCCTTTCCCTTCACACTTGCTCTCCCTTTCCCTCCCCTCCCTCTCTTTTTTTGTTCTCCTGCAAACAGTCTACTTCCTTTCCACGATATTATCTTTTCCTGACAGGGTTCAAACAGGCTGGTCTCAAAGAAGAAACCACGACTCAGCTTCCGAAACGCTCCCCAACCCAGCCCTGAGGAGGGAGATAAGGTAGAGTGCCAGGGACCGAGGGGTTGGAGAGAACCTACAAAGCTCTGGCCCCTTTGATACCAATACCCTTGCGTCACTCATTTCTCGAGAGCAAGGAAAGGCCAAATGGTGGGAAAGTGGGTGACTAAATGAAGACTCAGCAGGCATGAAGAGAAGCAGACTTTGACACTGAGCCACCAAAGGAAGGGTGTCTGCAAATCCTCAGGCCCCTCTGGTGGGGTTTCCTGGACCTCCCTGGGGGATGATGCAAGGTGTGTGAGATGAAGAGTGAGTCAGCTTAATTTCTAGGAGCCCTTATTTCTGCACACTCTCTGTCTGAGCTCCCTGTCTCCAATCTAGCCCCTTAGAATCCATTCTCTGCAGGCAGCCAGAGGGGCCTTTTAAACAGGTAAGCCAAATCACGTTCCGCAAAGGCTTCCCTTCACTTAGGCTTAGACTCCGAGCCCCCCTAGCAGCCTCTTCCGAGCCTCCTCAGAAAGGGGCTTGTCCGGACCCAGAACCCCTCTACCCCTACAGGCTCCAGACACATGAAACCCATGGATAAACAGTAGAGGCAGGGCAGCTTCTGCCCTCGTATAGAGTTGGGAGAGTTCTTCAAGGAGGCTACTTGGTCCTTCCTGCCTCCAGTTAGGAGTGCCTCCCAATACTCACAGAAGGCACTGTCCACTTATTAAAAACCCCCCAGTTTGGCAATGATCCCCAACTGTCTTTAGAAAGTTCTTTCTGAAACCTAACCTTTAACCCCCTGCTGTAATTCACGCACTCGGGAACTCTAATTACTTGACTGCTATAGCTAATCAGTCAGTGGTGTCCATTTCTGCATTAAAACAAGGAATGTCTTCTAAGCTCTCATGTGACCTTGGCTGAGTCCCTCCCTCCTCTGGGCATGAGCCCCTCACTCTTGGGGAGGAGGGGATTTCACCAGCCTTCCTCTGGGGCTTGCCAGCCCTGACACGAGGGGTCCTCTGGAAGCTCTCCACCCTGGGAGAACTACGCTGAAAGGAAGTCAAGAGCTTGCAAGACTAAGGTGGGCAGTTACCTGACTTCAGCATGCTGGAGGTGCGGGCTGCCGCGGGCACGGTACCGTGGGTCGGTGACAGCAGTGGTGGTCTCGTGAGCTAGCACAACGTGTGGATACTGAGGTGGAGGTCCCCGAGGCTCCGGGCCCTCAGCCGGGGGGCCCCTGGGTGGGGGGCCCTGCTGGTTTCGGGCCAGCTGTGGGAAGCTGTGGGAGGAGCTCATGTGGCTGGGGGCCCGGGCGCCGTTCCTCTCCAGGGACAGCTGCAGGAGCCGTTCACTCAGGGAGCGCACGTGCCCATGCCTCAGCTCTCGAAGGGCCTCGTCTTGCCTCCGATGGCCTCCAGGGGCCCCTCGGGGATCCTGCTCACCCACAAGTGGCCGGGGCCCTGCCTGTTGGGCCGCATAGTATTGCAAGTGGGCTTTCGCCTCCTCATAGGTGGGCAGCTCCTCGCCCTTGCTGGGCTGTGGGCACAGCCGGTAGAGGGTGTTCTCTGCCAGGTGGGTGTCACCACCCTGGTGCTCCTGGCCCTGGGGTTCCTGCCTTGTGGCCTGCTGCAGCGCCTGGCCGTCCTCGGGCACCAAGATCTCCAGGGAAGCTTGGGGGCTGCCAGCGCCCCCAGCTCCAGCCCCACCCCGCAGGGCCTGCTGCTGGATGGCCAGCAGCGTTCGTGTCTCAGTCAGGTTGCCATAGCGCAGCTGCTCTTGGATGAGGCGGTGCAGGACTGTCCCCGAGGAGTCTTCCAGAGTCCTCATGCTTCCCTGGCTTGCACACACCTGCCTGGACAATAGCCAGAGGCACGTGGCCCCAGGGAACCTGGGAAGAAAGAAAGAAGAGAAATGAGTGGGAGCATATGGAGGGGGGGACTTTTCATCAGAGTCAGGTCCAACATATAACGGTAAAGAGCAAGACTTAGAGTGACACACAAGCCTGAGTTCAAATGACAGTGCTGTCCCTACTGATCAAGGTAAATTATCTGACCTCTGAGCCTCAGTTTCTCCATCAGAAAAATGGAGAGAATAATGCTTGCTGCATGAGGTTGTAAATTAAAGGACACAGTGGCTGCTGAGCTCCTGTGTACTATAAACCTTTGAAAAGGATTGCCAATATAATTATATTCACAGAGACTTACTATGCCTTAGAGAGAAACAGTACTGAGAAAGTAATCAGCCAGGAGCCACAGCCTCCTGCAGTGAGCAACCCATCAAAGAACCTGATGAGAGACTCCAAGACAGGCCTAGTTCAAATCCAACCACTGAGCTGTCCAGTCCAGGGGTGGACAGGGCTCCAGTTTATTGGTAGGGGATAAAGAAAGAGTCTAGTCCAGTAGAAGCCCCAGGCAGACAGCCTCTAGCACTCTCTAGAATGAGGCAGGCCTGAGATTCAGCCCTGGCACAGCTAACTCACCATTCTTTACCCTGGGGAACCCTCCCTTGTCATGGAATGACCTTGGTAGCCACTCTGCAAGGTAAATGGGAAGAAGGAGAAAATGCATCTAGAATGGCGATAAGGGATGAAAGTAGAGAGGTTACAACAGGACAGTGGTTTGTGAGACCAGGCAGAAAGGTGCCACCCCCAAGGTTTGTGAGTCGGTCACATAGCTTGTATAGTGACAGCATCTGCATGGGAGCTCCAGGAAAAAGAAAGGATGGACAATGTCTTAGAGTTTACAGTTATGCCTTCCCACCCCCCATTACTTGGAAAAGCCCCCTATGGTCCTCTGGCCACATAGCAGATGTGCGCTCAGCATCTTGACCTCAGTAACACCCACTTGAGCCCAAAGGAGTAAGAAATCTAGGGGGAGGCTCTTGCTTGCAGGGACCTGGAGCTGGAGGCTGGGGGCTATGAGTGCAAGTAGATTATTTCCTGAAGGTGTTCCCTTCTGAGCTTGGGCTCCCAGTGGCTCACACCTGGAAGGCTGTCTTTCTCACCAAGCTTCTTTTCCACAGCCTCCTCCAACACACACCTCCAAATTGGGATTCTGGGAAAGCCAAACAAAGCCCACACCTCCACGTGTCCCCTGTGTATGGGGGAAGGGGAATGAGAGGAATGTGGCCCCTCCTCTGCCATAAAACTAGACCCAGCGCGGCTGCAGTCTGGGCTGGGAAGGTTGACAGAGCAGTCATTTTCAATCCACTCCCACAGCTGAGGAGCAGGAGGTAAGTCTGGAGGGCATCTCTGTGCCCATCCTTCCTAGCACCCAATCGTGCCATGCCCTCCCCCTGCACACAGGAGGAATGGAGAAGCAAGACTCCAGAGCTACCAGAAGCAACTCAAATAGGAATCAGTTCGCCCTAGAGCAACGATTTGCATAATGGTGTACCGCAAGAATTTTTGAAACATGCAGTACCTGACTGATTTAATCAGGGGCACTGACATGTTTCCCCTTAGATTATGTGAACGAATCAAAATTATACTGATTTTTTTGGTCAGATCAGTAAAAATTGTATTTTCGTGTGTGTCGCAGAATTTTAGCAAATTAGTTCATGTGTGCCAGATGAAAAAGGTTGAAAATCGCTGCCCTAGAGTTTTACGTGCCAGGCATTTCCCAAATTCATCAGTGTTCGCCTGACTCCGAGGAGGAAGACCGGGACTACAGAGCTTTCCGGAAAGATTCCAGTCCTCCTTCCTCTAACACTGTGTCCTGGGCGCAGGGAACACCTCTTTCGGGGCCTCTCACCCCGAGTTTGTCCTTACCAAGTCCTTCAGATGCACATCTTTTCAGCAGAGCCTTTACTAAAATCTTCGCCTCCCCCCGCCCCCCCCCCCCCAGAACCCCGCCGCGCTTCCCCCGCCTCAGTGCACCTCGGCTGCGCTAGCCCACTCGGTTCTGTGAAGCCCACCCCCCGCCCCACCTCCTTCTAAGCAAGCACTCATCTCTGGCCCTTGCCTGGGCTCACGCACACCTAAGAAACCGGAGTGATGGTCTCTCCAACCGCACCGATTCTCGGCCGAACACAAGCACTCGCGGGCTGTCGGTGCGCCTAGAGTGAGCGGGCGACGGTAGCCGGTGGCCCTGAGAGGTCTTTTAAGTGTCGCGGGTCCGCCTCCTTCCCTCCCTAGCCAGCCCTCTTTGTTTTCCGAATGCTCCAGCGCTGACGTCACCGGGCTGGAAGGCAAGCCGCATTCTTTTCAGTGAGAGCCAATTCGTGGCTCCAAAGATTTTTCCAAGGAACACAAAGAGGAATTCTTGGGCTAGTTGGGGGCAAAGACACCTGTAACCCCTACCTTATCAGATCGGCCCCCAGGGCCCTGAGACTTAAATTAGAAACAGCACCTCCCGCCCTGTTTCGCGCTCCTCTCCCTGACCGGAGACCAAAACACGAACCCCACTCTCCCCAGAGGCTGCCCCTTTCCCCAGCCCTAGGGAACCTTCGAGCCTTCGAGAACTACTCCATCCTGGGATCCTGGGCGCACGGCGCGGCGCCCACGGAGCAGAGTGGCCCTTGCCCACCTTTGTCGCTGCCTGGAAAGGGCGCCCTGCGCCCTGAGGACGCTTGGTCCGCCGGGCTCCTGCTCTCGGAAAAGGCCAGGCCCTGCCGGAGCTCGGGATTCGGCTGGGTCGGGCCTGGGCTGGCCCGGTGCGCTGCCTGAAGCGCCGATCGGCCCTCCTTACTGCCGAGGCCTGCGGGTGCCCGTCGCGGTCAGACCTGATGCCCCAGCCGGGCTCTGCTCGGCTCAGCTCCGCAGCGGAGGTGTGCCCTGGGCGGCGGCGCGGACGCTCTGGCAGCTAAGGCTCCAGCGCGCAGCCCCAGGGTCAGCCCGCGCCGGAGGCGGCTGCTATGCCAGGAATGTGAGAGTTTCAGGTTCCCCCTCGGGATCAAAGCGAACCACAAATAACCTCGCAGCGCGCCGCCCTCCTCCGCCCTCCGCCTCCTCCCGCTCCCTCCTCCCGGCCCCCGCCGTCCTCCGGGGAGGCGGCGCTGCAGACCAGGCTGGCCCCAGCTCCGTTCCCCGGCTGTCCTGGGCCCTCCAGGACCGGCTGTACCCCTCTCCGTCCCGCTCCCCGCCTGGCCCCTCCCTCCCCGCCCCGCTTTACCTTCGGAGCTGCTGGGGACGAATCCAACTTGGCCCAATACCGTCCCCAACACCTTCCCCGCCTTTCTCTCACCCCTTCATCCCAAGGGTGGACGACACCGAGGGATGTACTTCACGTGTCCCTGAGAGTTCTGGATATCGCTGCGGGAAAAGCCTGGGAAAGTTTGTGTGTTTGGTGTGTGTGTGTGCGTGCGTGTGTGTTTACTGGGGGGAGGGAGGACTGCAAAGTTGTCCATATCTGTCGAAATTGGAACGTGCTTCCGGCGAAGTGATGACTCTGCTTCCAGCACGGAGCCTCTTCCTAACCCCCACTGTTTTCTCCGCCAGCGGCGAGCTTAGAGTTACGCTTTTATTGTTTACAAACACCTTCGCCAGCTCTTTTAGGACCTGTCTCCACAGGAAGTGTGAATCTGGATTGGAAAATGTTCTGGTTAATTTGATCCACCTAACCAACTGAATCACCGGTCACCAGGTTCTCTGTCCAATTCTAACTGAGGAAGGTAATCATAGGCAGCCCTTTACGCGGAGCGCACTCGCTTTTCTCCTAGTCATCTCATTCAGCCCTCCCAGTCACCCTTCCAGGGAGTTCTGTTACCATGTCTGCGATATAAATGAGGACACCAAGCCTCAGAGAGGTTAATTAGCTTGCCCGGGGTCACACAGGGAGTAAGTGATGAGTCCAGGTAACCACTGGGCTGCGCAGTGTCTCATTCTCAAAACCCTTCCGTGGCCACCAGAATCCAGGCTCCCTAGAGGGGACAGGGCAGGCTCTAGGAGCCGGCCTCTCTCCCTTTACCCTCTCTCTGGGCCAGTCCCTTCTTCATTTCCCCCTACAAGCTTGCCAGCCAGCATGCCTTCTCCCCCTACCATGTCCTCTTTCATTGCTCCTACTGTTTCTTCTCTGGATGGAATTCTCTCTTCTGCCTTTAGGACCCTTCCTCCTTCTCCTGCTTTCCCACTAGACTGGTCCATTTGTGCTGATGGAAACCCCTTCTTCAGAAAGCCTGCTCTGACACACCCTCTAACCAGCCTTCCCCTCCCCCCATAGCTCTGTGAGCCATTCCTGAGCCCTGACCACACTGGACCTCCCAACACATTCTGGAGAGTGGGGCCGTGTTGGGGGTGAGGATGGGCTGAGGGAAGCGGGGGAGGACCATGTCAGGCTGCTGTCCAGGAGAGTCAGGACTGATTTCCATGTGAAGTTCGCACTTCCCTGACCTGCTGGAGGGGAACCAGGGACAAGAAAATGTTTTAAGTTCAAAGAACTGTTTACTATCCAGGGACATTGTTAATTTTTAATAAAGCCCTCCCCCCAAAATTGTGTATATGTGTGTGATTTACTTGAAAGCCAAATATTGCATTTGGCTTATCACCGCACACAATGATCAGCTCTGAGACAATTGAGAAAATAAGTCACTTGTGCCAAACTAAGGGGTATTTGGCTATCCAAGGACCACCTTGCAAAGAGAAACTATGGCCAATATGCCACCGTCTCAACCAGAACCACTAGGGAGAAATTTGAGAGATGAGAAGGAGGAGAGAAGAGGTCCCCAGATGGTCTCCCCTGTGGACAGCATTCTTCCTGGCAACACTTAGTGAAGGTGTCAGAGTGGATGGGGCATGTGCACTCTGGGGGTGCAAAATCAGGGGAAAGGTCACATGACACAGTTTCTGTCTTTGGGCCATTTGGGGGACACCTGCAAAAACACTTGGCAAACATTCTTGAGGTGGTTGCAGAACGGAGCAGGCCCAAGGGACCTAGAGTCATGGAGGTACATCTTGGAGCGTGAAAGTAAGCCTCAGACATAAATCAGCCCTCTGACTGCTCACCTCCATGCCCTAGAGCAACAGAAGGGGAAGAGGGACCCCAAAACCTGAATGGGAAATTTACATATACTTTTCTCTGGGCTGGGCCTTCTGGGCAGGGCCAGAGGCCTTGGTGGAGCTGGGAGCCACACCTGGCTCTGCAGGGTGGGTGTGTGAGGGGTCAGCACAGCTCAGATGTGCCAGAGGCAGGTGTGCACTGGTGGGCACCGGGCCGGCCAGCCTGCTAGCACATACATCACCTCTGCTTCCAGCAGGGGAAGAGGCTTGCCTAGTAAGCCAGTGCTTTTTTCCTCCTGGCTTTGTCCCTCTCCGCCCATCTTGTCCCCTTCTCTCTTATCCGCCTCCCCCTGCAGGTAATGACTCTTCCTGGATGATAGTGTGGCTGGCTGGGTCTGGAATCCTGCCCAGGAAAGGTGCAGAGGTGACCCAGTTCTCAGAGTAAGCCAGACTTGATGCTTTTGCTTTGGAGAGTGCAGCTCTCCAGGGTGTGGCTGCATCATAGGTGTGTATTGGGCTTAGCAAGGGATCCAGGCACCCACACCCTTATCCCTCCTTTGCCTGGGCCCGGGCTGTGTCTGTCTGTATGCAACAGGAGTGTGAAGGTGAGTTCTTAGCTGGACCCTTTCAGCCCCCTCCCATAGAGCTAGGAAAGGAATGGTCTCCTATTTCCCAAGTGGTTAACTGGTGGAGAAAGGGCTCCAGGGCCCAGATGGCAATATCAGAGGAGGATTCTCTCTTCCAGCCCCTCCTGGATACTTTCTTTGACACGTTATGGAGACTGGGAAACCCATCAAAATCTAGAACAGGTAGCAAATTTGCAGCAAGAGCCTGGAAGTTCTAGGGCTTCAGTTTCAAGAGCCAAGCTGGGGGCCTTCTCTTTCTCCTTCTGCAAGTCCCTGGGGTCCATTATTCACACTCTTTTATGCTCACCCTATCCCAAGGTTTTCCCCCAAAGCCTCTACTTCCACTACCACCATCTTCCCTTTCCCTCCAAGCATCAGGCCCAGAATCTCCTTCAGGCAGGGGTTGCCTCACAGGGTCTGTATCTTTGGGGCATTAATTCCTCCCGAGTTGGAGCGTTTTTGAAAGCAGGTCCCACAATGGTTGAGGTAAGAAAATGCTGTCCTAAAATATCAGGAAGTCCTGACTTTCCAAACTGTGCATATCCCCTGAGTCCCTGGCCTTCTTCTGTGCCCTTGGTCTCAGATGTTCTTACCGGCCCAGGGGTAGGAGGGTTCCTGCCCTTGGGGAGGGAGCTCTAATCATTATCCTCATGCCCTCCCTTGCTCTGGGGTCCATAACTGCCCAGGACCTCCAGGGTCCCTAACCCTGCGTGTCTGATGGGTATTGGTGTAAAAATTGTTAAACTACAGGAGTTGATTCTTCTCCGGGCAGCCATCAGGCTGGGGATGGGGAACTAAGAATTGGCACATTCGAGGCAGTGAGGAAGGGAAGACCATTCTGCAATATCAATGTGACCCCAGACACTTGCATTTCCTGTGCAGCTCCCTTGTACTGAGAACTGCTTTGGTGGATGTGCCGCTGCTGCTGGGAAAGGCCCTCTGCTCTTGGGCAGAAGCTGCAGGGAATGTGAAGAAGCCCAGGATTTGCAGGGTTCCTTGCAGAAAAGAACCCAGGGCGGGTTTTTGTGCCAGCTGGGGCAGGGCCAGCGTGATAAAAGACTGCCCCCTAGTGAGCTTCATCCCCACTGCCGGGTTAGCTCCCAGGGCTCCCAAGGTGGATCTTCTGTCCCAGAGAGGCATGGTGGAGGCATGTTTGTGACAGGGTTTTGTCCAGGGGACAGGTGTCTCCCAGGCTCACAGAATGGACTAATGGCTCCAGTTGTGTTTCTGATTGTCCTCCCATTTCGGTCTCTCCTGAACTTTCACGTGGCCTTTAAAGAGATACATATGATCTTTAACACAAACTTATATCATTGACATTGGGAAAATACCTTGTGTTTACTCACCTATTCACTCTTCCATGCAGCTCTTCCGTCAAGTATTTTCTGTATTCATTCAAAAACTATGCCCTGCGCAGGCACTCTGGGCCAGACCCTATGAACCCAGGGGGTTTCTGTCTTTGTGGAGTTCACAGGTCACTGGGTTCAGGGGAGGAAGAGGCTAGTATACTGTAGAGCACAGAGCTCCATCTTGGAGAAGGAGGATATGGGCACAGTCAGGGAGTAATGGCAGGCTTCCTGGAGGTGGTGCTTCTCAAGCTGAGTGCTAAGTCCAAGATGGACTGCGAGGTGTCTTCCAAGGCTAGCATCTGGAGAACCTGCCCTGAAAGCACAGACGTCCTGGTTCACCAGAACTGAAGCAGGAAGTGCTGAGCCATTCATGGGTGGCTACTGGTCTCCAGGAGTGACCGTGGGAGGGAGAGATTACAAAGGGACACTTTGTGGTGTACACAGGCTAAAACATTACATTGTGTACTTTACACAAGTGTACGTTTTTTAATAAGTCAATTATACTCCAATGAAAAGATTTAAACAGTCAAACCGTAATACAGTGTAAAAAGTAGTGCCTTGTTCCTCTCTGCTCCCCAAGTTCCAGGCCCAAGAGACACCCACTTGCATGTTCTATTCTGGACACCTAAATTTCTAAAAAATAGTCTTCTATTTCATGGTGTGTCTGCTTTAGGTATTATCAACCTACTTCCTACCATGAAAAACTAGGACAGAGCTCTCTTAAACAGCAGACACAAACAGTCACTCACACACATGCACACTTTTCTCCTTCTGGCCCCTTGATATGGCTACATGACATTTTTTGCATAAATTACTATTCAATGTTCATATGATTGTGACTAGATAAATATTGTTAATAGCTGAATCACATACTGTGCTATGATTACACTTCCTTTCTTACACAATTTTTATTTTTGTTGGAGTTAAATATCTGCCTCCTTTTTTCATTTTCCTGGTGTGGTATATATTTAGCATTCACTTGTGCCCAAATAGACAGGTAGAACCCTAAAGTTCAACTCCATGAATGGAGACCCATTCATAGTTTAGCAGGTGGATGTTAGTCTTGATGGCACCCCACCTGGGGAGTTGGGACAGGTCACCCTCTGCTCCCACCAAACAGCTTTCATCCTGAGATCTCCCCTCACCTCCACGCAGGGCCCTTCCCCCACTTCTCTTCCACTTGTTTTCCTGTCTCCAGGCTCCTTGTCTTTGCCTTCCAGTAGCTTCCTAAGAATGGATCTGTAGGAGGCAAATTTTAAAAAAAAATTTTTTTGCATCTTAAAATCTCTCATTTGTACTGTCATACACTATTTATTGATAGTTGGTTGGGTGTAAAATTCTAGATTAGAAGTAATTTTGCCTCTGTATTTTGAAAGAGTTGCTTCATTGCCTTCTTGCTTTCAGTGTTGCCATTGAGAAAAATGATGTGATTCTCACTGCTGATCCTTGGATATGAGTTGTTTTCTCTCTCTCCGGAAGTTTCTAGGGTTTTCTCTGCATGTCTGATACCCTGAAATTTCTGAGTGATGTACCTTGATGTGTTTTTTTTCCTTTGTTCTGGGCCCTTGGTGGACCCTTCCATCTAGCACCTCATATCCCTGAATGATGGAAAAGTTTCTCGTATGATTTGGTGGTTACTTTTCTCCAATTGAACTGTTCCCTTTTTGGGGCTCCAATTATTCGGATGTTAGAACTCCCAAAATGATTCTTTAATTTTAAGTCATTATTTCCTGTTATCTTCATTTTGGGGGGAAATTTTCACCCCTTTATATTTCAACCCTTTTATATTTTTATCATTTTTAACTTTCAAAACCTGTTTTTTTTAATCCAGCATTTTCTTTCATAACACCATCTTCTCATTTCATGAATTAATTATCTTCTCTTATCCCTCTGGGAGTAGTAATTACAATGAAAATTGTTTTGTTATTCCAATCTCCACATTATCTGGGTTTCCTTGGAGTTCTTTTTTGCTATTTGTTTGTTTTGCTCTCTGATTTTCATAGTTAAGGCTTCTCTCAAATGACTTAGCTGTCTAGTCCTATCTAAGAAGGAGGCGTTTCACAGCTGGTGGAAGCTCTGTGTGGGTGCAGAGTTTATTTCTGGGTGGGTCTCACAGAAAAAGGATGGGATAGGGTTCTGGCTTTGATGTTGGGGACCCCCACAATGGCAGAACATATGGGTCATTTCCCTTGGGCGAGTCAGTTTCCCAGTAAAGGATCCTCTGAATTTCCTGCCTGGAGCCTGGAAGCCTGGCTTTCCGTGCACCCAGGAGAGAACGAGGAAGAGAAACTGAAGGGCATTGGGGCAGTGGGCTGTGCCAGGCCCCACCACTGCCATCCCCACCTTGGGTCTCTCCAGGTGGTTACTGTCCAGCTTGGCCCTGTGGGAGGGGGGAGGGGAGTGGTAAGGAATAAGCAGGGGTGAAGGGGGCTATCTCAGAGTACGCTCCTCTTTAGAAGGTTCACAGCCAACTTGCCTGGTTTTAGCCTCACCCTCTCCCCCATCTTGGAGGTGCCCAGGGCCTGGGCTTGCTAAGAGTCTGAGGCTCTGCCAACACTGTTTCTTCTCTTCCCCAGGTACTCAGCACTGGGAGAAAGCTGCAACCTCATCCGTCTGCTCTCCATTTGCCAGAGTTTTGTTGACATCAGTCTGATGCTCTCTCCTCTCCTGCCTTCTTTCGCTGAAGGGTCAGGCTTTTTCCTTTTATCTAAAGCAGGTTTAGGGTGGAGCCAGGGTAAAGGTGCTCTTCTCTCCTCCCCTTTTAGCCAGACTCAGCCTCCTCTTGGTTTTTCTCACTGGGGTGGCTCATTCCAGACCTTGTCAAGACTGGTGTGGGCACTTGGGGCAGGAAGCTGGCAAGCTCAGGGTTGTTTAGCTGGTTCTGCAACTTCAGGGCTTGCTTTCCCTCCTGTGGGCTGGTTCCCATACATCTGCCAAGGATAATTCCGGTGGGGTGCCTCTGATGATGGTGCTGCGGTCCTCTGGTACTCCAGGACTCCAGGGCTTCAGTAAAGACCTTGGAAAGGGGGACTTGAAGCTTGAGGTTTTAGAGGCCCAGGGGCTGAGTCCATATTCTAGGAGGCACAAGACACCTTCAGACACCATTTTGTCATCACGAAACCTGGGTATCCAGGGGAAGGCTGGCCTTTGCTTCCAGTCTTGTTTCTTTCCTCTTGGTGCATTCAGAGGAGAGCGGAGGGGAGAACACGGTCTCTCCCAGGCCCATCTTTTGCCCCCTCTTGAGAGCAGAGCACCTGACCTTTCAGCCCCATTGGAAAGGTTCTATTGTTTGACTGGACAGGGTCCGCAGAGTCACTTGGGAGACATAACGTCCAGCTTGTTTTCTGCAAAGGCTCAGGCTGTGCTGTGTGGCAGGCTCCCCAAAACCCGTGCTCCAGTGTGCGAGGGAGACTGTATAAACAGGATTCCTGCCTTAGAGATTCACAATGGCATCCACCTCTGTGAAGAATCTGAAAATTCTGGCAGGAAGGAAACCATCAGTTTTGTTTAAGGTGCCCCCACGTAGGGGAGGATGGAAAGAAGTTAGATCCATCTTCAAAAGTGCCAGGCAATGGACTAACTGGAGTGAGAGCCCGTCATCCTGGTGAAGTAAGGTGGCTCCAGAGGGGAGACAGCGAGGATGCAGCCCATACGCGCTCCAGCCCTCGTCTAAACTCTGCCAGAGGCCCGGAGCCTCTTGACTGTCTGCCTTCATTTTCAGAGCCTTTTTAGCAGATCCGTCCCAACCCCAGCCCAAACCCAAAGTGACGAAGAGTGACTCTGGAGAGAGAGGCACAGGGACAGTGTTTCCTCTGAGGACGAGAGGGCAGGACTGTGGAAGGGCAGGGACCACGGAGGCAGGCCGGTAAGTTATTATTACTTTTGGACGAAGTCACATCTTCATTTCTTAGTAAGGTATAAAATAATATATATAATATATATCAAAATTCGACCATTTTAGTGTACAGTGGATGGATTTTGGTAGTCGTATACAGTTGTATAACCACAGCCACAGTGAAGATTTAGATCATTTTCATCTCTTTGAAAAGTTGCTCCCCTTTGTAGGAATTTCCTCCCGAGCCCCAAGTCCACCTGGCCCACTCTGGCCTCATGCCTGCACGTGGCTGGTTCCTTCTTTTCCTTTGTGTCTAATTTCAAACGTCACCTCCTCAGAGAGGCCGTCCCTGACCACCCAATTTAAAACATCTGACCCGCAGGTACTCTTTGGCCTGTCTTTCCTCATAACAACAAGCTATTTCATTACTCCTTAATTTTTTACTTATTTATGTGTTTGGTTATTTCTTTCGGTCAGTCTACCCCCAACTGAATGTAAACTTGACTGTGTCTTTCTGCACTGCTTTATTGTCAGTGCTGAGCACAGTGCCCAGAACACAATAGTTGACTTATAAGTACTTATTGGGCCAAAGGATACAAAGAAGAAAGGGAAGGAGGAAAAGCAGAAAAGAAGAAGGCAGAGGGGGGACTAAAGGTTCAGAAAGGGGAACGAGGAGGGAGAGGACAGAAAGGACTACATTGCAGTGGTTAAGAGCCAGGGTTTTTGTACCGGTGTGATCTTGGCATCTCACACCTGCCTCAGTTCCCACCTTTATGCAACGGGTTAGGGCTGCGCTGAGGACCAAATGAGATAACATATGTAAAGCGCCATCACAGTGCCTGACACCTAATAAACGGGAGGGAGAGAAAATGAGAGAGAACTGTGGGTCTCCTCCCCTGGGCACTGACTCAGGAACTCTATTGTTCTCCCTGCCTCCTTTCCATTCAGGGGAGCCCCGAGGGGCATCTCACTGACCAGCCTTCACATCCTGCCACACGCTGGAGCCCAGCGCAGGTTCCTGTCCCAGTGGCTGAGATGTCTTGCTTGCAGCAAGCAGACTGGAGAGGCTAATGTCGGCCACACATTCCAGACCCTTCCCCTTGGGTCAGGAGCCTACAAAGGCATTGTCAATAAAGCATTTGCCCAGCTGTCTCATTTCCATGAGGAACAATGGCTAAGGGAGGATGGGCCAGGGATAGCAGTTGGGATGGGTGAGGGGGTGGGATGAGGTGGAACGAGGGCAGAACCCTTGGTCTCTGCAGCTGCGAATTGCTTCACTCGGACACCGGGCCCATTGGCCCCTGCACCTGCCTCCTGGACCCACAAACCCCCTCTCAATGCTGCAGTCAGGAGGAAACGCTCAGCCCAGAGCTGCTGGGAGGGGCCAAGTTTCCTCCTCTGTGCTCTCTCTCGCCCCTGCTCTTCCCTGCATGCTGGCCCAATGGGCAGTCCCTGGAGATGGAAGGGTGGGTTGTGAGGTGCCTCCTTCCCTCCTTACTGGCTTTGCCACTGTGGGCAGAAAGATGAGCCTTCTTCTCATCTTGTTTAAAACGCACCTCGTACATAGGGTAGCTGTGAGCATGAAGTGGAACGATCTATGCAATGGCATCCAGACAGAATGGGCGCAATAATTACCTTCTCCACGGAGCAGTTCTGAAAATTCTCATCTCCCACCGCCGCATTGCGGTGGGACCCCCTGTGTTCCCCGTTCCCCCTCCCTAAGACTCAAGGGCAGTTCTCAAGCAAGCAGCACCGCCAGCCAAAGCCATTCATGAGGACAAGTTGTAACTTCCAGAATTTGTCCTCTGCTTTGGTGCAAGCTGACTGAGAATTTTTGCCCAAGCCTTTAGTCTCCTATTCACCCCCTTCAGGTCCTTTATCAAACATCACCTTTCAGTAGGACCTTCCCTAATCATACCGGATAATTATTATAATTCCTGTTCTCTTTCCTCCTTTTGCTCCCTCCACCATTCTACATGCAATTTATCTCACTAGTAGCAAATATGCTACTAGAATGTAAACTGCACTACATTCTAGGCCAGGGAATTTTTTTTTTTCTGTTTTGTTCAGTGCTGTACAAAGCATTGAGCCTGAGGGCTAGAACAATGTATAGTAGGTGCTCTATAAACATTTGTTGAATGAGTGAAATGAAGTCATGGACATTCATTTTTGCCCTGGGGTGATCTATATTGTTTTATGATTGATGGCCGCCAACACGAAGTCACTTTCCCCCCAACTCATTTAAGTTGCTTATAAAGCAACTTAATAAGTTCCATATGGACTTGATAAGTTCCATATCAATGTCCCTCTGGTGTGAGAGGTGAGGTATGCCCAGGACTGGTCCCAACCCGTTAAACTCCCGTGTGGTCTGACTGTTCCAAGTGGCCTCTGCTCTTGCAGTGAGGTGACGCTGTGCTCATTAGAGGTTCTAATGGTACACAACCCAGCAGTTTTAATTGGTTCAAGGTTAGTATCTGACACTCCTTGGCTTTTGCAGAGGTAATGCCTAAACCTGTGTATCAAGGACTGTTTAGCCCTGAGTATTGGACACCTCACAAACAGTGACTTAAACTTAGAAAAGTTAGGGATTTATTTTTTGCCCCAGTGCATGAAGTCTGGATGCAGGTCATCTGGGGCTGGTATGGTAGCTCCAAAGAATCTTCGGTGTATGAGGCTCCTTTCATCTTTCTGCTCTTCCATCCAACAGCCACAGCACCTAGACCCGGCCTCGTGGCTGTAGGGTGACCACTGCAGCTCCTGCCTCAAGTGAGCCTTCCACGCAGTGAGGGGTTAAACCCCAGGGGAGCCAGGAGGGAGGGTGCATACCCGCTCAGTCAGCGCACCTTTAAAAATGTCCAGTCTGACAGCCTTTGATTTTAATTGGAACAGTTGTCCCATTTATATTTAATGAAATCACTAATATCTTTGAGTTCAAATCCACCTAAATCTCATTATTTGTCTATTGTTTCACTTGTTTTATGTTCCTTTTCTCCTCCTTCCTTGCTTTCTCAGTACTTTTTTATTATTCCATTCCATTTGGCTTATTAATTATATACTGTTTTATTATTTTTTAGTGGTCACCGTGGAGCTTACAATATTACCCTTGACAATAAAGTTTAATGTAAATTTATACTTTTACCCATTCGAGGACAATGTAAAGATTTCAGAACTCCATTTAATCCGCAAATATTTGAACTCTAAATATTTGAACTCCATTTAATCCCCTCTCATCTGTTGTGTTCTTATCATATATTTTAATTCCATATATACTTTAAATCTCACAAGACATTATTATTTTCTTATACATTATCAATATTCACTTAGATTTACCCATATATTTATTCTTTCATTGTTCTCTATTCCTTCCTTCCTTTATCTCCACTTGGGATTATTTTTTTTCCACCTTAATGTGGGTTTGCAGATGACAATTGTTCCCCATTTTTATTGATTGGAAAACGTCTTTATTTAGTCCTTCCTCCCTGGGTGTGGAGAAGCAGAGTACTCTTGGCTGCCAACGTCAGGCCCGTGTTGAGTGGGGCTGTCCTGGACCCCACGGGCTAGATGCAAAGTTCACACCCTCTTTCTTGGGCCTGAGCGGCATCAGTAACGCCAGCGCTCGACAGAAGTCAGAGGCACTTACTCAACTCTGAGTTGGGTCACAAGACCAGATCTGGCTCTCGCCAGATTTCAGAAGGAAAGCTGCTGTCAGCCCGTCCTCTCACAACCTTATTCTTTACTGGGCAGCTGCGGTGTCCGGGCCTCTGTGTCCAGCCTCGCTCTGGGCAGGCTGTGTGGGAAAGGAGAATCTCTGAGTCTCCCCAAATCTCCAGGTCTGCGTACAGTAGGATAACTTTACCAGACCTCCTTTCCTCATGGGGCAGTTCAAACAACATTTTGTAAACTACTTTCCCCTTGAATTCCTCAATTAAGCCTAAGGCCTATAAAGACAGAAGTGAGTGGTCATCCAACCAATTCTCGGCAGTCAGAGTGGCTCTGGCAGAAATTCTTTTGACCCTGAGAGAGGCTGGCCCAATGTGAATCGGTGGCCTTGAGGATCCCAGAGTGAACTGGGCAGTTCAAGTCTTCTCCAGACGTTATACCCTCTGGCCTGGGGCCCCTCTGCCAGCCCCTACACCTTGTACTCTGCATCAAGCAGGGAAACCACACCAGGGCGGAGGGCAAGATGAAGAAATGTCAGGCAGCTCTCTTCCTCCCCCCAAAGTCACAGAAGCCCCACCTGTCGGGCTGAGTAACTGTCTATATCGAGGACACAGGAAACAAACAAAACGGAAACAAAGCTTACCTCTGTCTGGACTCTGAGCTCTCTCTGGGAGCAGGAGGAAGGTTGGAATGCATTTCTGGTGGGCTGCCTGTGTTTAGTTATTTTTCTACGGGCTAAAGAGAAAAGCTGGAAGCCTTTCCTTCTCTAAATTTTATTTTGCCGAGCACAACAAAAACTCACTCTGGACTGTTTCCTCTGCTTGGAGCGCTCTTCCCCTAGATAGCCCATGGTTCATGTGCTCCCTTGCAGGTCTCTCTGCTCACACACCACCTTCTCCGGGGACCTCTCCAACCACCCCATGCAAGGTCACAATCGCTGTCGCCCCCACCTCACCATCCTCCCCAAACCCTAGCAATTCCCCATTCCCTTCACTGCTTTATTTTTCTCTGTCACCATGCTTTATCTATCACCCCTCTCCCTCCCCTGGACTGTCAGCTACATGAGGGCGTGATGTGTGTACATTTTATCATTTGCTGTGTCCCAGAGCCAAGAACAGTGCTTGGCATAACAAATTTCACCCAAAATATAGTGTCTTAAAACAACATTTAGCCCTAGCTAGTGTGGCTCAGTGGACTGAGTGCTGGCCTGTGAACCAAAGGGTCACCTGTTCGATTCCCAGTTGGGGCACATGCCTGGTTTGCAGGCCTGGTCCCCAATGCGGGGCACGTGAGAGGCAACCACACATTGATGTGTCTCTTCCTCTCTTTCTCCCTTCCTTCCCCTCTATCTAAACTAAATACAATCTTTAAAAAAGCACATTTAGTACCTTATAGTTAGAGTGGGTCAGACATCTGGATGCAGCTCGCCTGGGTCCTCAGTCTCAGCATGTTTCAACGTGTTGGCCGCTGCTGCAGCCTAATCTGAATACTCAAATGGGGAGGAGCTGCTTCAGGCTCACGCAGTTCTTGGCAGGACTCAGTGCCTCACAGACTGAGGGCCTTAGTTCCTCAGTGGCTGCTGGCCAGAACCTGCCCTCCACTTCTTATCACACAGGCTTCTCCACAGGGCAGCTGACTACTTGGCAGCTGACCTCATCAGAGGGACTAAACAAGAACCACAGAGAGAATTCGAACAAGATGAATGTTATCCTTCTTGGAAACTAACGTTGGATGTAATATCCACCACTTTTACTGTGTTCTCTTCATTAGAAGCAAGGTAAGTAGGTGCAGTGCACACTCGAGGGGATGGGATTGCGCAAGTATCTATAAGGACCAGGAAACGAGGCCTTTGGGAGTCACTCAAGAAACTGCCAACCACATTGGATTTCCAATCAGTGTTTGTTGAGTGGATGAATGGACGAGTTTGGGTAAAGGCAGACGGAGGATAGATGTAAGCAGGGGCGCACTGCTGTTGAGACATGGTTTTCTTCATACTCCTGAAAGCCAGGGAACACGGGCCTCAAAGAGTTTGCCACTTTCTACTCATCCCATGCTTCATTTTCAAGATTGGTTAATTCCTACTCATTCTGTCCTTCTCATTCATCCAAAAATATATGTGTGCGTGTGACATATACAAGGGAGGACAAGTCATTCTTTGGAGAAATGAAGAAACTGGCGAGCTACGTTCGGGGCTCAGAAGTTTGTGAATTTCTTTCAGAAAAAAGGCTGGGGAAACTTGTTAATTTGGGGAAAAGCACATTTTTTCCACACTTACACAACTCAAATAAGACTGAGTACTCCCAAACTGGAATTTTCCAAACCATTTCCATTTCTCAGAGAGAGAGAAGGAAATTCGGACAAAGGCTTATTTTTAAGGAAGAAATGGACTGTATTTGTGGTGTACCTTTTGTATGCTTAACATGAGCTTGTATCTCAGGGATACAGAAGAAATTAAAGACACGGGAGGAACACCCAAGACGGCTGGAGGGGCCAGACCACAGGGAGGTAGCAGTGAAACAGAGACAGCGTTGCCTCAATTGTGGGGCTCAGGTGTGGTGTGACGTTGGAGATCAAGAAAAGGGGACACGTGGGGCCGACGGGGGCAGGGAAGGACTCTGGAGATAGGTGGGCTAGAGCTCCACTTTGAACATGACATGTGTTTGACTAGGAGGAGGGCATTCTAGGTGAGGAGTTGCACAGGAGAAAAAGCACAGAAGTGGGAGCTCGGGTGGCATGGTTTAAGGGCAGAGAAATAGGCCTGAGTAAATAAATGGAAGGTACACAGTAATGGCTCGGCAAAGAGTGAGAGACTGAGGGGCAGGGCCTTTGTAAATTTAGGAAGGACTGAATTCCTAAGCAGGACTAATTCTTGGAAAGGAGAAGCAGAAAGCTCTCAGTTCCTGGGGTAGTTGTCTCATCACTGGGCCCAAGGATGAGCAGCCCCTAGCAACAGTCTCGGATGGGGCAGTGGTGGGGCGGCTGCCACGGTGCCTTCCTCCTGTCCAGGAGAAGCTACTGAGAAGATGACTGGGTCTTGGCTATGGCTGCCATGTGACCAACAAAGTCCACCCTGATTCTTTGTGGTCTGTTCTAAGATTAGGGGAAAAAACCATCATAAGGAAGAAGAGGGCGGGGTCAGATTAGAACTGTGTGAGGCCTCATCTGCCTCTTCCAATTCTGTCCATCCCTTCTCCTGTTCTATTTTTCTCCACTACCCTTACGGCCATCTAACACCTTGCATGCTTATTTATTTGTCTTGTGTATAGTCTGTTTTATCCACTGGAACATTAAGCTCCACAGGGCAAGGGCAGGAGATTCCCAGAGACTACAAGAGTGCAGGGCACATAGTAAATAATTATTATCTGTTGAATGGAAGGAGTGAATAACACAATTGAGGCCTTGGCACAAAGTGACAAGCTGTACTGATGAAGAGTTTGATCTGGTTAGGAGGACCAAGGTGATCGATTGCCGTCTGGCCTTCAGCTAGGGCAGCAACATCGTGCGTGCGTGCGTGCGTGTGTGTGTGTGTGTGTGTGTGTGTGTGTCTTTACCTACAGAGAAGAGCTTGCCCTTGGGATCAGCTCCCACCTCAGTCTGGACACCAGGGAAAACTGCAGGTGACACAGCCTCCCTTAGGGTCACACAAACTAATTTCCCACATTTCTGAATTTGGAGCTTCTGCCAGCATGGAGCTCTGTATCAGCCTGCAGCCCACCCTCACCCCCACCCCATCCGTGGAAGCCTGTAGGAGTTTCGTCTCCTCGATTCCCACCCTGCCAACCTCACTGAGTGTTAGGATTGTCTCTGCCTGAGAAGGGCAGGCAGACTGGAGTTTTCCCTTCCCCACCCCCACCCTGAGCCCCAACAGGCACCCAGGAAAAGGGCTGGTGGTGGTGTTTCAGAGGCTCCATGACCCCATAAAATATGCTTCATTTTTCTCAGAAAATAAACCATTTTATGTTTTCATATGGTGCCCAGAAGTCCTTGGATTTCCTGGAATTTAGATGAAGAATTCCAACTATTCCAGCTGGAGTTTTCACACACACAGCTCCTGCCAACAGATTATGGCCAACTGAGCACAGCCTGTGCGGTGGTTCGAGCTCTGCATGGGCTTCTCTGCTGACCTCCGGCATGGAGTTGGGCATTAAAAAAGAAAAAAAAAAATATATATATATATAAATGTGTTAAGTTGTGACTGAACATATGCACTCATAAAATGGTCACCACAATCAAGACAGTGAACATATCCATCATCTCCGAAGTTTCCTCACGTCCCTTTAGCAACCCCTGTCTTCAACTCCCTTCTCCTACTGAGGCCACCACTGATCTGCTTTCTATTCCTATGGATGAGCTTGTCTTTTAGAAACATTTGTATAAATGGAATCATCCAGGATGCGTTCTTTTCTGTCTGGCTTCTTTTCCTAAGCACCCCTGCTGCTGTGTGTCTCAATAACTCATTTCCTTCTATTGCTAGGTTGTATGGCATTGTACGCATGCACTGTGATTTGCGTATCTATTCATCTTTCGAAGGACATTTGGGTTTTTCCAGCTTTTCACTATTATGAATAAAGCCGCTAAGAACATTTGTGTACAAGTGTTGGTGCGAACATGTACTTCCTTTTCTCTTGGAGACGAGAGGAATGGCTGCTTAATCTGGTAGGTATATACCTAACTTTTAAAAATACTGCCAAACTGTTTTCCAAGTGGTTTACTATTTTACATTTTCGCACACAGTGTTTGTGAGTACAACTTCCCTCACATACTCACCAACATTGGTATGGCCAGTCTTTTTCACTTTAGCCATTCTAATAGACATGCAGTGGTATCCCATTCTGACTTTAATTTGAGTTTCCCATATGACTGCTTTTGTTGAGCATCTTTCCTCTGCTTATTTGCCAATTGTTTATCTTTTTGTAAAGCATGTTCAAATATGTTGCCCTCTCTTTTTAAATTGGGTTCTTTGTTTTCTTATTGTTGAGTTTGAGAATTCTTTATATATTCTGGATACAAATCCTTGATCAGACATGATTTGTCAATGTTTTCTTCTGGTCTGTGACTTCTTTTCCTGCTCTTTTTAAAAAAAATTGAATTTATTGGGATGCCATTGGTTAATAAAATTATATAGGTTTCAGGTGCAAATTCTATACTGCATCATCTGTATATTGTATTGTGGGTTCACCACCCCAAGTCAAGTCTCCTTCTGTCACCGTTTATCCCCCTTTTCCTCTCTCCTGCCTCCCCCATCCCCCTTTCCCTCTGGTAATCACCATACTGTTGTCTGTATTTTTTTTCTTAATCTTTTCACCTTTTTTATCCAGCCCTGAAATACCCCTCCCCTCTGGCAGCTGTCAGTCTGTTCTCTATCTATAAGTCTGTTTCTATTTTGTTTGTTAGTTTATTTCGTTCATTGGATTTTAGATGTGAGTGGAATCACATGGTATTTGTCTTTCTTTGACTGGCTTATATCATATAACATAATGTTCGCCAGTTCCATCCATGATGCCAAAAAGGGCAGGATTTCCTTCTTTTTTATGTCTGAGTAGTATTCCATTGTGTAAATGTACCACAGCTTTTTTTTATCCACTCATTTACTGATGGACACTTGGGCTGCCTCCAAATCTTGGCTATTATAAATAATGCTGCAATGAACATAGAGGTGCATATATTCTTCTGAGTTAGTGTTTCAGGTTTCTTCTCATATTATTTTCCTGCTCTTAACAGTGTCTTTTGAGAGCAAAAGTCCTTAATTTTGATGTTGCCCAATTTATTCACTTAATCTTTTATAGATTGTGCTTTTGATGTCATATCTAAGAAACCAATGACTAACACAAGTTTATGAAGATTTACTCCGATGTTTTCTTCTCAGAGTTGTAGAATTGCAGCTCTTACATTAAGATCTAAGATCCATTTTGAGTTAATTTTTATTAATGGGGCAAGAAGTGACTCCACAATCTTTCCTTCTCCTCCTCTTCTTCTTCCTCCTCCACCTCTGCCTCCTCCTCGACAATCTGCATTGTACATACATGTATCCAATTATTTCAGCACCATTTATTGAAAAGACTGTCCTTTCCCCACTGCATTACTTCTGTGCCTGTGTAAAAAAAATCAGTTATTCACATATGCATTGGTTTACTTCTGGGGTTTCTGTTCTGTTCCACTGCTTTATTGTTTATCTTTGCATCGGTACTATGCTGCCTTTATTACTGTAGATTTATAATTATTTCTGAAATCAGGTGTCGGTCCTCCAACTTTTTCAAGGCTGTCTTGGGTATTCTAGGTTGTTTGTGTTTTCATATGAGTTTTAGAATCAGCTTGTCAATTTATTTAAAAACCTCCTACTGAGCTTTTGATTGGGATTGCTTCAAATTTATAGCTCTCACATATTTTTCTTTATTTCCTCCCTGAGCCTCAGTTTCCTCCTCTGGAAGGTGGAGATGACCACTTCTGCCTTGCAAGGGCCTTGGCAAGTCCACGTGGGCTGGTAATGTAGAACCCCCGACACGGTGCCTGAAGCCTAGCAGAGACTAAAAAATAGTAGTTTTTTTATACCTTGTCGTATGTCAAAACCTTGCATCTTTTACCCCTGGTCTTTCCCGTAGATTTCCCTCTATTGCTATTAGGAACTCCACAGTCACATCCTGGTCAACAGTGAATGCGACTCTTGTTGCTGTTGTTTGCCTTCTCTCTTTTAAGTGGACTCAGAAGCAATGCCTTCAAGATCTTTTTAGTTTCAGTTTCCACAACAGTGGGGCTTCACTTCTATCATTACCCTGCTGGTCCTTCACAGTCACAACTTCCTGACTAGATCCTTCCTCTCCAGGTTTGACTCTCTAGTTACCTGAGCCCCAGTCCATTCTTTAGGAATGTGTTCAGTTGCTAGCGACAGTGAATTTAGCTAATGGTGGCTTCCACAGATAGGGGTTTATTTGACTCAGCTATCCATCATGGAGGGCTAGACCCATGTTCACCCTCTACAGAACCTAGGTCCTATTAGCAAAGAGGATGTGGAGAGTGGACATTAGGTAGGCAACAGACAGTATCTTTCACACTTAATTATTTTACCTGCCAATGGAGATAATGGTGAGGTTGCTGTGGGATTAAACAAGGTGATACATAATAAGTGCTCAGCACCGTGCCTGGCCCATGTTCAGTGCTGGGTAAATGGCATATATTGTTTTTATTACCATTAGTATCTTCCTTGACAAGGTCCAAAGAATTCCCTCATTGCTGAAAGAGCCCATTTGGTCCCCAGTGAAATTAGCTCCTCACTCTGGACATGAAAACTTCTCAACTGTCTCTTCCCCTTTCCTGACCACAAAGTGTGCTGCAGCAGATATTTGAAAGCACTCAGTGTATTCTGGATGGGGCGTTATGTAAACAAGTCATAAACAAACAAACATATAAACTAACAGAAGTGATCACAGTTATCCACGAATGGCATGCAGGCGATAAATCAGGAGAGGAAGCGTCTTAGGCAGCCTGAGGACGCACTATTTGAACTGAGCCTGGAAGGATGAGCAGGAGCCTCCAAGGGAAGTGTATTTCAGGCCAAGAAAACAGCAACTGCAAAGGCCTGGAGGTGAGAAGAGTGATGGCATACTTGAGGAAGCTGGAAGGGGTTCAGACTTTTCAGAGTTCAATGACTGTGGAGAAAGAGAAGGTATGAGATGCTACAGGCAAGGGCCCGCAGAGACAAGCTTCATAGGCATGGTGAAGAGTTTAGGTTTTGCTTTGAGTGCAACGTGGAGCCATTGAAAGGCTTTTAGCATGGGAGAGATGTGATCTGAGTTAAGTTTTCAGAGGATCGCTCTGGCTGTTTATTCATTCATTCATTCAGCCACTGTTTATTGAGTGCCAGGAAATGTGCTAAGCACTAAGAGTAGAAATAGAGGAGAGAGAGAGAGAGAGAGAGAGAGAGAGAGAGGGAAACCCCTGTCCCGTAGGTAGGTGACCTACCGTCCCAGTTTCCCAGGGACTTCCTGGGATGTGGTAATTTTAGTGCTGAAATAGAGACTGTCCTGGGCAAACTGAGAAGGCCACCATACACAGAGCATACATTATCCCCACTAGAGATGGAAAATAAACAAAACAAGTAAGTAAAATTGTGTCATTGGTTTGACAGTGACAAGGGCAGGGATCTGAAAGTTTGGGTAAGGGGTGATGTTCTGGATACGGAGGCTAGGGGTAGTTTTCTGTGGAAGGTAAAGCAAAAGCACTAGCAGTGTAGAAGTTCTGGGCAAGAGCTTTCCAGGCAGAGTGAATGGCAAATGCAAAGGCCCCGAGGCCAGTAGTGTGCCTGATGGTGTTTGCAGAGCAGTAGGAAGGTAGTGTGACTGGAACAGAATATGTGAGGGCCAGGTGTCGGGAGTGAGGTTGGAGAGGTGGAGGAGTGAGGGCAGGTTGTGTAGGACTTGGTAGAACATTGTAAAGACTTCACTTTTCTCTGAGACGGGAGCCATTGGAGGTTCGGAGCAGAGGCGTGATATGACCTGATCTACAGCTTATGTGTATTGCTCTGTTGAGAAAAGACTGAAGCGGGCAAAGGCTGAGCGAGGTGAGCAGTTGCGAAGCTGTGGTGGTTGTCCAGCAAAGAGACGCTGAGGGTTTGGACCAGGAGAAGGCATGTTTTGAGGCAGCATCATGTTAATGATTTGGATGTGCTGGGAAGGTGGATAGGGAGGAAAATGGGTGCAAGGCGATCCCCTGCCACTTGTCTGAGCAAGGGGGTAGAAGGAGAGACCACTGCTGAAGTCAGGTTTGGGGTAGGGACAGGGAAGCAAGACTTACTTGGAGAAGTGTGTAAGATATGCAAGTGCAGATATGAGGGAGAAAGAGGGTTGTGGGAACTCAGAGGTGTTTGGAACTTAGGGGACAGCTGTGGCCTGGAATGTAAGTTAGAGAATCCTCAGCAAATGCATGGTATTTAATGCATTTGCTGTGGAGATGGGTGCTATCTAGGAAGGGAATGTAGAGAGAAGTGATCGGAATATTACGCCCAATTCTTTGCTCTAGGTAATACATGACTTTGCCACTATTTCACAGTGCGCAGACTGGACATTCCCCCCACCCACCGCCTTGACTTTGCATTGGGCTGGGTGGCTTATTTTGGGCAAATAACATGTTAGCAGCTATTATGCTTGTGGAGTTTGGCCCGGTACCTCCTACTTCTGTCATCGATAGAACACTGTAGCCTAGGGAGCTGACCCCTCAGCAGCCCCAGAATAAGACGCATGGAACAGAGCTGCCCCAGCCACCCCACAAATCCACAACCTCAAGCAGAGCAGCTACTGGTCTAAGGATCCCAGCAGCTTCTTGTCACATGTATTTTATGGTTGGTTGTTTGCAGCATGACCTAACTGACACATGTCCCTGTGGCTTCCTGGGCCCATGTTTTCTTAACTCCAGCTCTCCTCCACATTGTAACAGCCTATAATTTCCCAGCTATCAAATCTTTCCTTTTCTCACCCAAACTCTTCAATACCTATCCCTGCGAACCTTGCTAGACAAGGGGAGAGGAATGAGAATAGTTCTTTGTTCCTAAAGTGATAACTTCAACTTTGAGCACACAGCCTTTTAGGAGGCATGGAACACCTTTTATATGGTCTCATTTGGTCCTGACGACCTCACATAGTAGGTTGTCTTACTGAGCAGGCAGCCAAGGTTCAGCCAGAAGGAGGATCTTGCGCCAGGTCCCACAGCTGCAGGCAAGACAGAAACCCAGTGACTGAGATGGAAGCCCAGGCCTTCTTACGGTCAAGCAGGAACAGAAAACCAAGCACTGGCATTCTGCAAACAGAATGGAAGGGAGACTTGTTTTTCAGGGAATAACCATTTGTTTCTTTTGAAATATGTATTGTGTGCATGTGTTACCCACATGTGTACACACACACGTATACACACAGCCCAGGAATAATTAGTAATATTAACACACTCAAGGAAAGAAACCATTTGCGAGTTGAAGGGGATGGTAAAGGGGATTCAAAGAAGCGTGTTCTTTTTTTTTTTCTATATGTAGTGCTGTCCAGTAGAGGGGACCTGGAGAGCAGCATCTCAGCAAGGCTTCTCCACTCTCTGGTCTGATTTCACCCCACCAGGCCTTCCTTCGGATGGAGAATTATGAGCTGCAAACATTAAACATTTCTAGAAAGGATCCCCACTCTGCATGGAACTTTGCCCTGCCTGTGTGAGTGTGCTTACTGAGGTCTGGAATCTCTGGGGTGCCAGCACTCCCATTTCCTGGCAGCAGGGTCAAGAGACAGACATCTGCTTGGAGAGACTCAGCCTCAGAGAGCAGCCTCCAACCTCCTCCTGCCGCCCAGACGCTGCTCTCTGCATGGAGTTCTGCCTGCTAGTAATAGCAGCCCAAATTGAGGGCAGGCGCTTTTTCTTTTAAATTCAGAGAGATAAAGCCACCTCTGTCCACAGCTCCTTTTATTCAGTTTCCCATCTATGCAAAGAGGTGATGTGCTTCTGTGTGGAAGACAGTGGGGTGAAGTGAGGTGGGGGGAGGGTCAGCTCTCCCAGCCTGGGACTGGGGAGGCGCCTAGGAGGGAGGGTGGATTAGAATCTTTGCAGGATGGTGGTGTGTGTGTGGGGGGGCTGGTTGGGGGGGGGGTTGGGGGGATAATTTGAAAAGGATGTCATGACCATAATGACCATAGCTTTGTTTTGTTTGGTATGTTTGTTTTCTTTTTGGTTGGGATATAGCACAGCATTTAAAACTTCCAGTAACATTAAAGGAAGATGTGAGATATTAACCAATTGTGGGTGAAGAAGAGAAGGCCGGGGAGCAGGCTGGCCGGCGGGACGTGAAAGGCCTGCATTCGCAGTTGCAGCAAAGAGACTTCTTTCAATCCAGTGTCCCAAGAGGCCTGGACAATTGGGGTGAACTCGGAGGATCAGCGTGCTGACAAAACCGGCATCTGCATTTGAAACGGGCTCCTGGGAGTTCTGGGAGGCTTGCGGTGGAATCCGCCGCTGACGGGTCCCTCCAGCCCAGATAACAGTCGGAAAGTCCAAGCAGGAGGCTGGGCTCAGATTGCGGACCCCGGTCTCCTGATCCAGGAGGGGCCCCCTCAGAAATCCTGCTCCCAAAGCTGGAGGGTAGGGGAGCGGGCGGATGCCCCCGGGCTTGGCTATTTTGTTCAAGGTCACCTCCAAATGGGATTGGAAATAAACCCTCCTTGTTTGCCTCTCGCCCGGCCTAAGCCCCGGGTCCCCTTGGGTGTCGTCCAGGACGCCAGGCGCCGCTGCTTACAATGGCGCTCAGACGACAGATGGCGGGCGGGGAGGGGAGGGGCTCGGCAGGTGCGCGGGCCGCAGACTGCCCTGTGAATAGACTGCAGCCCGCCGGCAGCAGGCGGCGGCCGCCCAGCCCTGCGAACAATGGCAGAATTCTCCGAAACCCCCAGGGCTCGGCCACGCGCCAGCCGGGCGAGCGGTCCATTGTGCTGCGCAGACCCTGCTCGCACATCCTTTTGGGCCCAGAGCCCCGGGAGCTCCCGGGACCGGGTCCTTCCTGTGCGCCGGGCAGAGCCGCGTGTGCGCTCCTGTACACACACACACACACACACACACACACACACACTCATGCGGGGATCTGGTGGGGCAGGTGAGTCCTTAAAAAGGTCACATGTGTAGAGAGCCCAATGAGGAGAACACATGGCTTTCTGCACTGGCACAGTAGTTGACTTCAGAAAGAAGTGGCACTTGGATTTGAGTAATATGTTCAATATCTAGCACAAACCTCGGGCTAATAAGCTCAGGCGGGGCGTCACAGAGAGCCCCGAACCCGAGTTGGAGAGCTGCAGCCGCGCGGTGGCCCGGCCACTGCATGGGGCCAAGGGGGTGGGCTGAGAACCTTTTTGCGCGCTCACTTCTACCGAT
This sequence comes from Desmodus rotundus, assembly GCF_022682495.2. Lineage (NCBI taxonomy): Eukaryota > Metazoa > Chordata > Mammalia > Chiroptera > Phyllostomidae > Desmodus > Desmodus rotundus. Next base: position 104,928,762 of record NC_071394.1, on the reverse strand, counting down.
GCTCCTTAAACAAAGTAAACCTGAACCCGGCAAGGCAGGTGACCCACAGGAACCCTTTCTGTCTGCCCCTCAGGCCTGAAGCCTTCTTGAGACCAGGGAGGCGCATGTGTGAGCCCCCTGGGCGGCGTGTTCAGTCCTTAGGGGTGTGGCCTTAATCCACAGGAGACACTGACCACAATCGGGCGAGTTCATTGCAAATGGAGGCGGGATGTGCCAGGACCCCTTTGTTGTTGAAGAGCTAATGGCAGCCAGGTGACCTGGGCCTGGAACTGTGAATGTTGAAGGGGCTATTTGTAACTTTGAGAAGTGTGTGTGTGCCCTCGGGCCTCTCAGAGTGGCTTTCCCTCCCCCACTCCCTCACACCCGTGTGAACAGGGACAATAAATGCCACCCAACAAAAGAAACAGGTGCGGGTCTTAATGTGGAAACGTTTCCACTCTGTTGGAAAGGCTAGCTGGGCTCTGACTTAGCTGGTCCTCACTAAGACCCTTTATGCAGGGGGGGGCTTGGGGAAGGGGGTCCCTTATAATGGTCACAAGTCCTGTCTTGTCCAGCCCTTCCCTAGTAACCCCAGGTCTCTGTGTCCTTGCTGTTATGGCTTAGCTGAATTGCTTCTAAAACATTATGATTCCTGCCTGCTTGCTTTCCTTAATTATGTGCCTCCATTTTGAGGCCTATGTATATGCCCAACATATGATATATACGTATCACACATACCTGGGATACATGACTTGTCCGACCATGGAGAAGTCATTTCACTAGTTTAATCTTGATTGTGATCTCTCTCTCTTTCTCTCTCTCTTTTTACTTAAAACAACACATAACAGCCTGTTAGAAGAACACTCCAGTTATTCTGCTAAGCAGAGTAATAATACACCAGGGTTAGACAGGAAGTTGACATTTTTCTGGGGCAGTGTTCCTCAGGCTTTGTCATTCACACACCACCTCGGTGATTTGTCTTATTATGCACCACCTGAAATATTACTTAATTTGTTTGTGTAAATCCTCTTGCTTTTTTTAACTTTAAAAGGGTATTTCGGAGGTGATTCTGGGGACATGGTAACCTGAATCGAATGTGGTGTTCCCTGCCCCACGGGAGGACCAGTGGAAATAAAGAGGGAGAGTTGTTTTCCCCCATCAGTTCGGAAGCTACTGGGGGTCCCTGAACCAAGGTTTCAGAAAAGGTGGAGCCTGGCCAGAGTCTGGACTCCAGAGATCTGTGGACCCCAGGAGAAGGCTGACACTGAGCAGATGATATTCTTCAATAAAACATTTAAATGTGTGCTAGAAAATTAAATACAAGTCCAGACAGCCCACAGACCTATGAGCAAGGAATGAGTAGTTTGTTATGGGAGGTCACTGAATTTTTAAACAGCTTGCTAAACAGTAAGCGTCATAGGGTCAGGGATTTTGTGTTTTGTTCATTGCTGTGGATCTAAACAATGCCTACAACATAGAAAGCTACCCATAAATATTTATTATTTACAAATAAGTGAAGAAAGTAGCAAATAGATCCCAGCAAATTATCAAAAAGAATAATATGTTTTGACCAAGTAGAATTTTCCCCAGGAATAAATAGCAGGAATCCCATCCATTTATTACATTAGTATGTAAAAGAGAAAAATCATGGAATCATATTAATAGATATTGCAAAGATTTGGTAAAATTTAACAGCTATTCCTAAAAATTTTTTTTCATAGTAATCTTGAAATAGAAATAAACTGCTTAAACATTTAAACAAACCATTTGCCAAAATCTAGTAAGAAATGTTATTCTAAATAGTGAAACACTGGAATAGTTTAATTAAAATTAGGAAGCCGACAGGGCTGCTGATCTCACCGTTGCTGCCCAACATTGCTTCGGAGGCTCTAACAGATGTTATAATAAAAGAATATTAAATAATTACCATGAACATTGGAAAAGGGGAAATGAAACTATCAATTTTCCCCCTTCGGTCATGTTACAGTTCTCTCAGGAAGTTCAAAAGACTTTAGGAAAAAGAACCTGCTAGAAATAGTAAGATATTTTGGAAGGTGTCCTGATAGATGATATATGTCAAAATAGCTTTTCCTTATTTTAGGAAATAATAAACGCCTAGACACAGAAGTAGGGAAATTTTCAGTGTGGGGCAGAAATGACCTATGGTGTCATAGAATAACTTTAGCAAGAACAACACAAGGTTTATTTGTACAACAATTCTGAAATCTTATTGAAATACATATTCTTGTTTGAGAAGGCAAAACTATTACAAACTATCAAAAGTTGCAAAATTGATATATAAATTTAAAGCTTTAAATTTCTACAGGATTTTTTGAATTGCATACAATTATTATAATGATTGTAAAGAATAATATAATGCCTGAGAATTGACCAAAGTGTTGATATCTAAAATGTGATAAAGCTCTTACAAACGTAAGTAAAAGATGACTCAGTTTAAAAACTGAGCAGAAGGGATGAAAAGGGAAGTTTAGAATGGCCAAGAAACAACAGCAAAGATGCTATAAACAGCAGTCATCAAGGAAATGAAACTAAGAAGGAAATTGCAATTTTTGCTCATTTGACGATGAAAATTAAAATGGTACAGTGTTGATTGGTTAAGGAGATTCAGGAAAGAGGTGCTATCATATGGGCTTGGCGGACACGTGTGTTTTGGGGAATAAACTCTATGAACATCTGTTAAGATAAAAATACGGCTCCTCTTTGAGTAGCAATGTCACTCCTCGGGGTCTATCCCTTAGATATTGAACCTTGAGCGTGTAAAGACACACACATACACACGTGAGCATATTCATAGCAGCACTGTTTACAAGGGGCAGGACTCAGAACCGGGTGAATGGTCTTCAGTAGAAGAATGGTTGAAAGAATTGCGACACACCCTTACCATGGTATATACGTGATATGTATAGCTTCTAGAAAAGTGAATTAGAATGATGGTGTGGACTTGAAGGAATTTCCCAGAGCTATCTTTGAATAAATAAAGCAAAATGCAGAACAGTGCATACACCATAATTCCTTTTTTTTTTTAGCAAATAATGCCAAGTCCTTATATGTATGGATATTTTTAATAAAAGAAGTAAACTATCATCATTTTTCAAATAAACAAGTGTAAAAACAAAACAAAACCCTCTGACTCTCTGGTCATAGTCAGAGGTTTTTATCTGCACTTAGTTTATTTCTGCTGAGGACCTGGACAGGTAACAAAGCAGGGGAAGTCAGAGTCCATTCGCAGGGTGCATGCTCGAATTGATCACCTTTAATTCAGTTTTCCAGTGCCTTCGATTTCCTTGGTCTTTTCTAATATCTGGAAGGGTTGATCCTGACAAGTTTGCTTAAGGCACACTCATTACCCAACCCTTACTCGCCAACCCCACCCCCAATGTTAAAATGAGAAGCCCTTTTTAATGAAAACCTACACATTAAAAAGGAAGCTATATTTTCAACATAAATAGAAAATTAGATATAGTTAAAATAAATGGACAGTACTGGGAAAAAATAAAAATAATAAAATCAAAATGACGTTATTAAATTCCAGCTGCTATTGCCAGCCAATAGCTTGGAGCTGAAGGGAGATTTCAGTCATCAGAGAGATGTTTGAAGGCCCCCCAGCACCAGGCTGAGACGTTCTCTCCTATGGAATGAAAAGACAAGGAAAACATTCCTTCAGGGCCTGCTTCCATGTCATTTTTACAAGTTTTATTAAATTTACTGGGGTGACACTGATTAATATCCATGTCATTTGATGCTCTGCTATTGTGCCACCACAGGTCCCCGATGTCATATTGGGCAAAGGCTGATTTCATCATGGAAGACCAGCCCCTGGACAGATGGCGTGTGCCTCACGCCCGGTCAGACATCGGGAGGGTAGCATGTCCCTTCTGCCTCGCCAGGCTGGCTCTTCCTGAAGAAGCAGAATTCCCTCCAGACGTTTTTAAAAAGAAACAACGTCCAGAGATGACGGCCAGTTCTATTCTTGCTGGGATGAAAAATACATTCTTTGTCCTTTCCTTCCGCTCACTTTGAGACATCATCTCATTTATATGAAAATTAAAATAGGTGTTCAAGGGGAAGCATGCAAGATATAAAGGTCCTTGGAGGAGAAAAATGTTCATCGAGAAAACATTTCAAGTGCTTTGTCTGTTCCTCAGGGCGGGGAAGGAATTTAAGAATAGAACTCACGGAAGCAAGGGCTCCAAGTGGAAGAGAGTGGTGGCGGGTAATTATAATGTGATGGGTAATTACGGTTTTCCAGGAAGTGCCTAAATTACAGGGCAAGTGTCATTTCCATGTTGCTTCCTCCTGAGAAAAATAATAGAAGTTGAAGTCTGCCTGGCAGGCGTTTGAGACGGGGCGCGCCTCGCCCGAGGCAGGGCGGCTTTGCTTCCGGACCTCACCAACTGCCCTCCTCGCGTTCTCTCGCCCCTGGTCACCTGGCGTGAGGGGTGACGGTCAGTGACTCAGTGACTTCCTGCCCTTCCCTGACCACTCTGCAGAGCGAAGGTGGCACTGTTCACTCGTCTCCTCCCGGCCTTCTCTCCAGCTCGCAGAGAGATGGAATGGTGAGAAAGTCAACATCGATGAGGTCATGGAGAATGGGCCGCTGTGAAATAGCAGATTTTCTTTCCCCTCTCCTCTGTACAAAGACAACCTTTCATTCCCTTGGAAAAATCCAGCACGGGCCCTCCTGAAGAAATGGTCTTCCCCAGGACTCCTGTTTACTTAGCTCTCGCCTGGGGGGCCAGGCCCGGCTGACACAAATGCCACCCTTGTAAAGCCACACTGACCTCAAATTGGCAGAGTGGAGACATAAGAGTTTGTGTGAGGGGCTCCCGCAGGGGAGGTCCGTGGAATTTTCCTGCAGCCATTTTCATTGCAACTGTAGCAGCTGTTTCACACACAGTTGTTTTGATGAAGGAACATTTTGACTCAGCCTAAAACCCAACGATTACACTGTAGGCTTAAGAAAAAAAAAACAAAAACCAAAGAACACAGGCATCCTTGTGCCATGCCTGAGCCTCACCCCCTCGGTTGGAGTGAGAGTCAGGAACGGAGTAAGGGGTATAAGAGTCTGTTGTGCATCTTGATGGATAATTTTAAGAAAGTGTTTTACACTTTGACATAAGCTGTCAAAGTGTCACAAAGGTGGCATCAGAGTGGTCACATCAAAACTACAGCTTCTTATCCAGCATCACTCTTGCCCTCCCACATGGCACTCCACCTTTCCCTTCGTGTTCGTCTGTCGGTTCTTGTCCCGGTCCCCATGTGGAGACTCCTCAGGACCAGGAACCCCTTCTGAAGCTCAACAGAACAGCTGCCCAGGGCCTGAGCACAGGCCTAAGAGAATAAAAGACGCGTACATTCCGCTGGGACTTTCCCACATCTCTGAAAAGAAAAAACAATACAGGAAATGAGCTCACTAGACCAGTGGTTTCTTCAAACTCTTTGGCCACATCCATAGCTTTTTTAAAAAGGCATTTTATATTGCAATCCAAGTAGTATAATCATACACACACACATACCTGGTATAAAAGCCTAGTAAATAAAACTTACATTTACTATGTGCAATGCATTTTGTTATTTTCTGTTCGATGCCATTTTCTTCTCTTCTGTTTCATCTTTAAAGTGCTTGCACATTCTGCATGTAGCTGATATGATGGACACCCAGTGGATGGTGGCCCACAATGTGAAAACAGTCTCGACGCCTGTTGGACCCGTTCCTGACAGTGGTCATCAGGCCCCCAGCCTAGTGCGTCACCACTCACCGCTCACCCACCTTCCTGAAGGCACATCAAAAGGAATAAATAGCACCATACGCTTCTGAGGCTGGGCCTGAGCTGGCTCCCTGTCCTGACCAGCTCCTCTACCTGCGCATGTGGCTGGCACTCTGTTGACTTCTTGGGGCAGGTGCGTAATCAGAGCCTTGTGTGCCAATGTAGAGCTCAGACCCGGGCTGCCAGTCCGCATTCACTTGGGAAAAGGGAAACCACAATGGGTGTTTCAACCGAGGGGAATTCACGCACGGAACTGCTAAGCCACCTGCTGGAAGGCTGACAAAACAAAAATGCAACCTGGGGTCATTTAGAGGTAATGGCAAGGGGGCAAGTGGTTCCTAAGCAGGAGGCTGCTGGCAGCAGCGAGGCTGGCTTGCCGCATGTCTGTAGATTTGCCTGGTAAGACGATGATGAGCCAAAATGGATTAGAGAGTTTATTGTTACTCACTGCACAGCAGGCATCGTGAGCTTCATGTTTGCATCGGTTTCCCCTGCCCCCCAGGGGGGCGTGCAGAGGTGGGCCTACTTGTATGCTAAACACACAGTGGGTCTGCATCACAGCTGGAGAGGTTGGGCTCAGGAAGTCCTCCACCTTAAAAGGGGGCTGCTGGCAAACCTGCGGGGTTAGTGTGCCAGGGCTGTTGTGACGACTCCGCAGACTAGGTGGTGTAAGAAGTATATTACAAACAGAGCTTTATCTTCTCACAGCTCTGGATGCTCGAATTCTAAGATCAAGGTGTCGGCAGGGTTGTTTCTTCTGAGGCCTCTCTCCTTCACATATAGATGGCTGTCTCCTCCCTGTGTCTCATAAGGTCTTCACTCTGTATGTGTCTGTGTCCTGGTCTCATTTTGTAAGGACACCAGTCATATTGGATTAGGGCTCACCCACCTTTGGGAATCCTTGGCCTTGCCCTTAGCCATCTGCCCCACCACGTTGTGTTTGCTCTCATATTCCGTGTGTTGCGGACCCAGGCCAGGCACAGAGTCCTCGGTGGTTAGAAGTCTGGTAGACAGCAGAGGGAAGCCCAGAAACAGATGCTCACGATACACCCATGCGGCTCTCTCCTTGGTGCCTGGGTATCTGGTCTTCCCTGGGGCCTTGTGCTTCGGGATGGAGACCTGCTCCTGGATGAAGTTTCAATTTAGAAATGAAGATGTTCTCTGAATATACCACACTGATCATCAAGGCCAAGTTTCTCTTGGCCTTGATGATCAGTAATAATGAGGCTTAACACCATTAGTTAATCTCACCCATAAGAGTATAAGAAGCAATTCCAACATATAGAGTGAAGACAAGGAAAAAAAGAAATTTTTTAAAAAATAAATAAAGACAAGGAAAGAAATGTAAGAAAATCATTTTTTTAAACCCTCACCTGGAGATATGTTTATTGATTTTAGAGAGCAAGGAAGGGAGAGAGAAAGAGAGAGGGAGAAAGATTGATCAGTTGCCTCCCATATGTGCTTCGACTGGGGATCGAGCCCGCACCCTCCTTAGAGTATGGGATGTTGCTCCAACCAACTGAGCAACCTGGCCAGGGTAGAAAACCACTTTTAAAAAATGTGTAAATATGTACTCTCTCCCAGTGTATTCTGTGACTTAATTATGAATAGCTCCAGGTTTGAGTTGCTTGTCCAGCCTGTTAAGAGTTCAAGGTCAGAAAGGTCCTTCATTAGTTCTGCTTGGGGTTTCGGAGGGACAGCTTACTTTTCCTGGGACAAAAGAATCTAAAACAATCTTCCTTGTATGGCAACACCTCCCTTTTGCCCTTTTGTTTTTTCTAGGATCTCCATCTCAAGCCCCCCGCTTTGGGGCAGGCAGCTACAGTTTATTTCTGAGCAAAGCTGGGTGCCGGCACTGGAGGCCACGTAGGGGTGAGGAGAGAGAGGTCTCACACTCAGGGAGTTCCCAGGGAGACTTCCTTTTAGGTCTGGCTCGGCCTTTTACCACCAGTATGACCCAGGCCTCAGTTTCCCCATTTGTGAACTGAGGGCACTGACCTAGATCAGCATTGCCCTCAATGTTATCCCTATACAGCAGTCCGGTGAGGTGCACTGGGGACAACAGTGCCTTAGACAGTGAACTTGCAAGCCACTGACACTTTTAGCAGCATCCTGGGAAGGCCTGCGGGGGAAAGGTCAGCTGTGCTGCATGGCCTCTAGCCCAGGCCGCCCACTCTGGCTGGGGCACAGAGCCCTTTGCTGCCAGAGGCCTGCAGGCGGCTTTCTGGGAAGAGTCAGCTGTGGGTTTCCAAAGGCTTTTCCCAGCCAGACGGGCCTGGGGTGCGAGAACACCATCGGAGGGTGTGATGGTGTGAGCCCCCTCTCTGGCCTGTGGCTTGTGGTCATGACCCGCTTCTGCTGAGCTGCTCCAGCTGCAGTGGGGCCTGACTTCTCTGCAGGCTGGCGGTTAAGTGGGCAGACCTGTCGGGGGCACAGCTACTGCAGGTCCAGCCCTAGGCATGAGCAAGCAGGCCGTTCAATGCTTGCTGACCCATGCAGGGTGCCTCACCCTGGTCTTTCTCATACCCTCTTCTGGCTTTTCTAAGAGTCCCTGGGGCAAATGAGACTCATGTGAAGCTCAGACTCTATCATGGAGGGGCAGGTCTGCCTGGCCTGGTGGGGACCCGTCAGAGTCACCAGCAGGGACATCTTGCTTGACTTCTACAAACAAAAGAGGAGGAAGGAGTGTCAAAGCAGGTGGACTTAGTCTTTGGTTCCCTTCACTCTCTTTCTCGTCCCTCTTCAATCTACAGTTGCCTCCTTCTAGAAAGAGGTGACAAATTAACCATCTTTGGTGAAGGAGAAAAAAGACAAGGCAAAAAGCCCCTCCCCCCACATCTCCCTCCTCCACCCCATGACTGAGACAGTGGTAGTGAAGGTCAAGGAGATGGTGATCTCAGCCTCAACATGTGCAGTGTCAGGGTCTGGGAGCCCTGCTGGCATAGCAAGCAGGAGATAGCAGGAAGTCTGGCGGGAGTGCAGACTGAGTCATCTTGGGATGCCAGAGTGCAGGGTAGTCACCCCATGAGTGGTGAGCACCTTGAGGGAGGACAACGTCACTGATGTGTCTGGAAAGTGAGTCAAGGACCCACAGAAGAGAGGTCTTTGCATTCCTGGGAATGGCTTCCTCTGTTGCCTTGTTCTGATATGTTTTCTCCCGTGAGTGACCTCAAAGGAACGTCAGCTTTGCAGCTGATGTTTCTTCAGCAAAATGAGCAAGTGTGTATCAGAGCCCCAAAGGGAGGAACGTGTGGGGTTTCAGAGGCTGAGAACTCTTCTTCCCTGCTGCTCTTCCACCCTCCCTTTCTTTTTGCCTTCCTCCCTGCTTCCTTGCCTTCCTCTCCTCCCTCTCTCCCTCCCTCCCTCCATCCCTCCTTCTATTATGCCTATGTTCATTTTTCAAATACTTATTAAGCAGCTACTGTGGGCCAGGCAGTGTGGCCTGGGGACACAGTGATGAATGAGACACAGATCATCTCTGCTTTCATAGGACACTAAATGAACCCAGTCCTGTGGGCTGTGGAAGCATCTAACAGAGGTCTCGGCAGGACCTAAAGGACCAAGGAAGGCTTCCTTGAGGACATGTAGAATGAGACAGAAAGGATGGGAAATTTACCAGGGAAGATAGTTCCAAGCAGAGGGGACAGAGGAAGCAGAGAGTTTGATGACTTCAAGAAACAGCGTGGTCAGTGTGGGCTAAGAGAGGGGAGTGAAAGGGAAGGGCAGTTTTCAGGTCAGGCAGGGCCAGGGAGGCCCCTCCGAGGACCCCTGGCTTTGTTGTAAGAACAGTTCTTAGGCAGGGGCAGGGGCAGGGGTGGGGGGAGGACTGGGCCCCCGGGGGCCCTGCAGGGGAGTTTTGAGATTCTGCTTGTGGAGTGTTCTGATCTCCTCACTCTCAGTCACACCTGCACGAGGGTGAGAGCCCGTGAGTCAGAGAGAAGCTCAGGACCAGGTGTCCTGCTCTAGGAGGCTGGCTTCCAGGTGTCATCCTACCCAGACCCACTGCGGGTGGCTGGGCGCAGGTGCTTCTGTTCCCTTTACTGTAAAATGGGTCGATTAAGCCTTGGATCCGTGTGTCGAGTCTCTAAGGATGAACAATAGCTGTGGTTAGAGGGGAGCCTCATGCTCTGTTAATGGAAAAACCCAGATGGAGACTGCTGACTGGCCCCCACCAGGCCAGCAAACCCTAGGGTCATAGAAACACAGCAGCCTCTTCATTGTGAGGTGGCACCTTAGTCAAGGAATTGGAAAAACCCCAAGGAAGTGATCAAGTAGTTCCCAGGTACTTTGGTATAATGGAAGGAGCCCAGGCTTTGAAGTCAAAAAGATTTGGACTTGCATTATGGATCTGCCACTAGATGTGTGGCTTTGGGCAAGTCACTTAACCTCTCTGAGCCTCATGCCATCATCTGTAGCTAGGGGACAATTGCAATAAGCTACCCTTATCCAGGTGTTTCCAGGATTACAGATAGTGTTTGTAAGATGCTTACCATGGAGGAAGGTGAAAGTAGCCCTTCAGTATTTGGTAGAGGCAGGAAAATGTTTGAGCTGCCTGAGACAGGGGGCTTTCTGTTTCTAGTGGTCTGCACTAGTTCTTTATCAGTCAACCGTCACTGCTAGGAAGTCTTGCCTTCTAACTCTCTGCATGGCAGCTGAGCCCATCTCCCTTGATTTGCCCTAAGTGAGCCTGGCAGCCTCCGGGCACCATCACTGGAGAGAGGTGCCCAGAGCCCTGGCCACCTACAGGACCTCTCCAGCAGGTCCCACTAAAGAGCTTACAGAGGATAGGGGACACTGGTCCTGCTGAAACAGCTGGTGAGCCACCTGGTTTCAGTCATGTCATGTGGAGGCACAGACACTCCCTTCTCCTTTCGCTGACCTTGGGCCATACACCAAGACCTATAGCTGAAAGCACTAACCTTCCCAGGAGCAGGGCAGGAGAGACCAACCCTGGAAGAGCAAGGGGCCAGGATGAGGGGTTTCTAGGGCTATGAACACACACACATGAACGTGGACACACAAGAAAACACATGATTATATAACACACATAAACCCAGAGACGCCCAGATGCTCGAGTACGTGATAATGTTAACTTTCCCATACCTCAGGTCTCTTGTGTGTGATTATAATAAAACATGGATTATGATAAAACGGATATGGTAGGATCACACATAAGGCGTGTGGAACACGGCCTGGCCCAGCGCCGGCACGCAGTTTTTGGTAGCTCTGGTGTATCACGCTAGCAACGCTCACAGGACACAGGCACAGAAAAACAGCACGTCCAGACCAGCAGGGTCAGTCGCAGACACACACACTCGAAGTCTGACCACAGGCACAACGGGCCGGTGCCCAGCCAGGAGAAGCCCCACTGGTGGCAGTGTGGTAGGGCACATGTTTTGGCCTTGGCCTCACTGGGCCTGGTCTGTTTCAGCTGGACAGAAGCAAAGGAAAAGAAATTGCTCTGCAAATTCAAATGAGCAGAATTATGAGATGGACCATGGAGGGAACCCAGGGAGAGAGGGAGGGTGTGAGGAGAGTCAGAAAGCTGGGCCTGCCCTGGCTGGTGTGGGTCAGTGGATTGAGCACTGGCCTACAGACCAAAAGATTGCTGGTTCGATTCCCAGTTAGGACACATGCCAGTTGGGGGCATGCAAGAGGTAACCGATCGGTTTCTGTCACACATCAATGTTTCTCTCCCTCCTTTCCTCTTTCTCTAAAAATAAATAAATAAAATATTAAAAGAAAAACACAACAACAAAAAGAGATCTGGGCCCAAGAGATCAAAGCCTCTTTTTAAAAGGTCAGATAGTCTCTTTTAAGCTGTCTGATGGCTGGGCCTGTAGCGTGGTCCCCACCCTCCCCCTATCCCAGCTCTTCAGTGGAGGGCGTATTACTAGCAGCACCTGACATGACAGGCATTTGGAGATGAACAAAGAACGGGGGATGTGTTGTCTAGTTTAGCCACACTCAGAGACAAAGGACAGGAGATATGGAAATTCAGTGGGGGCAGGAAAAGAGAGCAAGCTGACCAGGAGAAAGGGAAGGGGCCTAAGGCCACCTGAGGATATCCTGTAAATTAGGGATCTGGGCCATTACAATGGCCAGAGGGTGTGAGACCATCCAGGTGGCCAACTTCTGAATTCTAAACAAAGCAGAAAGAGGAGCAGGTGTGTCAAACTCTCTCTAAAACAATACCCCCACCTGCTAAGGGAGGCGGGGGTGGGGGAGGGGTGTGGGAACTGTGTGAGTTTAGTAAGAGAAGGCTCTGTGCGCAGTGCGTGCTGGGCAGCGAGAAGCTTGATGCAGCACAGTCAACTTGAAATCAGTGCAGGTGACATCTTGAGGGAGGTCCTGAGGAATCGTCCTGTGCTCCCACAATGGTTCTGTTTGAGAGGGGTCTATGTGTGGCCCTTGGATAATTAGTCCCTATCACCTTTCTTTCAAGGACAAGCCGCCCCATAGCTTTGTGATTAGCACACACTGACTCTGGATGTCAGGCAGGATTAAGGGAGGGGGTAAGGGGCTTTTGAAGAAAAGGTGGCCATCTGGAAGGTGCAGGTGCAAGGTGGCTGGGCTGGAAGGTGCCAGATGGTTTGGTTCTTTGAAGACAAAATAGGGAACACAGATGACAGATGGACAGATGTTGGGTCCTTGTGAAAGGGGTTGGCCCAGGTGAAACAAAGACTTTTTTTTTGTACTTAAAGTTGGCCTGAGTACAAGGATTTCGTCACTATTTATTAACTGCCTTTCAAACTTTGCCCACAAACACCAGAGGAATTTCTTTATGAGTGATTAGTTTGGAAATAACTCAGGCAATAAAAAGAAGAGAAAGGACAGTCCAGGCAGACCTGCCCTCCTTTATCTGCAATTCCAGAAGGTGAACCAGCTCTGAAAACTGCACATTTTAAAATTCACTCTGGCAGTACAACCTGAACTGAATTGAAGCTCTTTGTCATCTCTGTCCCATGGAATGTGAGCGCTGGTGCAGAAATGTTGATCCATTTGACTATTGGGTACTGCACCAGACCCCACTGGGATCTTACATAATATAGGTCATACACACTACATTAACTCTTTAAAATCCAAAAAGTCCTGGATTCTGAAACTCCTCTGTCCCCCAGGGCTTTTGGACAGGTCCCACCCAGTGCCAGGGACAGCTGAGAATGAGTGCTTGGCAGGCTGCCTGGCGGTGGGTCTTGGCATGGGGGCATGGGATGTTTAGGTGTGAGAGAGTGGGAGAGGTTCCAAGGAAAAGCTGAAGGTCTTTGTATGGCCACATTTGGGGGTGTGTGAAGGCACACTTGGGGAGGGGGTGTGGGAGCACACTTACGGAGTGGGGAGGGGGAGTACAGTCCCAGGCTGGTTCCATCAGACTCGAGGTGTGAAATAAACAATGAGGGAGAGAAACACTTAGGAAAGCTATCCTCCTAGAAGAAATGATAATTCACTTTGAAATTGTGCTAACGATGAAAACATTTTTGATGGGGATTTTTTAAAAAGACCCATTCTATGGACTTCACCTGCAAAGCCACTCTCATGCTCTTTAAAATACATTTCAGAAATCTGGGGTGTGATTTCGTTGTCCCTACACTCACCTTTCTTGTTTCCATCAGGGGAGTCCCCAGTCCTGTAGCCCCACAGTGTCCCTCCCCTGGAGGTGCTGGTGCTGGTGGGGAAGAAGGCTGAGGTGAGAGGGGGGGAAAGCCAGGAGAATAGCCATACACAGATTCCACCCTCCCGGTTCTTCTCATTGAGCACTTCTGAGCTCCCCCAAACAGCGGCAGTGGCAGCACAGCCCCAAAGGTGCTGGTGTCCCCAGGACACAGACAGCATCAGATGAGAGAAGCGGTGGCTGCCAAGGAGTGGCAAAGTCTCATCAGGCTCTGAACTTCAGAGCAGTCTGATGAGAAAGGCTAAACAAGTAAATAAATAGGCACACACACTGGGAGTTCTCATAATAAAGGGGGAAACATTTCTTGGATGGTTTTTAAAAATACAGCTTAATTCCAAAGAAGTATCTTATGTGGGGCTTATGCCGAGAGCCCAGAGTGATTTGCATCTTTAACAATGGTTTTGCCCTAGATAGAGAGGTAATTTTTTTAAAGGGGTAATTGCTAGCCCTGGCTTGGGGGCTCAGTTGGTTGGAGCATTGTTCTATACACCCAAAAGGTTGTGGGCTGGATCCCTGGTCAGGGCGTGTGTGGGAGGCGATGTATCGATGTTTCTCTCACGTCAATGTTTCTCTCTCTCCTCTCTCATTCTCTTTCTCTCTCTAAAACCAATAAACTTATCCTTGGGTGAGGATTAAAAAAAAAAGGAGTATATTGCTTTATTGCTTCTGTTGCATATTCAAATGAATATAATACCCCCCTCCCCTTGGTTTAAAGTAAGGCACATGAAAAGCCTTCTGTGCAAGTTCCATATTATTTTAAACTTCCTATCGGCTAATAAAAAGTATTTCCACTATAGAATTGGAGATATATAGAAAAGCACATGATGAATGTTTTACATGCAGAATACGCAAAACATTATTGTATCTTACCTCATGGCACAATTAAACAGTCCCAAATCAAATGCTTGTGTCTGAACAAGAATATGGCTGTTGTTATGACTATAGAAAGACTAATCAGCTTGTCCACATATGTACAGTTGGGTCCCCAAATATTAACGATACAAAGTCTAAGGGAAGAGCAGTGTCTACTGCATCCACACTCCGTTTCATTAAAGGCAAGAATTCGGCATTTTCAGTCTTTTTTTACGTAAGTCACGCTGCTGCTTGTAAAAGGCCAGTGTGACACGATGCTGAAGCCCTTGGAGAGACACTGTTCACGAGACCCCTGAATCCAGCCATCCTGATCCGTGTGGTAGTGTCTGAGTATGTCCGTCAGCCTCTGGGGGGAGAACACAGGCATTTAGATGGGCAAGACGAGGCAGCCCCAGATGAAGTCGTCAAAGGTGATTTGTGCCCGTCCATGTCTGTCAGACTTTTGAATGAGGATGTCGTGAAACTGGTCAGAGAGTGGATAGCCAAACCCTGAGAGTGCTTGCTTGCTCGAGCTCGTTCTCACCAATCATCCCCGAGTTGGTGCAGACGACATTCTGCACCAACAGTCTGTGACACACTTCCCGACGCCTGTGAACTCGCTGAAGTGCATGCCAGCTTTGTTCTTGCGGTCAGACACCAGTATGACTGACCTGCAGTCGTTGGATTAAATGCAGACCAGGTGCTGCCGGACGGTGCTCGCCGAATCAGCTTGTTGTCGGATACCACGCCGCTCCTGTCTTTATCAGCCCTCTGCAACCTGGGCCACAGGAAGCTCCGGGCTGGCAGCCCTGCACCCGCGGCTGGGCCAGGGCCGCACTATTGTTATGACACAGTTTACTCTGTTGTAAATCTCATTATACATTATTTTTTTTCTTTGAACAGCCAATTATGTGTTAAATACATTTTAAAATGAGGGAAAAAAATCTTTCATACTTACCCCTCATTTGTTATTTCTGGTATGTTTCATTCTTTTTTTCCTCACTGGAGGATGTTTATTGATTTCTGGAGAGAGAGGAAGGAAGAGAGAGAGAGAAACATAAAGTAACATAGAGAAGTCTCGATTGGTTGCCTCCCGCATGCGCCCTGAATGGGGATCGAACCCACAACCCGTTGGTGAATGAAGCGATGCTCAACCACCTGAGCCACCAAGGTGGCCTGTTTCATTCTTTTGCACAGGTCCGAGGTTCCATCGGAACCATTTCTCTTCACACTAAAAACATGTTAGTTACATTTATTTAAAGTTTCTATTTACATTTATTACAAACCTTCATAATATTTTGTAGACTAGATCTGTTGACAATAAATTCTGTCAGTTTCTGTTTGTCTAAAAATATCTCCACTTCAGTTTTGAAGGATATTTTCACTTCTTACGGAGTTCTAGATTGGTTTCTTTTTCTTGTCAGCAGCTTAAAGATGCCATTCAATTATCCTTGAGCTTGCACTTTTTTTCCTGAGGATAAATTTATGGTAATCCTCATTTTTCCCCCTTTGTGGTGAGTGTCTTTTATTACCTATCTGCCTTTAAGCTTTTCTCCTTCTGCCTGGTCTTCAGCCGCATGCCATCGTGTGGCTTTATTTGTAGGCACTCTCCCGTGCCACATCTGGAACAGCAGCCCCTCGCAGAAAGCCAGGGCCGTCGTGGGCCTCAGTGTCTTGCCTGACTCTCCTTGGTCACAGCCCCGCACTACTTGTCCCGTGTTCGGAAACAGCTGTTTCCTATGTTTGTCCAATTTTCTCATTTTCCATAGGAGAAGACATCTGGTACTGGTTCCTCTATCACGGCAAGATCGGGAAGATGACTTTTTAAGACGATCACATTCACAGCAGTGGGGACTCCAGGCATTTTTCAGAGTCATGTGCAAAGGGACTCTGAGACCCAGAGAGGACTTTGGAGACTCTGAGGCGTGGACATCTGACAGTGGTCGCAGAGTCCTGGGGTACCGGGGCCAGGATCTCAGCGGTCCACTGGACAGTTCAGGTTAGAACAATTGTAATTTCGGGAGTGCGGGCTGAGAATAGGATGAGAAAAGGATTTGAGTACTTTCTATCTCAACACTATTTGCTTCTTTTTGAAGCAGAGAACCCAGTACAAGATGGACCAGGGCCTTTTTTCCTAGGGAGTGGATCTCAACCTTGGCTACATATTGAAATCACCAAGGGAGCTTTTTACAAATCCTGATGCTCAGGCTGTACTGAAAAAAAGTCAGTCCATCTCTGGGGTGGGCCCAGGCATCTGTATTTTTTAAAGCTCCTTAGGTAATTCCAGCATGTCATTCCAGAGGTTGAGCACCATTGCTCCAAGGTGCTCCACAGCCAGCACACGGGCTGTGGGTCTTTCTCCCTGGGGAGCTGTGCTGGGTGCTCTGACTGTACCAGGGAACCGGGTGCATATCTCACTATTCACCAGCCTCTGCCTTTACTTTTGTCTTCTCACCTCACCCCTATTCTGCTCGGAAGGAGGCCCAGGTGATGAGACTGTGGGGAAGGCAGGTTGGATGTGCAGCAGTGGGGGGAGGGCGGGAAGTATGGGTTCTGGAAGGAACAAAGAGGCAGAGGCAGAGTGAAGGTGAAGAGGGAGTCATCATTGCTCCATCCCTCCCTCCTGCTCGCACCTTCCTTGCTCTTCTCCAGGCCCAGACAAGTCTGGAGCTAGCCAGCTTGGCTGGCGACTGCCCAAGGTCTTCTGCCCACACTGCCTGGCCACTGTCCTGCTTCGGTGCGATGAGAAGGCACTGGAAGTCCCTTCCTACTCACTGAGGAAGTGTGAGGTTGTCTCCCAGGAACTTTCTGTGATAGAAAGTGCTGGGGGTCAGAGCTCCTGCCCTGCCCTGACTCGGAGTGACTGGGTTAGTTGCTTCTCCTTTACATGCCTCAATTTCCCCACCTGTAAAGCAGGGGAACAAGCTGCATGGTGTCCCTGGTCCTCCATCTCTGATAACTGGGACATGTGCAGGCACTCTTGTGTCCGTTTGGGACCACTCCAGAACTCGGCTCTGAGGACCCCTTTCTCCTCAGAGTGTGTGACAGCTGCGGGGTATTGGCTCTGATGTCTCCTCCTGAGCTTGCTAACTCCGAGGGGCAGGTTGGAAATCTCTGGCAGCTGAGAAGATGGCAGCTGGATTGCTGGATGTGAACCAGAGCATGTGGTGAAATTGGATCTTCACATGGACTTTCTTCTCTTTTCCTTTAAAAGTTAGGAAAATGGCTATTTTGTAAGGGTCATGATGGGGGCAGACTAAATGTCTGCTTTGGAAGAGACCACTCAGCACTTTCTCTGGTGGCACAACAAGGGGAAGACCCACTCTCTCTGGACTGAGCATGTGCCATTCCGGGTGACTGGATGGGTTGAGGGTGGACAACCAGATGGAGGACACCATAAGAGAACCCTGTCCTTGGAGGATGTCTGGGAGCTGAGAGAAGGTAGCATGCCAAAAGGGACTCTGTGGGAGGGCTGAGCTGGGGGCTTTCCAAGGAGATGCTTGGAGCAGTGGCAGAGGGGAACTTCAGTGCATGAAATGAGGGACCAATGGAGGAGCCAGGTCTCCAGGCTGGGCCTCATGGCAATGCTCTGGCAGGGGCACTGCAGCCCAGCCACCAGCAGAGATGCCCTTACAAGGACACTGGGCAGAAGATGCGGCAGTGCTGGGGCTGAGGATGAGTGACAAGCATGTCTGATGCCTGGCTCTAGACACCACATGGGATGGCACCCGGGAGCCCGCTGAGAAACATCTGGGGAGCACAACCTTCAGACAGGTCAGATTCCCTCACTGGGAAGTGCAAGGCCTAGGGTAGAACTAGAAGTGGTCCTTCATTTACAACTGAGGGGCTGCTGAGACCCAGGGCCTAAGGACTACTCCTCAGCACTTCTCCCGTAGCACACAGAGATCTCTGGCAGCTGAGAAGAACCGCACAGAACGGGGCAAAGAGCTGACTATTCGAGCAAAATGTGTAGGGCCCAGTGCCTTCGGGTGTGTTTACAGAACTGCTGCTGTCGTTATCATCATTGCTAATGGTCCATCATGGGAGTGTTGTCATGAACTGTGGCCCAATTTACATGGATCCTTTTGTTGACTTCTGCTTGGTAACCAGGATACGGCTGTCCAGGCATATCCCTCACATTTGTGGGGCCCAGGCCAAGGGTGCAAGTGGAGGTCTACTCACTTCAAGTTCAGCTAACAACCAAATTCAACAACAACATGAATTATTTAATATTGCAAAATGTTCCTTAGCTACCATAGATGTACAAACGCTGCGAAGGCAGCACTAGTTAATGAGAACATCAAGAATCACATATTGGGAACACGAAGAGAAGCAAGAAAGTGAATGCTTGGCACTCCTGGGAAATTATTTTCTGTTATGCAAGGGTCTATTGTGTTCATGCTCTCTCAGAGAAAGGACTGAGGAAGTTAATATGCCTTTCCTTGACCTGAGCACTTCCATCGCCACCTGAGCGCGCTGCCCATCTCCAACGCCATACCTTCACAGCGCTGTCACCTTGGTCTGGAGCATTCAGAGCGAAAGGTCTGGAGATGGATTCTCCAGGGCTTGAAGTTGTGCTCTTCCAGGGGGTGAATGTTTAAGGTTTTGTGTGTGTTTGTAATATGTGGGGTGCTTGAAAAGGTGGGGCCCTTCTTGCTGGATCATTATTGTTATATTTCATGTGATTTTATCTTTGTATCTTAGATACAGAAATTTTAGTTCAGCCTATTCCTCAGTTCATGATACATTGTCATCTTTGGGGTGTCCGAGGGCCTCTTAACATTGGACGTGAAATTCAGGATGAAGTTTTCAGAGAACTATCAAATTAGACCAGTGATTTTCAACCAGGGTGTTGCAAGTGTTTTTAAAACATGCAATACCTGACGATTTAGCCAGGGGCGCTGACTTCTTTTCCCTTAGATTGGCAAATGAAAAAAATGAGAACAGCCAATACAACTATAGTTGTCTGGTGTGAATAAATCCAAATTGTACCTATCTTTTGGTTACATTGGCAAAAATACATAATTTTTGGTGTGCTACAGAATTTTAGTAATTAGTTTATGTGTGCCATGAGATGAAAAAGGTTGAAAATCACTGAATTAGACTAAGCATACTGCTAAGATGATGGTTCTCGTGAATTTTGAGAAATATGACAAAATTAGTTCAAGATAGATTCAACTTGAATCTTGGATTTAACTGTTTAAAATCAAACCAATTTTTATCTTTTTTCTTTAATATTAGTCAATCAGCTATTGAGGGTCAGGAGGAGTGCCCCCGCTGGATGTGGGTAAGTGTTTCTAGAGGCAGGAGTCTAGAGTTCCCATGAGGAGAACACAGCGAACCAAGGAAGAGGCGCTGAGACTGTGGGCCGGGCGGCCTCCACTGGAGATTGTGCACTACAGCTCATCCTGCATCCCCATCACAGGCTTGCCCAGGGTGGTTGTCCTGGCAGTCAGCCTCCTGCTGGTATTCTCTGCATTAGGCTTGCTTTGTTTTCCACCCCCAGCTGTCCATTCGGCCATTGTAGCTGGCACTGCCTGAGCCTTGATGGCATTTCTGGTGTGTCCTCAAACACCAGGGGCTGCCTGTGCCTTCTCCGCCTACCTCCACCATGTCACCTCTACTACCTTCCTTGAAGGCCAAGACCTGTGCTTATGGAAGCCCTCCCTTGGCTGTCAATTGTGGCATGGAGAACGCAGCTGTGGGTGAGAGCTCTACGGCAAGCCAACCTTGTGTGGCAGCCCTGGGAGCATGCTGCTCAGCTCTCCCTTTAAGAGGGGACCTGTCAATAGGGGCAGATACTTCAGCTGCAGAGCCTTCAGGATCTGTTGCTGTTTGAGTTGAGAGTACACTCTCCTGGGCAGCAATAGCCAGTTGGCAAAGGGGGAGGGACAGTTTGAGGCTGGAGGGGGCCGACAGTGACCTGCCCAGAGCACTTGCCCATTAGAGCATGGCTTGAGCCAGGAGTGAAGCGGGGGAGGGTGTGGGCCTCTTGGTTTTGGTGCTTCCCCAGATCCAGCCCCTTTTCTACACAGCCTAGGAAGCCTAGGATCTAGGCCTGGTGCTCACCTTCCTTAAGCCATTAGTTGCTGTCCACCTTCAAGACCTGTGGGGTCTTACAACAGGTGGAGTGCAGCAGGAAAGAAACTGGCGATGACACCTTTTTTTCACTTAGCCAACTCACCCACATATCAGTTCCCATCTGTTGTTAATTACACGTGCCAATCTCTCTTAAATGTCTACCCGCATCTTTAGAATGTAAGCCCTGTGTGCAAAGGGACCCTGTCTGACCTGTTCAGAGTCGATTCCCTAAAATCAAAAAGGGTATTTGAAATGTAACAGTTACTCAATAACATTAGTTGATGAATAAGTAAATGAAGAGTATTCACTTTTTATGCTTCCAGCAGCTATAAGCGAACCGAGGAATAAAAGGCACCCCAACAGTTTAGTATTTTAGCCAAAAATATACCCCCCATGGCTACCTTCCTAATGGGCACGGTCCCTGTACTCTGTTTATTCACTCTCTCACTTCACCTCTGAGCAATCCTTCCCTCCCAAGTATCTGTCACTGTGCTGGAGATGACATCCCCATATTCCAACTTTGTAAAATTCCTTGGAGAAAGCTTGTTTCCCCATCCCTGCACATGGACTTCCCCAAGAGGCTAAAGCCAGCTCTGTCTGTGTTGGCCAATATGCTTAGGGTACCCTGAGATTCCTCCTAACTCAGGAAAGCCTGTGAGATGACATTCCAAAGAGAGCTCCTCCCACCTTCTTTCCTTTAAATAATTACAGGTCTCTTCCTCCTGAGGTGCCAAAGAAGTTCCCCATGGGGCAAAGTCCCTCGGAGGTGATCTGAGCTCACCTGGTCACCTGCATTCGGACTTTCAAAGCTGTCCTCTGTCAATGATCTCAGGCACCGAGTACACTAGCAAGTAGAGCCCTGGAAAAAGTCCTGTGTCCCTTTCCTCCTTGGTCACCTCAGGACACACTAAGCCAATGAAAGGGCAGGTTACCAAGGATGAGTCCTTTCAACAAGAGTCTGTTTCTACCTGAACTCACTCACTCACTTGCTTTGTCTTCCAGAAAAACATTATATTATATAAGAGGAAATTTCTCCAAGAGCAAGGTGGGAAAGATTATACTCACTTAATCATTTATTCATTCAACAAATGCTCATGCCATGTATACCATGTGCCAGCAGTTGTGCTAAAGGCTGAGGATGCGGCAGTGAACAAAACAGAGGAGGTCTCTGTTCTCACAGAGCTTATGTCGGAATGGAGAGGAAAGACCATAAACAAGCAGGAAACAAATGAGCAAGACAATTTTCACTAGTAACAAGTTCCGGAAAGAAAATCAAGCATAATGTGATGGAGAGAATGGGCTCTCTGGGCCGAGGCACTTGCTGTGGACAGAGTTACTAATTTGGGTTGGTGGTCAGCAAAGAACTCAGCAAAGAGGTGTCTTTTCAGCTCATACCCAAGAAGCTAGGCATACAAAGAGCTAGAAGTAGAGTGTCCTGGGTAGAAGGAAGAGCAAGGCCAAGGCTCTACGATGGGAATAAGCTAGGTGCTTTTGAGGAATCAAAAGTTAGTCCAAGTGGCTGAATTACAATGAACTCGGGGGAGAGGAAGAGGTCAGAGATACAGATCATGTGGTAAAAATAACCAACCTCCCGTACTAAGGAAAACTTCACCTAGTCCATGCCCATCTCATCTCGAGGCACCTAACACAAGGGGCCTATTGATAATAGGATGTGGGACCTGGGCTGACTTTTGTCACTTCCACAGTCACACATATATGCAAGTGTATGCAGACTCCTTCATTCCCACCAAGCCTCTGGCTGGTCTCTAACCCATTTACTCCCACCTTGGCCAAGTCAACAGAAGTGGACTTGCAAACTCAGCATTCCAAACCAACTGCAGAATTCCCATGTAAATAATGTGTGCTCTATGAGCGGGAAGTGGCTAGCTCTCTATGCTTTGCAGTGATGCCTCTGCCTTCCACAGTACGTCTTTTGTTCTGTTGCATCAGGCCACGGGTCAAATCCGATTCAAAGAATTAACACCAGATCTTCTCATTGATCAAGCCAGGGCTTGCAGAGCTTTGCAGCACCTCCGCTCGTTTCCCCCAGTGATAGTGTCTTCTCCTACTTTCTGTTGACTGTTAGCGTCAGAAGAGTTATTTGAGACTCATGCTTCCCACCCACTGAAGGAATCCCAGGGCCAATGTCCCTGTCAGGCAGCCACCCACCCTTGGCTGGATTATTCCTCCAAGGGGGAGTTCACCTCCCTCCGAAGGACTTGGTCCCTTTGATGGACAACTTTAGTTACCAGAAAACTCCCCTACCTATTCAACACACATTTATCTTCCAATAACATTCATCTCTTCCTTCTTGCAATATTAGAACCAGAATCCATTTAAATTTTTAATTTTAACTTAACATCATGTCACAAGCACTTTCTCATGTTATCAGATATTCTTGGGAAACACAGGGCTGGCAACAGCTGCGTGACACTCTATCATGGAAATGCAGCATAATTCATCGAATCGCCGTCCTACTGTTGGCAAAGAGTTGCTTCAAGATCATCCCATCTGAGTTTCTTATTTTCCAGATGAGATGAGTACATTCCCTGAAGCTAGTCATTTGTGTAAGCGCGGCCAGCTGGTCAGAGGCTCAGGCAGGACCTGGCACTCCCAGGCCCGGGCCTCTGCTCTTGCTGTCATCACCCGCTGCCTCCTGGGCCTCTGCAAGGCACTTTTTGGAACCTAACTGTAGGGCACTGCCTACATTCCTTCTAAATTACATTTTGTAATTTGGGGCTCATTATTCCTGCCTGTCAAGCAGGATCATTTTTATCTTCTGTCGTATAACCATTAGCTAATGAGGGGCACAGTGGCCAACATCAGAAATCGTGGCTTGTTCCTTTATCAAGATGTGCTTCCTAAATCACCTCTGTGCCGAGGAAAGGGAATGATTTTCATAACTTTTATCAGATAATTCCAGTAGTCACCAGCAATCACAGGGAAGGGTGTTAATTAGCATACTTCAGTCCATGTTTCTCAGGGATCCCCTGAGTTCTGACATTCTGTGATCGGCATCCCGGGGGATGCCTGGGCTCTGCCTAAGGGCCATTGCTCACAAGATGGAAGAGGAATAATTATCGGGTGGGGAAAAGAGGACGAAGGGAGAACTAACATTTGCGGTCAACTGTGTGCCCAGCTCTGCATGCCCGGGTGCGGATAACAGCACTACAGGAAGGGGTTCTGGAGGATGGGATTGGCATGGTTTGGGGGGAAAGCACGTGATCAAGGGTGTATCTCTTGTACTCGGACTCACCCTGAGGCTGTATTATCACACCCTGCGTGGAGGAATTCATCACGACACATGAGAGCACTCTCGGGGGGCCGGAGTTTACTCTGCTTTTTCCTTCACATTTTAGGGAACACATTGTACCCAAACTTCGCCAGAGTTTACCATTATCTAAACCGAATCGCTGACATTGGTGTCAGTGCTGGAACCGCTTTCTGAGTCATCTAATATCGTTTTGTCCAGGATGCCATGTTCACTCCTACCTAAGTCCTGTTGAGATGCAGCCCCTTTAAAAGCTGTCTTTGGAAATTGTGTGGCTTGGGTTTATTTTGCATTAACATTTTTTTGTGTATTGCTATTCAGAAAACGCTTAATTCATATGAATGCCATTGGCAGGGACCAGAGAATGTGATGGTTTCTATTTATGGTTGATGTTAATCCGTTGACCATATGGAGGTTTAAATTTCTGGTTCAAATTCCTTTTGCATGCTGTTATTGCTCATTCCTGGACTGCTGTAATTATGTAATTTATCAATGTGAAAAATGGACTTTGAAATATAATAGTCCAGAGCTAAAATGGGGAACAGCAAGGGAATTTAGTGTGCTCAGAGCAGAGCTGTTTCCATGGAAACTAAACCCTTTGAGCAAGGCCCCTGGACCCCTGGGCAGCAGTGTACGTCCAAGTGATGTGATCTGGGTTCCAGGCTCATCTCTGGCATGAGTTGCCAGGTGCCACAGACAAGTCGCTTAACCTCTTTTGGACTTACCGTTACTATCTGTGGCTTGAAGAAGTCAGCCTTATTCAGTGTTTAGAGACTTTGGAGTATTAGTGACCAATTATATATTTTTTAGACGTTATTATTTTGGAAGAATTTTAAATTGACAGAGAGGTTGCAAAGATAGGATAGCTCTCACATATACTTTTCACCCAGCTTCCCCCAATGTTAACATCTTACGTAACACAGACATTTGTCAAAATTAAGAAATCAACATAGGTCCAACACTGTGATCTAAGCTACGACTTTATTTCCTAGTTTTTCCATTAGTATCCTTTGTCTCCTCCAGGATCCAATCTAAGATACCACGTTGCAGTTAGTTTTCATTTCTCCGTTGTTTCCTACAATTTGTGACCATTTCTCAGTCTTTCTTTGTTTATCACGACCTTGTCTGTTTTAAGGAATACTGGCCAAGTGTATTGTACACTGTCCCAACCAGTAATATTTTTAGGGAAACAAAACAAAAATTGGAGGACTAGTGTAGGGCTGGAAAAGTTAGACAAGTAAGGTGTAGGAGTGAGGTCTCTGTGTGGCAAGTGACAGAAAACCCACCTTCAAGTCCTATCCAACAAGGAATTTACTGGCTCACGTAACTGAGAAGGCCAAGGATGTACATGGCTTCAGAATGACATTCTTATCTGGCTCTGCCCTGTCTCTGGGCTTGGTTCCTTTGTCCTCCGAACAGTCAGGTCATTCTCGGATACACACTCACCACATAGTTTCAAGACGGCTGCAGCAGCGCATGTGGCCTTATCCATCCAGTGGGCGTGCATGCGTGTTCTGCTTTCCCAACTAAACTCTCAGTGGCTCTGATTCTGCCATCTGCCCACCAGAACCAGAAGGATGAGATAGTCCTCTTTCTGCTTCTGATGTGAGGTTGTATTGCCCAGGGTTGTGGCCACCGTCTTGTGACCATCTGGGTAGCAAGATGACAGCCGAGGAAGACACAAGAAGCTAAGGATGGACAAGCACCAGGGTTCTGGGTGATGTTGTTTGGTTGTGGAATTAACCAATCCTGGTCTGGGTTGGTTATGTGAAATAAATTCTTTATTGCCTAAGCTTCTGTTAGTTGAGTTTCATATTACTTGCAACCAAAAGCCTCCTAAATGATGTTGCAGTTTTCCTAGTTGGATACAGAACATCACTTGGATACAGTTTGTTTGTTGGGCTTCTATATTTGACAACACAATACAAACTAGAGTTCAACACATTCTGGTTCATGAGATTGTTGAAAAATCCGGACACTTTAGCAAAAAAAAGAAGTTATATTCTTCAGCTTTCTACAGCATGTGTAGAACATCTGAGTAATAGCTCCAGTGTTTCTGGTTGCTTCTCTCCTTGAAGACTAGAAGCAAGTCATGGGGACAGGTCAGGGAGGGGACAGGCAAGGGTCTGTGCCCCTCACTCAGAGCACATCCAGGAAGTACTTAAGCTTCTGCTCTTCTGCTGGGTACAATCTGGAACTGGTCAGAAAGGGACACCTTGCTTGGAGAGTATGTTCTCGTGACAAACCTCTGGGCACCCTGAGGTTTGATGATGAGATGATCTTGTCTGCAGCCCTTTCCACTCAGGCTGATACTGCGTGTCGGAATTCATGGTGTGGAGGCCATCGAGCCACCAGGCACGCCACCACCAGGGTGCCTTTCTCTCAGTGTGATAATGTTATCACTGAGATAATGAAAACCTGAGTGATTGAGGTTTTTTTAAATAAGGTTTTCATGAAAGGATAAAAGGGTTTCCACATTTCAAAAACCACTGAGATTAAGAAACATCAAAACAGTGTAATTAGTACTGAGGAAAACAAACACCAGCCCTGTTTCCCTTGAAAGAGTAATCTCTTCAAGGGCTAAAGGAATGACCCTGGCTTCCCCCACCCTGCTGCCCTGGACCCACTCCTTCAGTGAGGTGCACGGAGAGCTTTTGCTTGCCCTCCTAGCTTTTTAAAATGAAAACAGTTTCTACTCCTGCCTTCCTTCCCTCCCACACACAGTTTCTCACGAGCACATACATACTTACGTGAATACTCTCAGACCTCTTGTGGATCCACATATTTTGGGCATGTATATAAAGCCATTATATGGGTTTAATCCATGAATCATAAACAGAAGATTCTCATTAGGAATGGGCAGTGGCCTCTTTAAAGCTTGCGTAGTACTCAAGTATTTGAAGGTGGACAACTCTCAGCATTTTATGAGAAGCTCAAAGATTCCCAGTCAGCTCTGCATTTTAATATGAAAAACTCAGATGTGGTATTAAGCCAAAGATGCAATAATAATCAGATATGATCACAACACTATATTCAGGGCCTGGCATAGAGTAAATTGCCAAAAACTTTTGCTGGGAAAATGAATAACACTTCCCCCTATTTTTAACGACTGAGTAAGGGGAATAGGGGATTTCAGGATAAAAATTACAAAGCTGAGCTTTAGGGAAAATCAGTGACTTGAGGATAAATAGCAAGTATTTCTGGACTGCGAAGTGCTGAAACCCTTTAAGTCCCTCTGTAAACACCAACGGGGCTGTGGACAGTCTCGTGCAGATTTGTTATTTTTTCAGTGAATGGAATTTCATCTTTACCGTAAAACTGGCTGTTTCTTGCCTCCGTTTTCAGGGGGCTGGAGTTGTCAGGATCCCGCCCAAAGCCCTCCAGGGCCTGGGTACTCCATTCCCGAGGCTTACACTTTCCCTCCCGCTCTCAAATTAGTTTTACAGAAACCCTATCTTTACGTGGGCCAGGGCTTCCTTTTTCCTTAAAAACTTTTTTTTCCACTTGAAAAACAAACAAACAAACAAACAAAACCCTCTCCTATTTCCAGAAATTCCTTGGACTTCTTATTTCCTGTTGGCTGATTCAGGGGCATTTTTTTGCTAAGGAAGTTTCAAGATGATTTTTTGAAATGGTTATGTAACTTTGCTTATTTAAAACTATCTTAAAACTGTCTTTGCTAAATTCTTAACTGTTGAGTCTCTTTCTCTTTTCAGAACAGAGGCTCCTTCTCAGCTACTGATGGTTAGTTGTAAACTGAAACTGGAGTGGATTTTCCACCATATTAATCTCAATTCCTGAGAATGCCAATCCATTATGCATTTTCTCCCCTTTTCTAACCCCAGGGTTAACAATCCCAGCTCTGAAGCAATTGTTATTCCTTGTTTAACTACCACTGCCAGTTTATACTATTTCACGTGAGCCCATTTGTGGACTCCAAGGGTCTACTGTGAGTTTGTTTCCGGCTCCTGGGACAGGCTGTTAAGGAAAGAACCTTGTATCAGGAGCCAGGACACGGGGCCCAGTCTCCTATTCTGCCTCGGTCTCCCCATCTGCAAAGCAAAGGCCCGCAGTGGATGTCTCTGTGGTTGCTTCAGTCCCAGCCCCTGACTCCGGCCAGCCGTGATGCTGGCCATTCTATTTCTAAAAGCCCCAGAAAAGAAAATTCTGGAGTCCATAGATTGATTCTTTTGAAAACTTTTTCTGCCTAGTAACTACGAAAATTTTTCCTCCATCACATGTATCTTTTTTTCATTCAACAAGACCTGGTTTTCTTCAGCCATATGGATAGTTGACACTTACATACTGATCATGTAGAATCCAGACTCCAGAATCTGGCTCCCGGTGACTCTGTTGGGGTGCCGGGCAGAGAGCCCTGACTCCGAACCCTGCTGGCTCCCTCCTGTGCCTCCCCCCACCCCCGGCTTAAAAACAACAACAACAAAAAAACTTTCCTGAACTTTCCCATTCCTCTGCCTCTGCGGCCTGGCTGTGAACGCTGAAATTCCATCCCGTGTTTGTTGTCACCCGCGGGCCCGTTTCCATGGTGACCCAGATTCCAGGCGCTGGCCCAGGGCCCTCCGCAACCCATCCCTCAAAGTCTCCCTGGCAGAGCAGCAGCATTCCTCCTCCCCGCGGAGTACCAGCGCGAAGGCAGGCGCTCTGCTCCCGCAGCCCCGCCCCACCCGGGGCCTGCGGGCTTGCTGTGCGTGTTCTCGATGGTTCTGTTCCACGACAGTTTCGGGGGTACGCACAAACTAACAATTTTCTCCATTGCTCTTTTCTTCACTAAGCTGAGAAATTTCTTGTACTAAAAACATTACACCCTTTGGCAAGTACTCCAGATGGTTCTCATTAAAATTCCAATTCCCTTTTTTTTTCTCTTCTGCTATTCCCTTTCCACCCCCATTATCCACATACTGCTATCTCAAAACTGAATGAGGCGTCCTGAATTTACCAGCTCCAGTGAGGGGAATCTTTCTGTGGCTGTGAAGAAGCCCGCAGCTCTTCTTACCCATGGTCACCTTTCCCTTCAAGGGGGTGGTTTAAATATGCGCCTGGGGTGGGGGCATAGTTGATGTTAAAGGCACCGTTAGCCATGGGCTATCTGCCTTCCTAGGGAGAGGAAAGGAGGAATAGCTGCTCCCCAACAGGCCCTGGCCCTGACTGTGCCCCCAGAGAAACTGGGGAGAGACCTGCTGACCACCCCAGTCAGTCCACACTGACGCATCTGCAGGCTCCTCAAGACGCTGGCCACAGGAGCGAGAGATACTTGCTTTGCGAAACGGTGGAGACAGACTGCCAATGCCTTTTGGCCATAATTGCAGCTGAGTGCGCCACAGGCTTTGCTTCCACATCTGGAAAAATCTGCTTGCGCAGGAAAACTGTGTGTGTCCAAGGATGTGTATTTGATGTGTTTTTAGTTCCATCTTTATGTTATGAAAAATGTTAAAAATACAGAAAAGTCGAAAGACTAGTACAATGAATACCTGTATTCTTCCACCCAGATTCAAGGTGTTCTGTTTTGTCATGTTTGCTTTCTTTCTCTTCCTAGATATGATCAATCGATCTCTATGTGGCTTTTGCTTTGACATTTGAAAATTGAAATCTTGCCCATACACTGTCTTATAACCTTTTAATTTAGGTATTAATATAATTGTATAAAACATCAATATTCTCCCTATAAAAATATTCGAGTGTTGAAACAGAACAGAAGTTAGAACGTAGAAGCAAGCGACAGTGCTGCACGGCCCCTCCTCAGCTCGCCCCCCCGGCCCTGCAGGGCAGCTTGCTCCGTGCCCTTCCCGACCTTTGTCTGTGTTCATACAGACAGACACATGTTTAAATACAAACATATACTTTTGTTGTATATGTTTTAAAACATAAATGAGATCATACTTTGCATGTTTTGCAATTCATTCTTCACTTGGAAATATGTCTGAGATGTTCCCATATTAGTACTTGGAGCTCCACTCATTCTTTGCCCACTTGCAGAGGATTCCAAAGGACGATTGTACAATTATTTTTTAACTATTCCTCCTTGATGGACATTTCAGCTGTTTATGGGTATTTTTTCATTTCTCCCAGTGCTGTGATTAATATCCATGGAAAGTGTTTCCTTGAGGACATGTGGCAGTATCTCTCTTTGACAGATGTCTAGAGGTGGAATGCTGGGCTGGACTCGCTGCCCATTTCACACTGGATGGAGACTGTCATACTGCCCTTCCCAATGACCGCTCCAACCTTCCCGACCTCCGAGAGAGAGCCCGTTTCCCTCACCCTCACCAACGCTGAATTTTATCAGCCTCTTAAAGTGTTCACATTCTAATGAATGAGAAATGACTTCATCGAAGTTTATTTTGTATTTCTTTCATTATTAACAAGGTTGACCACTGTGTCCGAGTTCAGCAACAGATGACAGACAGTTTATGTTGGAAGATAGGCAGAAGGGGGGTTAGGGAAATGGCCTGATTTGATACGGAACACTTACAATATAGGTGCTTACAGTTTTGTCAGGTCAGGTGGAAAAGCAGGTTCTCAGTTGGGCTTCTAGGCTCCCAGAACTTCAGCTCAGAATGGACCCACCAAAGGAGCCTCCCTTTCTGCTATGACCAGGAATCTGGGGATTCCAGAAGCTGTGCCCCAGCTGCTGACTCAGCAGTCTGGAAACCAGGAAGCCTCCGTTGCACCTGATTCCAGGATTACGCTGCCTCAGCTGCATCCTGTCTACAACACTCACGAAGCAGTGGGAGACTTCATCTAGACACTGAGATCTCCATGTTGATGCAGGAAGAACTCAGACCAGACCAACACAAAAAATAAGGACCCCTTAACCCCACCAGAGTCAGGAGCTCTCTTAAGGGAACATCTGCCCAGGGAAAGCCAGGTCACGTGCAGAAGCTCAGCCCTGAGGGAGCCTTTTCAAGCTCCAGCATGCAGTAAGCCAAGCACAAAGCAGTAGGCATGGAGTTGAGTACGTCAACCTGAAATGCCTGCTGTGATCATATTTCCACGTTTTTTACCTTTTTCCTGTGCATTTCCTGATTATACCTATTACCCATTTTCCTGTTTGTGTTATCTTTTACTTATTGATTTACAGCTTTATGGGGATGTGGAAAATAATCTTTTGTCTGTTATATATATTATGAGCACCTCTTTCCTTTTAACGGGACATCTTTTGTCATGTGGAAATCTTAAGTTTATCTATTTTTGTACTTTCAGGTTCCCAGGTTTTGTAACTTACTTAAGACGGCCTCCTTGACCCCAAGGTTCCCAAAACCATCTTGGGAAGATTTTCTCCTAACATCTTTATAATTTTTTAATGTTCAATTTTTCAAACCATCTTGAATATGTGGCATGAAGTAGGGATCTAATTCAATTTGTTTTTTCCTTAAATAGAAAGACAATTGTTCTACAATAATTTGTTGAATGAATTTGTTTTTATTATACTTTAAGTTTGGGGAAGTTTTTAAAATATAGAATAACATCTTAGCTTTTTCTGATGCAGAGACAGGGTAAAACTTAAAAAAATTAACATATCACTTCACATGTTTGTTCTCTAAAAGCCTTTAAAAAGTAGGGGTTTGCCACTTCTCAAAGCACAGATATGACAAGATCATTCCCCTCATCAAAAACCTTGACTGGGTTCCCTTTCTTGAAGGCCAACATTTCATCTCTGTTGACTACCCATGTGTCTACTCAGCATGCCCAACGGGCCTTTCCAATCTTATCTCCCTGTTCCTTTGCCTGGATCCAATTGTGGAAGGAGAGTTCCACAATTTGATTTGGCTACAAAAGCAGAAAACATGTGCAGATACCCATGTCAGCAGTTTCTTTGTGACCTTGGAATGATCTGCTTATGGTGCTTCTCTCACCTACCGGGATTTCCCAATGTGGCCAAGGTCAGTACTTCGCATAGAACAATTCTTTATTGCAGTATATTTAAAAGCCCTGGCAAACCTACCAGTACATGCAGCAGTATTCTCTGACACCCCTCCCCCACCATTCTAGTCATGGCGACAACCCCCAAATTTTCCACATTTCCAAACATGCCAGCTCCGCCCCTTAGTTGGAAGGAAGGGAGCGAGGGAGGGAAAAACTGCTATTAAATTAGAAATGACAGGATATCACCCAGCTCCCCTTTCAATCTCTAGATGTTCAAATCAAGCCTGTCTTTCAAAGGCTATCTTCTCCACAAGGCTTTTCTAAATTTCCTCAGCTGTAGATCTATTCCTCTTCTGACTCCCCTCTTCCATGACATTAGCTCCGTGTCTTCATCCACCCACCCAATCCATCCATCCACCCACCCAATCCATCCATCCATCTGTCCATCCATCCACTAATCCATCCGTCCGTCCATCTGTCCATTTTTATAGTAAGTATTTATTGAGCACTTACAGCACACTAGGCACATCGACCACTTTCTTCTTAGATTATGGCTGTCCGCCTAAGCATTCTATGTGGTCTAACACACTAGACTCGCAGGTACAATCCCATGTCTGATCCCCTTTGCATCTCCCAGAGGGCCCCGCTGAATCACAGAGGGATGGAAATTGCTGAATGCTGACACACATTTTAATGTACATTCCAAACCTTTATTCAGAGGTGGTGAGAATATTTTTTAAAACAATGCTATTCTGATTTTTGCAATAGCTACATTATTATTTTAAAAATTTCCCATAACCCCACCACTTTTTCAGAATAAAGACGTGACAATTTCCTTCCTTAGCCAGTCTAATCTTATCCTTAGAGGCAATGACTGTCAAAAGCTTGCTGTCCTTTCTTCCAGACTTTTAAAAACATTTTAATACAAATTCCCATACAGATATGCCTATGTGTGCATTTATTATGTTTAAATGAGTACATATATGAGAAGCTACATGAAACATGAATTTGAGAATAAATTACGAATTTACAAAGTGAATAAATTCTGATGTTTAACTTAAGTGTAGATAGTCATACTTTCTTTGGAATTACAAAATGGTTTTGAATACGTTGTACTCATTTTACTCATCAACCCTGTGATGTAGGCTGAGAGAGGTTGACAGGCAGACTTCCGGTCACATGGCCAGTAGGTAGCGGAGCTAAAACTGGTACCCAGGTTTTCTGTCTCCTAATTCATTCTGTTTCTACCATGCAAAGTAATCCCTGAGGGTTATTTAGGAATGATTATTTACATACTGAGATTATTCTTTGCTTGACTTCAGAATAGCCATATGGAATTCATTTGAAAGCTTCTTTTATTATATTGAAAACAAACAACAGCTGATATTTATTAGGTGCTCACCGTGTGCTAGAAACTCTAAGCACTCTACTTGCACTGTCTCCTTTTATCCTCCAATAAGCCTATCACGTAAGTGGCTTTATCAACCTTATTTCCAGCAAGGAAACCTGTTCAGAAAGGTAAGTAACTGCTTTGGGGATGTCGGTGCATGCCACACTGGATTTTGAACCTGGGTCTTTTTGCCCCCAAAGTTTGTACTCTTAGCCTTTATACTTCGCAGCAGCCTATACGTTTTATGTATATGTAATTTCAAATAAGTACCATTATATAAAATAAAACAAAGGGCAGACTTGATGTGAGTTGTACTTTAAAGGTATTTGCAATATGAAAGAAGGATGAGTCTAGCCCTGACCAGGGTGGCTCAGTTGGTTGGGCATCGTCGCAGAGTGAGGGGCCACAGGTTCGATTCCCAGTCTGGGCACATGTCTGGGTTGCAGGTTCAGTCCCAGGTTGGGGCACATAGGAGAGGCAGCCAATTGATGTTTCTCCCTCACATTGATGTTTCTCTCCCTCCCTTCCTCTCTCTCTAAAAAAATTGATAAAATCTTTTAATAAAAAGAAAGATAAGTCTAGTGCATAAAGTAAGATACTTAGATAAATGCTTGAAAAAGAGAGAGGGAGAAAAACAGAAGGAAAGGGTGAAGTAGGAGCATACACACAAAGACTGATTGATTCCTTGGTTGATTGAGAGGAAGAGAGAAACTGGGCAAAGAGGGCAGACGCAGTCAGCGGGAGGAGGGGACCAGAGCTGCAGCCCTTTCCACTCCTGCCAAGAGTCCACTCCATCCGGGACTCTCCAACCCAGCCGGATGCTCATTTTTCTCATACTCCTGAAGCCGATCTTGCCTGTCCTCCTGGGCTAAGAACTCAGACTCGCAAACACCTAACCTCCCAGAGGGCAGCCCTGGCTGAGCAGGAGCTGTGGGTGGAGAGGAAGGAATGTCTCAACACCTGCACAGCCCTCAGAGAGGCCGGGAGGAGGGCAGATGGGAACACGAGGGTCTGGCGAGGAGTGCCTCAGCAGACCGGCCCGTGGGCCTTTCTGTCTGGGCTCAGCTGACAGTGGCCATGTGGGGTCTTAGTCGATGACAGATGTTAGGGCATCCCACTGGCAAAGAGGCAGGGACGCTGCCACCTCACTTTTCCTCAGGAAGCCCTGCACAGTTGGAGTCTATGCCAGGTAGTGTGACCACCAATCTGTGGGCAAGGTGGTGGGGGCAGGGAACTGCTGGGGACTAAGATGAAGGTGGGAAGGAGTGTAGCAGAGATGCCGAGAGAGTGGAGGCAAGGCCGTGGCATGGGTGGAGGAAAAACCCTTTTGCCCTTGGGTGGTGGCACCATGAGAAAGGGCATCTGAGTCACCAGGGAAGGCATGGAATAACTGGGATGGGTTTATACACCCACCTCCTTCACTTCCTTTCGAGTCACTTGGTTGTTTTCAAATTCTCCACCCTTTCCCGGCTCTCCGCCTCTACCCATCAAATCCAGTTCTTGTGTGTTGTGTGTGTCTCTGTGCTTGTGTGTACACGTGCTCAGCTAGCTCTAGGTAAGCATAAAATTAGCTAAGAACGTAGGAAATTGTGACTGCCAATTTTTGACCTATAAAAATGTTTTTTTCCTATGCTTCAACACAATAGGGTAAATTAAATACCCAGGTAGAAACCCTTCATAAACTAATGCATTGGCCATTGTTCCCAGCTCTGTAATTGTGCTTCTGCTATCTCATTACAGTCGGAGGCTGTTCTGAGACAACTTCATTGCTATACCCAGGACAACAGAGTGCAAGTTCACGTGGCAATTAAGACCCGAACAAAATTCAGGCAAGGACATGCCCTGGGATTAGCTGATAACCATGCTTCAGATTCTCTTAGTTGTTCACAAAATGTCTTGCTGCACTTCCAGCACTTCCATACCTCCCCCTTCACCCCAAGGGTCATCTAGGCGAGTGTTCCAGTGGCAGGAATGACACAGGACTCAGTCGAGCTCTGGAAACAATGTCAGCATCTGCTGAATTACGGGATGCTGCAGTGAGCCTGGACGTCTGTCCCAGCTTTTGTTCCTGCTGCTTCTCCTGGACCTGCCTGCTTTCCTGTCACCCTGAAGGATAACTCTCAGTGTCTTGAATTCTCAATCCAAAGGTGAGGGCATTTGCTGGGTTGAGTTAGTCACTGTCCAGCAGGGAACCCCTACAGATGGTTACCATAGGTTTAAGGACCAGCCACATAATTTTGGGGGCCCAGTATGAAATGAAAATGTGGGTCCCTTAATCAAAAATTATCGAGAGTTCAAGACAGCCACAGCTGGTCCTTCTGAGTGTGGGACCATGTGGCTGTCCAGGTTGCAACCCCCAAAGCCAGTCCTTGTTGGCCAAGGGTCGAAGGCCAAGGTCATTACTTGGGGGTAGGAAGGCCACAGACATGAAGCTTCCTTGAGACTACCTATTTGGGCCCTGGTTGGGTAGCTCAGTTGCTTGGAGGATCATCCCCTTATGCCAAGGTTGTGGGTTCAGTCTCTGGTCCAGACACATTGAAGAATCAACAAATGAATGCGTAAATTAATGATGTTTTGCCTTTCCGTGTCAGCCCCTAACTCCCCACTGTTTCTACAGGAGCTCACTGATGGCCTATGAAGAGTGACAAGGAACTGGGGAAGGAATTTAACCATTGGTAGGACAGGGCCAAATCAGAAAAGGAAGGCTTGGAAAAATAGTCATTCAGGATGATGCCTAAATTACCTAAATGACTTAACACAAAGACCTGGGGAAAAGCTTAATGAGAGTCCCTAGCCCTGAGAGTATAAGTTGGGGTCACAGGTGGGCAAATTTCTGAATTGCCTTTGCCTTCCAGGTGCCCACACTTGGCCTCCTACGGAGCTCAGGTGAGGAGCCCACTAGGTGAGCTGCATAGCCCAAGGGTGGGTGGCCAGAATCCCAGGGATTCACCTTTGCAGAATCACTTCCAAACAAAACACATTTATTCAGTATGCTCAGTTTCAAGTTTACTAAAAGATCTGCCAGTGATTCAGACTTTCTTACAGGAATTGAGTGCCCCCTGCTGGTAGGGTACTAACTAGCATTGACACTAAACTGTCCATTCTCAGTGTACCAAAATAGGAAAATACACCCTGGGGATTTAACCTTGTATACAAACCAGTGACAACAATATGATTCATGCTGCTGAAGTTACAAGTTATATATGGGTTTGGTAATAGGTTAAATTTTTAAATGTTGTGTGACTCCAGGGTTCCTAATAAAAATGATTCAGTTCTTTATCTCAATTATAGAAACAAGGTCAACATTTTGAAGTTCTCAATATCTCGATAGAATTTTCTTCCCATTTCAGAATGGAGTGGTCACAGAAGGCTTTATGGGGAGGTCACATAGTCTAGAGAGAGGACATGGGTTTGGGGATCAGACAGACTACACTAGAATCTGCTTACAGTTTGAGTGACTCAGTCTAAGTCTTTTAACTGGGAACATGACATTTAATTTTAAGTTGCCACCCCCAGACCACCGAGGATAAAAATATCCACCTTCAAAGTAGACACGAGGGCCAGAAATCATGTGCCTAAAACACGCAGAAGCATTCAGTTAACCATTGTTACAGTTACTGTATTATTTACAAGTGGGTCTTACTTGTGCTTCAAAGGATGGGCAGGCAGCTCCTGGACCTGCACAGGTTCTGCTTCCAGAGGACAGAGGCTGCATCTGGAGTCCTGTGTCTGGTTCAGAGAATTCTGCCCCTGGGTCACAAGGGCAGGGTTCACACTGGGCACTCAAGTCTCTTTAGGAACACACAAACCAATGCAGGGCGCCATCCTCACGAATACACCTCTCACTGGGCACATCTAGACAATTCTACCTGGAAGAGCCATTCCAAGCTCTTCTATTTCCATCTCCACCTGGCTAGTCCAAGCTACCATCCCCTCACCTGAGCCAATGCAAAGCTGTCTTCCCACTTCCATTCCTGCCTCCTCATAATCAGTGACTTATATTTAAAAATATAAAATATAATCTGATCAGGCCACTCCCAACTCCTCTGGCCTGCCCACCCACCTTGCTTGTAATGCCAGTTCCAGCTCCCAGCTCTGTGCAATTCCCTCTCTCTGCAATCATCCCTTATCCCGCCAATTCTTCCCCTGGCTACTCCTACCCGCCCTCCAGGTGCTGGCTCACAAACTCAAGGAGGGTCAAGAAATATCCCATTTTCTTCAAATCTTTTTGGCCTCACTGTGCTGTGCTGAAGCAGAAATTAAATCTGTGGCCACCAGAGTGTTCTGTTCTCTTCGGGTCTCAAAAGCATTTAGGATGCTCATGATTGATGTGGAAAGTGGGCAAGGACCTCTGCTCTTCAGTCCATCTGGGTCACTGCTGCTATCCTCACCCTGGAAGAAGGCGGTGGCTCCAATGCAGCAGGGTCTTTGTCTTGGCTGGAAGACTCGGTTTTGGGCTTCAGGACAGTCATCAATGAACTAAGCCATTAATTCTAGGAGATAAACATGTTTTGCAAAATACAAGTTCTCATACAAATGTATGACTAAATATTGACTCCACAGTGTTTCAGTTAATGTCTCAAAGGGCTTTGAGAAGATGAATCCCATTACTGGATAAAACTAGTAGTCCATCCAGCCAACCATCCCTTCTAGAAACATCAAAAGAAGTGGTAGGGAAGTAGAGGGAACTGTCAGATACTCTTTATTAATGTATCCAAAGTTTGAACACATCACAGGGAGTCAGGAATCCCAGCAGCGGGTGAATGCACTTCTACATATCTATTACGTTTCCAGGCTTCCTACACACCCACTCAGACTGCTTCTCCAAGGGGGTGCAGGAGAAGCTGGCGATTCTTGTCGTGTTGGCTTCCTCTTTCTCAGCCCTCCCTGTCGCATCTCCCATCACCTGTGTCACAGGACACACATAGGCAGTTGGAAGTGTTAAACTCTGATGCGTAAAGCAAAATTAGAGTCAAAGGCAAATGTTTAACCAAATATGTTCAAACACAAGCTCGGGAATGAAGAACGTTAGGTTCAAAGAGCCAAATATTCTGCATTCCTGAGAAACCTCAACCGGTTTCTCATTCTGGTGAGTATTTGCACACTGCACTTTGCCGCCACAAACTAAGTGGGTGTACATCTTTGATCTATCACTAAAAGATTTTAATTAGGAGAGTAAAAGAAAACTTTTTATATCTACATAGCTTTAAAAAAACGCATCCACGAGCAGGGAGCCAGGCGTCAGTTTCCCACGGGGGGAACGTTCTCGTGCAGGTACTGAAGGGCCAAGTCGGTCCACTTCATCTCCTGTTCTTTAACGGATTCTGTGGTGCCACCGTTGTCCTGTTCCGGTTCAGGAAGCTCATTCTGAAAAGGTACAGTGGACATTCAGAACAACAGTATCCTGTACATTAACAAACTCCTTAAAACTCAAGAGCCTGTAGAATTAAAAGGTGAGTTCCTAGAAATAGGCAGCATGATTGATACAAGTGTATCCCAAAGAAAGAGCTAGAATAAAGAGACCTGAGGAAGTGTCAGAATTATCGCTCAGGTCCTCTCCAGAAAGGACCGGCGGCCTTATGGATGTTATGCAGGAGGCAACGTGGCAGAAGGCTAAGGGCACAAGCTTCCAGAAGCCACCGGGGTCCAAGGCCATGACTCCACCGCTTGCTGGGTTACTCAGGCAAGGTATTCAAACCCTTGGAGCTTTTGTTTCCTCTTTGGAGATGAGAGGACAACGGAGCCATCACCTCAGAGGACCGCTGTGAGACTAAATGTGGTAATTCAGAGCAAGTGCTCAGCACTGCGTGGGACATCCAGTGCTCAAGGAGTGTTTGCTATCGTCAGTAGTGGTTGGGAAAGCTGAGAAGAGCCAATACTGTCTTTTTTTTTTTTGAGGGGGGAGTTATTGCTTTAATAGAATATTACATTTGCTGGCACAGTCCTTAAGCACAAGAAATGTACTCAAAAATTCTCCTGCACTCAACATGCATAGACTATAATGGAGCTAAGTGGGGAGCTGTGAGAATGTAACATGATATGAGAGCGCCCCCTAGTGGTGGAGCCAGGCAACATAAAACATGGCAAACGACCAATTCACATCCTGCCAGCATTTTCTTAAAATGATAAGCCATGAGCTACACTTAGTGTAGAATCTGGAATAATTTCCATATAAATACATGCTTCCCCCCAGCTTTACTGAGATTTAATTTCCACATAATACTCTCTAAATTTAAGGTATACAATGTGATGATTTGATACATACATATTATAAAATAGTTACAATAAGGTTAGTTAACACACCCATCACCTCACATAGTTACCATTTTTGTGTGCAGTGAGAACTTTTAACAAAGTTTCCCTGTATTTCAAGTTTAAATTATTACTACCAGGACTTTGCTTTGTATCAGAGTTCACTAATACCAATATATTTCTTTTTAATTATCTGAATTTATATATTTTTTAGGGTTAGCAAACTGTTACTCAATATCCAGACTTAGGATTTTCCAATGGATTACAAATTACAGTATATGAATATAATAATGTTTTTCTCCTTTAGAATTATGTTGAGTATACATAAAATGAACATAATATGACAAGTATAGTATGACAAGTATATTCGAATCACATGTATCTTCTCGCTCTACAAGTGAAATTCAAACATCCTTGTACAAATTGAAAAGAACTATCATTTACTGTAAAGCCACAGTACACTCAAACTTGAAGTGAAAGTTTGGTTCCAATAATTAATTATAGCTGATAAAGCATAAACAAGTCCTTGCTTAATAAATTATTTAATTCAGAAGCAGGCAACTTTGCTGAGTTTCACCGCATCTGTGATATGCATTCTAAATAATGTCTTTCACTTGGTCAATATTGACTCCTGGCAATGAATGCCAACATATAAAATTGCATATGTGCCTGGAAAACAAAGTATCATAAATGCAACCATCTATTATGGCATATTGTAAAAACGACCACAATTCTTTGCAGCTACTCTTATGGAACAGAAAGGCAGTCTATTTCCCCAGTCTTGGACGGGGACTGGCCAGGTCACTTGGGCTCTGGCCAACAGAAAGCAGGGGCAGTGCCAGTGGGTCGTTTGTTGACCTAAGCTCCAGGAAACCTGCGGTGTGCCCTGATGGTGCTCTTGAACCCCGAGATGGCCATGCAAAGTCGGGGCTGGTCTCCTGGATAATGAGAGACTGTGGCCTAGCCACCGCATCATCCCAGCTCACGGCCTGCGTAACTGCCAGCGTGAGGAAGTGTCCTGAGTTACCCAGCCTCCAGCTAGCCCGCTGGCTGAGTGCAGAACACAAGCAAGTCCAGCAGGGAGCAGCTGAGCTGATGAAGACCGGTCAGCTGAGCTACAAAATCACAGAAGTAGCTACTGTTTTCAGCCACTATGTTTCAGGGCGACTTGTTAGGCAGCACCAAAAGCTAACTGATATGCACAATGCCTTGATATGTATAAGACAAGGGAAAACACATGGATTATGGCAGGGCCAGGCTGCAACCTGGGAGTCAGCATGGAAATTTCCCATTCCTTAATCCCCCACCACACAAATGGTCCCCAAATCCTGCCAAGCATGTCCAGGCCCTCCTCCCTTGCCCAATGGTCTCCTCATTGGTCTCTCTGCTTTGTCACTTGCCCCTTTCTCCAAGCAGACATTCTGTGACAATGCTGCCAACCTGATTTTCCAAAACCTGGTTTTAAGCATAGCAGACATCGATCCTAAGACCATTCATGCCTGAGTATCCCCAGGATGAGGTCCAAGCCAAACTTTTGTGCCGACCTTTCCCGACAAACATGTTCTCCAACCACACTGAATACCTCGCTCTCCCTGCAGATGCTGACAGCTCTGAGCCTCTGTGCATGTGTCCCCACTGCTGGGGCGCCCTTGTCCACCCCCACGAAACTTCAGGCCCTCCCTTATGACCAGCTTAAACATTACGTTCTCTCTGAGGCCTTTCCTGATGCCTACCAGGCAATGAGCCACTTCCTATACTATGGTGGCTGTTCATGACCCCCCACTTAGAATCCTTATTATTATATTATAATTATTTTTGTCTATGTGTTACCTCTGTAGACCACCCCCCCCCCCACACACACACCAAGGGCAGACACTATATCTTAATCTCACATAATCCGACACATAATCTAGCCACTGGAGGTCTAGAGAGGTAACACATATAAATAACTATCACGATTATTATAATGCTTGTGGAATGAAAGAAACCAAAGTTTCCAGGACAGGGTCTGGAGCCTCGCAGACCTAGGCGTGAAGTCCAACTTCTCAGGTACCCACCCCGGGCAAGTTGCCCTCTCTGATCCTACTTCCCTCCTGTAAAATGGGGATAACCCCACCGCCCTGGCAGGGCTGTCTCAAGATTAGAGATGATGCACGTCAAGTTTCAGCCTTAGTCCGTGGCAGAAAACTGGTGTTCACTAAGTCACAGCTGTAATTCTCATGACACTCTCTTTTTTGACTATTTTTCTAAACGTGAACTAAGCTCTGGCTTATTATTTCGTATGTGTATTACTCACTGAACACGTTATCATCTCTTATTCTTCAATGAAAACGTAGGTGAACTGAATTTTCTTTCTCTGTAATAGGGGCAGCAGTCCACCTGTAAGCTCTGTCTTATTAATAGCTCTTCCCAGGACAGTCAGCACATTCTAAAGGAAGACAGTCCCTGGTGTCTGAGCTCTGTGTCCTTTCTAGGACCCTATGACAGAAACAGGACATTTAATCAGCAAGTACATAAGCAAAACTTTTAGGTCATTTATTACATAAGGTTTAACAAACTCCTTGCAGGGCAGTTTCCCAGAGAGCAGAAAAGCATATTCAAGGAGACTCCTGGTCTAAAGGCAAAAGAAGAAAAGCCAGATGTCTTTTGAAGATTTTCCAGGGAACTTAGGACAGGTGTGTGTTCCAAGAATGTGAGCTTTTAAAAATGTCAACAGACTGACAAGCCACAGGCAGGGAAGTAGGAAATACTGTATCGCTTATGTGCCACTGCTTTGTAGCCTTCCCCACCTGATGCACTGAACTCTGGTTATTTGGCTCACTGGCTTTGGTGCACTTGACAGAAAACAGCTCAGAAGACCTGGGCTCCAGTCCTGAAATGACCCCTAACTGAGCTGGTCACATCAGCTCTCTGAACCACATTTCTCTTCAAACAGAGTCCAGATGTTCTCCTGAAGCTTCTCAACTTAGTGGACTCCACAGCTTCGATTGCTTTGCTCTACTAGTTTCTTTGCCCATTGATATTCTACCTGTACTCGGGCCCACCAGATCACCCCTTTAACCCATCGTCCTTAGCACCAATTACAGCCTACCAGTGGTATTGCAACATCCTCATAAGGCAGCTTATCTTCCCGCCAAGCATCATCGATCAAATCCAAGATCCTTCCATCTCTCTGTACTTCACTGTCCATTCTCCTGCAGCTTCGATCTTGTCAAATCTGTAAGCCAAAGAGGTTATTTCTAACACGTAAAGACCCAGGAGGAGGTGTAACCAGCACTAGGATTTCCCAGGCTTTTTAGCCTGGATGTGTCTTTTCGCACAGTTATCACCCTGGGAGACTCATGTCACCTGGGTCAGGCGACAACTTATTTCTATGATCACAGTCCCTCCTCTCTTTTCTCCCGCCCCACTCCTCCTCTCCCCTCTGGTGGCAGATGTGTTGCAGTGAACACTGGACATCAGGCACAGCCCAGCCGACAAACCAGTGTCGCAGTGTGACAGGAAGGCAATTTATCTGAGGTCCTCTGTTACGACACCACAAGACATCTAGAATGTAGCTCTTCTCTCCTAACTTGCACTTCCACCTCTCCCTGTTCAGGATGCCACTGACACGTGCCTGACTCACAACCCAGTCTCCTCTCTGGTCCCTCTAGCCTTTCCTGCACCATTTTCACAAGAGTCACCACCTGCCTTGGCTCTAATATTGGCATTCTTAGGCTAAGAAGCTAAACAAACATACTGAGGTAACATTGAACTGGGTTATGCAGACTGACCAACCACAGACCTGACAGAAATCCTCCACCGAGCCTGCGAAGGACAAGGTCTCCTTTATTAAGAAGGCACCCAGGCTGGGCCCTGGAAGAAGCACCTCCAGGTGAGCAATGGTGGTGGGACTCCATGCTGCTCATTTCTTCTTCCCTTTGGGGTTCCTCTGATTCTCAATGTTGCGTACCCTTTAATGCCTGGTCAAGATGCTTACTTATCATGGCTGATTCCTCATTCCCCGCCCCCCCCCCCCCCAAATGGCTGTGGTCAGCTTGGAAGGTACCTCTGGCTTCATTTTTCCAAGTTTGGGCTATTTTTCATCACAGGTGTCACCCTACCATGCCCCCTGCTACCAAACAGCCCTCCTGATGGCCTGGAAGTCAATGGCACCAAAGGTACTCTAAATCACCCCAACTTCTTAGAGTAGAAAGACTCATACAAGAAACAGTCTTCGGGAGTGGAATCCAACTCCTTCATATAGGCCTGTGCTTATACCCTCCAGTATGACTGCAAAATTGCCCTCGTCCTTGGGTAATAATTATGCAGGTTGGGATGGGGGAAGGGTTTGTAGCCCTATGATAAGGAAGGAGGCAAAACTGAGCTACCCAGGTACTTTTGCAACCAGCAAACCAGATACGGTCTTGATGTTTCACACAAGAATTAATCCAGAATTACCCAGTGAACAACCCAAAACAAGAAGGATCCTATCTTGAGGACATTTACACACAAGGGGTCCTTACCCTCATTTCCAGTTATATTTCCAGAGTCCCTGTCTCACAAGCGCCTTCCTTTTTCCAGCTGCCTCTCCTTTGTCCTTCATGTGCTGGCTTTTGGGACACCCTCCTCCCTTTTCTCTGCGGACTTTCCCAGGCCCACACAAATTCTTCCCTTTTGGTAAAGTTTTCTCCAATCACTTCAGCTTCAGCAGGCACTCTGCCCACGAATACTTCCTTCTTGTCCTTGTGATTCACCAAACACCGATTTGGTCCGCTCTGTGACCCACTGCTCAGGTACTATCGTCTCCCACTGTTATGTGTAAGTTTTGTATCAAGGACTCCTGAACACCTCTCTCCCCAGTTTGGCCTCCGTGTTTTCCACCCGTTACTCTTTCAAACACCTCTAATCCGATCATACTCTCCATCCTTTGCACTTAAACGCCTCTTTCCCCCATCCCGAAACTGTACTTTTCCTTCCAAATTCAACATGGGTGTTAGATCACCAGGGTCCACACCCCATTTCCAGAGTTAGGCGCTAAGGTGTTTTCACTCCTAAGGGGCTGGAAAGCATCATGAGAGTCACCGTCAGGACGCGGCCACTGTCCCAGGCATTTGCTCCACTCGACAGAATTAACCACCATCGGCTTCCTGACAAACTTTTCTTGCACGTGTGTGATGGTCCTAATCCTGGAACGCTGTCCCCCCGCCCCGCCCCCCAATAACCCACAGCCCGTATAAAAACCTTGGTTCCTGCAGGAGGCCCTGTTTCTGCCCCAGGCGGAGCGCGGCACCCGCCCTCCCGGGTCCCGGGTCCCGGGTCCCGGGTCCCAGGTCCCCGTGCACACTGAACGATCCGTTGTGGAGCTTGTCATACCGCCTGTATCATGCTCTTTCCAGACACCGGGGCGTGCGTTCCCCTGGGCAGGGGCATCTTTTATCCATCTCTGTAAATACGTAGCTACATGATCAAAGCAAGAAGGCCTTTTTTCCTCGCTAGAAATGACCCTCGCAGGCCACCACCATTTGCACAGGTGTGTGTGGCCGCCGCTCAGCGCCCCACTTCCGGCCTCGCACTAGATAAACAAGAGTCGGAAGCCGGGCGGACAGGGACGGTGGCGGGAGGAGAACATGTCCCAGCCCACCACCCAAGTTCCTTTCTACTCGAACAGGCGTGCGCGAAGAGCAGTGATGAAGCGGATGAAATGAAGACACAGCCTCGACCGATGGGACTGGGGGGGGAGATGTGACTCTGTGGAACGAACTCGCTCCCACCCCCGAAAACC
This sequence comes from Desmodus rotundus, assembly GCF_022682495.2. Classification (NCBI taxonomy): domain Eukaryota; kingdom Metazoa; phylum Chordata; class Mammalia; order Chiroptera; family Phyllostomidae; genus Desmodus; species Desmodus rotundus. The sequence continues at coordinate 104,883,828 of NC_071394.1, read as the reverse complement.
TAGGCTAGGGGTGCGGAAAGCCCTTACCGGCACCCGACCCGGCGCTGCACTCGCGGCCGCCAGAGCCCACCCTCGGCACCACGTCATCTGCACTCCTTTTCCTCCGGTTCCCGGATGTGAGTGAGTCCATTAGCTCGAGCGGAGGGGGGCGGGCAGGAAGGGGGTGGTTTCCATTGAAAGTGAGGCGGGGGAGGAACGAACGTGCGGACGGCGGAGGCTGGACGTCAGGTTGGCGGTGACGCGCGCGCGCGCCCCCCCCCCCGGCCGGAGGTAACGGCGGGAAGGCTCGGGCGCGCGCGCGCGCGCGGCGGCCCTCTAACCGCATGTGCGCACGGAGGGCAGGCGAGGGGCGGGCGTGTCCGAGTCCAGAGGCTGCGCTGGCCGCGGCGGTGCCGCTGGCCGAGCGGCTGTATGGCCGGGGGCTGGCTTCCCCAGCGGCCCGCAGGCCACCAGGCCCGCCTCCACCGGTTCCCGCTCGCTCCGGCGCCCCGCCCCTCGGCCCCGCTGCATACTCCCCGCGGTCCCGCGAAGGCGGATACGGCCTTGCCCGGCGTGCCATCCGGGCCAGCCAGGTGGCCAGCCCTTCCCTGAGACCGGGCGGGCCAGACGAGCGGCTTCCGACCCCTCAGCTCCCGGGGCGGAGCCACCCGCGGGTCTGTCCCCCTCTTCCCGGGAGGGATCCCTGGGGCTACCTTCCCGCCTAACTCGTCCTATCTGATTAGCTTGCTAGTTTTGTTGCAACTTAGATCCTCAAAGGCAGGGGATGCTGGCTCATTTCTGGTGGGAAGTTCAGCAATTTTTAAAAAGTGAGCTGGTTTAAAAACGTTAATGTTAGTTCGGAAGGAACAGAAATGTAGAAATCGTGAGGGACTGAAGTTGGGGAACCTTGAGCTATGGCTTGCTTCATGCAAGTCACGGATGGGAAGTAAATAGAGTGAGGGTGTGAAAGGGATGATTCCTTAGGAACACTTTAATAATGAAGATATCGAAGAGGGCTAATCTAGACTCATAATGTGGTTTTTCGTATGTCCCTTACAACATCAGAGAGTGAGGATGAGTGTTGTCAGTGACTAGTCTTCATGTGTAGTTATAGTTATTTGCACAAAGTGGTTTTTTTGAGCTTTACATCTGATTCCTGAAATCTTGTTATTTTTATTCCTTTAATCAAGTGTTGTAGGGTAGGTACCTTATACAGTCTCCCCTACATGCTTGCACTTAATTTTATAGATACGGAAAGGAAATCATCAAAAGGATCATCAACTACATGTTACCTTCAAATATTTACATTTAGGTTTAAAGCTGTAGCTTTACGATATAATAAAAGTGTATTATTTTCTTATTGGTGTAGTACCATCTTACCCTGACCTTGCCCTTTGATTGTATCATTAACAGTGGTCAGTATAATATAGTAAAAAGTAAAATTTAAAATGTGCTATAGTGATTTATAAACATTCAGTCACACTGTTCTTTAAAATGTATGTAGATTCTGGTTTTAAACATTCACTGGATTGTAGGAACTGTGCATGTTAATTGTACCGATGCCATTTTTCTCCCATTGAAAGGAAGACCTGCCCTTGGCCCTTTTAGTATATGTAGCAGAGGTGGCCAATAGTGACGGCATCAGCAGTCCACTCTCAAACCTTCCACCTTAAAAAAAAATGTCAGCTTGATTTGAAGTTCTGCTGAAGCCAACATTGACATAAGTTTCCAGAACTGAATTTTTTACTTTCATGTTACATTAGTTTTTTTCTCCAAGAGCTAGGTTTGTTTTTTCAGTTTTACAAAACCACAGTACTGTCACCCACCTATGAAAATAAAAATTCCGTGATGTCAGCATTCAGTCTGGGTTCAGATTTCCCCACTGTCCCTTCAATGTCTTTTTATAGTTGACTTATTTGGATCAAAATCCTGTAGAGATACACATGTTGCATTTGGTTGACATACCTTTTAAATCTTAAATATAGCAATTCCTTTGCCTCCCTTTCCACCCCCCAGTATTCTACATTTAGCTGATTGCATCTGCTTGGTATCCTTTAACATGTAAATCTATTTCCTTTATTTTCTTTAAACCAACATGTACATCTAGAATGCCGCTATCCACTTATAGTAGCCACCAGCCAGCTGTGACTATTTAAATGAATGAAAATGAAGTGAAACTAAAAATACAATTCCTGTGCCATATCAGCCATGTTTCAAGTGCCCAATTGTCACAGGTGCCTTGTGGCTACCGTTTGACTGGTGTAGATATAAGATGTTTCCATAATTGCAGGAAATTCTGTTGAACAGACCTGATCTAGAAGCTTGATCAGATTCAGCCTTGACTTTTTTGCTGTTGGGGAGACAGGAAGGTGTCCTAGGTGGTGCTGTATACTTCCAGTTGCATTAATTATCACTGAGGCACACGATGAGTTGTTTCTTTTTGTGATGTTAAGATTGAGCAGCATACTGGGTTTAGGTGTCGTCAGCCCCGTTCATCCATCACGAAACCCCCCTGAACCTTTCACTTACTGGTGAAGTCTTTCCATGGATTTAGATTTGCCTATATCTATTATTTCATTAGGGGTTATAATATGGTGATTTTCTAATTCTATCATTCCTTCAGTATTTATTAGCTGGAAATCCTTCATGAAGACGAACTTTCTCCCATGAACTATTTGACTACCATCAGTCGTTTGAAATACAGTTTGTACAGGAAAGGCAAGAAAAACGCTTAATTCTTTCCCTCTATTTTCAGACTTCAGTAATGAGTTGGTGGCCTAACAACCTCCAAAGGTAACCATGAGGGTTTTTGCCTTTTTACAAAATCAGCTTGTTGACTTGCATAGATTTAAACTGTTTCAACCTATTGGCTGGCCTTTTAAAAAAAATTTTGATACTCAAATTATCCTGTTTTTTTCTAGTGGTGGTCCTGTCCACTTTAATATGACCAGCAGTCTTTGATAATTTTCTCATTTTCTGGTAAAACATGTTCCTGGCCATTATACGTTCTGGCCACCGAGGAGCCTGGCTCCTTTGAGGGGGAGGTGGTGTTTAGAGGTCAGCATTGGGGTGCTGGAGGGGCTCTTGCGGCAGCTGGGTTGGTCATTTGCTCCAGGGTTTACAGTGGCCAGAATTAGGAAGTATATTTTTAAAAGAGGAATATACAGAATTCACACTGATATTTCCAATTTAAAAGGTTTTTTTTCATATTTGATTTTATATTTGTATCTTTTTTGATGAAAATATTGGCACCTAATGTCATTAACATAATTACTTTTTTTCTTATTCTGTATTGTATGTAACTGTTTCAAATAAATACTGCCAATTTCATTATAAGCAATATGATTTCTAAGTAGTGTTCAGGGTTTTTTGCAGTTCTCTTTTTTTCTTAGTATATGTTCCATCTGGATATGTGCTGTGTGACTATTGGATTTTAAAGTCATGAAACAATTTGTTACGTGGCTAGGCTGCCAACCTGATATTTAGTTGATAGTTGATTTATTTCATTTTCCCTTCATTTTTTCAATCATGCTCTTTTCCATTTGGATTTGTTTTATTATATGTAAAACATTAGCATAATTTCTATAACACAAGTGCCTGTAAAACAAAGTATATCCAGATAAGCTGAGCTTTCATCCCTGTTTTCTCCATCCTATTCCCTTAATTACAGGTGTCATAATTACTCATTTTGGGTTTATCTGTTCCTAAAAACAACTGCATTATATCCATAGATCTGTAGATATATCTATATCTATGTATGTGTACATATACGCACATATACATTTTATATATATTCATTTTATATATATACACACACATATGTATTCCCCTTTCTTCCATAAGAGGTAGTATTTGCATGTACTGTTTTGTATCTTGCTATTTTTCACCTAATAATATATGTCCTGTATATCTTTCCATGGAAGTGTGCAGAGAGTGTTACCCTGTTTTACAGCTTTGTAGTGTTTCATTGGTGGATGGATATTGAAATAGTCCCCTCTTGATAAGTGTTCGTATTTCATCCTACTATTCCATATAGTTGTGCGATGTATATCCTTGTGCTTATGTGATTTCGTATTCTTGCCAGTGTATCTTCGGGATAGTTTCCCAGAATTGGCATTTTTGGATCAGAGTAATAAATGCATGTATATCAGTTGTTAGGTACTGCCAAAATCTGCTCTATAGCAGTGGTACTGTTTTGCATTCCTACATGCAATGTGGGTGCTGGTCTTCCCATGCCCCACGAACATATATTGTCAAACTTTTACTTTTTGGTTAATCGGATATAGAAGAAAGGGTAACTTAGTGTATTTTAAATTTGGTCAGCAAGATTGAGCACCTTTCTGTATGTTGAAGGTCCTTTGCATTTGTTTTTCTATGAGCTACTCGTTCTTGCCTTCTACCCATTTTTCTACTGATTTGCTTTTCCCCCTCAATTTTTAGGTTCTCTGTGTGTTGGGGTAATTAAGCCTTTGTGGTAAAACTTTCTAATACCACTGTCATTTGTCTTTTGTCATTGACTTTGCTTATGGCATATCTGCCGTGTAAAAATGTATTTTTATTGACTCAGATTTCTCAGTCTTCCCCTTATTCTTTCTGGATTTTGAGTTACACTTTAGACGGTGTTTTAAATTTTTATTTTTATTTTGGAAAATTTCTTTGACTTTATCTCCTGATTTTTTCCCCTCTTAAGTTGAGGGACCTATTGGGGCAATGGTAAATTATGCCTATAGTTTATTAGACCGGCCTTGGTATTATGTATGAGAGCCATAGACCTTTGTAATCGTGGTAACACCAAGGCAGGTAAGGGACAGAGAGTTGTTGTCCTCCTTCCAATGAGGTTTGATGGGTAGGCATGTCCCTTCTATTAGTACACATTTATTTGTAATTCTGCCCAGGGTTTTTTTCTTCCCGTGTCCCATTTTGTGAGTAATTTTATCGTGGCTGTATACTCTAGGTATTTTTTCTGACTAGTAAAATGAAGAGGTTATGGGGGTCTTCAGGTCTTTTCTAGCTCTTAAAGTCCTAGAAATATGTTAATGAATTTCAAGGATTTGTCCATTATCATATCCTATTTGGATTATTTTTTTCCCTAATATTTAAAGTGTGTTTTGTTTCCCTGCTTCCCAGACTTGGTGAAAAAGCTTGTATTTCCTTTAACCATCCTTTTCCAGATTTCACTTATTTTAAACAGCTTTCATTCCAAAGGAGAGTTAATAATTAATAACTTTTGTTGTTGTCTTGGTCCAAAATGCAGAGAAGACTAAGATTGCCCTGTAACAATTGCAGAGCCACGCAGTTTCCATGTTAGAGGCCAGGAGTGGCAGACTACGAAACACTAATTACTGAAATTTGTATTCAATACTGTGAACAAATACCTAATTTCACATAATTATCACATGGCACAGGCAAAGAACAAAGCAGAGCGACATGGTGCCTAGAGCTGAGTGAGGGTTAGGAAAGGAGTTAGAGATGTAGCTATGAGAAACTGAAATGAGGAGGGTCCACAGACAATCTGAGTCCTTGCTAGTTACAGGACCCTAAGGAGTGAGAATTGATGGTTTTGACAGCTGCTCACGCAGATGGTGAGGATCTTGTTAAAGAAACACATTACACATTAGTAAGATTATTTTACAGAGAGGATGTTGTCGGTCCTCCCCTACCCCTTTAACAACATGGATCTCTTTGTCTTAGACCGTTATTTTGATTTCTGAAATGGCAATTTCTCCCCTTATGCGGGCTATTTTCACTGTTGTGCTGCTGCCACCTGGTGGCCATGACGTCATGTTATACTTCAGCTTACATTTTTTCTGTATTTAGACTTTTCGATTTGGTTTGATTTCAGTTTGGTTTGATTTCAATTATTTCCAGGAAGGCTCTGTTGAACCAAAAGAAGATATAAAGGTATTTTAAGATCTGGAATTCTATAAACTATATAAATATTGTACACTGGCCGAGACTCGGCAGTCACACTGCCTACGTTTCCATCGTACGACTATAATTTTAGTTTACCACCGTCGGGCTGTTTAACTCTCCAAGCCTCAGGTTCCTCAAAGTGGTAGTATTTGTCTTTTATGAGTGTTGTGGATAACGAATTAGACAATATGTACAAGGCAGAACAGTTGAGCACACAATGACTTTTAGCTTCTGTTATAAATGTTGCTAATTATTAAATAATGTCATCTAGAACATATATCAATGTATTATATATTACTAAATGTGTGTTAATAATATATACTTTAAGTATATTAATGTTTAAGAATAGCATGACCTAAAGAAATACAATTTTACTAATGATAATTTTAAATAATAGCACTTTCCTATATATTTAATAAAAATCCATGTATAGTTGTCAAGAGGATGCTAGTTACAAGTGGACATTTAACTGGCTATTAGAATCCCATGAAAAAGCTGGAAGAAAGCTTGGAGATTATAGTTCATATTCCTCATTTTACAGATGCAAAAACTGAAGGCCAAGGACACAAAGCTAGTCAGTTGCAGAGTGGGACTGTATCCTGGGTCTGCTTCTCCGTGGTACTGGGTGAACTCTCTGCGGCCTGTCAGTCCTCTGGAGCAGACCAGGATGTGGAGCCGGGGTTGGGTTGTAATGGACCGTGTCGCGGTTGAAAGAAAGTGGAGTAGAACATGGAAACCTTTCTCTTTGGTTTTTTATTTTGTCTAGTGAAGGACAAACTAACTGGGAAAAAAACCCCTTTTCTGCCATGTTTATGCATGAATAGTTTAATACTCCTGTTAGAACTTTAGAAATAGATGCAAAGAACACGCCGTGGTCGTGTTTTCCAGTTTTCATCCTCTGTGTTTGCCTCTGGCTCTAAATTTTCCCGCTGGGAGAGCATTTTTGGTTTTTTCTTTTCCATACTGGACTGTTAATTCCTTGAAAAGGGCCACGTCTTTCATCAGTAAGTATCTAGTGGTTAGTCCAACACTGGATTCTTTGTTGAATGAAAGAATCCTCAGAGAAGTATTTATTATTTTTAGACAAGGCATTAGGACAAAGAGGCAGAACCTCCACGCCACTGTACTTGGGAATTATCTAAAAGACTAACTCATGATTCAGTCTTTGAAGGTTTAAGGAGAAAAGCATTATCTCAGGAGTGAGAAGTGGTTTGGCATTGATTAACCCTTTGAAGAGTTGTGACAGTAGGTGAGAATCCTACCATAGCTATTACCACTCACTGGTCCTTCTGAATTTAAGGGTGGTCTCTCCTCTGTCCTCACCTTCCTTCCTTTATGGTGTTTTTCCTTTTCTATGATAGTCTCTTCTGACTCCCTTCTCTTCTTCCTCTGCTGGACTCCTCTTTGTAGCTCCCCAGCTGTGACCAGTTTGGGGAGGGTAATAGACAAAGGGGAGGGCAATTGACAGAAGGTTAGTGCATCGCATCCAGCACATGCCACGCTGAAGTGCTTGCTCCACTAAGCTTTGGAGCAGCAGGGATGAATAAAATTGGGTTTCTGCCCTTGATCATGAGGAAAAAGGATGTGTTCCCCTGTGGTGTAACTGCTGTGAAAGAACCTGTTAAGGATGAGGAAGGATGCACTGTAGAGAAGGGAGGGACCCACGTAGCTGCCTTTCTGGGGAGGGGAGGGTATTCCAAGAAGCTTCAAGGGTTTGTCATCTTGAGGTTGAGTAGGAGCTTCTGTGATGGACCAAGGAATTCAGGCTCAGGCATTCAACCTGTTTATAAACTCTCTTAAAAAAAAAAAAAAAAACTACAAAAAGCTACACTTCTTTCTCTGACATGTGTGACCCCCACTTTCTCCTGTACGAGGGTTTGTGTCAGCGTCCCTCTGCTTCTAGCACCCACCTCTAGCCCTGGTCCACCCTTGTGTTAGGAAGTAGGGGTACAGCAGTGAGGTAGTTGATTTCAGCCCTGTAGGGAGAGTGTCAACAGCAGTGCAGATCACGTTTAAGTTACTTCGTTTAGTCTGCAATGCATTTTCCCCTACTGTTTTTTGAAGTGGTATTCCCTGACTGCTCCAACAGTCACCCTGAGAAGTGCTGCATTTTCGTATTGTCATCTGTATGCTTTCATTGACATTGCTGAGTTTGCCAGTGGAAATGTTAGAACTTAAACACTGAATTTTCTCCTGATTGCTGTTTTTGCTTTTCCAGTTGCCAAAGCAAAGGGGATTTGGCGATGGAGGCTTTGTTGGAAGGAATACAAAATCGGGGACGTGATGGGTAGGTTTGCTTTTGTCCCGAAGCTTCTCACTGAGTTTAAACAGCATGTCTGAGTTATGCTTCTGTCCGTTTTGCGCTTTGGGTACCGAAGCCAAAGTGTCCGGCTGAAGCCGGGCTGACCCATGTTGTACGCGGATAGCGTCTCTCCCTGGGGCGTTTGCCTCGCCTCAGCAGTGTGAAGCTGGACACTCGGCTTGCCGCTGCCCCTCTTCAGATGTTCTGCTCTTAAAAGCAAAAGTCTGACAGAGGCTTTGTGACACTAAGAACAATGCTCTTTTTAAAAAGTGTTTCAGCCTTCATAGTTACAGCTCTGTGAGTGTTCCCGGAAACCTTTTTGCAACCCGTACATCTGTGTCCACTTCTGTTTCCAACTCTGTAATGTCTGGTGTCTCCTGAAACTTGGATGGATGTCAGGAAGTTTACAATAATCACACAGGTTACAGTAAGTTCCTGATAATAGGGTGGAAAATTTAGTTGACATAATCTGACTCAAGGATGAATTTCTTGACATAGCTCTTAAAATTGTGTTATTTCCCCAATAGCCTACTTGCTTCCAAGGCTTTTGATTTTGGCTAGCTGAGAATGGGACATCAGCTGGCCTGCATTCTTCCTGAAGGCTTCCCTAAAATATTACAAAAGTGCTAGTTGTTGGTTGTCGAAGTCTCACTCACAGCCAGATTTAAAACATTGATTTTCTGTTTGACCAAAAGACTTAGGTGTTAGGTTGGCTGTTAGAGGAAGACAAACATTCAGGGTCTGGCACAAATAATGTCCCCTTTTTATTACAAAATCTTTTATCACAGAATCATAAGCATGTAATTCTGTAACATAACAATACCACACTCAAGCACACCATATGACATTTTAGGTGAAATGTGCAAATTAAAACTATAAATTATTACAGCCATATTATTACCCTATGAACCACACTCGTGCAGGCCTTACTTGTGCTGGACCCTGTATTTTGTGGGGTAAGTCATCACCTTAATGTGAACACTAAAAGGAAAAGCTCAGAAATCCTGTTCTTTGCTTCTGCCGACTTATTTACCAACATTGTTCCACCTAAGTAGGTTTACATCTGCTCTGTTTTTGCATCTGAAAGATGGAAAACCACTTTGACACATGTTCCCCGTTCTTGAGGGTCTGCTCTCATTTACAGGGGATTTTTGACGTCCTGCGAAGCAGAACTGCAGGAACTCATGAAGCAGATCGACATAATGGTGGCTCATAAAAAGTCCGAGTGGGAAGGGCAGACGCACGCTTTAGAGACCTGCTTGGACATCCGTGAGCAGGAACTGAAGACTCTCAGGGGCCAGTTGGATATAAAACACAAAGAGGTAAAGCAGTTGATTTCTTCCTCTTTTTGATATTTTGACCTTTTATATTCAATATATTTATTGCTTAAATATTTGTTAAAGAGAGCATTTTTATGTCAACTGTTTCTGTGTTGTCTTTTAATTCTGACAGTTTCTTTTAGAGGAAAAATTCATTGTGAAAATGTCCAAGAATATTAACATTTATTCCAATGATCATGTTACCTTGGCCACATGTAACACCTGTGTAACTTCTTCAGGAAAATGTAAACTGTGTCACGTGACCTTTGTGTCATAACCTTCTTCCTGTGTGTCCATGTCCCATTCACTGAGGTTAGTGAGCGTTGTTTTGGGCCTCTCTGTATGCCTAGGATAAAACAGTTAAGCCCAGAATTCAATAATTTGCCTCTTTTGGTTAGATTTAAAACAAAATTCGAAACCCTTTAAAAAAAATTGTATTTGCCCTTGATCAAAATTAGGAGAAAAGAAAGAAGAAAATAAAAAATTATTTGCAATCCCGCCACCCATCATTATTGGCAAATTGAGGGCAAAGTTTAGTAATATTTGCTAATTGATTCCCCATGATTTAGCTGGCACAGCAAAGTACACTGAATATTGGGAGGGAAGCAGAGAGCTTTTATAAGTGCAAGAATTGCCCCTAAATGCATGACTGTCGGTCTCAGACGTATCGGGAGAGCTGTAGGGAAACACCGGTCCCAGGCCCCGTTCTGATGGACTTTCCTACCAGCACCAGCACCAGCACCACTCAGCGCTCTTACTCAGTTCATGGAGGTACATTTGCGCGAATGGTACACACTGAAATTGTGATTCTATTGATGACGCTTACCGAGAGTATTTTAGACCATTTCACTTAATAAGGAGAGAGCTAGGCTTGATAAAAGTAGTTTAATGCTTGTCAAATGACCCTCTCATTGGTTGGCCATTTGCACTCTGGGTCAAAACAGTACATAGTAATATTGGTTGTGTAAAGTTCAGTTTTCTGTAAATGCCACTTGTTAGATTAGAATTTATTTCAAAATTTGGATAGAACTTTGAGAGTGTATTTTAAAATTATACCTCATGCAAAGATAGAGGTAGTGAAAAAGTACTTGGAATCATTTGTTTGTTTTAATTTTAATTTTAACTTACATATGGTCCGTGCTCCTTATCCAGTAAGCTGCTTTAGCTAGCGCTTCTTTGTTTCTCTTAGGCACTGGTGGCAAACACAAGGCCCGTGGGCCGAATCCAGCCCTCCACCTTGTTTTATCCAGCCAGGCACCTTATTTATACCTGGAGGCAGCACTGACCTTGCCCCTAGTTAAGGAGTAGTTACATGTATACAGTCCTAAAATTACATTCGGCCCTTTGAAGGCAACTTCGAGGCTGATGTGGCCCCCTGGTGAAAATGAGTTTGACATCCTTAGAGCAAAACAAAAGTAGTTTTGTTTAGTAAGTTAAAGTGATAGTGATTTCCTAGTTAAGAAAAACACTATATATAGGTATCCAAGTCATTTATTTTGTTAGAAACCTATTAAATAAATTCCTCTGTGTGTGATTGTGAGAATATTTAGTCCTTTTGGGGCTGCTTGAACTTATTTCTATAGCTTAGTTTGGATGTCAAGAGCATTATTGCTATTATTTAATACCTTAAAGAGAAATTATGAGGCCCATGTTAAGGATTTGAAGACAACAGGTTTGGCCTGGCACATAAAAGAAATTTAGAATGGTGGCTGTTTGGTCAATTTGCCGCTTCACTGAATGGGCTGCTGAAAGTTGATGAAGTTTCTAGAACTAAAGTGCGTTTTACCAAACACTAGTCACGGGACTCTATTCCATAGAGTTTCTCTGAAATTGTGTTGGTAATACCATGTTCAATTCTACTTTGAACAGTAAATCACATAAGAACTAGAAAATAGGGCTTTGTGTTTTTTTCATTTTTATTTGACAGCCTAGAAGCAGTTAGTCCTATGTCACAAACCAGTGCTGCTCAGGTGACAGGCCCACGGTTAGAATTTTCTCTCCTCATAGAAAGTTTGCTACATAAAAATGTCAGTGGCACTAAACAGTGTTTCGTGACATGGTCGATTTACCTTCTGCCTCCAGTTTCTGACATCCCGCTGGATGGCTGTTGTGACCAGCACCAGCCCATCTGCAGATCCCTCTTGGAGGGGCACTCGTATAAACAGCCCACTTTGTTTGTGAGTGTGTTATGTGCTTTCTGACTACACTGTTGGGAGCGGGTTGGTTTAATGGACATTGGTGCTGCGGTTACCTTCTCACGCCCCGCAGAGCAGGCAGACTTAATGAAAGGCGCAAGGAATTTGGAATCCTGGCTCTGCCTCTTTTCAGCTGACTGAGCTTGAACAAATAATTTAACTTCTCTGAGCCTGTTTCATCATGTGTAAAATTAGGATAAAAATCCAAGGTCGCAGTGTTGTTGTGAAGATTGAATTACTGTGTAAGAAAGCACTTTGAAAACTATACATTGTATCTAGAATCAGTTATTACAGCTCTTCTGTCATCCTCACAGCCGCCTCAAACCTTGGTCCTTCTTCTGCACCTAAGGCCATCCGTCACTCAGCATTCCCCCTCTCTCTTTCTCCTCCTTTTCTCTAAGAAATTTAAGTATTCCGAGTGCCCATTATGAGCCAGACCCTAGTACATAAATAAAATTAAACAGTCTTTCCTTCAGGGTAATATTTATGTTTGCCTCGTATAATAAATACAAAGAAAAATGTTTCTACAAGGCCCAGAAGGAAAAACAGTAATTATCTGCCCCACCCTTTGAGCTTCGGATTCCGGCTGCTCTGAAGCAGTCACTTCAGTGCCTGTAGCTCTTTCTTTTGGTGTTCTCCCCACGGCTCAAAGTTACATTTTCATTCTCACATATCTTCATTTGCAGGTTTAGTTATTTGTCTAATGACTTCCTGCTGTGAAAATTAAGGGATTTTCTCTCTTCCATACAACTTTCATCCCCTCATCCTGCCAGGATTGTGCGTCTTAATTTTTGGTTAGCTCAATATTCAATACCATCATTAAGATGTTAAATATTGTTCACAGCTGAGTCAGATAGTGTGATAATCAAACTTATTTCTTGTACAGCTTGTTTTCCCTGGAATTAAGAATTGTCTCATTTATGCTTGCTTTTAAAAAATGTACCTACTGCCCTGGACGGGTGGCTTAGTTGGGTGGAGGGTCATCCTTGTCCACCAAAAGGTTGTGAGTTCGATCCCTGGTCTGGGCGCATATGGGAAGTAACCAGACGATGTTTCTCGTTCTCTCCCCCTTCTTCTCTCTCTTTAATATCAACAGAAAACATATCCTTGCATGAGGATTAAAAAAAACACCTACCATTGATTCTTCCCAAACTCTCTGACACAGATATAAGTCTTTTCTTAGTGTTTTCAGACAGGCTAGGCAATATGTCTATTTTCTTTCTTCTTTGTTTGGCACGCTCCCTTTCTAAGTACGGATACGTTACACTCTCGGCTGGCAGTAGAGCTTCATCTTGGGAGCTCCCTTCGCCATTATTCTGGAGGTTTTATAAATCTACTTCTTCATTTTGGTAGAACATACTTTTACATGTCTGGAAATATCTTCATTCTTTTTTCACATCTGACTGAAAATTTGATTGGCTATAGAATTCTGCTTTAGAAGTAAATTTCACTCAGAATGTGTTTAGTTACATGTGAATCTTTCAGACTTTACCGTTTGGTAAATTAGGTAATTTGGGCCAATTCACCTACTGAGGACAAGTTAGATTTTAAAAAAATCTGCTGGAAGTAGAGTGCTAACAAGACAGTGAAGAATTACCGGGCCAGGATCTGGGCGAGGCTGAAGGTCCATGGAGGTGAGCCTGGAGTTTGGGGCAATTATTAGCTGAAACTGGAGAAGGCAGCCGAGAGGATAGAGACTGACTAGGATTTTTGATGAGTTCAAGGGGTTAAGAGAATAAAGGATCTGCTGTCCAGTGTGGCTCTGAAACCCCTCCTCATTTTGGGTTGGGTAACCTGAAAGGAATAAGGATGGGCCAGTTGTAGAACAAGCCCTCTTCAAACTGCTAGTGAGCTGCAGAGATTTCAATCTGTGACTTAGCTGAAGATGACCCAGGAGTGCACTGTCCCCAGGCAGCTCCAAAGTGCTAGGGCTTCCAGGAACCTGGGAAAAGCAAAGTTACATTTTCTCCAAAGGAAAAAAACCCCACCATTCTGTGTCTTGACGTATTTCTTCTAATAAATTTGCAAATACGATGCTTGATAACTGCTGAGAAAGTAAGGTTAGAAACACAAGGAGACAAGACAACAAAAATTGTGAAAAGCAGAGGCAATACAAGATAAAAACAGGTCCACAGAGATTCTAGACGGTGGCACTATCATGGTTAGACTTTTCAGTAGCTATATTTATGGTGTTCGGAGGGACAAAACATGAGGTCGAGCAATTCAGGAAAGAATTAGAAACGATAAAAAAACCCAAATGAGTGGAAATGAAAGTATTGAGAAATAGAATAATTGAAATCAAGGTCTTAAAGAATGAGGTAATTAGTAAACTGGAAGATGGCACAGAAGAAAATGTTTACAGTAAAACCTAGACCAAATGATAGCAAATATAGAAAAGGAGGCAAGAGAGAGAGGCCGCAGGGAGAAGGTAAATATGACTGCTTTTGGAATCCCTGAAGGAGAAAAACGAGAATAATGGGGGGGAATGGAGACAACTGTAATTGAACAACAATAAAAAAAAAAAAGAATGAGAATGGGCAGAAGCAATATTTGAAGATAAATTGGCTGAAATTTTGCCAAAAGTTAGGAAGACTGTGTATTTCAGGAATCCAAGAATTCTCAAGCAAGATAAATAAAAAGAAATATTTACCTAGCTTGAAAACTAAAGACAAAGTAGAAATCTGAAAAGCAAACAACCAACCAAAAAGTTTATCTACCAAGAAAAAAGAGACAGATTTATCTACAAACAGTTCCCAACCGTTGAGTTGTCAGCTAAAATGGTGCAAGCCAGAAGACGGGAGAGTGGTATCTACAAAGAAATGACTCTTTCCCTTGCCAAACCAGAAATCTATACCCAGAAAAGAGATGAAAGAAATTTTCAAATCAGCAAAAATTGAAAGAATTTGTCACTAACAGACCTGTACCAAGGACGCACTAAAGAATGTTCTTCAGGCAGAAGGAAAGTGATCCCGGATGGAAGCTTAAGAGATTGAGGGAGCAATGAAAGTAACAGTAGGTGTGCGGTGAGCCTGAATGAATGTGACTGTGCATAACAGCACAACCCTTCTCAGTTCAACACGTGTGTAGGGCTGTGATGGTGTTTAAGTCGGGTTGGGGATAAACGGAATTACAAGTATTTCTGTAGTCCTTGAGTTGCCTGGGAATTAGTAAAACTACTAATGAACATTAGAGTTGTTCAATCACAGACCCATGTTTTAATATTGAGAGAACCATTAAAAGTATATATTAACATTTTAATAGAGTATATAATTTCCAAGCTAATAGGAGAAAAAATGAAATGGTAAGTTATTAGCTCCAAAGAAGGCAAGAAAGAAAAAAAGGAACAGAGCTTATTAAGTACAAATAGCACTCAGTAAGATGATAGATTTATATCCAAATAAAACATTCTTTAATCACTCTTCTAATCTGAACTTCAGAATCACTTTTTCATATTAAAAATCCTACTAGAATTTTTCATTGGAATTCCATTAACTTTTTCTTCTAAAAATAATTTTTTTCTGTTTTCTAAAACTGAGTTATAATTGAGCTATAACATCATATTAGTTTGAGGTAAATGCACTAAATGGCCCAATTAAAGATAAAAGATAAAAATTATCCAACTGGGTAAAAATAATTAAACTCAGTTATTTGGGATTTTTAAAGGTACAGCAAAGTTGGAAGTAAAAGGTAAAATAAAAATATGTATCACGTAAACACTTTGAATAGAGATATTGCGTAGGTATATTCATATTAGAAAAAGTATGTAATACTTGAAGTAGAAAGTATGTAATACATTCCTCAGGTAAGAGATACATTTTCTAATGATAAAATACAAAATCTCAGTATACGTAGCTACAGCAGACATTCTCTGTGGCCTGTAGCACATTTTCTTTGCCTCCTGATTTCATCTTGGCTGTTACACTCGTACAGCTCCTGTGCACTGCCAGCCTCTCCCTACACTATGCTTCTCTCTCTGGAGCCTTAGGACGCTGCTCAGGTGAAACCTTTAAGTATGTGGATGTTAACACTTCTGCCACAAGCCTTAAGAAGTAGAGGGACTGGAATCCGTGGATAAATTCTCCAGCTTCCTGTCCCTTAGAGGGACTATTCTGAAACCCATTCTGTTTGGTTCCTTGTTGAGTTCCCACTGTGATTTAGCCCCAGCTTCTTAACTGCAGAAATCAACTCAGTAATACACCCCTTTATTGGTTTTCCTTCCTTCCCTGGGTCTCCCTTTTCATTTCTTCACTGTGCTACCTGGGATCACTTTCAACTACCTGCCTCAAAGTCCATGTCTCCAGCTATACTTTTGGGGGGACTCAAACTAAGACAAAAAATATATAAATTTGTAAGTATCTAATAAAATCATCTTAAAAGAAATTTTTCTCTTGCTCTCCCTTATCTCTATGCAAAAGGTGGCAGAACTACAAGGAGAAGTAGAATAAATCACAATTGTAGCTGGGGATTTTGACCACTTTTCTTAGTAACTGATGGAACGAGAGACACACATCAGTATGGGTATTTGAGTGTAGTGATCAGCACACTTGACCGTGAACTTACACACATGCAAACTGCCCAGGGGGACGGTGGAGCCCACGTTTTCTTCTATCACAGACAGAACTCCTTCCAAAACTGAGCATTTGCTGGGCCAGAAAGTAAATCTCTACACAATTCAAAGGCTCGAAATCATAGAGTATGGTCTCCGAACATAGTGAAAACAATTTAGAAGAAAATACATTGAAAATTAAAATCTTTTGAAATATTTTTATAAGTGGTTTTCTCAGTTTATTTGCTTTTTAGTTTCAATGGGATTTTTTAAAAAATAGTTGTTTTATATTTTTTACATAGTCAAATCTATCATGTTTAAATGACTCATTAGTTTTGAGCTCAGAAAGTTTCCTCCTATCCAGAAATCCAGTGAAGATTCACTTAGATCCTTTTTAAAAAGTAGTTTTCTCTTTTCCATTTTTATTGGCTATATTTAATCATTCTTCTAATTTGAGCTTAAGAATCACTTTTTCAAGTTAAAAAAAAATCCTATGAGAATTTTTCATCGGAATTTCATTAACTTTTTGTTCTAAAAATAAATAATCAATGTTTTTTTTTTCTTAAACTGAGGTATAATTGAACTATAACATTATATTAGTTTCAGGTGTGCAAGTAATGATTTAATATTTGTATATATTACAAAGTGATCACCACCATAAATCTGCTTAACATCCATCATCATACATAGTTACGGTTTTTTTCTTGTGATGAAAACTTTTAAGATCTATTTTTTAGTTTTGTTTCTAAAATTACCATTCTGTATCCTATTTGAGATAACTACCTCCTGGTCCTCGCTCTCCCTCCTCACTTAGTAAGAGATGAAATTCTGACTGGGCGAAGTGGTTGAAAAGTGCTGGTGGTTATTGCTGGAGGCGCGGGCTGGACATGAGCTAGCTGAGGCTGGCGTCAAACCCTTGTGAAACGGGTTAAGGTAATGCAACGTCCTTGTGTGGCCTGGCGGCACTGATCTCTCTGAGGTGGGACAGACGGTAGAGCAGGTACAAGTCTCCTACCGTCTTTTCTGTCTAATGCTACTATTTTGCATTTTGATTTATAGAACTTATTCTTGATGTCTTAGATTTTTGTTCAATATTCTTGGTTTCCAAGGTTCTTATAACTTCATAGCTCTTAATTTTTTCATGTTTTTTTTTTAAATATAAAAGCGGTTGGGGAAAATAAATCAGTGAGAGCAGGTTTTCACCTAAACCTAGAAACAGAACGGTTGTTTTCCATTTTTTGGCAACATTGTGGATCATTAAATAATTAGATATTTGACTTACTGAAAAGTGGGGTAATACCATATACATTTGAGAAATTGTGTTTACAGGTAAGTGCCAAGGTTATTTTCTATTTTTATGTTTTAGGAATATTGTTTAAATGCTAATAATGAAAAATGCTACCACCTGTCTACTTCTAGGTTGGAATACTGCGTCAGCAGGTAGAAGAACTTGAAAAAGTCAAGCAAGAGATGGCCATGGACTATAAGCAGGAGCTAAAGAAACTACATGAAGAAGTGAGATTTTAATTCCATGTGTTGTGTCATTTTGTCTCTTTAACCCTTGAGAACTTTATTGATGGGCTAGTTTCTACTTCTTAAAGCAGGAAGTATATGTCCCATAGGTGGAACAGGGTTGGAAATTTTGCCTAATGATATGTTTCATACTGCCTAGAACAGAGATTCCAAAATGTGTTTCTTGGTTGAGTACCAGCAAGAAATAGAGCTATTCTTGTATGATGTAGTGAAATATTGACATCAAAAACTTACATTAAATATTACTATTTGAGTTAAATCAGTTACTACATTTTAAGTAATGGAGGATCCAAATGGTTCAGAAGCATTTTGGGATAAATAAGAGAAGTGAGAAAATTCTATAATATCTATTAACTCAGTCTTATTCTTTAGATGGGGAGAAATCGCTTTTATTTTTATTTACTTCCCAAACACCTCTCTCCTGCTTACTGAGTGTCAGTATTCCACAGGAGAGGGGCTCAGGAGCCACGGCCTTGAGGCTTTGAGTTGAGGGGCGGATGGGTTGTGGGCTCTTAGTACAAGGCTTTTGTCATAAGAATTAAAGTTTTGTTTAGAAAAACATTTTCCCTGTACTTTTCTTTGACTCGCTGTATTCCTTCTGTAGGGTTTATGTTTTATATGTAGTTTAGAGTTGTTTTGTATTTTAATTTGCAAATCAAACATGCTCTTAAGCTGTTTTCAATAGTCCTGTTCAGCACTGCTCTTGCTTTCAGAATGCCCGTTTGTTCCACCACCACTGTTTACAAATTCTTACATTTTAAGTCTAGAAATAACTGTGTCTACAGTTAGGCAAACTGAAGAGAAGCTATGAAAAACTACAGAAAAAGCAAATAAAGGACTTCAGAGGAAACACCAAAAATCACAGGGAAGATCGGTCCGAAATTGAGAGGTTAACTGGAAAAATAGAGGTACGTCCATAGTAACAATTTCTTCATGGTGATTGTCAGTCTTCTTGGAGCAAAGTGATGTTTCTGATGGTGCTCCAGTCTGAGGTCAGTTTTCTGCCATTTCCAGGACTGCGGCCAAGCTCTCTCATCCTGCATTCGTAGGGTTCCCTGTGGCCGTGGGGTTACTAGCTGTCAGTGATTCTCAGCAGGGCAGTGCCACCCTTCGGGGGCATTTGGGAACTGATGGAGTCACCGTTTTGGTTGTCAAAGTGACTGGGAGTGAAACTGGTGTTTTGGGGGCAGGGACTGGGAACACTAAATGCACTGGGTCTGTTCCACACAGGAAGGATTATTGTACCCAAACTGCCAATATTGGGAAGTGGTGCAGTCTTGGTGACAGTGGTCTGTGTCCTGTTTATTACCTAATAGAGCAGAGGCTTAGTAACTGTTGAGAGCACATGGCTCTTCTGCACAGGGCAGTCTGCACATCAGATCGTTCATCCTCAGCCCCCACTTAGATGGAGTAAGCCATTTACCTGCCCCTTTGCTGACTTTGATTGTATGCTGGATCAATTCCCTGAAGGGCCGAAGCGAGGTGGTGAGTTAGCATTGCCGAGAGTAGATGCAGAGAGCAGCACAGGGCTGTCACTCTTTTCCCCTGGAACCTGCCACTCCCTCCTCTGTCTCTGCCACTGGTTCTGCAGTGCCCCTAGGAATCAGCTGGGCCCTCTTAGGGTCTCAGAGATTCTGACCCAGTAGTATGGCATGGGACCTAGGTATCTGCATGTTATCCAGCTCCCCTAGCTGGTTTTACTTACAATGTTTCTACTCAGAGCAACCTGTTAAATGCCCATGTGTCGTCACTACCTAGAGTTGCAATCTGTGTTTAATGTTCTTCTACATCTCTGTGTTTTTATACATTTGAAGAGTTTAGAATCCAAGGACTACTGACAGACCGCTTCCTCTCCAGCCCTCTTCAGTGACACCTGGGCTTTCCCCCCTAGATTCCTCATTACTGCTTCCTGATCAGTTTCTTTTCTTTCTACCTCAAAAACCCCATCTTTGATTTTCATGCCATCAGCCCATGTCATCTGCCAATGTACAGTCATCCTCTGATCCCTGGGTTCCTCCCTGGCTCAAAGATTTCAGCTCCCAGTTCACTGTCACTCTGTCCCACACTACTCTTACACAGTGCTTGAGGCTTTCACAAGAATGATGCTCATAATACTCTTGGTCTTTAAATTCTCTGGTGTTCTTTCCTCCATAGGTATTTTGACCTCCTCCCTGTCTCATGCATCCGTTCTCATCACCGGTCCTTAGGTGTTGTCATTACCAATACCTGCACCCCTCCCAGAGTCACATATTAAGCAACTCATTCTCTGACTCCCATCCCTTGTTTTCAGCTCACTCCCTCTAGTCCCTGGACTCTCAGTCATTACTTGACCCCATCCCTTAAAGTGAATGAATTCTGCCACCTCTTCACTGTTCCATCACTACCCTGTGTCCTCACTTACCAATCCTTACTCAGCTTAAATTCCACTGTTACATTCTTTACACCCCACTTCAGCACCTGTGCTTCTCTCTTGCTTCATCACATTTGTTTGGCAAAACCATAACTCTGCTTAAACCCAGCTCTGCCTGCTCTGTACTCGCCCTGTGTAGCAGAACATGGCTAGAGAAGATCATAACAAGCGGACTGGCCTCATTTTAAATTTGTGGTCACTCCTGCTGTATTTCCTCTCGTTCTCCTGCTTTCCATGACTGTTTCATACTTTCTCTTTTCTCAAACTTGCAACACTTTTCCCCACATTCTCGCCTTTGGGTAATGATCTCGCTTTCTGTTTCAGTGGGAAAATAGGCACAATGAGAAGAGAATTTCACAAACTTCCAGCACTGTTTCTACCCACCTATCTCACCTGTGCCCAGGTGCTCTGCCTTCCTGCGAGAGGAGCTGTCCATGCTCCCCCTTCCCTACCCATGACATTGCTCCAGAAACGTTCCTTCTCTCTTCTGCATCCTTAGTTTTCACCACCCCCCCCCCGCCCCCATAGGGCATTTTCCACCAACCTCCAAATTTCTCCCCTCTTAAATATTCTCTCTTGACCTCTCTTCCTTCTCCGAATACTGCCCCATTTTCCTACTTCATTTTATAACTAAACTGCTTTAGACATCTATACTTGTCTCCTTTTCCTCCATGTTTCTCACCCCCAACTCAGTAAGACATTTGCCCCGACTCTCTACAGAAGATACTTACATAGAAGTGACCAATGACTTCGCCGTTACTAAAGCCCATGGCTAGCCCTCATCTTCCTTATCTTAGCTGCTGCAGCATTGGGCCCGGCTGTCGCTCCCTCCTCCCTGAAACACTTCCTTGATTCGGCTTGGAGAACGACCATGCTGTTCTGATTTTTCTCCTACATTGTGAGCCACTCTTCTCAGCCTCTTTTACTCCCCAGCCTTTCACATTGGAATACGCCAGACTGCAGGGGAGTCCAGCCCTTTGGCATCTCTGGACCACACTGGAAGAAGAGTTGTCTTGGGGCACACATTAAATACACAAACACTAACGAAAACTGATGAGCAAACTTAAAGGGTTTTAAGTAAATTTACGGTTTTGTGTTGGGCCACATTCATAGCTGTCCTGGACTTCTTGCAGCCCACGCGCTGTGGGTGGGACACCACTGCCCTACACAGTCTTGCTCTCTGTTTGTACTCTGACCGTTTCCCTCTTATTTTTTTTACTGCACTCCAGTCACACCTGTCCTCCTTGTTCATCCTTAAACATACCAGGATGCTCCCACTTTAATGTTTGGTACTTGCTGTTCCCTCTCCCCACAACATATAATTTCATTCCCATCTCTCTAAGTGTCAATTAAAAGTTAGTTAGTCTGGCCGTGCATTTATAAAATTGCAACACCAACCCCTGAGCACTCTGCGTTCTATTTTCTCTGAAACATATTACCGTCTAATGTACTATGGACAATGTGTTGTCCATTGCCCTTACTTTGGAGTGGGCCTGGGATTTTTGTTTGTTTTCTTACCTCTTGTATCCCTAATACTTGGAACTATACCTGGCATATATGATTGAATAGTTGAATGAATGAATGAATGAGTGAGTGAGTGATGATCTGAAAGTTGGTTAACAATAATTACCCTAAGCTAGCATGAGACTTCTGGAGTTGAAGGAGAACAGTGATAGAAAGACTGAGTTTTCATGCCCTTTGATTTGCCCTATTTTCATAAATATTGGGCTTATTTTCTTGATCATGCAACTCAAAGTATTAGTGACCATTAACTTTGAACTATTTGCTTTGGGTTATAAATATCTGTTAAAATTTAGTGCAGATTTCTCTTGTTATTCAAGTCTTTGCAGTTCTTCTGTTGATAGTCAAAATGTGTATATCAAAGGATATTGTGTTATCTGGATCTCTTTGGTTCCTGAGTTTTAGATGCCGAGAAGTAAGAATTTGGCTACCAAGGGACTTATCTAGAAATGTATTTGCATCTATTCAATTCTGGATTTGAATATCACGAATTTGGGTGGTGAGGGATATCTGTAATCATATTTTCAAAGTTTAGTTATCTTAGCATCAGTTTTCTAAAAAATTACAACAACCCGTAGGTGGCAGCAAATCTGTGAAAATCGTCCTGAACCCTGTGTTTAGCCTCCGTGTTTTGTACTCCTCACCATTAGTGTGTTGAATTTAGAAAGATGTGTTCAGAAGCACAGTAGGTGTGGAATTCAGTATTACTCTGCAGTTGTATCAGCTAAGTGAGTAATGGGGCTCCTGCTGCGGAGAAAGGTGAGTGTGTACCAGGGACGTGTGGAAAAATTAAAGTAAAAGTGAATCTGGCAAGTGTGGCAGCAAGGGGAAGCACTTAGAAGTTAAGTACCTTAATTGCCTCTTCAGGAATTTCGTCAGAAATCTCTGGACTGGGAGAAGCAACGTTTGATTTATCAGCAACAGCTATCTTCTCTGGAGGCACAAAGGAAAGCTCTGGCTGAACAATCAGAGATAATTCAGGTAGGTTTTAAGACATTTTAAAAGAACGAGAGGCAGAGAGGTTTTGATTAAATTCGAACTAGCTTAATGCAGTACATGTGTGCTTGCTCATTTCCACGCGTGCCCTCATGCCCAGCTTGTTCCTTTGTCGCCTGCTTTCCTCCCTGGCTTCCTTACTTCCTCACTCACCTTCTGTCCCTGCGTGCTCACTCTGTCGCTCTCGCATTCTCTTGCTTGGTCTACACTCACATTCATGTTCGTTCTCCTGATCTTGGGCTTTCCCCTTCACCCTCCACTTCTCTCTTTCTACCCCTGTTCTCTCATCTTCTCCATTTCTCTGTGTCTGGGGCTTACTGGTTCTGGCTGTTTCTGGCTGTTGCCCTGGCTCTACTTCTGTCTGTGTCTTGTTTGACGCCATAGTAGCTGGGGTGCTGTGGCCCAGGTGCCTCGGCCAGGGAGCTGCAGCGAGTCTCCCTGTCTGGACAGAAACGCTGAGAGATGCTCACTGCATTGTGTGCACTAATTGAAAGCAGTATCTTGTGGCAACAGACACACTTTTTAGAATACTAGTGTAAACTATCATTTAACGAAGAACTAATGGCCTAAGCAAACCCAAAATACAGCCACCAATTTAGGAATATTTCTTTTTGAGACACATTCAGTTTGCTTTTTCAATTAAGAACCAAGACCATAAAGGGAAACATTGAAGGAAATGAATATTTCCGACAATATATTGTATGCTGGACACTGTCTCAATGCTGCTTCTATGCGCAGTTCTCTAGGATACATAGTAATGTGTTATCTATTTTATATGATAATCTGTTGAGGTTGATAGTTATCTTGTTAAAGGAGGGAGTAGACTGAATAAGAGAGCTGGAGGTAAGCTTTATTTCTTTATTTCTTAAAAAAAAAAAAACAATCTTTACTATTTTCTGCTTGAAGTCTCCATAATGTATTAGCTTTTGACCACCCCCCGCCCCGAAATACTAGCTGGCCGACCAACTAGCGCCCACGGCTCTGCGGTGAGAGAGCCGCTGAGAGCGGCCGGAGGGCCCTGGGTGTCCAGCCCTGAGCTTTTCTACTTGAACCTACAGCACTAACCAAACATAAATACCCATAAGATACCGTTATATTCTAATGGTAGTCTTCAGATTGGCAAAAAGAAAGTTGCGTTTTTAATAGTTCTCAGTTACTCATCTTTGGCGTGTACTTATTGACTGCAGATCTCCTATTTTCAAATTACTGTTGTAGTTACTCTGCGTAACTAAAACTTTACGGTTAGTAAAAACGAGATTTTTATTTACCAAAATTCAGCTAGGGCTACAGTAATAAGCTTCTAAAATGCTAACATTTGTTTTCCCTTTGAAGGGTATTTGAATTATTCTTCTCATAGTTTTGTTTAACTAAAAAAAATGTTATTTATATTTCTCTTCCTCCCTTAGCAAACTGAACAAAATGAAATCTTTCTGTGATTGAGTGTGTGGCAGCGCTCTATGGTCCTCATGACAAAAAAGAAGTAAATAAGCTTCTGTGTACTGTTTCCCAGCACTAATGGTTATCATTTTGCCAGTTTTATTTTTAAATGGTGGTAAAAAACATTAAAATTTGCCATCTTAACCATTTTAAAGAGTATATAGTACAGTAATGTTAGCTGTTGTGTGGGCCAAAAAGCCCATTCTCTTTTTCCATAAAATAAAGGCACAGTTTTCATTTTCAATGGTAACTTTATTGATTTGGATATTTTGAGTATGTTGGCTGTGTCCCACTATTGGCTTCTAGTGGGTAGAGGCCAGGGGAGCTGCTAAACATCTTTCAACTCATAAGACAGCCCCACAGAAAAATAATTATTTGATTTGCATGCCGGTGCTCAATCTACTGAGCCACACCAGGCAGGGCTCAAAATAATTATTTGGCCAAAATGTCAATAGTACCAAGAAACTTCACAAACCACTTTTGACACATCTGATCAGTCACAGCACCTTCTCCATACACTGCACAAATCTTTTTTTGTGTTTCAGTAGCATTTTTACCTTTTTTGAAATAATAAAGCATAACACACCAACAATGTTGTGTATTTTCTTCCATCTTAAATATTAAAATGGTTACACAAAAATCACCAATTTTGATAAGTTTTTTAAAAAATTCATGCTGATATGACAACTGTCACAGTACAGTCTAACAAAATTGTTTCGAATGAAATTAAAGACAACTAAACACTACTAGAGTCAGCATACAGAAAAACCAAACGAACTTTTTGGCCAACCCAATATATGCAGATTGTTGTGTAACAGATCTCTAGAACTTGCAGCACTAAGACTCTGTACCCATTGAACAACTAACTCATTTGCTAATCTTGTCTCAGCCTTCCCTACCTTTTATTTCTGGAGAATATTGTAAAGCACGTAGAAGACATTGTCTTATTTACCAACAATAAGAACTAAAAAAAACATTTTAGTATACCAGTATCACATTAGCAGGGAAAAATAACTTCTTAATATAATTTAATATCTGGTGTGTTTGACTTTTCCCAGTTGTCGGAACTAATGTCTTTTTACAGTTGGATGCTCAAATCTGCATCCGGTAAAAGTTGACACACTGCATTTTGTTCATGTGTGGGTCGCTTTGAACAATAAAGGTAGAACATCTGGGAGACTGGGTAAATGGATATCAGCATTCATACTTCCCTCCAATTTTAAAAAATTCTTGATGTAAACCTTTTTCTTATATATTTTTAACATTTAAAAGTGGAGCTCAAAGTAACTCCTCACTCCTTGAGTTATATATTTGCTTGAGTTGTTTTCTTTAGTCAGCTATTGAAATTACATAATACATGTTCATTTTAGAAAAATGAAAAAACATAGATGAAATGAGAATTACTATGATTAATATTTTGAGTAAATTCTTCGAACTTTTTCTATACTTAATCTGCACAGCAGCCGTGGGGCTTGGCAGAATGCAGCTAGGTGTCTGATCAGGTTTTTGGCTCATTTTAAAAATGAGGTGGTTTATTTTCTTATTGTTGAGTTTTAAGAGTTCTTTTTAAATTTTGTACAACAGTCCTTTATCCAGTGTGTCTTTTGCAGATACTTTCTCTCACTCTGTGGCTTATCTTCTCATTCTTTTGACCCTGTTTTGAGGAGCAGAAATTCTAATTTTAATGAAGTTCAGCTTATTAATTTTTTTCAGGGAGTGTGTCTTTCATGTTGTATCTAAAAAAGTATCTCCATTCCCTATGATACAGGTTTTCCTCTTACATTATCTTCTAGGAGTTTTACAGTTTTGCATTTTACATTTAGGTCTATGATGTATTTTGAGTTAATTTTTGTGAAAAGTGTAAGGTCTTTGTCTAGATTTATTTTTTTGCATGTTGATAACCAGTTGTCCAGAACTATTTGGTGAAGAGGCTCTCTTTGCTCCATTGCATTGCCTTTGCTCCTCTATCAATAAAGTTCAGTTGACTATATTTATGGGGCTGTATTTCTGGGCTATGTATTCTGTTCCATTAATCTGTTTGTCATTCTTCGGCCAATGCCACATTGTTTTGATTACCGTAGCTTTGTATTAAGCCTTGAGGTCAGGTAGCTTCAGTCATCAAACTTTGTTTTTCCCCTTCCATATTATGTTGGATAATCTTAGTCTTTTACCTCTTCATAGAAACCTTAGAATCAGTTTGTTGATATCCATACAGTAACGTGGTGGGATTTTGAGTGGGATTGTGTTATATCCGTAGTTCACATCAGGAAGAACTGACATCCAGACAGTATTGAGTCTTCCTTCCCGTGAACATGGAATATCTCCCCATTTATTTAGTTCTTTGATTTCATTCATCAGGGTTTTGTAGGTTCCCTCATGTAGACCTTGTACATATTTTGTTAGACTTGAACTTAGTATTTAATTTTTTAGGTGTTAATGTAAATGGTATTATGTTTTTAATTTGAATTTTACATGTTCATTGCTGGTATGGAGAAAATCTATTGACTTTTGTATGTTACCCTTGTATCTGCTCCTTGTTGTAATTGCTTATTAATTTCAGGAGGTTTTTTTGTTGATTCTTTCAGACTTTTTACATAGACAACCATGTTACCTGTGAACAAAGACAGTTGTGTGTCTTCCTTCCCAGTCTGCTTACCTTTTATTTCCCTTTTTTGCCTTATTACATTAGCAAGGACGTCCTGTCTGATGTTGAAAAGGAGTGGTGAGAGAGAACAACCTTGCCTTATACCTGATCTTAGTGAGAAAACTTCAGGTTTCTCTATTAAGTATAATGTTAGCTGTACATTTAAAAAAAAAAAATCCTCACCTGAGGACATGCGTATTGATTTTAGAGATGGGGAGAGAAATATTGATGTGAGAAACATTGATTGGTGGCATCTCATATGTGCCCTGACCAGGGATCAAACCCACAACCTAGGCATGTGCTCTGACTGGGAATCAAACCTGTGACCTTTTTGGTTTACGGGACAATGCTCCAACCAAGTGAGCCACACCGGCCAGGGCTGGTTTTTCTTTGTCTTTTAATTCTTTTTTAGTTGTTTAAATTACAGTTGATAATTCAATTTTATATTAGTTTCAGGTGTACAGCATAGTGGTTAGACATTTATATAACTTACAAACTAATCCCCGATAAATCTAGTACTCACTTGACATTGTACATAGTAATTAAAATATTACTGACTGTATTCCCTCTGCTGTAGCTGTACGGTTTTTATAAATAGTCCTTATCAAGTTGAGAAAGTTTCCCTCTGTGCCTAGTTTTTATCATTCATGAGAGTTTTTTTCTTATGAATGGGTTATATTTTTAATGAACTAATTCTTTATGTTTTTATGTAAGTAAAACTCAGTTTCATTTCAGTTTTCCTTATTCATTGATTATTCTTTCATCATTTCACTTTTACCTATTAGTAATCTGTGTGTTTCTAGGCTCAGCTTGCCAACCGGAAACAGAAATTAGAGTCTGTGGAGCTGTCCCGCCAGTCGGAAATTCAGCACCTGAGCAGTAAGCTGGAGCGGGCCAACGACACCATCTGTGCCAACGAGTTGGAAATCGAGCGCCTCACCATGAAGGTCAACGACTTGGTTGGAACCAATATGACTGTTATGCAAGAGCAGCGGCAAAAAGAAGAAAAATTGAGGGAATCTGAAAAACTGTTAGAGGTGTGTTTTAAAATTACTGTAATTGGGGAAATGTGGGAAAATGTGTGCATGTATGTTTTAAGAGAGAATAATTAACCTAGAACTATTCCCAAAATTTACGGGCTTTTTTCCCATTCCGAGGCCAGTGGATCAGATATTGATAGTTTGTTTTATTAATGTTGTGCTTGTTATGTAACTTATAGTCTGATTCCCTGGCTTCCTTTTCTCTTGGAATAGAAAAATTGTACTAACATCTCACTTTTTTCCTGAGTATTTTGTAGGTTCTGCAGGAAGAAAAGAGACAATTGAAAGCAGCTCTTCAGTCTCAAGAAAATTTCATTCATGAGGCAAATATGCAAAAGGAGAAGCTACAAGCAAAATTAAAGGCAGCCGACACTCAACACACATTGGAGGCCATAAGGTATGTTTCATCTTAAATATTATTAATCTTAGCCACTTGGTGTTTGATACCAAGCACCAGTTTTATGTTGTGTATTTATAATTTTGGGTTTGCTCATATAATGGGTTTTCTTACTTAGTTTTAATTTCTTTTCTTTTTTTTTAAGATTTTATTAATTTATTTTTAGAGAGAGGGGAAGGGAAGGAGAAAGAGAGGGAGAGAAACATCAATGTCTGGTTGTCTCTCACACTCCCCCTACTGGGGGCCTGGCCTGCAACCCAGGCCTGTACCCTGACTGGGAGTCCAACTGGCGACCCTTTGATTTGCAGGCTGGCACTCAATCCACTGAGCCACACCAGCCAGGGCTTAGTTTTAAGTTCTGAGTTAAATTTTTATAGTGTTAAAAAGTTTTGTGTGATTTTCTTCCAATTTGGGTCCCTAACCTAGAGACTCTGATTTTAGAAAGTTAGGAGCCTCTGGGTCAATCTGTACCCTTGGCCAAACTCCAAATGGAAAGGAATTGTAGTCCACCTCTTCTGGGTAGAGATGTAGATTAGGTTATGATTATTAGCTCTTTATCATCAATGTCATCGATAAGCCAGCTACTGAGATGGCGCTTTGAAGAAAATTCCTAAAACTGAGTTTATTTCTGCATATGAATTACTGCCATGAGGTTTGTAGTGGGAGGAAATAGAAGGAGCTGTGCTCCTTTTGCTCGATTTAACTGTGGTGCACATTTCTGTTCTTGACAGAACTCTGGTACTTTTCCAGTTTCTTTGACTTAAGGTTAACAAGTGTCAACAAAGTGATTTTTGTCATTTTGTATTTTCCCCTTGAAAATTAGGCCAAAGTTCCAGTTGGGAAAGGAGTAAGCTGCTACTGACATTTTTGGGAAGCATCATCCCTTGCCTCTTGACTCTCCCAGTGCTCTTTTCATAAAGCAGACAAACTGAAGAGTCCCGAAGAGTTTCGTTACCAGAAACAGTTAGGAAATCTGAATGTTTTGCACGTTATTTTCACTTGCAAAGATAAAAGGCCTTTACTGGCCCGCTTGTATCTGTCCCTAGGTCCCCGGAGGAGTCCCAGACGGAGAGGAGGTGCAGCTCTCAAGAGCAGGACTTGGACCACATGGTCTCCCAACTGGATCTAACCCACACGAGTGAGGAGCTGCTGCAGGCAGAGGTGACTCGTCTGGAAAGCAGGTAGACACTTACATGCACATTTCCAAAATGGTCGAGTTGTTAAAAATGATTTGATCATCCTACTGATAAAGTAAACTAATATAATGGTCAGTAAAAAAACAAGTTTTTTTTCTCTAGCATCCACAAATGGCCCGACTTCTTATTTCTTTGCGAAAACAGAAGCAATTAAAGGAGAACTTCCTAATCCTTACGCCACTGAGTCTACCCGTCTGCCTGCCCATAATTTGTTACAGTGGATCAGTTGATGGATGACATATCTGTGCTCCTAAAACTCCAATTGTTTTCTGTTTCCACAGTTTTTCTTTTCTCTTTTGCATCATAAAACTCTTCCTATCTGATTATTTTTCCAGTGGTACAAAATATGCTTTAGTATTTCCCATCATAGGGGAACAATGAAAGCCTTCCTTGATTCCTATATCCCCATCAAGTTACTTCCATATTTCTCTGCTCTCTTTCAAAACCAAATCCTTCAAGAGTTGCCTGTGCTGACTGTCCGCACTTCTTCCCCTTTCACCTGTGTGGAAGCCCTTCCATCAGCGCTTTCCTCTCTGCCAGCCGGCTCCCTGGAACTGCTCTTGGCGAGGTCACTCTGGACACGAGGTCTCCTTCCCTCTGTTTGGAAATGCTGTTGGGTGTTAATGGCATCCTGACTTACGCTATGCCACGCCCAGCTCACTTGTGTTGCTGTCATACCTGGGAACTTTTTTGTCTGTCATACCTCTAAATGTTTTGACTGGGGAGAGTTTGATATTTTATTTTAAACATAAATCGTGGTCATTTATACACTAACATCTTCTGTATCTAAGAGATAAAATACATAAACTATATTACTGTTTTACCCTTTTATCGTTAAGTAATACATTTTTTGTTTTTACTTTTATTTCTGTTTTTAGAAACCATAAATATTTTCTTTACATAATAAATCTACATGCCTACACATACATATACAGTGTTTTGTTTTCATCTTGGAATACTTAACATAGTCCTGTTATCATTATTGAGGTATATGTATACACTTTAGAGTGAATAAAATAATTCAAATGGTATTATTCTTTCGACAGAACTAATTTTACATTTTTATTGTAGATTTTTCCACCAACTGGCTTTGAGTAATCTTTGCCATGTATGTGTGTTTTACTACGCTGTCCTCAGGCTCTGGAGACTTGTGTTGTGTTTCTGACTTGTGGTGTGACCTTTAGGCCCGGATTTTCCCGCCTGTTGATACGACAGGGTTATCCCTGAGCTTTCTAACTCAGTGTTCGACATATTGTAATCACATACTAAGTCCCAAGTAAATGAACATACTAGGATTTTTAGAAACAGGTGAAATTGGAATGAACAAATACAAACACCAGTGCTCTGTACTGAAACACTGGCTTTAAAAAATTCTTTTTTTGGCCCTGGGCAGTGTGGTTCGGTGGGTTGTGGGTTTGATTCCCAGTAGGGTATATACCTAGGCTGTGGGTTGATCCCTGGTCCGGGTGCATACGGGAGACAACCAGTAGATGCTTCTTTCTCATATAGATGTTCTCTGTCCCTTCCTCTCTCTCTAAAATCATTAAAAAAAAAAAAAAGGAAATGTCCTTGGGTGAGGATAAAAGAAAATTTCTTTTTTGTATTGAAAGGCAACTAGAAAAAGGAACCCATTTATTGTTCTTAAAAAAATATTTATTCAGAGAGGGGGAAGGGAGGGAGAAAAGAGGGAGACACATCAATCGGTTGCTTCTCATATGCGCGCTGACCAAGGATGGAACCCGAAACCCGAAACCCAGGCCCTAGGCATGTGCCCTGACTGGGAATTAAACTGGTGACCTTTTGCTTTACTGGATGACACCCAACCAACTGAGCCATAACAATCAGGGTGGAAAAAGATCCTTTTAGATAGTTTATTTGTGTTACTCAATTTGAATAAAATATTCCATAACTGGAGGAATTCATATAGTTGTTTTTGTATTGTTGTATTGCAAAGAAAATATTTTTTAATGATAGCTTATCTCGTAAGTTGGCTGCATTGGCAAGATAGTCTCGGTAGTTATTAAGGATTTATCGAACAGTCTAGAACCAACCGATCCAAGAGCTGAAGGGATGGTGGGCACAGCTGAAGGGAAATAAGGAGTAAAAGACACTATTTTAATCATAGAATTTGTAGTTCAACAGACAAAATGTCCACATCAAAGGACCTGAGAGCAATTCAAAGTAGTACATTTAAGGTGGACAGTTCTGGAAATTTGTACATTCAAGCTATACAAATCGAAAATAAACTGTATTTAAGGTGATTAGGGGAATGAGGGTTGGGGTGGCTCTATTGGGAAAATGCCGGTCTGATTGTTGAGAGGGTGTTGACCCCCCCATGGCCCACCCGGAGAGGAAGGTACTTTGCGGTCAAGGGGATGGTATATGCAGAGACCAGCAGTCAGGCATAGCAACTGGCATGTGGCAGACAGTATAGCCTTTTGATTTAGAAGCAAAAAGATTTACTTGTAGAAATGAGCAGTGAGATAGGAGAGGTACGATGCCCCTGATGTTCTTACATCTGATAAGCGATTGATTCTTAAGTTGGGGTGACAAGCTGGAGACTGTTTAGAGGAGATTATTCTGGTGGCTGTGTGTAGAATGGAATTGTAATTAAGTGTAGTGAAGATTTAGATTATGATGGCAGCTCCTGTACAACTAGAGAGAAAAAATTACTATAATCCTTAGAATTTTGTAACCAGTTAAATTTTAGGCAGAAGTAAAGACTGTAGGTAAACACAGAAATTGTAAGTATCTCCGAAAGTTGGAATTGGGTTTAGCTGTCTCTTGTGATAAGAAAATTGGAAATTAGTTTTAATTTGGGGCTGGAGGTGATCTTTGAGAATGTCTTAGACATCAAAAAGGTAGATTAGAGCATGTAATTTATGGGTTTTAAGTTTATTTATTTATTTATTTTTAGAGAGAGGGGGAGGGAGGGAGAAAGGGGAGGAGAGAAACACTGATGTGAGAGAGAAACAGCAGGTTGACTCTCGTGCACGACCTGGCTGGGGACTGAACTTGCAACCCAGGCATGGCCTTGGCTGGGAATCAAACTGGTGACCTTTGACTTTATAGGAGGACACCCAACCAACTGAGCCGCACTGGTCAGGGCTCAGGGTTTTGTTTTAAATATGTGATCCTATTTTTGTCATACAGCTTGGAGTCTGTGAGTACAACATGTAAACAACTGAGCCAAGAACTAATGGAAAAATACGAAGAATTGAAGAAGATGGAAACACATAACAATGAGTACAGGACAGAGATTAAGAAGGTAAAAATCTGCGTGCTTGGGGTCGCAGTGTTGTTTGGACTTACGGACTGAGCCGTGGGTTGAGAGGCTGTAGGAGTTATTTTTAATGAGAGGAAAACGTAGTCCAAAGGGCCACTTGGTACTCAGTAGTACACGAGCTCCCGGCATGTGCTGAGGGGAAGCGTCTGCTTTGTTATCCTCAGGGGTTTCATACTAATTTTTTCAGGGTAGTTGAAGCCTTTCCTCTTTGTATTCTAAAACTTTATTTTAAAACATATCTTTAAATGGAAATATTTCTAAGCTATATACACTTTCCTGCTTGCAAAAAGATATTATATGAGCTAGCATTTAATATTTTCTTATTGACTAAAGGTGGTTAGGGGTTTGTCTTCTCTGTGCTGTGGTGTAGTTAACATTCTCATTGGCTAGGGAGGCGTGCAGAGCTATTTGTCTCTGCATTAATGGGCTCTGGCTGTCCTGTTTGTTGACTCATTTTTTTTATTACTTCTTTGAGATTACTTCTAGCCCCTTTCTTCTTGTCTTTCTGTTATATTCTGTGGACCAGGAAACCATGTAAGCAAAAATTTTAGAGTTGCATCTAAAAAAAGAGTGAAGGTCACAGGTGCTGTCCTCCTAAATAATGTGTTCAGGGGCCTTGTTGCTGGTTCTCAGTATTTGAATAAGTTATCTCCCTCTTTTGAGATATGATAAACGATTATGGGTAAAACTAGCTGACCTTCAGTACAGATATACAACATGGTAAAGTGCTAATTTTCTGCAGATGTAATCTAGGGAAAAATATTCATGTCTTGAAGTAAGGTAAAAATTACCATATTATTCTAACTATTAATATATTTTTCTTACATACTTTCTCTTAATACTTCATGCTTTCCTTTCTGTTTCTTTGTAGTTGAAAGAACAGGTTTTGCAGGCTGATCAAAGTTACAGTTCTGCCCTAGAAGGAATGAAGATGGAGATCTCTCGTTTAACTCGTGAGTTGCATCAGAGAGATATCACTATTGCTTCTGCCAAAACTTCTTCCTCTGACATGGAAAAGCGACTCAAAGCAGAGATACAAAAGGCAGAAGAAAAAGCTGTAGAGCACAAGGTGACACGCAAACAAAACCTCTTTTTATTTGAAGTTTGTTTTTGAGGATTGAGTTTATTAAAGATATCATTTTCATAGTATTTAATTCAGTAAATTTTTTGGACACCTGCTTTGAGCTGAGAGCACGCTGGGTAACAAGCATCCTAGTGAGGATTGGTGGGGAGGTGAGAGTAGACACCGACCAGTAAAGGGACCGTTGCTGTGGTGTGAGGTGAGAGTGTGACGTGTTCTCTGTGACAGTAAACTCCAAGGGGACAGATCACAGGGGACGAGACTGGAAAGCAGGGGCTAGCTCCTGAGAGGCCCCGTCAGTCGTGTTTAAGAGTTTGGATGTTATATTGAGTGTTGTCAGTAGAGAATAGCTTTACTCAGGATAAAAAAATCTCTCTGGTCATATGGGAAAGAAGCAAGAAGGCAAAGAGACCACCCAGATGCTGCTTTGACAGATGGTGGCCTGAGCAGTGGGGAATGGAGGGAGAGGGACACGGAGGTACTGGGCTAGTAAAATTGGCAGGGCTTTGTATTTGCTAGGACAGGGAGGTTGGGTGAGACAGAGTTAATGAAAGGTGCTGCTCGATTCTAGCTTGGGCAGCTGAGTGACAAGTGGTGCCCTTCAGTGAAACAGAGAAAAGAGCGGTTTGGGAGAGGATAATGAATCTGTATGAAAGGTACACAAAATAAGGAGGCTGGTAGAGGGGACACTGGTTTGGCACCTTTGGCTTGTGATAAAGGCTAGACTTTCATGTGGAAATACCTAGTAGTCAGTTCCACAGATGGCCTGGAGTTCAAGATTAAAGTCAGAGTAAGACATTTAGCTGTGGAAGTCTTTGCATGACATTGGCATTTGAAACATCCTGAGAGACTTAGAGATTTTAATGTGAAAGCACAGAGTATGAAGGGCAGAGACTTGAACCAAACTTAGGACATTACTCATTTAGGGTAAAAAAGGTGTCGGCATGGAGCTAAAAAAAAAAAAATAGTAGCACTAAGGAAGGAAGCTGTCTTCATTAAGGAAGCCGGAAGCCAAGGAAGGCAGGAAGTTTTGGTCAAGCAGAAAAGCTAAGGAGAATGAGGGCCAAATATAAGGAATTGTTATGTGAAAAGAGTGTGCAGTCGACGTGATGTTGGAGGTAGAAGCCAATCAGAGGAGGCTGACCCCGGGGAGTGGTTAGGGATTTGCCGGGGAACTGATTCCTCTTCTTAGAACAATATTTTAGTTACATGTGTGTTAATTCATCTTTAAACTCCTTTTAAAGAAATCTTTTTAGAAAATATTTATACGTATCAATGAAGAATGTAACTATGCCCAATGAAAATTATACATGAAAAAAATTTGTAAGATGTATTGATTTATTTGTTATTTTTGTTTATTTGTCTTTTCTGCTTTTACCTTTTCAGGACATTTTGGACCAACTGGAGTCACTCAAGTTAGAAAATCGTCGTCTTTCTGAAATGGTGATGAAATTGGAATTGGGTTTACATGAGGTACGTAAATAGAAACTTATGTTTTTCTACTATTGAAGCCTTTAAAGAAATCTCTTTGTAAATATTCGTGTGGTAAAGAGAGAGTTAAGATTGAATATGGAATGATCTTTCTGCAGAAAATAGTGGTGGAAGTAAGCAAAATATGACTCTCCATTCCAGTCATTGGAAGGTATTTTTATATCATGTATGTGATAAAATACACAGTCTGTTTTCTTAACAGGGAGAATGTACATAAAGGGCTCGGCGTAGTGCTTGGCATATAGTAGGTGTTAGATGCTGTTATCATTATTATTATTTTAAAAATATTTTTTCGTAAAAAAATATTTTTTTCGTTATAAATTGTATAACCTTTTAAGTAATTTAGTTTTAACTCCATTTCTATAAGATATAATTAATTTAATTAAGTATTCTGAAATCTTTGTTCAGAGCATTTTAGTTGGTGATAACACAAGATGATAAAAGAATTCTTCTCTTCCCTTTAAAAGACTGAGAATAATCTGGTAGGGAGGGCAAGAAATGTATGAATTCCTGTGGAACCAGAGAGAACATGATTAGCTAACAGTGAGTTATAAAGTGTTGATGCTCTTTTAAAGTTTATCTTTTGATAAACTTTATCAAACTCTGGTTATAAATTCTTATAATTCGCACAGTGATCCATCTATTCTAACCCATCTTTTTTGCTGTAGGTCGATTGTTCAAAGACCAGAAATTCTTTTTTCTGTACTTCCAAGGGAATGCGTGCCTCCAAAGATGGAGAGTTACTGCCCCTGTTTGCTCCCATGTAGTTCTGACTTCACAATTACAGATTATGGAGGCTGGGTGGAGGAAGTGCAAAACTCTAGATGAATACTCATTTCAACTAAAAGGAAATATGGGCCATTATTTTTATAATGCAAGATTCTCTTGACATCATGAAACCATAAAGAATTTTACAATATAAGGAATTTTACAACATAAAAATATAAAACTTCTGGGTGGCAAAAGATCCTATAAAAAGAGACTAATAGATTGTGGAAAACAATCTATAAACAGAAGGCTAACATAAAGTATTAATATATGAGAATTTCCTACAAAGATAATAAAGGATTATTCAGTACAAAAATGGTCAAGGGGCATAAATAGATAATTCATAGAAGTAATACAAAAATCCAGTAAAAAAGGAGAGCTGCTCAACCTCCCTAATAATCAAAACAAAACAAGTAAATACTCTATTGCTAATTGGATTGACAATGATTTTTAAAAACTAACGTAGCCAGAGTTGGTAAAAATATGGGGAAACAGGCTCTCTTATGCTCTGTTAATGAGGAAGTGAGTTGATAGGGCCTTTCTAGGGGGCATTCAGCAATACCCATCAAACTTGTAAATACAGAGGGCCTGTAAACTCCTGAGTCCTGTGCATTTCTGAACTCCGTAGTCACCGAGGAATAGTTCTCCAGAAAGGTCCTATCAGTTTGCATTCCCAAAGAACCCATTCTATAGGAGCAAATGCACAGAAATGGTTATGTTAGTGTTGTTTGCAGTATCCCAAATTTTGAAATAAACTAAATGTTAATCTGTAGAAAGGTGGTTAATTGGTAGCTTTCTATATACTATGAAATATGCTGTAACTTAAGATGGTGGAGGGAAATACACCTCTAACCTTGCTCCCTCCCATAAGCCCTCTGAATCTATAGTGAAAGGAATTTTTTTACAGCACAAACTTACAAGCCAGGTGAAAATAGGAAAATAGGAAAAGAGACGACAGGTAAACGTCTTGTACAGGGGAAGATGGATGGAGGGATGGAAATGGCTTTATATGCCCCGATAAAGCCAATATTAAGCTGGTAGTGGAGAAAGCCAAGAACTAACTGGTTTATAACACAGAATCTTCAAAAGGCCCAGGATTTGGCAGTAACTGGTTGATAGAATCTTCTCTTACGCAGTGATGACCTGTTCGCATATGCGTTGGGAACTGTCACTGCGCTTAGGCCTGACCATGACCAGAGATTCTGTCCAGCTTGCTTTCTCCCGAAACCTCCATCAAACAGTGGTGCTGTCCTCTCTTTGTACAGCAGGTGTGTGCTTGCCGCAGTTCTTATACTAGCTTTCGCATCCATTTACCTGTAATTGTTGTTAATAAAGTAAAATTTGAGAACATTTAAAAAGATGCCTGGCAAAGGCAAGCATTCTCTTTTTTTAAAAAACTATATTTGATGACATCAGGTACCAAACTCTGGTGAAAATCCTGTCGGCAGTTTAAACTTCCTCTGGTTTGGAAGTTACACGCAGTGCACGTATTTGTACATGTGAGGACTAGTTGTTAGAGAGAGTCGTGCTGCATTTTACCATCTAGAGAGGTAGAATTGCTTTCACACATGGATGTTTGGGTTAAATAACTATTTTAATAAATTAATCCTCTTAACAATAGCTCTGGTAAAATATTATTTACCACACTTATTTAAAAATTGACAGTAGTTTGCAGTTTAAATCCTATGTTCTGCAATATTTTTTTAGGTGGGGTGGATTGGAACTGGGACTGGCAACTTATTGAAAGATTTTGTAACTTGTCACTAGTGGGACACAGATGGATAAAAGTGTGTATTTTAAAGTTTATGTTTTTGTTAGGTAAATTCTATGTCAAACCACCCTGATCGGCCTATTTTCAGAAAATTCTTTATGGAAAAGACCAAGCTAAACATTGTATGAAACTCTAGAGATTACCGTCATTTTTCAGACTGCTGATGAAAATATTTTGTCGTCAGAAAAAAATGGTCCAGACCACTTTTACTGTATTACTGGGCAGCACCTAGAATTAAAGAGCAATAAACTTTATGATCACAAAACTCAGGCCAGATCAGAGTAGTAATTCCCACTTTGTAAGTGAGTGCTGCTTTATCATGTTCAAATTGGTTTCACACACAAGAGGAGGTGCCAATGTAATGGAAAAATATCTAAGGCCAGAGAGTATTTGTTTGTGTCCCTGCTGGCCAGAGTTCCCTTTCAGAAACTTTTGTTCAATTGTTTTTTTGTCTCTCAATTTTCTTCCACAGGTATTATGGGGCTACCCACACTTCCCTTTCTTTAAGAACCCCTGCTACCATCTTCCTTTCTCTTGTTCCCGGTTCTCACTTTCGCTTTCCTGCCTGCTGGTCCTGAGCCTTCCCCCTGCCCTGTGCATGTCCCTGACACGGCAGGGAGGCCCAGGTGCCCTCGCGCTCACCCCACTCACTGTGAGAGGCAGAGCCCCTCTTCTGTCTTAGTCTAAAGAGCCAGCACCAGACCTTCACTTCTCCACAGTAAAGGCGCAGACAAACTAGCTACAACTAAAAAAGGATGTGATTTCCTGCTAGCAGTGGTATCACAGATCACAAGTATTCTTATAAAATCAAGTGACTCTAGTATTCTTTTTTATTAGGCAAAAGAGATTTCAATAGCAGACCTCCAGGAGAATTATATTGAGGCATTAAATAAATTAGTGTCTGAAAATCAACAACTGCAGAGGGATTTGACGGATACCAAATCTAAGCTGGAGATTTCTACTCAGCTGTGCAAAAAAAATCATGACGTGCTCTTAAATCCAACACACAGCCGAGCACCTGAGTTCAAGAATACAGAGTTCAAGTAAAATCTCTTCATGGTTTATTTAAAATGTGTATCATTGTGGTATCATTCTCATTTCTTTAAGAATAATTGCTGACTTAGAGATATTAAATCTTCGACAAAAGACTGTACGTTTATCTCTGCAGCGCGCTGTGCACAAGTGCAGCTGCTCTCGGGCTGAGAGACAGAGGGGGCTGTGTGGCACTCTCATTCAGGCTCGTGTGCGGGACGCCCTGTTTGTAGGTACAGACAACACCCGTAGTCCGCTGAGCCTTTTCATGCTGCCTGCCTCCTCCCCAACCCCACTTGGCCTGTGACAAGGTGGCTTTATAGAAAAAGCTTCTTTTGTATTTTTGGTTAGTTAATTATAGGCTGTTACCGTAAGTCAGCGTTCACTGGAAAACCACCTGGCTTCAGGTCTTACTATAGGGTTTACCTGTTTTCCTCCCAAAAGCCTTTGCTGACGCCCTCACTGCCCTAACCCTCCCCCACCCCCAGATGAGGGGACGTGCCCCTCCTGTGTGCACAGTACTTCCCCTTATTCTAGCACCCAGCGCGCTAGATCCCTCTGGCAGCTTGTCTGTCTTCCTTGCTATGTTGTAAGTGTGTGAGGGCAGGGGCCTGGCAGTGGGGACTGCGTATTTGGAACCTGAGTGAATGAAGGAACACCTGGTCTGAGTGAGCTGCTTATTTTATAAATTACAGCCTTATTTAGCTAGCCTTTCCATTTATTTTTAAGTGAACTTCCTACAACATTTGTTTTAAATGAGAAAAATTGCTACAACTGTTATGTGTTTTGTTTCCCAATCTGCTCTCCAGGCCATCCCATGGCCAGCACAGACATGGTGGAGGGAAGACTGAGCTCTGCAAAACAGGTCTTCCTTCTTCTCCGAGAGGACGAGCGCCGGGCAGCCTAGAGCCCGTGTCCAGGGTCCTCAGCCCCCTGAGTGCTCACATCAGCTCTTGCAGTTCCAGCATCTCTTTGCCTTCCAACTTTCTGTACAAAACTCACTCTTTGCCTTCGGTGCTAGACCCAAACGAAGCCATCTTTTCTGACTCTATCTCTGAGAGTATAAATGACCAAGAAGAGTTTATGTCTTCGGTATGAAAACTTTCTGATCTTACTAGTTTAAGTTTATTTAGTTTGATTTTACCTTTTACTTGAAGGGTGAAGCGTGTGATTTGTTTTGTTTTGTTTTCTTACTGGTTCTCTATCTGAAGTACCCTTTATTCTCATGTATTTCTGTCTTAGAGTTTTGCTGATGAAGACACATTAGCCATGATTACTTTTCAAAGTACATCTTTGTTCTGAAATATAGCATAAGTTATAGTCATTTGTTTTTAACCCTAACTGGAAATTCCCTTCCTTTCCTTTTTAGAGTGGGTCAGTTTTGTATTGGAATGGTTGGTTCAAGGAATATCTCTGGATGGCAGGACAGTCCTAAGCGTGGGCAGAGAGGAAGGAGAGGAGGGACTGTTGCAGAGGGAAAAAGGAGTGGGCGGAGGCGGAGGAAGGAAGTGCATCTGGTTGTAGAACGTTGCCTCAGACTCTCCCAGGGTGATGCAGTCGGTCCTCGTTAGTCATGGATTCGGTATTTGTGAATCTGCCTCCTTGCTTGAAATCCACGTAGCCCCCAGTCAGTACTCAGAGCTCTGCCGCAGCGTTCCTGGACGGGTGCGGGGCTGTGAAAGGCGCCTAGGCTTGCGCTCCCAGCGGAGGTGGCCGGGCGGCTCTGTCCTCTTGTTTCCGCTGTCGTGAGAGGACCACAGGCTGGAGCCGGGAGGGGCAGTGCAGTTTAGCAAGGAGCTTGGACTCTGAGACCCCTTGGCAGAGTTTGAATCCCAGCCCTGGCATCCCTCAGGAGGCTGGCCTCGGGCAAGTCACTAACCAGTTCCGAACCTTGTTTTCTCTTTTGTAAAATAAAGAAAATAGAATCTACCAGGATGAGTGGGATTTAGCACGATACTCTCTATGACATAGATGTGTGCGTG
Organism: Desmodus rotundus; assembly: GCF_022682495.2. Taxonomy (NCBI): domain Eukaryota; kingdom Metazoa; phylum Chordata; class Mammalia; order Chiroptera; family Phyllostomidae; genus Desmodus; species Desmodus rotundus. The sequence continues at coordinate 104,842,989 of NC_071394.1, read as the reverse complement.
TTTCCGCTGGGGGCAGATTCTCTGTTCACTAATTCGGTGTTTGAGGTGACTGTACAGAAAACCACCACAGCAGATGAGGAGGGGCTGCAGGCAGGGGTGGGGGGGGGTGGCCTGTGTGGCCCTTCGAGAGTCGGAACTCTGAAATACCACTGCCCTCGAGGGTTTCAAACAAGGGGCTGGGGCGGCGATTTTTGTGGAGGGAGAAAGTTGATTTTAAGTGGTGTCCGATAGGTAGATATTTTGTGTTCTAAAGTGAAGGTAACATAGTCAGATTTTAAAAGCAAGTTTGAGTAACAGGCATAAGTGTATTTTCTTCTGGGCTGTAGAAGGATGCACATGTCTACAACGGGATGTGCTTTAGGCCAGTGATTATATTTATATGGACTTTACACGTACCCAGCTCAGGTCAGAGAGGAAGAGAGCTGGTGCATTTCTGCAGAACTTTTTTAAAAAAGATAGTCTCATCAGGATAAAAACAAAAGAAAAAACCTCTTCAGAGGAAAAAGTATTTTTTAAAAAATCACCTTTTAATATTGATAGTTAGAAACTATCATGCATAATGTGTGTCGGAAACAGACTGTTCAACTTTGATATGTCAAATTCGCTTCTCTTCTAGTGTCCCTTTCCTGTGTCTCCCCTTGGTTCAATAGCCACAAGGTTTTTGGAAGAGGAGGAACTCAGGTCTCATCACATCCTGGAGCGCCTGGATGCCCACATTGAGGAACTGAAGAGAGAGAGTGAAAAGACAGTGAAACAATTCACAGCCCTGAAGTAGCCTCTTTTAAAAAATCACAAACTTGGAAATAAAAGCAAGTATCAAAGAGTTACTGTCATCTGAAGTAGCGGCAGCGGCTCTTTAAAAACACGAATATATAAAAATCGTAAAGCTGTTGTGAAGAAATCTGAAAAACTGATACTTCTCTAAGGCATTTCTACTGCACTGGGTTGTTTGAAGGACTTTTTCCAGCAATAACTTGTAATAAACCACTTTGCTAGACTTTTCTCATTAATATTTATTATCATAAAGGGGTACTTTTTCTTGCTGACTTAAATGTGAATAGCTATGAAATGATTTTATGGTACATGTTGAAAATAAAGTGACTACAGGAACTTCTTCAAGGGAAGTATGTAGAAGTTGGGGTTCAGAGTCAGACCGAGCTGGCTTGATATATTGGTTTTACCCCTTACTAGGCAGTTGGACTGGAAATGTGCAAAGTCAAGCCAGAGGTACATAAAGGGGTAAGAACTTTGACAGGAGGGCCTCTCTCGCTCTGGGCGCAAGTATGAGACAGAGGTGGAGCGAGCGGGCAGGGGAGAGTTGGGTGAGTGGTGTGCCTGGAGCCTCCGATGGAAATGTGCTGTTTCTGAAAGGATCCAGTGGGAGACATGATGTCAGTGTGCAGGAAGCATTCGAAACCTTGGAGAGTTGGAAAGCTCCATGCAATAAGATTTATTGGAGAGGGGATGGAGAGGGAGAAGAGCAGAAAGCCAAGCCTGGGGCCCTGAAGGACGCCAGCACGTGAGGACCACAGCGGGGGGTCAGCAGAGAGCTAGAATGTGTGACCAGAGACAGGAAGGGGATGCGTAGTGTCCTTGCCCGCTCAAGGACTTGCTCCTGTGGCTCCCCTCTCTCCAGTGAATCTTCCCTGTCAGCATGCAAACATCCTGAGTTCTCCTTTCTCTAGAACCAAACCAAACCTCAGTTCCGTATGCCTCTCTATGTGCTGCTCCATCTCTTTGTCCCCTCCACCCACGTTTCTGCAGTTACTATGTACACTTCCTTCCTTCCCACTCTCCTTAACCCTCTCCAACCCCACTCCCACCCCCACCGTGGAACTGCTGTCTTGTTCTTGAGGTCACCAGTGACCTAGTTGGTCCCTGAGCGTTATTTCACCCAGTTGGCCTCTCCCTCTTTGTCTCTTGGTTTCTGTGACCTGACCCTCCTGGTTTCCCTCCTAGCTCACCGCCCCCCCCCCCCATCTCCTTGTAGTTTTCTGGCTTTTCCTCTTCTACAGCTTCCCCCTCTACCCCTCTGGCTGCCATGGGTTTTCTCACTCAGCCACTCCCCTAGAGTATTTCATTTGATTCTCAAGCTTTGAATATCATCTACAGGCCAGTGATCCCTGCATTCAAAACTAGTCTTGATCTCTTCCCAGAGCTGCTGTCTTAGATACCTGCTTATGGAATATCTTCACTTAAATGTCTGGTAAGCATGTCACATTGAACATTTCCAAGGGAGAACTCTGGATTCTCGCAATATTCCCTGTGAGGGCAGTATCCTGTTTGCCAGTGGCTAGGAGTTATCCTAAATCCCTCCCTTGCCCCCACCTCCATGTCCAAGCCATTGGGAGGTCCTGTCAGTTCTGTCTCCAGGATCCGTCTCAGGTCCAACCATTGCCACCTCGTCTCCACCGCCATCGTCCTGATCCAAACTAACCCAGTCTTTCGTTCAGATTCTGGCCATAGCGTCCTGTCCCCAATAACTCATTCTCCTGCAGAATGAGTTGTCCTTCAGAAACGTAAATGAACAGTGTCTCCCTTCAAACGCTGCAAAGACTTCTTGGTGCACCCGGGATCAATCCAAATTGCTACACAGCCTGCAAGCCTCCCCCCACACCGGTCACCCACTGCACCCCTGGTCTTCCGCTGTGCTCCAGCCACGCTTCTCGACTGCAGCCAGCTTTAACCTGTTAGGGCCCCGTGCTTGCAGTTTACCTGGAATCCCTTTCGCCTCACCCGTGATTGGCCTGGGCTCCCCTCTCAGGTCTGTACTTGTGCCCCGTCCCTCACTGCTGCATCTAAAACCTGCTTCTCCCCGTTCCTCCGGCTCACTGCCCTGAGTTATTTCCTTCATAGTGCTCACCACTCTCTGGAATCACATGTTTTTGATTCATGTTTTTATTGTTTATTTCTACCTTAGAATTAAGCTTCTTGAGGCCAAGGACATTGCCTGTCTCGTTCAGGGTGGGGCCCTCATCACCCAGCACAAGCCCCCACACTTGGCTGGTGCTCCGAGAGTTCGAACCAGTGGTACCTGTCCTTTCTCAGATGCACTCCGCTTTCGCTTTGTACACGCTGTCCTTTGGCTCTGCTTCCTCTTCCCATGCACTTTCCTGTGTCCCTTTATCTTGCTTGGGAAAGCTTTCCCACACCCCTTGACCGGACCGAGGGAGAGTTCCCCCTCATTTCTCATGTGTGTGCCCCCTCAAAGCACTAGCCATACTGTGCTGTGCTCTGTGAATTTCATCTCCCCCACTTTTAACTGAAAACTCCTGAAAAGCACGGGCCAGGTCCTGCTGGACCCTCAGTCAGCATGCTGCCTAAGACACAATAGGCACTAAACAAATGCTGGATGGATGAAAATCACTCCCGTTCTGGGCTTCCGTGTACTCACCTGCAAAATAGGGCTAGTACCTCACGAAGCTGGGAGGATTTGCTGAAAATACAGTTCTGACAGGGCTTGGCAGACTCTAAAAATACTGTACCCAGGCATGGGGGGATTTGGGGGTTTCAGACTGTCCCAGGCTTCTACTTAAAATATGTAGGGCCCACATCCTGCTTCTGAAATGGTCATAGGGCGTGTTGACTAAAAGGCCCAGTGATGGACTCTCGTCACTGGAAATACCTACGGAATCACGAGGTGCGGTGTACTCCCTTAAATGTATACTGTGTTGTTGAAAGTTGAAGTAGTTAACTTACTCAGTTTGTCAGGACATTTGATTGTAAATTAACTCAGCTTCACTTTTAAAAAGATTTATGCCCCAAATTAAAATGTGTCGAAACTCAATTCGAGTTAGTTTCTTCATTCAGTTTTTGGAGAACCTCCCAGTGGTCAGGTACCCGCTGAGAGGCAAAGGTGGGCGTACGTAGTCTACGTGTGGTGCTTACCGATCGTGTTTTGTTGGGTGAGTTACGTGAGTAGGCCTGAACGCCTCCTGAAGTGTTGTCTGCATTTCTGTGCAGATTTAGCCCAAGAGGACAGAGTTGAGTTCCCACTGTGGGGTGGACACTACCTTTCCATGGAGCCTCATTTAACCCCCAAAAGGCTAGGGTGCAGGGATTTCATTGTCCCCAGGTGATGGGGAGGATGCGAGCCGCTTGCCCAGGGTCACAGTGCCCAGGCTTGCTCGCTCAGAGACTAAGGGTAGAGAGCGTGGACTGCAGGCAGAAGACGCTGTTCCTAATCCTAGCCCTGCCATATATCAGATGTGTGACCTTGGGTAAGTTAATTAACCTCTCCATGCCTCAGTTTTCTCATCTGTACAGTGGGGGAAAGAAAAAATCACACCTGTCCTGGCTGCTGTAGCTCAGTTGGTTGGGTGTTGTCATCCTACAGGCCGAACGTTCTGAGGGTTTGATTCTGGATTAAGGCAAGTGCCAGGGTTGTGGGTTTGGTCCCCAGTCGGGGCACGTACAGAAGGCAACCATCCATGTTTCTCCCCCTCTCTTTCTCCCTCCCTTCACCTCCCTAATACCCCTCTCCCTTCCTCTCCCTCTCTAAAAGAAATGAAAAAATGTCCTTTGGTGAGGTTAAAACAAACAAGCAAATAAAGAAATCATTCCCAACTCATAGTTTTTGTGAAGATTAAAGTAACAGGTGTAAAGTTCTTGGATCCATGCCTGGCCTAGTGCTGTGAAAGTATCCTGTTGAATAGAAAAATACAACGCTCTGTGTTTCTGTTACGGCTACTTAAGTCCAAAAAATTCTGCCCTCCCTCATACACAGATATATAACACCTGGTAAACTATGGGTGACGCTTAGCTGTTTGCAAACACCCTCGAGTCTAGCACCTAAACATTGCAGGTGAGAAAAATAACTCTGAAATAAAGCTCTGTCGTTGAGAACATACATCAAGCAAACAGTTGTCGTGAATAGCATTCAAGTGCAGACGGCAAGGTTAGAAAAAGAAATGTGCTGACTCGTTCTAGAAGCAGTTTGAGATGGCAATACAGAAATGCATCAAAAAGGAACAAGCGGTGGATTCAGGCCAGAGGGGAAATGAGGGCCGTAAATGTTGACTCACAAACGAACATTCAGTCCAGTCTAGCTGCTAGAGGCAGGTAGAAAAGTTACCTCTGAGCTTTTAAGGGTAAAAGCAAAGAAAACATGACTTGAAAGCTTTATGGTGCCCCCGAGATGAAAACAGACACGGGTTCAGAAGAAGCACATCTTTTTTCTTAGCTAATAACCAGGGAATTTGTGCAGCTTCCGGGCCGCGTGCTTCAGTGCGGGCTGATGGAGTCAGGCTGAAGTGCGGTTCGGAAGAGCCAGTTCTGCGAGGGTCCCTAGCAGGACCGTGGGAAGCTCTGGTGGCCTCGATCAAAGGGGGAAATTTAGAAGAATGAAGGACTGCAGGCCTTTAAAGCAGTCTTCTTAAAAGCTATTTCTCCACAGTGCAATTTTGATAATTCAAATAACACAGTTCACTCTCTTTTTCCCTCCATGGGAACCTAGAATTTGGAAATTTTGCGTTGCCTGTTAAGGCCACGTTCAGATGACTTGACGAGCTGGTCAGAAGTAGGTTTACACTATCATGAAAGGAGAGAACCCAGTCAAGTCGATGCCAGAATGGTGTGAGGTCCAGGATCTGCCTTAGGTTAAACGCACTGTATAAATTTGCACGTGTGCGTTTCTCGGAGGGAGAGCGCCCTCAGTTTTCACCAGAGTTATCTGTGAGCCAAAAAGAGATTGAGAACCACAAGTCTGAGGACTGGAACTCTCCCAGAATGGCGTCGTTTCCTGGGAAAGAGACGAAACTGCGGGAGGCCCACCGGTGCCACCGAGGCTGAGTTTCAAAGTGAGGAGGCAGTGAAGGGCGAGGCAGGAGGTGACCGAGGGCACAGGTTTCCTTTCGCTCTGACGAAAATGTCTAAACCAGTTGTGATGGCTGCATAACTCCGCATGTAACACAACGGCAACTGTCTGATCATACACTTTTAATGGGTGAATTATATGGTATGAAAATTATATCTTAATAAAACTGTTACAAAAAAAAAAAAAAAAAACCCCGATGGGTAGCAATACCTAACAATTCAAGCGTACATTCAGAAAGCATCACAGCACACACAGCACATGCTCTTCTGAAACTTCATGTTCTCCACTCTCACTTCATACTCAGGATGAGAGTGGGAGCCGTCTTTAGAGAGTGGGGTCAGGCTCCTCTGAATAAAGGCTGTGGGCGGGGCGGTTCTGCACTGGGAGATAACGCGGGGAGGGGCTTTGCCTGGCCCATGCACTGCAGGGCTCCTGCTTCCCCTCCAAGGGAGCGCACTCTTGGGCTGCCTGTGAGGGGAGCAGTTTGCAGGATTACTGAGGATTCTGGCAGCAAAGTCCGTAATAATCAGCCAGGCAGAGCTTCTTGGCTAAGCACCTTGTATGCAGGGGCTGCAGGAATGCTAGGTATTAACCTCAGAGGGGGACTGTGTACAGAACATTTTAGAAAGAGTTACAGACCACTGATGGGGAAATGCCGGACTATGGGACTGTACCCTAAGACTGCTTGGCAAGTCCCCCGATATCTCTACAAGCATGGCCAGGCAAAAGAGAGAAGGAGAAGCCAGGCCTGCTCATGTCTTCAGCTGTGAAAAACAGATCAGCTCCGACACTACTTTGCCCGGTGCTCTTCTAGAACAGCATGCCTTTAGGAGGCAGCCAGTGTGGACGAGCTCAATGCCGGTTCCCAGTGCTGTCCTGTGCCCTTGGATTTGTCTTGCCTCTGATGTACAGCATAAAGTGAAACAACCCACCAGTCCCTGGGTCCTTCTGCAATCTAGGAGATGTATCTCAGTTCCTCAGCCTAAAAGTAAATGCCACAAACAAAGCAAGAACCCGTTAATCTCTTCAGCCATGATTGAACATAGCCTTTGCTCCCAGCAGGAGCAGGTATCCAAATGTGCAGGTCCCCGTGTAACCTGGTAGTAAGCGGCAGCTGGGGCAGAAGCCCAGTGGCTTCCCCAGGGATGATCCTCCTGGCTGAGAGGCCCCTCAGCCCTGCGGGAAGCCCTAGCAGCAGCCTGTTTGTATTAATGTATGCTGGACTGTGCAAAGGATGGGGAAAGTTCTAGATGGCTGATAGCTTCACCCTGCCACCTTCTGCACAAGCTAACATTTGTGGACTAAGCAGGCATCACGTGATCTCTTTATTTTGCTTCAAAAATGTTTAACACGAACACATTTTTAACAACATCAAGCAATTCTAGTATCTTCCCAGGCTAATCATTCCTTAAATTCACATTTCTCAAACTGTCTTCCAGAGATCTGAAATTTTTCAATGTGTTAATATATTCCTTAGAAAGAAATGTGCCAAAGCAGAATGGGAAGTGCTGTACATCATAGCCCTAGGGCCAGGTTGGAATTCAGAGAGCTGCCTCCCCTCCTCCCACGGGCCAGAGCCTCCATCTCTCTCCCTGATGGCCTCCTCTGTCGCTTCCCAAATCACTGGGAGCTGGCAGCCTTAGGCACTCAGAGTTCTTACCTTCTGTGTGTCAGGGGACTTCTTCGGTTGAGCCTCTGGGTCCCTCAGAATAATGACTAAGTGCATAAAATAAAATAATGTTAAAATGAAAACCAATTCTATTGACATTTAGTTATCAAAACCTAAAGAAAAAAATGTGTGATATAATATGTGCCTTTTATTAACTCATTAAATAACAAGACTGAGCAGCAGGTCTATCTCCTACTATGCTTTCAAAGCAGGGATGCATGAAAGTAATATTTTGAGATGTCTGCAACACTGTAATGAAATATGAAAATATCCGTTATTTCCTTTGGAAGAAAGCCCCAGGTGCTGCTAGCACTGCTGTGGGTTATGGCCTAGATTCCTAATGGAATAAAAGCTCAATTTCAGTGAGAGCTTATTGGGAGTAAGGATGTCAGTGTTTCCTATCCAAATTCATGGAGTCCTAACTTCTGTCCTTGGCCCCCCCCCCCCCCCCTCCGGTGGTAGGGAGTCTGTGGACTCCAGGTTGAGAATTTAGAGGCTTTGAGCTTAGTACGCTTTGCTTTGTGTCTGGTCGATCTGGTTCTCTGTGAACTTTCACTTATGCAGAGGGGGCAGCGCTTGTGTTTAGTGTCACCTGTGACTAAGAACTTAGGCTTTAAATGGGTGAGACCACAAACCGACTTACACTCTTATTCATGGCATACCTGTGGGCATCTTGGAGAACTAGTGGTGTACATTAGACAAGCAGAGCCTTCCACCTGGGCTATTGGGGGACCTTGGGGTCTTAGAAGTCCCCCACATTTGGGGCAGCCAGGTCGAGCCACGAATGATCAGAACTTCTAGCCTGGGGCTCCACAGAGGAAAGCCAGGTTTGCCTAAGCAACCATTACAAGCCCAATGAATGACATATGGCATCTTGGGCTTGCTGCATGTGACCAAGGAGGAGCTGGACCTCTTGTACATCTCATCTGACAAAGCAGAGGGTGCCACTGTCCACTGTGGACAATGGGCAGGGAGGGACCCACGGCATACTGGAAAAGCTGGTGTTCTGTGAACCCAAGGAGGATTTTGCAGCCCAAGTGCAGCCACCTGGGGACTGTGGGGCAAGGGACAGGTGGATGGTGGTCAGTGTCGGGAAGCCAGGAGGACTTCCTGTGGGTGCATCTCTAGGTAGCAGTCCAAATCTCTGTCTTCACAAAATGATCCAATGGTCTGAATCTTCCTGGAATCTCAACTCATGTATTTTGGACCCTTGGCCTAAATGTCAGTACTACAAACAAAGCAAAAAGTGTTCCCCAGTCACAGTCAGATAATCGTAGCTGCCTGTAGTGTGCCTGGCTGCCTCTTGCCCCAAGCCAGCCACGGGGCAACCGCTCCAACAAGTTCTCCCAGTTAGTGTTCTGCATGATTTAACACTAATCTCATAATGTTTGCTTGGATCCAAAATCTCTCCATAATGTTACTAGAAACTTCAACAATAAATTTGTCAATGAAAGAAGAGGAATTATAATTAGAGTCTTTAAATACAATTTTTATTGTTGTAATTTTCAAATTAATGTTGTAATAAAGCCATCATGACTTGGCAAAGTGTCTCAATAAAGTAAACTATGAAGAATTTGAAGACATTGGTAATTAAACACATCTTGATCAGCAATTGTGAGCAACCATTTCAAGCATAAATCCTGATATAAACAATTAAGGTCACAAAAGAAGTTTCATATAAACCCAATGTCTTTCCTAATACTTGCATTTTATTTTTATCATCATAATTAAATATTGCAGGGAAAATGTAATGAAATTTGTTCCATATAGACACCCTTAAATCCTCTTCAGCTTACCCCAGAGGGCTGTACAAATATTACTGTCTGCTCTTCGTGGGAGGTTCTCTCTGAAACATGCAGCCGTGGGAGTAGAGGGCCTCGGCGGCGAGCGCCTGGTGTGGCCTCTGCTGCCTTGTAGGCCAGCCCTCCGCCTCTTCCTTTAGGTCTCAGCTAAAATATTTCTGCCCTTAAAATCTATTTTCTTTTTTATCCTCATTCAAGGATGTGCTCATCGATTTTAGAGAGAGGGGAAGGGGAGGGAGAGAGAGAGAGGGGGAGAGAAACATGGACGTGAAAGAGAAACATCAACCAGAGCCTGAACCAGCAACCTGGGTATGTGCTCTGACCAGGAATGGAACCCGTGACCTTTCAGTTTATGGGACAATGCTCAAACCAAGTGAGCCAGGGCACAATCTATTTTTTTTAAAGATTTTATTTATTTATTTCTAGAGAGAGAGGAAGGAGGGAGAAAGAGAGGGAGAGAAACATTGATGTGAGAGAGACATTGATTGGATGCCTCTGGCTTGCACCCTGACCGGGAACGGAACCCACAGTCTAGGCATGTGCCCTGGGAATCAAACCTGCGATATTTCGGTTTACATTTTAGTTTACATTTCGGTTTATAGGATGATGCTCCAACCAACGTAGCCACACTAATCAGGGTACAAAATCTATTTTTATTAAACATATGTGGGCTACTCAGATGACAGTTTATCCATTTATTAATTCATTCATCAAACAGTTAATTGAGTAATCCCCAATCTTAGAAGACTGAGTTCCTGTTAGTCTCTGAAGATGCCACACAGACCGCAGCTCCTTTCCTGCTCCCAGAACCTCTGACAAGCCTGCTGGCAGGCCTAGCAACACACCTGGGCCCTTAGCGATTTGCATCAGTAATGCTTCAGCACAGCTCAGTGCCCAGGGCGAGGGACCCAGAGGAAAGAGCCTGAGAGCTCAGAGGAGGGCCTCAAAGCTGGCCCACCCTCAGCCCCTGTATGCCCTTGGGCAGTGTCTTCATATGCAGAATGAGGACTCTGATCCTCCCGGAGCATGGCTGCCATAGGCCAGGTGAGACTCTGAACAGCAAAGAGAATCAAAAAGCTGTAGATCAGGCCTCACAGGTAGCATCAGCCGTGGAAAAGGGCAGCTGTGGGAAAGCACCCACTCAGGGTCAGCAGCCGGCCTGGCCTCAGGGTCTGGGAGACAATCAGAGGGGCAGGTAGGGGTGACTTGTATAGTCAAGTCAGTCTGTCCAACGGGGGGCCTGCAACTTCGTTCCATTTGGAGCTGTTCACAGGCTTCTCGGGAAAAGCAGGCCAGTCAGACTCTAATGCCATTTCCTGATTGTCATGGAGTCACTTTTTTTTTTAACATTGTGCAGGCTGAACAGTAAAGTTGGCCACCTCTGCCCACACCAGGTTTGGGGTGATAAAAATGGGCCAGGGCCCACAGCACAGGCAAGGTCCCCAGGAAAGGGCCTGGGGAGGGCAGCAGGGGGCGAGGCCGCTGGACCTTGTCTGCAGGGCTCAGGACACCGATGCCCCAGAAGCTGCCTCACCCGCGTGTGCGTTCCACTGTCCAGGGAGAACAGGCTCGCATTGCAATACAGTGACTTCTGTTAAGAGCAAAACCCATAAAACTTACAGAAGAAAACAGGAAATCTTTGTGATCCTGGGTTAGGCAGACATTCTTTTTTTTAAACGGCAATGTGGATCATTTCTTCGCCCTTGGATTTAAGAAATGCCAACATCTCGCCATATGTGCTTCAAAACTCCCATAGAATAAGAGTTTTCAAAATTTCTTTGAGCCCCTCCCCACTTTAGCGTATAAAGTATTTATTAGCAGACAAGACCTACAGATTTATTTCTTCTTGGTCACACCCCCAGTGCAACCCCGGCGTCCCGTGGTCTGGGTGTGCTGGCCTGGAACACGAAGACTCCAGAAGTGGCGCAGCCCTCTGTGGGCCCTGAATTTTCTTCAGCCTCCCCAGGGCTTCACGGAGCTTGTTGTCTACACCATCAGCCAGGACCTGGCTGTGTTTTCTGTCCTTCCCGTCCTTCTGCCCAAGAACCTGCCTGGCATCGTGTCCTGGCACGGGTTCTGCATCGTGGCCAACACATGTTCTCCCTCACCCTCTGGTGAGGCCGCTGTCTGCTTCCCCCAACACCACACGAGCGGTTGTGCGCCCCACGCCCTTCACTGCAGTGAGAGCAAAATCTGTTAACCTCACTCATCGATGTTGGAGCTGAATTCTCACAAAACGTGCTGGGACTCCTCGGAGTCGCTACAACCTTGCAGCGATGTGCAGGCCTCCCGTGGAAGCTCTCTGTGGCCCTTTCTGAGGCCGCCCCCTTCTTCCGCCTCCGGGAGCAAGTGCCCTCCTGGTGATGGCATTGACCGTCACAGCCGTGCTTTCGCGTTTGTGCACGTCCCCAAAAGAACGCGTGGCCTGATTTCGTGCCTTGTAATTGTATTTGTATGCGCCAGCAAGAATTAGGTAATGAACTTAAATACTGATTTAATTTATCACATCATGAAAAATACACCTGCAAAGACCTAGAAGTATATCTAATAAAAGATATGCGAGACTCTATGCAAATCTACAGGTTACTGAGAGAAAGTGGGAGTTTGCCCCCCCCTCCCCCGCCATGCTCTGAAGGGGGTGGTGGGGAGGGAGAAAGGGGCCGGAGTCTGACGCATCAGTGTGCAACACTCATGTTATTTTGACCAGGTAGGCATCAGGTAGTATGCTTTGATTAATATGACGATTGTGAATAATGTTTCCACGATGGAGTTAGCATTGATTTTGTTCTCTGCATACCTTTTACCAAATAGTTCCGTTACTCCTTACTGTCACTGTAGAATTCCCTCAGTAAAGTCGGCTGCATCAGGCAGCCCATTTATGGGGCTCATTTTATCGTTTCCTCTGACAGGCTTCCTGGACGGGTCTGCCCTGCCCTAGACGGTGTTGAGAGTGCTCACTGCGCAGCTGTCTTCGTCATGTCCCTTACCATCCTCCCAGGGTCCCTTTGCCTCTCGTCTGGGTAGGATTTCCTGGTCCCAAGTGGCCCCTGTTCTTGGTTTACACCCTCATGGGGTAGCACCCTCTGCCGGAGAAACGGCTTATGGGAGGTAGGTTTTCTTTGAGAGCTTGGACGTCTCTAAATATTTTCATTCTGCTCTCACCCTTGAGAGATTCCCACGGAGTACAGAGCTTCTGGTTGGAAGTCATTTTCTTGCAGAACGTTGGAGGAACTGCTCGACCATCTTCTCATTGCCCGTGTTTTCCTGCAAGGTGAAGCCATCTGAGTCCCGAGCCTTCGCAGGTCACGGGCTTGACTTAGTCTTTGGAGGACCCGTTCGTCCCCAGCGCTCTCCAGTTCACAGTCCGGTTCCATCCGCTGTGTCCTGCAGCGCTGAGAAAGTCTCCGGAATGACGTGTTTAATAATCTAAGCCTCAGCAGGGCCTGGCACAAACCAGGCACGATGGTGTTTGCTGGCGCTTTCATTCTCTTTCTGGAACTGAGTCAGACATTCTCCTCAAGTCTGGGGCTCTTTGGAGGTCCTTTCGTTTTAAAGACTGAGATGCTAAAACACTATTAGTCGTCTATGGTCAGGTAACACATTACCCCTAACTGTAGCAGCTTCGAAGAACAAGCTTTTGTCATCTCACAGTTTCTGCGGGTCCAGAATTTAGGAGTGGTCTAAGAGAGTGGTTCTGGCTCCGTTTGACTCAGATGGCTCCAGTCAAGCTGGCCCGGGCTGCTGAATCTGCAGAGGAGTCAGCTCCATGGGCTTCTTCCCACGGCTGTTGGCTGGAGGCCCTGTCCACGTGGCTTGAGAGTCTTTTGCTAAAGAGCAAGTGATCTCAGAGAGAACAAGGAGGAAGCTCTGATGCCTTTTATGTCCAAATCTTGAACATTACCTACCCTCCTTTCTGCCACACTCTACTTGTTAGGAGAGAATTACAAGTATAGCCCCCCTTTCAGTGGGTGGGAATTATGAATGGAAGGGTATCAGAGAATTTGTGGACACAGTTTTAAAACACCACAGATATCATTTGTAGCTAGAGGTGGTCACATGGGGTCCCCGGCCTCTCACAGGACTGCAGCTCACAGTACCTGTGGGTGGTTTTTTCTTGCATGGCTCAGTTTTCTCAGAGAGGAATCTTCTAGTCTTTGCTTGGAGGGGACAAGCCAGGCAGCCAGCTCTGGGGTGTTAAGGTGGATAAAGGCTCAGGGGTGGTCTCACCATTCAGTATGCAAATTGTGTATCTTTTCTTAACCATTGTTTTTCCTTGTGTGGTTTCAGATGTCGGTTTGCGGGCTTTCTTGAACGGGAGATTTTCCTTTTCTTTTCTCCCTGGCTCCCCTTCCCTATCTCTAGGTTGCAGCTGTGACCCTCACGGAGCCTTTACTGTGTGCTGAGGACTCTTCTGTTCCCCGGGTGGGGGCTAACTCGTTCCTTCCCCTCAAGGTACTGTCGTGGTCAGTGATCTGAGCATCATCCCCAGGTTACTGCTGAGGAAGCAGAAGGTTCGATCACTTGGCCAAAGGCAGCTGGGAGCCGCGTGGCTGACTGCAGGCAGAGTTTGTGCTCTTAATCCTGTCCTGTCCTGCTGTGTCCCACAGCATCCCAGCCCAGGCCTCCTCAGCACCCCCAGCCCCAGGAGGACACAGCTCTGTGAGGAGGGTCCCCAGCTGGCTGCAGGGCTTCCACGGTCGAATCCATGGCCGGAGAGGGAGACAGAGGCTTTGGTCCTGCAGTGATGGCTCCTGACTGCACAGGACAGCTTTTAGCCAAACAGGGACCAGCGGCCAACAGGCCATCTTTCCAGAAAGAAACCTATTCGCTTCTTTTAAAAATGGTCTTTGAACACTCTTATTGAGCTTTAAAAATGTCAAGCGAAGCTTTTACTGATGGAGTGGACTTCCTGCCCTGATCAGGTTAATGTCTTCTCCCTGTGTTTCTCCTGGGTGATGGGGAAGGGGCCCTGGTGCTGATGAGATGGGTGCCAAAGAGCCGTGGTGCCCATGCTGGCCCCGGGCCCGAGGGGGACGATCACAAAGGATTATGAGGCAATGGGGGTGGGGGCTAGCCTCCAAATGACTCCGACAGCTCGGCTGCACTTCATTTTTCATCATATCATAAAATGTTAATTTTCAGATCTCCCTGGTGTTCACATACACACGAATACACACACACAGCAAAGTGCTCACTGGGCAATCTGGAACTCTGCAGTCACTTTGCATTAAACAAACGTTTCCTCACGTTTCCTTATCACCGTTCTTTGTCCGTATGGGAGCTGCCAGGGCCCGCACTCCCGACATCTGCACTCCATTAATCACACAGCCCCATTGTTCCCGGTCATTCACGGTGGGGCTGCCTCGCTGCCCTCCGCCCACAAGCCTCCCCACAGTCCTTCCTGCCACCCTGGCCGGGGCGCCCCTGACTTGCCCTTCCCTCACTCCCCAAACACCGCACAGCCTGGGTGAAGAAGTGATGGCGGATTCCTTGTGTCACGGAGGCAGTCGGCCATCCCCTTAATGGAAACAAAGCAATCCCAGCACGAGCTGAAGGCAGAGGGTCCCCGAGAAGAAAGGCACTCCTCCGATGGATCGATCGGTTGTCCTGATTGCTTCCTGGTGGCAAACACCACGAGCACTCCCAGCCAGTGGCCATTTCTCTTGCCCTGTAAACATACATTTCCCACAGGGCCGAAGGAGCTGCTGCCCAGCACAAGCTGTGTTCGTTAGCAGGGGTGAAGGAAGCAAAGGCTATTCAGAGGTTGTAACTCCACAGCCTTTTTGGTCGACAGCCACATACAGAGATCCAGTGATGTATTAATTCATTAAAAAAAATTTTTATTTGTTGATTTGAGATAGGAAGAGGTGGGGGTGGGAGAGAGAGAGAGAAACATGGATTTGTTATTCGGCTTATTTATGCATTCACTGGTTGTCTCTTGTATGTGTCCTGACCAGGGATCAAACCCACAACCTTGGTGTATCAGGATGATGCTCTAACCAACTGAGCTACCCGACCAGGGCCTATTAATTCAATTTTGAAACGACAAATTGATGTTCACTTAAAAAATTTACTGCTCACTTATTCTAAATGCAAGTTATTGTTTGATCACGGAGATGAAATAGCAAACAAGGTTGGCTCTGCTCCCCCTCTGGAGAGAGACGCCGGTGCGTCTGTGTGCTCCAGGTGGGTACGGTGAGTGGCACCCTCCTGGGGCCCCCAGGTGGTCAGGAGGCCTCCCGTGGGTGCATGTGTGGACCCATGCTTTGGGAGTTGACTGGTTGTCAGTCAGTGGACTAGGTTGCTGGGAAGCCAGTGCTCACCCACTGATCTGAATAGCCTCCTTTGTTATTTTGGTCTTAGCCTGATCTGGCTGCCTTAAGTCAGGGCTGGCTGCTGCATGGCATACCTCTCCCTTCAGTCGAGTGGATCACCAGTTAATCACAACACTCCTTCCTGCAGAACTCGATGTGACTTCAGAATCCTTCTTAACCCAATGCTCCAGGCAACAATGGCCAAACATCTGGAGAGAGCTGGTTTAAGGTAAAGCGCGAAACCACTTTGCAGGCCCTGTCCAGGTTTCCTTCTCATTCTGAAACCCGCATGGCCCAGCTTGGCCACTGGATGCCCCCTGACCCTCGGGGCCCTCTGGCATCTCCTCCTGAAGGTGTGTCCCCGCAGGACCGGCCTTGAGGACAGCCTTGCTCTGAGTGTTCAGCTGAGCATCGTTTTCTAAAATAGCAACTCTCCTGAAGATAGTTCCACATATGGTGGAAAAGATTTATCCGTTTTGGTCTTAAATAGCCAAAGATTCGCCACTCCACAGCTCTTCCCTAAGATAACATGTTCTCCTGGATTTCAGGAGCTTTTCTGCAGAAGGCTTATTTGATGGGCTCTGTTTTGGTAGGTGTGGGTGGGACCAGCAGATGCCTTAAACTCAGTCTGTGTGCTTTTCAACAGAAGCACCAAGCTTAGGTTACAGGATTTCCTTTCAACAGGGCTGGGGGTGGGGGTGGCGGGACAAGTGGGCAGGAATCATAATTAGATTGGGAAAAGGAAACTCCATAAAACCATTCATGGCCCCAAAGAGTCCCTGACTATCCACGGCCACCCACCTTCACCAGCGGGGTAGCCCGTCTTCTCTGGTGGCCTTTCTTCTGTGAATAATCTCATTCACAAGGTGTCACTTGCTCACCTTCAGGGCTCCCACACTGCACCGCGTCTTGGGTCCCTATCTGGCTGTGGTGCCAAGGGCCATCCTACACACCATCGCCTGTGAGTGAGACAGCAGCACATGGCCTCTTCAGAGTCCAGAAAAACGAGGGGACTCTAGGATTTTTCCTGCCTCCTGAT
This sequence comes from Desmodus rotundus, assembly GCF_022682495.2. NCBI lineage: Eukaryota > Metazoa > Chordata > Mammalia > Chiroptera > Phyllostomidae > Desmodus > Desmodus rotundus. The sequence continues at coordinate 104,826,350 of NC_071394.1, read as the reverse complement.
TAAAAGCAGGTTTTTGTTTGAAGACCTACCTTTTCCACCAGTGCCTGACACAAATTATGCCTTCTCCATAGAGGACAATGTTCTTCTGAAGGCTTCCATGGAAACCTTGTCTTAACACAACCCAATAGTCCTGGCGTTCGTAGAAGAGGAAACGGGGAGAGTCACAGGGCAGGTGGAGGGTCCCTGCCATCACAGGAAACCATCACCACAGTGCAACAGAGGAGGACGGGGGCTTGAATTATGGCAAAGGCCACACAGTGGCACGGGCACGGAGTTGGAAGAGTAGGTCGGACATGAGAGCCAGCCAGCACAGAGCAGATCTCAGTCACAGTGGGGATGATGGAGTCACTAGTGGCCACCGTGAGTTTGACTCAGGTACCTGGAGGGATGGGGGTGCATTTACTGTGTTGGGGGTTCAGGAGGAGCTGGAGGTCATCTGGGGGAGAAAAGTGATTTTGGTTCAGGATCTTTTGACTCTGAAACGCCATTGGGACATCCAAGAGACGACTGCCTGACTTTTAGTTTTCTTTAGTTCTGCTTGCAAAATCAGAGAGAAGCAACGTTCTGTCAGGGGCTGTTGCTTCCCCTTTGGTCCCTCAGCTGGGTTCTCTCCAGCCCCTTGCCTTCAGGCAACAGAGAAGCCAGCAGCCCAGCAGCCCAGCCTGCTGGGGCCTGCAGGGCAGGCTCTTAACACAGCGGGGCTCTTCAGATTTTCTGCAACTGACAATCCCAGGTCTACCGCCTGCCAGCATCTGTTCGCGGAGACACAGCATCACAGACTCTCCGGACTGAAAGGGACATTAGAGGTCATCCATTACAGCTTCAGGGTTGGCATTTTCAGACTGTTCTAATAATTCCAGAGTTCCTCCTCCTATTATACAGAAGACTGTTTCTTCTGACTTCCCCTAACATGCTGGTAAAGGCAGGGTCCAGCTGTGGGCCCGCTTCCTAAGGAGAAGCGTGGATCTAGCGGTGAGGGCCGCAGCGGGGCTGGATCTGGGAACACAAGTTCCTTTTTGTCCTTCACACCCCAGCTATGAGAATGGTCTCCATGGTTACGGCAGCTTCCTAGAGGTGTCTAGATTTTCATTTTCTATATTTCCCTAAATGTCCAATTTATGAATAATCTGTTTAAGGAAGCCTGCTGGAAAGTTTCTGCATGTATATGAATATCAAGAAATAGGTATTTATATATTCAAAACAACAAGAAAAGTACGGTGATAGGCATTTTGTGTAGATTATTTTTTTCCTCCCACTAAAAACAGAAATTAGGATTGACTTTAAAATTTTCAAGTTAAACAAGATTCAATGAAAGAAACACGGCCTTTATGTTCTTCAAAGGGCTGTGAGCCCGCAAAGGGCTGGAGCTAACCTAATTATGTTTTCTTTAATGTGTAATAGCTATTTGCCTGATCTGCCATTTGCATCTCGCAGTAGCATTCAAATGGCTGGGACATTGATTTTTCTTCCCTCCCCGGGGGGCTTCCTTTGAACATAAAAGTGTTTCTTCCTGTGTTTTTCCCCTCCTTTTGTGAGAGCAGTGATAAGAATGGATCGATAATTACATTGTTGGATAAAAATGAATATGAATTTTTATTGGAAAACAACACCCGCAACAATGTGGGAAAAGCACACCCAGCTGCCAACGGCCCCCACAACGCAGTGCTCGAGTTATGAGAAGCAATCACCTCTTAAAGATGTCCAGCTGCTCACTCCACAGGAAAAGAAAGGATAGAACGCAGATAAACTGATGTGCGACCCGGGCGCACCACCTCCCAACGCTTTGCCAATAGCAAAGGCCAGGCAGTGCCGAGGACCCTGTCGGCGATCGAGTGTTTCCAGATGAACTGGTGTGGAGAGAGCCTAGTCCTTGCCGTCAGCGTGGCTTCTAATATCTCAGACCACTGGGAAAACTTTTCCACTTTCCAAGTCCTTGGAGGAGAGGATTTCTCGGCAACTTGTTCCTCCTGCTTAACAACAGGAAATAGTTCTTTATGTCTAGCCTAAACCCTTCATGCTTCAGTTCTTCTATTTATTTCCCTTCAATCTCAGCAGGCTGTGTGTGCAGAGTTTGGCCATGGTGGGACAATGTAACATATGGGGAACTCACAATGATTATAATCAGACTGAAAACGGAGTCCAGCTGTGCTGGTGCCGCTTCCCAAACAAGCTGAAAAGGAGTTAATTGCAGTTGCGGTTGTGGAGCCCAGTTGCTCAGCACCCTTCCTCCCTTCCGAACACCCCACACCCTTCCTTCCGCCTGTGACCTGAGGGCTGGCCATCCCAGGACTTGCCTCTGCATTCGATCAGCTTCAGTCCTTCACTGGCATAGTACTGAGTGTGGTCAAAACAGTCCCATCCAGTCCCATGCCCAGTGTTCCGGACCAAGCACACCCCAATCCTATTGCATTCTGTGTTTTCTCGCCAGGCAGTCCCACAGGCTCGCTTCACAGCTTGTGCGTGGCAAAAATGTGCTCGGTGTACACATGAGGAAGCGCTGAGAAGCCACGAGAGAGCACCAAGTGAATTTAACATAAACATCTCAGCATCATTTTTTCAAATTCTGCGGAAAAACCCTGGCGGTAGTAGGTTCAGCCTCACGGAGGTGTGCAGCGACGGCAGTTCTGAACGTTGGGCACCAGGGGGCGCCCGTGCCATTCCACCGGCCGCAGGGACTCTAGTGGACCAGGAAACAAAGATGGGGTTTTGAATAAAAGACTTCAAAATGCAACCCCAAATTCTACCCTGAGCAGCATGCGTGTAAAAATTCATAAATGTGGGATTTCATTTCATGTATTTTTACTTTAGTGGAAAGAAATGCAGGTGATTTTCTGTGTCTACAGCTGTCTTTACAAAGGGGGCGGGGTGCCTGTTTAAATGACGATGGAGAGGCACGAGGATGCTCTGCAGGCACTTCGAGAGGCCCGGCCTCTGTCTCAGGTTCTCCGGACAGCTCCTATTTTGCTGGGCGGTGACCTCTGCATGCTCCACAATATATTGATTAAGTATATTGTTTTTAAAGGATACGTGTCCTCAGCAGAAGGCTGCCAGCCCTGGGTCCAGTGAATGACATGCGTCACTGAAGGCACTTATTTTGATGAAACAGCACATTTCTTTCAGCCCATAAAATCAAAGGTGTGAGAAAAGGCTGTTTTCAGGGTGTAAAAACTCCCGTTGTTTCCCTGTTGGGGTGCACAGCAGTCCCTCCTCTGGGGCTTTTGTGTGTTTTCCGGGCAAGTGACATGGTGCTGACTGCTCAGGTGGCAGAGCCTGCCAGAAGGCACTGGACACAGGCCAGGGCAGCTCAGCGCCACCATGGGGGCATTCCCCTGCAGTTCCAGGGACTCAGCCTGGTGAGGGATAGGCCCTGCTGCAGCATCGCCCTGGGCCAGGTCCATGCTGAGGGGGCAGCTGTGTCCTTTGGGGAGGGAGTCCAGGGGCATGATGGATTCAAGTCTGGGGAGCCTGGAACTTCAGACAGGCCTGGGTGAGGAGACTGCTGCCACCCACCTTGAGCTCTGGGGTGGCAGGGGCAGGGCCCTCTTTGTTCCCTCTGTAGCACCAGCATGTAGAACAGTGCCTGGTGCTTCTTAAGTGCCCCACGAACATTGGTTAAATACATAAATGTGAGCATGAAGGCAGAAGAGGCTGTGAGGATTCCTGGCAGGCCCTGGCTGTAGCTGAGCCTGGGGGCAACTGGAGCAGCCGTGGGGGGAGAGTCCTTGGCAGTGCGGGCTCTCAGGGGTGGGGGCACTGAGATAGGTAGGGGCCGCAGGGCTGGAGAAGCCAGGAGGTCAGCAGGGACCACTTCGAATGTCTCCCTGTGACACTCCCTGGGTTAGTGTTGAGTCCGCCACGCATGGCATTCTCCATCCTCCCCTCTCCAGCTAGCCTTTCTGCTGTTGCCATGGCAACGTCTGCCCAAGATGCTGCCGAGGGCCAGCTGGGCAGTTGAAGCTTTTCGGTCCAGAGCAAGCAAGGGACTCTGAACTATCCTCACAGAGGGTGGGACCCCAAGGGTCTCTCTTGTCAGAGAAAGGAAGGGAGATGGGATAGGGACACGCTCAAAAACTGCTCCCAGGGCCAGCTGAGGTCCCCCCAGGTGGGGCTTTGCTGGCAGGGACCCCTGGGGGCTTGGAGAGCCCCCTGTTACCTGGGAGTCTCCCTGGCATTGCAGCGATGCCCTGCTCTCTCACCTGGTCTCCCTGCCCAGGTCTGTATTTATGGTTATTAACAAGGCTCCCAGGGGCTGGCAGGCCTCTTGAGACTCCCTGGGAAGGGTGCAGGCTTGGCGAGGACCTGGAAGGTCACCCCCAACTGAACCGACTGTCCACAGGTTCCCCCAAGAGCAGAGTCAGAGGTCTCATCCCGCACACTCAGGGTGTAGGACTGCCATCTCAGGGTGCCCCCACTCAGGACACCTAAGAGAGGACACTGGCTTCTCTGCTTTGCAGTCTCCTCATAATTGCTCTGTTGCCACATTCCCAGTAGGCACAGGGATTGTAGAGGCCACCAGCCTCCACCAGAGGGTGGGTGGGTGGGTGGGGGTCTCTTGCCTCCTCTCCACACCTGCTTTCCCTCCCCCTGGGGCTCTCGAAGAGCAAAAAGCACCTAATGAAGAGGCAGCAGGAATGCGGAAGACATGGGTCTGGGGAAAAAGTGATAGTCCAACCTTCCCTGGGGTGCAGGGCGGGTGAGAAACCCTGGGAGGCTCCTAAGAAGGGGCTCTGTGATTCAAGATGACTCAGCCCTGGAATCGTGTCCCTCCGGGGCCCCAGGGAGAATTCACTCTCTCACCATTGTGTGCAGAGCTCTCGGCCTGGGCAACACCCTGCTTTCCCACATCAAGCCTATAACAATAACAACAGCATTAACATAAGAAGGGGGCATCTGGGGAGGGGTGTACAGTTTACAATACCTTGGATTTACATAGCACCTTTTTCTTCTAATGGGCCTTTGCCTCTGTCCCCTCAGCATTTGCCACAAGGGAGTGAAGCCACCAGAACACAAGCATCACAGCTCCTGCGGCGGAGCAGGGAAGACAGAGGCAGAGGCCTAGAAGTGATTTCATGCAGACGCAGTAGAGTCCAGGGCTCGCTGCACTTCCCGTGGGCCCTCCCTGGGGGGCGCCGGGCACGGGCCTCACTGGCCATTCACTTTGTATTTCAGGATGTAGGAATAGAAGCTGTGGTTGGCATTCTCCAGCACCATGACGTAGACTTCTTGGCAGCCGGCTGTGCTGCAGCTGCCCTCCCAGTAGCCTTCGCTGTTCAGGGTCAGGGGCCACGTGTCCTGCCCCTTCACCAGGGCTTTGGCGACACCGTGCAGCTTCAACTTGAATGGGACATTCCGGTTGGCAGGAAGCACGCCGGACAGAGGCTCCAGCAGTTCATTGTCCTGCCCCCAGTTGCCAAAGCTCTCAGGGAACATGGGCCAGTTCACCTTGGTGTTGGAGCAGCACAGCAGATAATTGAAGACGAAGACGTAGTTGCCCGGTTCCTGCCTCTTCTTGACGAAGATCTTGAGGGCAAACTTGCCGGCATGGGGCAGCTGGACTTTCAGCTCTATCCGCTTCTCCCGGTGCAGCTGGAAGATGTAGCGCCGCTGCGTCTCCTCAGTGATAGGGCCCTCGTCCCCGTGCAGGGAAGCCAGGATGCTGATGCCCTCCTCCACGCCGAAGCTGACGGAGCAGCGCCCATCACTGGTGTGGATGACGGGGTCAGGGTGGGACGGCTTCAGGATGCCCATCTGCTCCGAGAACCAGCTGGGGCCCACGGGCTGGTGCAGCTCGGCTGGCAGCCGGATGCCCAAGTCCACATAGTTACACTTGAGTGTGTACTCCAGCACCGAGCTATAGATGTCAGAGTTGCCTTTGGCAAAGATCTGCAGCTTATGGGTGCCCATGGTGGGAGGGTAGACATCCAGCTTCATCCCATTCTTCTGGAGGCTCAGCAGCCCGTGCTCCTGCTTGCCATTGAGCATGAACATGAACAGCGTCGGGGCACAGCTCTCCATGGTGATCGTGGCCTTCCCGTTCACTGCGGAGGGAAAGCCAAGGTCAGATGAAGTGGCTTCAGCCTGGGATGATGTGCTGGTTGATGTGTAACAACTGGATCTCTAGATGAGAAAGCCCCAACTTGTATTGTCTGCCTGTTTCATTTGAATTCATTTCTGTGGTATGAATACTTTCACCACGATTGATTTCAAGCAGCCAGTGTGACGTCACGGAACATGACCAGCTGCAGCATGCCACTGGAATGTTCCCCTGCCCCCTCTAGGTGGTTCTCTTTGAGGGAGCTGAAAGCTGGGACCTCAAGAAAACAACCTGCCCCCAGTAATACGTGCTCAGCTCACTCCACACTGGATGAAGGCTGCACAGAGGCCTGGCCTGGCTCCAGAGCAGGGAGGGGCCCCAGAGCGAGGAGTGCCAGGGCCCTGGTTGGAGCCACGCTGTGGCGGACTCCTCCAGGTTCTGAGCCTTGCTTTCTCACTGCTCCCTCCAGCATCTGTTCATTACAGTGTCAACAGCTGTCATGCCCACATGTTACCTTAGAAATTGTTTGCAATGGCTTCACTCCTGGGGACTGTGCCCCATGGTGGGGCACCTCCTTACTCCACCCCGCCCCCATGCTTCTCTCATGGGTACGTCTCAGCCGGGTTTGTGGAGTGGAGGGTCTGTGGGTGCATGGGAAGAGTCTTTGGCATCTACCCTCCCTCTGCCTCTCCCTGTACCCTCCAGCTTTGTTCTTCTCCTTCCTGGTGATGTTTTTCGGGGACGGGTGGCCAGTTCTCTGGTCTTTGTAGCCCATAAGCACTCCCCTGACAGGCTCTAGGACAAGTCCCCCCTGAGACTTCCCGTCGAATCTGCCATGAGGCTCCCCAACTCCCAGCTGTTCAGCTACTGCATTCAGTGCCAACTCCAAACTTAGGCATGAGAATCCCACACAGGCAGTGGAATAGGGATGGGAGACCAGTGCCCACCCCCACCATCTTCACTGGGCTCCTCCACCTGGAAAACTTTCCCTGCCCCTCAGGCACTGCCAACTCCTCACCTACCTTTACTCCCAAACCTGTCCCCACTGCACTTCCCCTCCACCTGTTTGGCTGTCTGAAATCTGGCCTCTGTCTCTACTCTCCAAAGTCTTCGGTGACTCTCCTGGAGAATGTAGCCTGCAGGCCATGCCCTTCCGGAAGTGCTCTCCTCCCCAGTGTCTGCACGCTCTCCAGCCTGGCCCTCTTCCCATGCCTCTGACTGCCACCAGATCTCTGCTGTTATTCCTTCCCTCTCCAACATACTAATTGTGGGGTTCTTTGTGCTTTCATGTTATCTTTTTTGTCTATACTCTTTATCCATGGCCTTCAACATCTGTGGGGCACCTGTCCCAAGGTAACCTCCAAAGAAAGTGACCAAGAATAACAGACTTGTTATCCTCCTTCAGGGGAAACCCTCTCCCCTTACTTCCTCTTCTAAACATGCTCAGTGGGCAGAGCTGTCTGAGCCCTCGGCTGCTCACGGCCCCATCCTGGTCCACCTGACACCCGAGCTGGTGGTGAGGCGCCCGCACAACTTCTGTGTGATGTGTGGAACACTCCAGCACCTGCACGCGGCAGCCTGAGGGCTCCTGTGGGAATATCCTCCCTGCTACTCCTGGGCTTTTTTATGTGGTCACCCTCAAACTGGAGATCAGTGGAGAAGCCTGCCCCCTCCTGCTTTGCCCACTCAGGGGAATTCTTCTCAGGGGGCCATGGGGTGTGCTCTCACAGCCTCCAGGGACACTCCCCTTCACACCCCAGTACCCTCTCACCTGCTCTTCCCCCCTTCCTCCACCTTTCCCAAACCTGGGTGAGGCCTGACTGCAAAGAAGCCTTTTCAGACTCCTCAGATGAGGCTGAGTGCCCCGGAGGCCTCTTTCTTGCCGTGTCCCTTTTAGGGAACCTAGCGCTGCTTTCACAAATTTGTTTTTTAAAGATTTTGATTTATTTATTTTTAGAGAGAGGGGAAGGGAGGAAAACTTTAATTGGTTGCCTCTCACACATCCCCAATTAGCAACCTGGCGCACAACCCAGGCACGTGCCCTGGCCGGGAAGTGAACCGGCAACCTTTTGGTTGGTACACCAGCGCTCAACCCACCAAGCCACACCAGTCACGGCATGAATTCATTCTGTGAATGTCTGTCCTCCCTGCTGGGTGTGGGCCCTGTGGCGAAGGGGCCCACGTGTCTCCTTTCCTACCTTGTCCCAGTGCCCCACGCAGAGGGTTCTTGGCAAAGGTGAGTGGTACAGCTGGGAAGACTTGAAATAAAGGGCTGGGATGCCTACCGAATGAAGGAGCCTGGGACCTCCTCTGCACCCTTTCTCCTCCTCCTGCCCTCACCCCGCCTTGGTTCTCTCCTGTTCTCTGCTCTCAGGGGCTTTCTGCCCCCACTGTCCTGTGCTCTTCCTTTCCTGCATTTGTGTGCCTCGGTTTCCCTTTTCTGCTTCCTTCCCATCCCCACTCTTACCATAACTAACTCCAACCAAGAGATAGTCTTTAAATATGCATCACAAATATGAGATCAAATTTTAGATTACCACCTATTATAGCACCCAGTGTTTACATTTCTATGTTGCTTGAAAGGCAAATTCAACTCCATAGCCCTCGCTGGATATTGGTGTGGCCTGGTGCATCCTTCCCTGTGGCTCCATGGCCCACCCACTGCAAATGACGGGCTCCCATCTCACAAGGCCTGAGGCAGCCAAGGTCATCTGGCTTCAAGCTTGGGAAAGGCCTTCATTCCCCAAGAGAGTGGCTTCACGCTGTTGTTATAACAGCAGGAGCCACCAGGTATTTGTAGTTTAAAAAAGTATGCCAGAATTCAGCCTGGTTCAGGGAGCCTTGGTGAGGCAGGAGGGACGAGGCAGCTGGAACTAACATGGGGGAACCCAAGTGCCCCATTTACCCACAGGCTCTGGGCCCAGCCAAGGGCCACCCTGTGCCACCACTCATGTAAGCGCAGGCCTTGTCTCCTGAGAGCGCAAAGGCCCTGGGTGGCAGGGAGGGTGTGGACTGGCAGGCAGTGCTTTGCTGAAGTGTGGGGAGCACTGGCCAGGCTGTGTGGAGCCCTGGGGGATGTCTAGCCACATGCCCAGCCCAGGACCAGGCACCAGGGTCGTGGAGGCACATAAGACAGTCAGTCCTCTAGAGACAGTCCTGTGAGGCCCATGACCACAGTTCTAGGTCCCTAGAGTTGGCCTCCCACCTGCCTCATAGTGTGCAGACACACCCAGCTGGCTGCCTGTGTGACCTCATGGGGACGCGGGAAGCAAATGTGACTCCAGGCCAGCCATGGGGACAGCTCAGCTTGGGGTCCTGCACTGTCCAGCCTCAGGGAAGCTAGCTGGAAAAGGCTGGATCCTGTGCCCAGGAGGGAGGGAGATGGAGCAGAGGCCAGCAGAGCCAACAGGCATCTGGGCACTACGGAGGCTGTGCTGCCCCCTAGAGCCTGGCCCGGTCTCGGGGTGCTTGAGCTTGGAGGTTCCCAGAACATGGCCACCCCCATGGACCACGATGCCTGCTCTACTCCAGCTCTCAAGACCCAGCCCAGTGGCCAGCTCCCTAAGAAGGCCTGCCCCACCCTCAGTCCTGGGAGGCCCCTGCCACCCCCGGCTACCTGGCTGGACCACTGACACACAGATGGTGACTCAACACGTGCTCTCTGCCAGGGGTTGGGGAAGAGAACACAGCAGGGCAGTCAGCTTCTGTCGGGCACCTGGACTGGGAGGCGGTGTGGCCAGGGCCGAGGTGGTCCTTGCCTGCTGTGTGAGCTGCGTGGGGCTCTGCCAGCCTGGGGAACTCAGCTCTGGCCCCCTGACAGGCTGGGCTGTGAGCGCAGCCCTCGGGCAGGAAAACCCACAGACATCCTTCACAACCCCTTCTTGGTTCACTCGAGTGTGAATGATGGACTTGACAGTCTTGGCTGCCTCTGTAGCCCCCGAATGCCCCTGTATGTACAGCTTACACGGAGCTCGTGGGCCCTGGAAGGACAGTCCCATGGGGGCCCATGTGCTTAGAGGCACTGACTGAGCAGGCTGCCCTGTCCCTGCTGTCAGTGCACCGGCCACCGGCCGCTGGCCCAGGGGTTACCTGTCCTGATCACGGGAGTCTCTGGGTGGGCGCTCAGCATCCCCTTGTTGTAGAATTCACTCTTGTGATACATGTTGTTCTCAAACTGCCTCAGGGATTGAGGAGGTTTAAGCAGTTGCCAGTTCTTGTTGTCTGGGAAGTGGTCCTCGATGAACAGGGCAGGATGGGTCAGGAAGTAGAATTCATTGTAGCTAGAGCAGAGGAAGAGCTGGTCAGCAGCGCGTGGGGTGAGCAGGGCTAGCCCTGTGGAGGGGGAGGCGGTGCCTCACGGGGGGATCTATGGCACTTTCTTTTGGCTAACGCACCCACAGGAGGGGTCCCACCGATGCCCTGAAAGGGAAGAGGCACCATCTCCATTACTGGAGACCACCCTTCAGTGTCTACATCCAAAAACAGGAGCCAAGGCAGGATCTGAGGCCCCTTCTGAGAGAAGGCCACAACCCACAACTGTGTCCAGGGGAGAATGAGCTCACCTGCTCTCAAAGCCAGAGACTTGAAGGGAGCAAAAGGCATGACCTGTGGGCCAGGTGCCAGGCAGTGGAGTAGAGGGGAGGCAGGGAGGGAAAGTGCTTGGTGGGCCAGCTCCATTGCCCCCACTAGTCCTCATGCCCAAGCAGCTGTGCAGGCAGGGGCCCTTCTGTCATGTCTAGGTCGACCACAGGTGGCTTTCCAGGGGTCAGTGATGGGGATCAAGAAGAAAATGGAGAGACTCATCTGTGATTGGGATGCAGAGGCTTTACTCGGCCCTCTAAAGGGAGCAGCGCCAGAGCTGACAGAGGTATGGAGGCCCATGAGCACACAGGCCCCGCATGGGTGTGTGTTCACATGCTTACGTTTGTCCTCTGTGCGGGGCTGTCAAGATTTAAACTGAAAACACTGGAGACAACGCTCATTTTTCTGACAGATCTGAGCTGCTGATGGACATCATAATCCACAGTGAATGTCACGGCTTTAGCTTAAGGTCGGGGTTGGCCAGAGCCCTGGAGAGCAGTCATATTCCAGCCCCTGTTCCAGCCCCCCGCACCCCGGTGTGGCTCAGGGACTCTGCACACCAACAGCACCCCTTCCTGCAAAACCCTAACCCCTTCCTTAGAGATGTGATAAGGCTGTACTCAGCCCAGAGAGCAGGAGGGAAACCTCAGTGTCTGGGGGAAGCAGTGGGGAGAATTCTGGTATCTGTGAATCCTGATACAGTCTTGGGCCAAAAGCCTGCAGGGGACCCACAGATAGTTAAAGAAGGATCTCAGCCCCGCCTTTCTTCCTATGTGGCCCTGGGGCAACTGCTGGAGGCTTTTAGCACTTGGGTAGAGGGAGTAATAGGGAGCCAGAGGCGGTACTTTGTCAGTAGAGGGTGAGGTGACAAAAAGTTCTGGGCCCTTGGAACTGGCAGGCAGCTAGATCATTTGGGAGCCTGAGGACAGGTGGGAGTGGCCAGCAATAGGCCGAGGCCACCCTGGCTCCCCTCCCCTCCTGCCACTGCCTTCAACCTTGGATCTTCCCCGTTTCCACGACCAGACGACCAGCAGAACTGAGACTCTTACTTACAGGAAGGTGAATTTGGAGGTGCTGGTGTCCACCAGGCCGCTGCCCCAGGTGCTGTCCAGCAGGTGCCATCTCCCTTCCAGGTACACAGCATTCCAAGCGTGGTCAAACTCGCCAGAGAAGCTCTGCCCTGTCTGGTAGCCAAAGCCCTTGGAGTAGCCGGGCACGGTCATGCACTGCACTCCGGCGATTCTGGGGGCGGGACGGGGTTGTGAGAGGCGGCCCCTGCTGGGCTGCCCACCCCTAAGCCTGTCTGTCAGTGGCCCCAGGCCTCAGGGGTGTCTGCTGTCCATGAGTCCCTCTGTGTCTCTTTTCCCTTACCTCACACAGAGCCACATATATACAGCCTGGGGGCTTTTATCTCCAGGACCAGGGGACAGGGACAAAGGGCCAGCAGTCCTGCTGCTGAAGACTGGCTGTGGTCCTGCTGCCGGCTGCCCCCTCGAGACTAAAAGGCCTCTGCCCAGAGCTGCCTGGTGCTGCCGGCAGCTCCTTGTGAGGACAATGAGCGCTGCAGCGAGGATCGCTTGGAGGACATGGGGACCTGGAGGACGTGGGGACCAGGAAATGGCGACATTCTTGAGGAGCCAGAGCAGCTCCAAACTCGTGCGTGACTGAGGAGCTGGGTCCAGGTGACAGGGGCAGGGTGTCAGGGAAGCGTGCTGAAAGCAAGGGTGTGGAGGAAGGTTAGCCCTACTCCCCTGGAGTCCTGCAGCCCAAGGACCTCTGTGTGGGGTCCCCTGGGGCAGGCCAGCCTGTGTCTGCGGCCCTGACCCGGGAGGACAGGCCCACTGCCAGGATCGTTCCGGTCTGACTGCTGGGGCCACGACAGTGCGGACTGATTGCACTGGCCACAGTTCTGAAGTCCCCCTTGGCAATGCACTGCCCGGAGCTCACAACTAAGTTGGCCTAATCTGGCGACTCTTTCTGGGGCCCGGACAGCGGGGGATGGGTGCCCGCCACATCTGGGAACTACGGAAATCACCCACAAGCTACAGCCTGGGGGTTAGTAGCTGAAATCCCGAGGCCCAGATCTGAGCAGTGGGGACCACCCCAAGGCCAAGCAAGAGCCCTGCAAGTCCTGTGGCGGTCAGCAGGCTTTCCTCTTCAGTGTCCAGCCCGCCACGGCAGCCGATGGGCAGACTGCTAGTCTCACTGAGGGGATGCCCTGTGCTAGCCCGTCTGGGGCCTTTGTGTGAATTAGAAAAAATTGCCCCTTTTTAAGATACTTTTCAGCCCTGGCTGGTGTGGCTCAGTGGATTGAGCACCAGCCTGTGAATCAAAGGGTCACCGGTTCAATTCCTAGTCAGGGCACCTGCCTGGGTTGTGGGCTGGGTCCCCAGTTGGGGGTGCATGAAAGGCAACCACACACTGATGTTTCTCTCCCTCTTTTTTCTCCCTCCCTTCCCGTCTGCTTAAAAATACATACATAAAATCTTTAAAAAAATGCATTGTTTGACAGCATCTATTTAAAAAAAAAACACTCATTTTGCTTGTGGAAGATTGGCAGAATAAATCCACAAATCTACGCTGCCCAGGGTGTGCATGGTGGCCCCTCAGATGGGCGCCTTGGAGCACGGCACCGGCCACCCTCTGCAAAGGCACTGGCCCCAGGCTCCGCTCAGATGAACTGATTCTGCCCTCCGGGGACACCAGCCCTTCACAGAGGAGGCCTTGGTAGCAGGGCCCTTCCACGGACTGGGTCTGCAGCTTCAGTTGCTCTAAGCAAGAGTGCCGTGGGGCCTCTCAGGTACTGGGTGATACGGCCACAGTCACTGTGGGAATGGGGGAGATTTCCTCTCTGCAAATGAACATTTAACTAACAATTAGCAGAATATTGGATTAAGTAATACTTATCTATAGTACATTATATCATTGGTTGAGACAGTGAATGAGCTGAGATGTGGGGCCTGCAGTTTACTGAATTCCACCTGGCGTGTGCCACTTCACCTGCGCCGGCTGACCTGGCTCATCACTCTCCTCCACCTGAACTTCCCTCCCCTCCAGGGTGCTCTGCTGAGGCTCTTGGTGGGCTTGGCTCTTCCTCAGCCTGCCCCTCACCCCTCCTCCCTGCGCTTCTGCCTGCAGCCTCTCAAAAGTAGGTCCAGGCCTTCTAGGCTGTCTGTGGGAACAGATGACCAGCTGGGCCCCATGAGAAGGATTTCGAGGGCATGTGGGAGACGGGGGCAAAAAGCAAGAGAAACTGGATTCTGAAGTCTAGATTTACTGCAGGTAAAGATCAAAACTGACTTTCAGAGCAGAAGGGGCGGCTCAGAGGTTGGAGGCCCAGGAGGCAGGGCGAGGCAGGGTGGGAGCAGGAGGGAAAGCACAGCAGACACACCTGGAGGGCCCCTGCCTCCTACGGCTACAACGGCTGCAGAGGAGGGGGGCTGAGGGGATGCAGGGCCAAGGGGCCTTGTTCTCTGGATGCGGAGATCTGAACATGTTCAGGGTCTTAGAGAAAAGAGCCAGCATGAGAGGGGAGGGTCAAAAGCAAAGCCAGAGGGGTGGGATAGAGGGATGGGTGGGGGTTGGGCCTCAACAGGAGGGCTCCATATACTCTGAGTGTGAGGGGAAGAAATGTGAAAAATATTTAGTGAGATAAGAGATACTCCGGCAGCCATGCTAATTGACAAGAGCCTACAGAACTGTGCCATCAGCCTGTTGTGTGTGTGTGAATTCAGGGAGGACAAGAGACAGACGGGGAGGGGGAGGAGAGAGAGAGAGAGCGCAAAAGTCATCTGGTCTGTTGGTAATAGGATTATAGGTGACTTAAATTTTCTTTGAATGTCTCTGTATTTTCTAAATTATCAATAATGATTATGTGTTACCTTTGGGGTGGGAAAAGTGCATACACACTACTTGAAATTGCTTTCTTTGGTGAGTTTCCTTCCTTGCCCAGAGAGTCTGTGCAGATCGCTGTCTCGCACAGTGTGGGGGAGGTGGGGAGCACGGCCCGTTTTGCTGTCAGGGGAACTGGGTGGAGCCGTGCCCCTCTGGACATGCCGCCCACTGATGCTTGCCCCCTGCTCCGAGCCACCTGGAGCCAGGGGAGGAGGGGGAAGCTCTATGATGAAATGGAGCTGATGTGGGCTGAACTGCCGGCTCACACTCAGCCCAAGTGTCCGGCTAGGTGAGGCCGTGTCCTCAGGCTGTGATACCTGCCCATGGGAGGGGAGGAAGAGGAGGTAAGATCTGAAACCTGCCCAGGCTTGGGCAGAGGGGCTCCACTCCTGGGGTGCTCTGGGATGGAGTGGGCAGTCACTGGGCTGAGCCAGGAGATCACAGCTCTACTCCAAGCCCTAAAAGTCACCTCCAGTGTGACCTTGGCAGGCTTCTCCTGGGAAAAAAGAAAAGCTGGCATTAAATGATCTCTAGGGGTGGATTCTCCTCTGACAGGCTGAGGAGAAGGTGGGAGGGCTGTGGGGAATGCCTGGGGCAGAATACAGATGAGAAAATAAACTCAGCTATAAACTTACGCTGTGCTTGACTGTGATGTGAGGGTATTTTATTATCTGGCAGCAACGTGCAAGATGAATTGGCCAAAGCAGTCATAATGTAGAGCATGACTGTTAATATCCCATAATTCTCATGCAAAAGTGTAGAACTAGTAACCCCAACTCCTGGTAGCTAGTCAGGATGAGCCATGACCATTTCATACCATCAAAAGATCACCGACTGTATACACTATGAGCAAAGCACTATACCAGGCCCCAGGGAGTTACATCATATCATATCATATCATATATCATAAATATTGTAATGTAATAAAATATGTGTCCAAAAATCAAGCTCACTGGCTGCCCTAGATGTGCTCATATTTGGAAGAGGGGCAGATATGTGAACTGTCACTAAAATGTCGGGGACAAACAAAGCCCTGGGAAATGCAAAGGAGGAGGAATTGGCTGGAAAGAGCTGGGGGAGCTTTGAAGAAGGGGCAGAGGACAAGAAGTGTTTCCACCTCCTACAGCAAGCACTCGGGCCAGCTGCACTGGGGTCTGAAGCATCACCCAAGGAGATCTACCCAATAACCTTAGGCTGCAGAATCTTGGTTTTTACCTTTGACAGTTTTGGAAACCCCAATGTCAGGGGTATAAGTTGTGGAGGTGGGGGATCCAGACTGCGACTGTCATTTTGTGCAGGGGTGGTCCAGGCCCCACCACAGGAACCGTGTCAGGCTGTGCTCGCCCCACACTGCCAGGCCCTAGCAGGGTGTGCCCACCAGGCTCTGACCAGCGTGGCCCCCCCAGCTCTGATGGCCTCGCCCAGCACCTCCGAACCATGTCACATAAAGTGTTGGAGGGCGAGGAAGGGTGGTGGCTGCAGGAGAGGCAGCAAAGCCTGCTCTTCTTTAGGTATCTTATGATTTCAAATAGTGAAATGAGGAAATACAGTGGCATTAACTTTAAGCCCAAGCAAACTTTCACTGGGCAAACGTGTGACTTAGAAATGTCGGGGCCTTTCTGCTCCCCATACGTTGGTCCTCAAGAAGGTCAATATTGTATATTATTGCGATAAAGATAAATTCTAAACTGACCAAAAAGTCCTGTGATTTCCACCTGTAGCGGGACAAGCATAACCATGACTTACGTTTCCCAGTTTAGGTAGTTGATTCTTGTAAGTCTGAGAGCATCTTTATATTTCTGCTACCTGCTTCTCTTCTTCCAGCTCCATATGGTGAGGTCAGAAAGTGTGATCACAGTAATAATTCTCTCTGGAAGGTCCTACTGGGAGCCTTTTGTGGTGTGACCTCAGGGGCCACCTCTCTGACAGGTGAGGAGACAGGTTCAGAGAAGGAGGCTGACTTGCCTGGGGACACAGAGCCAGTTGGTGGCCAAAACAGCACCGGGACTCAATTGTCCTAAAGCCTAGTTTGGGAGGCTTTGCCTTGCACTTGCCCTTTTGTGCACCAAGATATATTTTATTTTTAAATGTATTGGTGAGATACAGGGCAAAATTAAAGGGGGTTTGCTCTAGTGATGCAATTCATATTTGTGAGCACTACCCTTTGATGTATCTATAAGGCTGGGGGTTTAGATGTCTCTTTTGGAGGTCTTCTGAGACAAAGTCAGTTTGGGGGCTAATGTAAGGTTATCCAATGTATCTGCCTCTCTCAGGAAGCTGAGAAAACCACTCCCTAGTTTTGAGGCCTTTGGAGACAAGAGGTGTTTTGGGTTTGTCTGGCACATCATGTGAAGCAGAAGTATGTCACTACACTTGATCTCTGTGACAGCTGAAGGATGGATGGGAAACTGACTGACATTTGGTTGGTGACAACCAGTGTCCTCAGCATCAAAGCCTCAAACTGGTAATAAGCTCCTGGCTTTATTGAAAGTCTCTGGAAAACCTGCTAGCTGCTGCTAGAGCTGGGATAACAGGGCGAGGGAACGCACGGGAGGCTGACTCAGTGGCAGGAATCTGGGGAATTAAGCTTGGCCCTGCAAGCAAATTAAGCAGAATTCATTAAGGCTGTGACAATTAAGGCAAAAAGGAAAGACATTAATGTTGGATGATGGAGAGTCAGAAAGAAGGTGGACCAGCCGTTAGAAGCAATAGCATCAACAAATAACTTACATCGGCTACTTGCGAAAGAAGATGAGGAAATGAGTGATGTTGTAAAAATATCTGAGTTCCCACCAAATTACTTTATTAAATCAGTCTTTAATGAGGCCATTGCAGGGAGGCAGAATGGACTGGCAGCAGTAATGATGGCCATGTGGGTACAACTCTTGCTAAGAGAACATTCTGACAATGAAGTGCAGATAAATCAGCAAGTGTGGATTACATGTCTTCAGTTATTAAGGAATCAGTTAATGAATTTACCAAAGCTCCGGCAGTTATTTTAAAGGTGAGGGGAATTAGGGAAGTGATGCATCCATGAGGTTACTGATCTTTAAAGCAAAAGTTAAAGGAATTCAAGGAACCATGAGCGACTGTTAAACATCCCAGGCATCGTGAGGAGTCTTGCCCGTGGTAATTGCCAGGTTGGAACCTCACTTTAAACGATGCAAAAATTTGAATGTGTTTTAATGATCAGCTGCAGGTCAGAATATGGCCATTGTTAAGCATCGGGATCAGGCCAAAAAGCTGACAGTTTCACTTCAGGCAAGTGTCAAGTTTCTGAGTCTCTATGGGTCTGTAGGAAAATTCCACAGGGCAAAAGCACTTCAGTGCTCAAGAACGAAAGCTTGAAAAAACAACCCCAAAGTCTGGTTGGCAACCCCCAAACTGCATGTTCTTATTTAGTGCTACAGCCCGGCCAGTAGGCAACACAGCCTCAGTGTGCAGATGAGGAAACCAAGGCTCCAAGAGGTTAAGTGCCTTCCAAAAGGAGCACAACTAATGAGTGGTAAATTAAGGACTAGTAACCGGAGGACTGGGGACGTCTTTCTGGCTTTAAATCTGGCACTCCTTCTACACCATGCTAGAAAGCTTATACTGGATAGAGACAGCTATGTTCTATGACTTAAAGACCCTGAGTGTTTTCAGATTTGCAAATTCAGGTGAAAACAGTTAATCTGAACAATGCTACACACAAAGTAGAGCTGAAGACGGGTTGATGGTTATTCTGCACTTAAAAGGAGAGTAAGGTCCATTTCGTACAAGTTTGCTGGAATATCCTTCCTTTCCTGTCTTTGAGGGCCTACTGTGTGTAGGATTCTGAGATGGGTGGTCACAGGGGAAGCAGAGAGAGAGAGAGAGAGAGAGAGCTCGGGGCGGGGGTGGGGGGAAGGGCTAACAATATATGGAGACATAGAAGGCCCACAGACACATGAGGAGAAATGAGTGCAGGCAACACCTCTATGGTAGAACAAAGTCCAGAAAGGAATGTGACAAAATGTCATCTCTATGTGGTAGGATTCAGAGTAATTTAATTTGCTTCCTTTTGTTTCTGTGTACTTTATAAATCACCTACAATTAACAAATATATTTTTAATTTAGAAAACATTGAATAAAAGCATAAGGCAAGGCATGAGCTTGTGGGTAAGGTGTGCCAATCGGGGAGAGGAAGGTGGTGGGCATCTGGGCAGGCGGCCTGGAAGGAGCAGGGGGGAGACCGGAGCGGAGTGAGCTGAAAGTGCAGGTGGCCTCAAAGGGCGCAGAGCTGGAAGGGCGGTTGAGGTCAGACTTTGAAGAACTTTACAGGACAGTCTAGTTCAGGAACCTGGGGCCTGGGGAGCCTGGGGCTGGAGAGGCCCAGAGGCCGATGGGGCTGCCTAGGCCTGGACTGGGGGTTCGCAGTGGGAATGCTCGGGTAGTGAGGGCACAGTGGAGTGAAGGGGGAGTAGAGGGGTTGGTGTCCTCTGCACCCTGCCCTAGTTGCCTTTGGGGCTGTGGTCTCAGGGGCGGGAACAGTTCCAAGCATGGGAAATGTGGCTCAGCCCCCATTCGGAAAACCAGTGGGGAGCGAGGTTGGCGGGCAGGACCCACGTCCATGGATAAGTTCTCCAGTGGGAAATCAGGCCTGCATTGTACTTAGACTGCTATGAGCCTTGCTCTTACTAAAAAACTCCCTCACCCTGAATTGAGGAAGCAAATGTTTACTGAGCATCTTTATCTTCCCAGAATCTGGGCTAGACCCTCCAGGTATGGGACATAGCCCTTTCAACCATTTACATTGCAAATGTCCTCTTTTGATGTATTCAGTGACTTCTTCTCCTGTGTCTGCAAAGATAACCATCCAAAACAAACCTTTGTATAGTAAAGAGGACCTTCTTTGATGTTAAGGGCCTCAAAAACCTATAAAGGCTGGTCACCGCAAGGCTCTTGGCGCTCGCCCCTTGAGGGAGTGGCCGAGGCGCTGAGAGGTGCTCTCCTCTTGAGAGAGTGGCTGCGCTGTCCCTTTTTCCCCCACAGGATGTCTGTAGTCTTGTGTGTATGTCTATTGGAATACTGAAACCTCAACAGCAGATCTTGCGGGCCGAGATCTGCATCAGTCTCAGGGGCGGGCCTTGGAAGCAGGGGAAGGGAAGAGCGGGAGTGTCAGAGCAGCATGGGGGCCAGGCACCTGGTGGCGGGGGTGGCAGGTGGGAAGCAAACACCTGGGGATCAGGCCTGGAATTGGTAGTGTGTATAATGTAATGGAGCAGGACACCTTGTAGCCCCTGTGAGACAGGAACTCACCACATCTTCCCGCCTGTGGACTCTGAGTATTTGTTGCTATACTTCGTTTGATGACTCGCCATCTGCAGTCCTGGGGGGCTGGCCTCTGTGTGGTGAGAAGACCCTCTCCCACAGGCCTTCAGAGGCAGTGGACAGCAGTCCATCCCTCCCCTGTGACAGGGACTTCTCAGTGGCCCCTAGGGCTAGCTGATTGTTTCCTGGGAACCCAGTGGACTTCAGAGAGCAAGTACAGGAAGCTGTGGGGATTAGCGGGGTTGCCCAGCCTTGAGTCTCTCTGGAGGTCGCCCAGCGTCAGCAATGGTGACTCCAAATGCAAATGTTTCCTTACCAGCCACTCTGCTCTCATCCACCCAGACAATCAGGCCAGGTGCTCATTCCCAGAGCAATGAAAATGGAGCCCAAAGGCTCCAAGAGAAACATTGCTTCCTCATTATTCAGCTTTACCAACTGACAGATCTTTCTGGGTAGGAGATTTTTTGTTTCCCCTGGGAGGGGGCCCCTGAGCCAGACTTGAGGACAAGTCTTTCCCAGTCCCCTTGGCGTCAGCAGCCACTGTCATCCCGTTCCCAAATCTGCCATTCTTCTAACCTTCATCTGCACAGAGGTGGGAGAAGGTGGAAAAAGGGCCTTTTGTAACCAAATTATCTCTGTGCATTCATCTGCCATTATGTTAATGCATCGCGAAGCCCGGCAGATGGTACAAAGTCAATTATGCTGGTGTTAAAACGGGAGAAATTGACCTTTTCAGGACTCACTTGGATTCCAGAGCAGAGTTTGCAAACTCAGGTTTCAGGGCTGGCATGTGGGCGAAGGCACACAGCACTGTGGAAGGGAGGAGGGATGGGTGGGGGCAGTTGGCCCTGGGACTGCCTGCCTGCCTTTCGCAAGACCCCTCTGGTACCTGCACATTCTCTCAAAGAGCCCGGCATAGCCATCACAGTTGGTCTTTTGGGTCCGCAGGATGTTGCTGGGTTTGAAGGCCTGGCGGTCCTTCTCCTGGGCAGCCTCAATGTCGTACTCTGGAGGGCAGAGTAGGAAGCCATGAAGAACCAGGTCCTGGGAGGCCACCAAGGCAGGTACAGAGTGGAGAGGGGGTCGACAGCCCATGGCATGGCCCCCACCCTTGGCCGTGTTTTTGGCAGCATTTGAGCTCGCCTCCCTGGGGCCTGGGAGAAGCACTGGGGTGGGGGGCCTCTGCCCACGTGGCCCCTCACCACACAACTCTGCAGGCCCTTCCAGTGAGGCTGCTCCTGTCCCTGTGTGGCGCCCAAAGCAAAGGCCTCATGTTGACCCAAAGGGGGCACACTGAGCTTCGTCAAAGCTAACCCCAAGTGGAGAAGACTGCTCTCCTACAGCCTGCCACTTCCCTAACGAGAGAGCCTGAGGCCTGTGGTCAGGCCCTGAGGCACAGTGGCCACTGAGGGCACAAAGGATGTGTGTGTGGTGTGTGCATGTGCAGTAAAAACATCCTGCCAAATATTCTGTTGCTGATTCTGCCCCCTTAAGGCCCAGGCTGAGCTGCTGAGTTTGGGGTGGGGAGCAGGTGTCCCCCTACCTGTGTCAGCTGAGTTCATCCTAAGATGCATCTCTAACTTCTGCTTTGGGAAGACAAAGGAAAAGCCCAGTGGTGGCAGGTCAGGAGAGCCCCCTGGTTGTTATGGCACAGGGAAAACACTAAAAATCCCCCACCATATGGTGCTTCCAATGACGGCAAGGGACAGCACCCATTATCCTCTTAGCCACCACCTGTGGGGCTCGGCTTGACCTGGTCTGACTCACAAGAGTGTCATGTAAAGGGCTGTAGGCAGCTGCACAGGCCTAGACCCCCTGAGATGGCCCTGAGAACCTGGAGACTGGGCTGAGACTGGTGACCGAAGTTACCAGTGTGGGCACAGGAGCAGGCAGAGGAGAGCCCACCCTTCCTGGCATTGCTACCTTAAGCCCCCTATCATGTCAATAACTTTTCAAACAGCTATGACTCCTCCCTAATGATGGTCATCATTTTTTGAGATGACCTTTTATCCTGGGTTCTCATGTCTCTGGAGCAGGTTTACTGGGAAGCCAGGACTAAAGGAAGGTGGCTGCTGGGTGAAGGGCTTCCGCTCTGGCCACTGCTGTGGGCAGAGGGCCACGGGGGACCCCCACCCCAATCCAGTGACCCTTTGTGGAGACTGTTGGCACATGATGACTTTCACTCTGCTTAGTCAGTCTTAGGCTACTCCATCTACCCATCTGAGAGCCCCTGTCTCATCTTTTGTCTCATTCCACACTCACTGGTGATTGAGTGAGTCCCAGAGATACTGCCCTGGGAACAGGGGTCTGCAAGGAGTGGCATCAAGGGGTCCTAGAGCCAGTAACCTCACAGGCGGTCCTACCTATGTGGTGGCAGATCCAGATCCAGATGGCACGGACCCTCTCCAGGTCACTGTGGGCCTCCTGGAGCAGGTCGTCCATCAGCTCGTCTAGGCCACTCTTGACCGTCACCTGGTGGGGGGAGGGGTGTGCTGAGTCAGGGCCTGGAGGAGGGCTGTGGGGAGCCCAGCACCCTGCCACCTGCAGCCAGTGCTGCCTTTCTTCCAGGCAGAGAAGGAGGAGAGGTCCAGAGGGACAAAGGCTGGGCTGAGGGAAACCCTTGGTGGGGGGGCTGGACATGGTGGGTAGTGCTGACCGGCTGCCCACTGCCCTAGAACCACTCCATCTCTTCTTTGCAGAGTTTGGGGCCAGCCAGGTGGGCATCTGGGGGGATGTAGCAGCCTCTAGTGATGGTCAGTACTGCCCAAAGCAATCTACAGATTTAACCCAATCTCTATAAAATTCTGACATCCTTTTTTTTGCAGAAATGGAAAAGTCAATCCTCAAATTCATAGATAATTCCAAGGGGTTGGAATAGCCAAAATAATTCTGAAAAAAAGAGCAAAGTCGGAGGACCCACATTTCTGTATTTTGAACTTACTATAAAGCTACAGTAAATCAAAATAGTGTGGTCCTGATATAAGGATGTCATATAGACCAATGGAATTGAGTCGAGAGTCCAAAAGTAAACTCATAATACATCTATGACTCACTGGCTTTTGACAGGGGTGCTAAGTCCTTTCAATAAGGGAAACAATAGTCTCTTTAACAAATGGTGTTGAACAACTGGATACCCACATGCAAAAGAATAAAGCTGGACCCCTACCTCAAACCATATGAAAAATTAACTCAGAAAAGACAAGTGACCTAAACATAAGAACTTAAAATAAAAAACTCTTGGAAGAAAACACAGGGTTTGTAAATCATCATTGCCTTGGATTTGGCAATGGACTCTTAGATAACGATAACAAAAGCATAAGCTACAAAAGAAAAAATAGATTGTGTTTCATAATAATTAAAAACTGTGCATCAATGGACATTATTAAGAAAGTGAAAACACAACTTGCAGAAAGGGAGAATATGTTTGCAAATCATACATCTGATAGGAGTTTAATATCCAAAATATATAAAGAACTCCTACAAAAAATCCCCAAACAAAACCAAAAAACCCAATTTTTAAATGGGCAAAGGACTTGAATACACATTTCTCCAAAGATCTATAAATGGCCAATATGCACATGAAAAGATGCTCAACATCGTTAGTCACTAGGGAAATGCAAATCAAAACCACAAAGAGGTACCACTTCACACCTACTAGGATGGCTATAGTCAAAAAAAAAAAAATAGACGAGAAGTGTTGGCAAGAATGTGGAGAAATTAGAAAGAACCTTGTACATTGCTGGTGGGAATGTAAAATGGTGCAGCTGTTGCGGAAAACAGTTTGGCAGTTCCTCATGAAGTTAAACAGAATTACCATATGATCCAGTAATTCCACTCCTAGGTACATACACAAAAGAACTGAAGGCAGGGACCGAAACAGATGCTTGTTCACAAATGTTCATTGCAGCATTAGTCACAGCAGCTAAAAGGTAGAAGCAACCCAAGCGTCCATCACAGATGAATGGGTAAATAAAATGTGATAGACCCATACAATAAAGTATTATTCATCCATTAAAAGGAATGAAGTTCTAATATGTGTTGCAACATGAACTTTGAAAAGGTGATGCTAAGTAAAATAAGCCAGCCTTAAAAAGATGCATATTATATGATTCCACTTATATGAAATGTCTAGAGTGGGTAAATTCAGAGAGACAGTAAGTAAATCAGAGGTTACCAGGGGCTTGGGGGAGGGACAATGGGGAATTATTGCTTAATGGGTACAGAGTTTCTGACTTTAGAAGTAGAGAGTGGTGATGGTTGTATAACATTGTGAGTGTAATTAATGCCACTTAAAAATGATTGAAATGGCGATTTTATGTGATACATATTTTGCCACAGTTAAAAAAAGAAAGGAAGCAATTAGTTTTTCTCGCAGGGCCCTCAGGAGGAGTCAGTCATCTGGGGCTGTTGGAGAGGCAGCCCTGACCCTACTCGATCTTTCCAGAAAAGCCAGGGCAAGGCCCTAGTTGCCCTCACATCCCTCACCCCACACTAGGGCACTCCTTGACCTGTTCTCACTGGAACTGTTCCACTGCTCATGTCGGAACTCCAGGGCCCATGCCCTGACCACAAGGGGACCCCAGGGTCCCTCTTCCATCTCCCACTCGCCCTGCTGCTGTTTCTTTTCCTTCCAGGTCCAGGTCCAACTCCACAGTCCTTGTCTTTGACCCTCTCCCAGGGCCTAGAACACATTGCAGGCCTACACTATGGCATGGCTGACTCCTGATTTAACCCACAACTTCAGTCCTGTGGCTTCTGGTCCTCTGGTCCCCATCCTGGCCCTCCCTGGGCCTGGCTGCCTCTGGCTGTCCACTGCTCCATGGCTGTCTCTGGCCTCACTGGGGCTCCTGCACTGCTCTCTGATCCTGGCCAGCAGCCTGTAGGTGACCTCCCAGCTTACCAGCCTAGGGGCCTCACTCTGACGTCACCAGCAGGTCCAGCTCCTTGGCCCTGCCAATCAGACTCTGTGGCGAGGGTCCTGCTTGGCTCCCACAACTTCAGTGTGCCCCTAGTGCCTCAGCTCTTGTAGCTGCCCCTCTTCAACCCCATGCCACATGTGCCCAGGCCCGGAGATGTGAGAGCTTAGCAGCCTCTGTGCTCAAGGGATGAACTTGGCTACAGTCACAGTGGGAGCTGGCCATCTACCTCTGTGGTCCTCCGCCACCCTCTTGTTCCCTTCCTTCCTGGGCTGGGGCTGGCATAGCTCAGTAGTAGTAATGCCCAAATGGGCAGGGAGAGGGCAGGACAGAGCTGGCCAGAGTGGCCTGCCATTGGGGTGGCTGCAGGGTATGCAGTCTTTGGTGGGAGCACCAGAGTCATGGGTGGGGATGGGGGGATGATACGGCCTTTGGTCCTGTGCAGGGGCCTGCTGCCTTGGACCTTCTGTCTCCCATCCATATACTGTGAAAAGGTGCTCTGGGCCATCCATCCAAAAGACTCAGGATACATTCAGGAGGGGCCAGGGGAAAGGCTGTGGCTACCTTTTAGCCACACTGGGGGACCTGTAGGCAGAGAGGCCGGCTCTCCTACCTGTGAGG
The DNA here is from genome assembly GCF_022682495.2 of Desmodus rotundus. Classification (NCBI taxonomy): domain Eukaryota; kingdom Metazoa; phylum Chordata; class Mammalia; order Chiroptera; family Phyllostomidae; genus Desmodus; species Desmodus rotundus. The sequence goes on along the minus strand of NC_071394.1, from coordinate 104,801,012 downwards.
CATAGGCGTCCAGTTTCTCAAACTGCCGCAGGTCCAGCGGCATGGATTTCAGGCTGGACCGATCCCAGGGGTAGGCTGGAAACACAGGGAGGCTTGGTCAGCTGCTGAGACCTGCAGATGAGGGCTGCCTGGCCCAGGGCTCCCTGTCTTTTTGAGAAGCTGTGACTGCCCAACCTTCAACATGATTCCCAGAGCCGGAAACTCTGCTGCCAGCAGCTATTATCTCCTGGCAAAGTTCTTTAGTCAAATTGGTTTGGGAACTATGGCAACTCCCTTAGTCCTCTTGGAGAGTCACAGGGAACATAAGCCATTTGCAGACCCTATGAAACCATCAGTGAAGAAACTGGTTTCACCTCAATTAACTCAGAGGTCCCTGGACAGATTGATGATGAAATTCCCTTCTCCCCACCATTTAGTTTTCTGCAGAATCCCTGCTAACTTTTCTAGGAAAGAGTGCTCTGTGGGAAGCATCCAGGCAATGCTGCGAACCCCTGGTGTGCTTGAGGGAGGGTCTGCGCCGTGGCCATGGTGCCGCAGAGCATTCTGGGTGTGGGAAGAGAGCATCATGGAGCCAGATCATCTGGGCCTCTGTAGGTTGAAGTGGGTTTGGCACCCAGATAGGCTTTCTTTCTCCCTTGCCCCTGGCAAGCTGGAGCCTGGAGCACCCCAAGAAAGCCCATGTTCTGATAACAGGCGCCCAAGGTACTGTGGGGAGGCTGTGCCACAGAATCACTCATGTATGTGCAGTCTTTCTCACAGGAAGCCTGGACACAGGACAGGATCAGTCAGATGCTGTAGGGCTAAATGACCAGTGGTGAGACTGACGGATGGGCAGCAAACCCCTGTCCTAGCCCAGAAGAGAGACTGTGCTCTGGCAGGGCCTTCTTATTCGAGGCCTCCTGAGACAAGCTGACCAAAATCAGGCACACGGGGTGGGAGGGCAGCGAGGGGGTGAGAGGAGAATGGGGCCATCGACCCCCTGACTCATGTGGACTCACCCCACTCTCAGCCGGCCATCCCAGGAGCCTCCAAATGTTGGGTGAGGAGGGGATGCTGGTGGGGCGCTAAGGGGCAGCCGCAAGCCCAGGAAGAATAGAGTGATGTGGGGAAATGCCTAGTGGGGTGGCACAGGCATGGGTTCTAGTTGGGACCCAACCTCCACCTTACTGGGGGGTGCTGGGCTCAGCCACGGGGTCTCAGGCACACATCTATGGGGCACCTGGGAGGGCAAATGAGATGGTGGATCATGTTGTAAGGTCAGTGTTACTCTGCTCCTGGATGGTGCAGGGTGGGGGTCCTCTGCAGGCAAGGGCAGGAGAATGGGTGTGAAGGCCTCTGCCCTGTGCCTGTGCCCACACATCCCGCAGGGCTGTGAGCGTCCTGAACCCTGGTGCTGTAGACCAAGAGGTGTGGTGAGAAGGTGAGGACGGGTTGTCACTACCAGATCTGGCCCGAGCTGCTCCATGGCCCTCTCTGGACAGGAGACTGTGCCAGCTGGTTGGACCGCTAGTCAAGGTGAGCTGTCAGGAGCAGGCCACATGGATCCTTCTGCATTTCCCCACTGCTCCAAGGCCCCTTCCTCTTAGGAACCTGGCCTTCCTCCTTCTCAACTCCAGGCTGGATTTGGCATCTTCCCCAAGGCCACCTCACTCTGCTCCCTTGCTCCCTGCTGTCACACTGCAGCAGCCCCTGGGGGGTTTGGTCCTTTTGGCCTCAAGCCTCTGGCTGGGTTCTCGCCAGATCATGTGCTCTGACGTCCAGGATCCAAGGGCTGCTCCTCTCCTAAGAGGGGACAGGACATGTGGCAGGCAGGCAGGCAGGCAGGCTGTGCAAACCCTACCAGGAATCTGTGGCCTCACCCAGCAGCCTAGCATTTTCTTTCTTCTTCTGCTCCTTCTAAAAGGACTAAGACACTTCCTGGAGCCCGCACCTCAAATCCTGCTGCCCAGCACCATCATGGTCACTGCTCTGGTGCTGGAGCTGGGACTTCTTATCTCCTGTCACTCAGGTTACCAGCAGTCCCTGTCCCTTGTGGCCTGAGTGCAGCCCTGGCCCAGCCAGCCCTGTAGAAGGGCACGGGGACACGGTGGCAGGCCCTGCTGAGCTTCCCTCTCCGCAGTGCCCTCTCCCTCCCTCCTCGGAATCTGGCTCCTGCCATCAGGGTGACCTGAGTGTGTGTGAAGGGGACTTGCGAGTTGAACGATTTCTGCTCAGGACAGCTCTGCAGATGAGGTCTCCCTGCCTCCCTTTAGAAGAGAAATGGCATTTCTACCATGAAACTGAAAACCCTATTACTGGGTTTACCCTTTCTAGCTTCTATTTCACAATATCTGAGTATTAAAATTACCCATAATGATTTATGCCTCATTAAGCTTACCTTCTGAGCAGATTATATAAATCCAAATACAATTTTGCACAAATAATTTAAAATACCAGTGGCATTAACTAAATTATTCTAATTTTTAAGGAAATCAATGGGAAGAAGTGCCAAGCCATACCAAACTTAGATGCCATCTGGTCTTCTGAGGGGCACACTGAGGCCCACGAGAAACAAAAGCAGGATTCAAACCCAGGCTGTCTACCACCCCATTCAGGGTTTCTTCCTCTGGCCCACTCTGCTTTTTTGCATGCCTCCAACCTTACATGTGATTGGTATTCTATTTAGAGTTAACACAATTCTAAATTCTCATTTTAATATGTTTCCCATAATGGCTGCCTTGTTATCGGTGGGGTTTGTGCTTTAGTTTTGGGCTCACATCTGGTTTGTGAGCTTTTCATTTCTCCCCCCCCCCCCCCCGCCATGTCCATGGCAGACATTGCTAATCAATCATGATACTCCTCCCCTGTTGAGCCCAGAGGTGGCCCCAGACTCTCATCCCACTGACCAAGGGAGCCATTTTCAAATGACTGGAGATTCGTCATGAGGCTAAATCAATTCCATGTCTCAGGGAACTTCCCCGGAGAAGGCCCTGCAACTTACCGTGGGCATCTTTCCCTCCGGGCTGCCGGGGTCTTGTGTTTCCATTTTTATCACCTTGTAAACCTACAATATCCCAAAGGTCAAGATGTAGAGACACTTCAGAAGAAACAGAAATGCAAGCACAGACGATTCTCTGTGTGGTGGTCCTTGCTTCTGGCCCCTCCCCTTCACTCTCCTTCTCAGAGCCTTCTTGCTACCATCCTCACACCTACCAGAGTGCTACTGGAATCACCCTGGACTTCCTGGTGGGGCAGAGGGAGGACTGGCAACCAGGGATGGATGACAAGAAAGACACCTGCCACCTGAGAGCAGAGGTAGCATCTCCTTCAACAGCAACACTGGATCGTTGAGTGGGGTTGCCTGGAGCCTGCTGCTCCTGCCCCCTCCACATGCTCCTGCCATCCTGGAACACCGCTGGGGTGCTGAGAGCACCGGAGAATTCATGCCACATAACCCCAGACTGGAACTGACCACGGACAGACATGAAAGTGGGGCGAGAGGAAGCTGGTTTGTATGGAGTTGAACCTCAGAGAGGCCAAGCAATTATTAAATTATTCCCTGGGAAGGCTCAAGGGTGACCAAATCCTGTAAATCCAGGACTGTCAAGGCAGAATGGTCACCAGTAGTTCTTTGACTCCATGGGCAATAGGAGAGGAACTCTCCCTGCTGATCTGAAGCCAGGTCAGGAAGATGTGGGTCCCTGACAGAACCAGGAGGAGCTGGGTGGGCGGCGGTGCCAGGACAGGTTGTTTCCTGCCCTTGAAGCCCACGGTGGGTTGTAAATGTAACAACAGAAGGTTGCAGATATGTGTGGGCCATTCTGAGTAACAGTGGGCCTTTTCTTGCACCTACATTTTCTTCCCATTTGCCTTCTTTGGTAGAATAATGGTGCTTCCAAATAGGAGTGAGCATTTCTTGTGTACTTACTGTGCTTGGCTTGTGCTTTATATTGACTATCTCATTTAACTTCACAAGAATCCTATGAGAGACACTGAATCATTTTCCACCTTTTATAGATGAGGAAATTGAGTTCAAAAGAGAGGTTCAGCCACTTGCCCAAGGTCACAGGGCTGAGATCCGAACCCAGCCAGTTGATTGCCAGGGCCCGATCTCCCACATTTGACTGCCCTCCTGAGACCCTGACTGCTGAGTGCTGTAGGACCAGGAGGGCCTGGAGGGTCTGCATTGGCCTGCTGAGTAGACTCAGAGAGAACCTGAGCCTTGGCTGCTCTGCAGCCTCTGTTCTTTGGCTGGCATTTCCCTAGGCCCTTTTTAGCCACAAGATGGACAGATGCAGGGAGAAGACCAAACAGGGAGTGCAGGAGGCATCGTGCGCCTGGGCCTGGGCCCGTGCGCGCTGCACCGGGGCCAGCCAAGTACGGTGGGTGAGAGCACAGGCCTCGGTCGGACCTGGGTTCTGACCCTCTTCCTCGCTGGTCATTTAAGCAGTTTTTTCCCTTTGCTGAGCCTCACTTTGCTGATGTAAAAAGTGGGAATAATACTGGTATATGTCAAAGGGTTAAAAAAAATTAATGAATGTAAAAAATTTAGCAAAACACATGCTACTTTTTAGACACTCAATAAATGATATCTAAAAACAACTCCTGTGATGAAATTCACCTTTAGCTAAATGCCTTGTTTACCCACGCCTCATTGCAGACACTCAAGAACAGCAACTACTGGGTGTGGGGAAGAAAGAGACCCCAAGCATGAAGCTGTCATACCTTTGCTTCTTTCCAGCATGTGGGCCCAGGTCACTCCTCTCCTGTCCCCAGCAGGTGCCCAGGCTGGGCTCTGTCTGGCCCATTAAGTTTCCCTCCATCCTCCCTGCCAGCCCTCCACACACGAGCATCCCTATACGTACGTACGTTTAGCCAAAGAAAACTTCTTGAGCATCTGGGGCATGGCATCTTGAGGGTGGACCTCCACAGTCAGCTGTGTCCCTGTAAGGGAAGAGGAGGGGACATTATCCAGATGCTACTAGGAAACGGCGCAATGTCTCATGACAGATGTTTGAACAACAAAACACCATTGGTTTTCGAGCTTTCTTTTGACTATACAAGTAATACGTGTTTAAAACAAAACCAAAAAACAAGCAGTTTCCAGATTCAGGCAAGATGGAGTAAGCACATTCTACCCTTCCTCTCCGACTGAATGCAACTCTAAACCTTCAGAAGAAAGCAGGAGGCAACTATTTGAGGACTCTGCAGTAAATGATAGAAGGAATATTGGGGAAGAAGATTAGAATTTAAAGCAGCTCTAAATTGGCAGTGAGTTTACCATCCCTGTATGCCCAGTGGTGTTACTCAGACTGGGCTCAACGGCAGCCCCAAGCCCAGAAGTGCCCAATGGGTGCAGAGAAAAAATGCTCCAAGAGAAGCCCTTTCATCTGGCCTGTGGAGTGAGAAAGAGAACCTCCAAGAGTAAGAGAGTGGGGGAAACACCCTGTTGTCCCCCCTTTTCCATTTTCCCCCCACTCAGCCCTCAGGAAATTCTATTGGTAGCAGTGCAGAGTGATATTGGTGGCCAGATAGACACCTGAGTCTTTGAGGGAGGGCACCAGAGAAGCTATGATTCCCAAGAGTGTGGGGACAAATTTCATTGTTTTTTTTCTCTCCCTGTTCTCACCGATTGGCTCCAGAAGCAGACACAGTTGTGAAAAGTGCCTGGCAGAGTGGAAAAACTAAAGCCCCAGATTTTTGGCCAGAGGACTGGAAAGTGGGTTGTGAAGAGGAGGGAGCTCAAGGAAGCAAATCCATAAAGTTATGAATGAACTCTTGCGGTCTCCTCTGAGTTGCACATGCTTGGATCTCATCCTAAACATCATACCACAATCTCTGAGAACTCAACTACAGGGAAGACCAATTCTCAGATGAACCACTAGGTGGTGCATGTGCCGGACAGGCCTGTATAGCAGGGCGAAGACCAAAATCCAAAATTACTCCTCAGCCTGGGAAGACCTAGGAAAATCCCAACTTGAGAAGGAGAAGATAATCAACAGATGCTAACGCCATGATGACACAGATTTTGGAAATATCAGCCAAAGACTTTAAAACAGCCATGCTCAAAAAAGTGAGGGCAAACAGTCTTGAAATAAATGTAAAAATACAAAATGTCAGCAGAAAATAAAAGATATAAAGATGAAACAAATGTAACTTTTAGAGCAGAAAAATATGGTAGTTTAAAAAAATTCTCTGGATGTGATCAATGGCATAACAGAGATGACAGAGGAAAGATTCAGTGAACAGGAAGATAGATTAACAGAAATTATCCAATACGAACAAAAGTAAACAGAGCCTCAGGGACTTGTGGGACACCTAAAGGCTGAACATTCATGTCATTGAGATTCCAGAAGGAGAGGAGAAACAGGGTGGGGCAGAAAAAATATTTAAAGAAATTAATGAAAGAATAATCAATGAAACCTAAAGCTGGTTCTTTGAAAATACCAGTATAATTGATACAAAGAATCAAGACACCAATATCAGAAATGAAATGGGTGATATCACTACGGACTCCATATATATTAAAGTAACAGTAAAGGAATACAAACAACTCTATGTACATTAATTCTACAACTTAGATGAAACAGACCAATTCCTTGAAAGCTACAAACTACCAAAACTCACCAGAGGAGTAGATAACCTGAATGTTTCTCTATCTATTTCTGAAAGTAAATTTGTAGTTCATAATATTCCAAAAGCAAGCAAGCAAACAAACAAATAAACAAATGCCAGGTGTTTCACTGGAAAATTCTAACAAATAATTTAAAAAGAAATAGCACCAATTTTTTCACAAGATCCTTCTGAAAATAAAAGAGTAGTGAATGTTCCCTACTCATTTTATGAGGCCAGCATTATACCAAAACAAGACAGTATAAGAAAAAAAAACTATAGATAAATATTCTTTATGAACACAAAAATCCTCAACACAATATTAGAAAATTAAATACAGTTATATAGTGAAAAAATAATGCATCACAATCAAGTGTGGTTCATTTTGGGAAGGAAGGCTATTCAATATTTGACAACCAGTAAGTGTCATTTACCATATTAGCAGGTCAAAGAAGAAAATCACATAACAGTATCAGTTAATGCAGAAAAAGCATTTGTCAAAATTTAACATCTATTCATAATAAAACCTATAAATAGAAGGGAACTTCCTTAATCTGATGAAGGGCATCGACCAAAATTCTACAGCTCAGAGCATATTCAGTGGTGAAAAATGGAGTTCTTTTCCTCTGAGACTGGGAACTAGATGTGGATGTCCACTCTAATTGCTCCCAATAAACACTGCGCTGGTAGTCCTACCTAGCACAATAAAACAAGGAAAAAAATTCATGTAGTTGGGAAAGAAGAAATAAAATTTTCCTTATTCACAGATGACATGCCTGTCCAAGTAGAAAATCTCAAGTAATCTATAAGCAAAGTTCCTAGAAGTATTAAGTAAGATTAGCATGGTCCCAGGGTACAAGATCAGCACCCCAAAATTAATTATATTCATATTGGCAATAAATGATTGAAAATTGAATTAAAAAAATTGCTATTTCCTATAGTTCCAAAAATTGAAATACTTAAGTATAAGTTTTGTAAAAAAGGTATAGGAACTGTATGCTGAAAACTACAAAACATGATCACACAAATTTTAAAAACTTTAATAAGTGGGGAGGCATACCACATTCAGGAATTGGAAGACTCATTATTGCCAAGTTAGCCTTCTCCCTAAACTGACCTATAGATTTAATGCCATTTCAATCAAACTCCTTGGGGAAATTTTGAAGTTTGTAGATATAGACAAGATGGTCCTAAAATTTACATGAAAAGATACAGCTACTAGAGAAGCCAAACCAATTTTGAAAAAAAAAGTTGGAGGACTCCAACTATCTGATTTTAAGATGTACTATAAAGCTACAGTAATCACTACAGTGTGATAGTAGCAAAAAGGTAGATACATAGATCAACGGAGATAATAAAGAGTTAAGAAACAGAGTCACACAAATATGGCGAACTGACTTTTTTACAAAAGTGCAAAAACAATCCAACCAGAAAACAGGTGAAAGCACAGATATTTTGCCTAAACAGAAGTGGCAAGTAAGCACCTAAAAAATGTTCAACATTGGCCATTAGAATGCAAATTAAAACCATAATGAAATATCACACTTACTCGAAGAGCAATAATAAAAATAGGGATAACACTAGATGCTGACGAGGCTGTGGAGAAACTGGATCTCTCACACATTCTGGTGGTGGGGTAAAATGGTACGGCCATCCTTAAAAATAGAT